>NW_026947529.1:4520000-5120000 GCF_034190915.1 Cavia porcellus
AACCATACACAACACCTCATGGCTCTTCTGTCAGTGTCAGCCACTTAGAAGAATCACAATAATTGCTTGACCACATTGCTCTCTGTGAAAGCTTGGTAGATTTTTCTCCTGGTGACTCTTCTTAGGCACACCTTGCATTGAAGGTGACTTTCATCTGTGGTCTCAACATCTTCTTGATGAGACAACCAGGGACTCACTGAATATCTTAGGATGATGCAATCAGAGGTTATTTTATATCCTAGGTCTCCACCACCCTTCAAGACCTGGGGCCAAAATATTGGCTATCCATTTAGCCCATCTGTTTCTCTCAGTTTTGGCTTCCAAACCTTAGCTGTCAAACATCCAAAAGAAGATTTTGGTAACAATAGAGTATATTAGAGGCAGTAAGTTTAATATTACTATTTTATCTAAACATGAAACAACTTAGAACATTAAATGAATCCTATTTTCTTCTATCCACGGACATTTTAGCATTTGAATACCTACAGTATTAACAGTTTCATATTTTACATAATATATCAGGAATCAGAACCATACATATTATTGCATCATGACAATCATGAGATTCTTGTAATAATCTAAATTCCTGTATTGACATAAAATATCCCTTTTAGTCAATCACCCTTATCTAATACACAAGAAGTTTTTTGTGTATTATTGAACAACTTATTGATCTTTAGTTGAATGTGAATCTCACAAAGTCTTTGTTATCAGCAAAGGTGTGCACATGAGACAAAAATCTTTACCATAAGTAACCCCCACTTTACAATCATGCAGTCTTATGCATCCAGAATTACGAATGTATGCAGTACATCATATAGTTGATTAAAATCAACTGTCATAACCATGTGAAACTTTATACAGGCCTCATCAAACCAAAAATATGTATTACTTCATTTGATAATGACCAATGTGAACATTTAGGAATACATTTCATAAATTTATTTGAGGTGTCTCCTATAATGCTCTGGAGATCATTCAGATCTATAATCAATGGACAGAAACTGGTTTAAAATGTTACCAGACAGCTGCTTTCTTATTTATCAATCAGAGCTTGGTCCACCAATCTAACTGCTAAGGGACTTTGTTTATTTATTCATATTTTTACATTTATTTTTATTTAAAGAAATAAAAACAAATCAGAAAGCAGGCATAAATAGTACATACATTCAAAGAAAACTATATACAGTAATAAATAACTAGTTTGTGTTTACATATTGTCCTCTTACAAATAATTGTTCAAGATACAAAAGTGGAACATATAAATGGGAATTCAAACAGGGAGACTGCAAATGGTTCTGTTCAACTATGTAATAAAAACTAAGTAATATGGCAATCAAGTTTATACACTTAAACATGTATGTATTTATCCATATCTTCATTTATGTTGAGTTTAAACAAACCAAAGCAGATTAAAATAACTCTAATTGAAGATTAATAGTATTGCTTGATTTCACATCATGACACTATGGAATCAGCACTGGATACTGTAGTCCCTTTTTTTCTCCTTCAAAGTATTTGTTCATTTCATCATGTGTCATAAGTTCTTGTAAATTGTTGATAGGTTTTATGGAAGCATGCATCTTAACATGTGTTACTATCCTTTCTATATTAGACGTAGAAACAGAACAAAGCAGGACAGAGCAAAACATAATCCTAGAGATACATAAAACTAATAAGACATTTAAAACTGCTGTACAAGGAGTTCTACTTTGGTCACTGTGTTGTCTCTTGTTATCATCAATAAAAATGGCTATATCATCAGATAAAGTATAATTGAATATATCAGTGCATAACAGTATTAACAGAAATAGAACTTTGTAGATAGTGTAGAGCCACAAAAACAGATATTAATCAAGTCAGAATGTGTACTATAGTGAATCATTGCTATTTTCAGTATAGTTGTCTACACTCTGACAATACTATCAACGTAACGGTTTTGAATACAATAGACAATAACAAGAAGCAATCAAACAAATCAGATTTAACTAAAATCAGTAATGATATAACACTATAAGTTAAAGAGAGATCCGGTTTAAGTTAACAGGAAATTAAAGATGATTACTGTGGTATATCCTGATATTTTTGGGATAGCTGTCTGTGCCTTCAGATCTAGTGCTTGTATAAAAAGTGGGATGGAATAAGTTCTATCTAAGCAGAGTGGTACAAGTAATATGGGTTTTAATTCCTGATACACTTATAGCAATATCTCCTTCTGTGTTTTTAAAGACTATTCTTACCCTTCACTCCCCCAGGGTGTACAGTGTATTTTTGGGTCTTCCCAACTCCCTTGGCTTTATATTGTGGGGGGCAACCTGCAATTTATCTAAGTGTTTCTGAACTTTCTCACTCCTGGACTTGATGTCTAGTTGTATTTCTTTAGTTATTAAAGCATGTCTTCCCAACCTACCCATAAATACTGGTCCAGTTGCCCCTATTACTCTCTCAACCCTATCACATCGAGTTCTATTTTCTCATATTCAATTTTAGTCCAAACACACTTCTTCAGGTCAAATATAGTTCCTATAACAAGCATCTAGTTTGGCCCTATTTCTTGATCCACTCTGCCTGTGATTCTCTCATTTTTCCTTAATTTAGTGTATATAGGACATCTGAATTAGAAATTATATCCAGCCTTCTCTGTCTCATTTCAGTTATTCTATTTTTCTGTCATCAGTTGTCTATTTGTCTTCTTCACTTTGCTTTTTGCTCTGTTCATTGTGGCCTCTCTACCACTGCTCCTGAAATACTGGTGATTTTCACTCTCTTTCAAATGTCGTATAGTATTCTCTGTAGGGTTGGATTGATGGTTGTGAATTCTCCCAGTTCCTCTTTATCTCAGAAGCATCTTGTTACTCCATTAATTTCTAGTAAAAATTTTCAGGATACATCAATCTGGGCCATAGGTTATTTTCTTTCAAGACTTGGAATGATTCACTTCATTTTCTTCTCGATTTGATGATTTATGCCGAGAAGTCTGATGTAACTCTGATGGACTTTCCCTTATAAATGATCTGTTTCTTGTCTCTGACAGCTTTTAATATTCTGTTCTTGTATTGGATTTCTTGGATCTTGATTATTATATGCCTATGTGTATTTCTGTTTTGGTTTAGGTCGCTGGAGTTCTGTATGTCTCATACACCTGAGTATCTTTTCCTTTTCATATGCTTGGGATGTTTTCCTTATTTTTGTGAATAGCCTTTGTAGTTCCTTTGTTTGTACTTCTGCTTCTTCATTCACATTTGTTCTTCTTAAGTTATACATCCTTTTGTCATCATCTAGTCTTTGTCTTGTTACTACTTGTTTTCTTGTTATTTTTAAGAAATTTTTTCCTTTCCTGATCCCACAGTGCAAACCTATCCTCTAGTTTGGATAATCTATCCTTAGTTTCTTGCAATCAATTTTACCAGCTTTCAAAGGAGTTTTTAAATTCATGGTTGTCTCTTTGAACCAGCTTCCTTTCTTCTATCTTTTCTCTATTTTCCTCATGAAACAATTCTCCCCATTTTTGGTTTTCTTCCCTTTTTCCATGTTTTTTCTTGAGAGGTGTTTAGCATTTCTTAAATTATTCTATTTATATCTTGCTTCACTAGGTTAAATACTTCACCTTTCAAATTATCTATGCATTCCTGAAGATATTGCTTTATGTCTATTGGGGCCATGTCTGATATTGCATGTTTGCTGTCCTCATTCTCCTTTGCATTTACCTTTCCTGGATCCATGTTCTCATGATTGGAGAATGGGAACCCTTTCTTGTTGCTTCCTCTTACTATTTTTTGTTCCTTCCATACAGGTGTATATGGGAGGTCCAGGTTCTTTCTTTGCTGGTTACAGTTTGTCTGAAGTGCTGATTGTATGTTCCCACCCAGTGCAGTGTACCATGTAGATTCAGACCAGGAAAGCCTATGCAGGGCCCACCCCTCTGGATTAATCAGAGTGCTGAAGACTTCACTGCATTAGGGTGAACTGACAGGCATCAATACTGGTATGGGCTAGCCTACTGGTCTCAGCCTGAGGTGTGACACAGGTGAGGTGCTCCCCATCAATCCCACTTGAGGAGAGAGAAAGTGTCTCAATTCACTGCAGCCCCTTGTTCTTGCCAATTTGCCCTGTCCCAGAATGTCACATCTTGGAGCTCTATGGATGGGGTTTATTCATGTCATTCACCACAGGTCGATGCAGAGTTGCCTGCCAGCTCAGGTGTCAGTTAAGATCACCGACTCCCATCCACAGTGAGAATGCATCTCCAGTGAGATGAAACTGATGAGCTTTTGTGTAGTTCCATAAATCTTGGCTGCATGAGATCAAGTGTAGGAGTGACAGCAAGTTCAAGTGGCAGCACCGAGACTGCAGCTGTTTCAGTAGAAGCACTAGGGCTGTATTTTTAAATGGTTTCTCTCAGCTTAATTTGTTCCAGGCTTGGAAGGGTCTATCTCGCTCTGCCTGGGTCTCACTATGCTGTATTATTTTTGGAATCTAGGTTGACATCTCAGAGAGTCTCTGTAGCCTGCTGTTACCTATCCACCATCTTTTCTCCTCCAGGACTTTGTTTATTCATCCTAATAGTATCATTTCTAAATAATGAGACTATGAATCAGTGACGAATAGCAACATATTGCATTCATATACCCAGTCTTTGTGACATTTCGAGAAGCTGTCAACCAATGTGAAACCATGCATTGTAAATTCACAACCCAAACATATCTTTGATCAAACAATGCAAACTTGGAAAAAGAGAAAAGTCACTAAGTTTAAAATGAAAGGAACAACTGTTCACAGAGTGGACAAATGGACAAACAGACAGATGATCAGTATGGATTCAAGCAAACACTGAAATCAGCACACAACTTGTCGGGGTCTGTGAGAATATTTAAGTTCCCCAAAGGCCATTTATGTACTTGTACCATGCCTCTTTGTTAAACTAGCTGCCCTCTTGAACCCCATGCTCCCAGTGCTGGAAGACCTCTTCTCCTCAAGCATTCCATGCCCTCAGCGTGATTCCCAGATGTTCTGTGCCACTTGAACACACTTGTATGATTATTTTTGCTTTCTTCTTTACAGGTATGAACAATCACGAACTCAGCAACTGCTTAAAAATTGGCTGGACAAACAGGCAACTGATATATGGACAGATTGATACACATCTTACAAAATCATAATGCACTCAAGCATATCCTTAATCAAGCCAAATTACAATACCTTCTTACAAATTTCAAATCTACAACTATGACTCAACCAGTTGGATTTGCTTTAGACCAACTAGCAGAGATCTTATAAAAAGGATCAAAGGCCTGATTCAGGGAGAGTTGAAATGGTGGAACTGCATTTTGTAGCCTGTGATGCCAACTCATTCCATACAGGGCAAACACAATTAGCAGAAATCCACACAGGACCTTAGCAAAAACACAGAGGATGCCCCTTCCCCAGATCAACAGAGGCATTAGCCCTAGCCCACAAGGGTCTTGGGGAGTTTTGTATCATACAAAAGGGTTTGTCAGAGGTATATATTGGCAAAAATGTATTTGAATCAGGGAAGAAAACAGCTTCATTGGGACAGACAACTGACCTAAAGTAAATAGCACCATGAAGAGAATAGTAAAACCTGTGCAGGAATTGCATTTTTCTTTTTAATTGTTTAAAGAGAAGAGATTTTCTTTTCTTATTTTTTATTAAAATAGATTAAACAAAACAAAAAACAGGTAGAAAAGATATATGCTTTCAAAGACAAAATAAACTATAAGAAATCACTGGTTGTTTACATATTGTTTTCTTACAAATAAGTGTTCAAGATACAAGAGTGGATTATACAAAGTGGGGATTCACATGATTCCCCATTATGTGGCCTTGAAGCCTCACAAAGTTTTCACTTATTAATTGGAATGGCTTTATTATGGAATGCTTGATATGGAAATATTTGAAGCTACAGTATATGAAATTATATTCAAATATTTCAAGGAATAAGCCAGACACTGGTAACTACTATTAAGTCAGGTTATTGGTGCTGAAGCACTAGGTTGCTGAAACTGTCATGCTTTGACCTGTATTGTTATGTTGCTATGTCCTCTTTTATCTCAATCTCTCCCTTATTCAATAAAAATTTATTTAGTTATTTTTTATGATTTTTATTAAGGGGAAAAATTAAGAGAAATTAGCAGTATATATTATAGTAAATTTTTGATTTCCTATTAACTTAAATTGAAGTCCTGTAATACTCCCACTATCTTGTTTTGACCGATTAGACTCTGTTCCGTTCTGTATGATAGTATTAAGTTTAAGGGTATAGGCAACTACTTAGAAGGCAATAAGATTCACCAAGATGCCCATTCTGATTTGACTATTATCTCCTTTGGAAGTCCTGTAATGTTTACAATGTTTAGGATTTATTGGTCTTATTCTCCACTGTTAGTTCAACTTTATTATACATAATGAGATAGACAATTCTTTTTAAAGAAGCAAGAGGCATTGTGGTAACAATTGTTGATAACCTTGTACTCTGTTTTTACATCATGTGCTATGTCTATTCTTGGTTTTGACTGACAGCTTTGTTTTGCCATATTTGACTTTATTCTCTTCCAAAAAAAAGTAATAAGAACTAGGGAGTAATAAAACCCAAAATGTGTAAATTGTGTTGTAAAAAAGAGAGGGAAAAAAAGTGCTCTAAAGGATACAACTGCAAGTGTGTTTAGGGGTGTTAAATAGATGACCATATTAATGTTTTTGGTTGGATCATTGAAGACAACTGTTTACAGTCTCACTGTTTGAATGTCCACTTTGTATGCTTTGATACTGTGACTTGAGCAACTATCTCTAAGATGATAATGTGTAATCTATTAACTGGTAATTTCTTACTGTTTTTTTTTTCAGTCTGTATTACTTGTACCCTTACACCACTTTGTTTTGCTTTTTCTCTTTTTCCTTTTAAATAAAATTTTTTTAAAAAGTGGGGATTCAAAGATCAATGGATCAAAATCATGATTGTGCATTTGCAAGGCAGGCATTCATGCCACTGAGCTAATTCTACAGCCCTGTGTTTGCAGAGGGAACAGCAGAGGACAGCAAAAAGGAAAAGTAAGCCATGGTAAGTGGCAAGATAGTAGTGATTAAATCAATTCTAAGGACTATAGGTGTTCCAGTACATCTCAAGTGATGAGAGGGAATAGCATTGACTATGGATATGAAATATCACCAAGTTAGTGAAGTAAAAGAGAAACATCAGCTCCAGTAGCAAACATGAAAAGGAAAGGTTATCAATAGTTAAAGAGAGGCTTCACCATGCATCTCCTATGGAAATAGCAGCAGACAACAAATTGCAGTCAAATCCTTGATTTCCACAAATAACATGACAAGCTTTAGAGGAGAAATAAGACAAGACAGTTATTTGAGCTACAGATTCAGAAACATTTAATTGAATGGGTAAGAGAGATCACAATTGAATCAACAATATGCCTGTATAAGCAGCATCAATGACATCAAGAATCACAAAAGTGGCTATTTTGATGCATGTGAACAGGAAACAACCAAGCCAGCTGTCCCAGGAGGTAGGGGATCATGAAAAGTAGTAGGGACCTTATAAAACTTACCAGGGATTTCCAAAGTAGTGTCAGGTTTCATAGAAACATCTTTCAAAGCATTTTTGTAGTCTGGGTTTGCATTTTTGTATGTTAATTGAGTTCAGAAAGGTATATACTGCTATCATAATTATTTTTGGGAACTCAGGTTGTGAATCCTACATTTTTCTTCACATCAGAACATCAGTAAAAGACCTGAGAGACTTGAAAATTATTTGCCAATAAAAAATGAGTGCCTCTGTGAGTGTGTCCTTTAGTGAAAATTTAGGTACACAGAGGACAGACAGCATAAGTTGCAAAGGCTCATGTTAATGTGACTGGAAGCACCATGCAGGTTCCGAAGACACCTACTTCTTGCCCATGCAACACACAATGTAATGGCTTGATAGTGCTGGAGAAGCTATCAACAGTCCTGAAAATCAAGCTATTGATATAGCTGGTTTTCTCTCCAAGAGAAAAGTGACATATAACATTAGGTAACTAAAGAAATTTCTCCTGTCTCAAAAATGTCACATCTTATCCTTTCCCATCTGTGGTAGTCAGGGGTTGTGAGGAAAGAGATTTAACATGGAACTTATAATTGATAAGATAGTTTAAAAATATTTATGCCAGAATGTCAGATTTAGAGAGATGTAGAGCTTTTCAGATACTACAGACCAAAAAATCCAACTGAGTACTTGAATGCTATGACAATATCCAGCACAAGTAAAGCTGAAGAATTTGAGCCCATGGCAAGAACAATCAAAAGTGTACCTGGAGACTTAGAGGCACTTACAATGTGTCATGAAAGTCTCTGTTAAGTTTGTACACAAGAAAGGCTCAAAGTTCAGTGTTGGAAGCTAGAAACTCTGTTCTTTTGGTCATAGAATCTATGCCATAAAGTTGAGTGATCATTACTGGAGCCAAGGCATGAAGCTCAAGATAAGTGCCAGAGATCTGCAAAAGAGAACAGTAGCCATGCACAGCAATAATGAGGACCTGAGCTTCTTTGATGATGATGATGATGATGATGGCTGAGTTCATATCTGGAAAACCAGTGCTGCCAGCTTCTCCATGAGAATCAACATCCAGCTCCTTTCCCTCTAGTTCTCCTTTAATGCTGTTGTAAAAAATCCATCAATGCATGTTCTGTTCCAAAACGATGATGAGTTCATTCACTGGGTAATCCAATTTGGCCATTACTAAGCAGGCCACAGCACCAGAGCAGTTCTTTAGATACTTAATATCCAACCAGGCTTTATATCACGTCATCTATTAAAGTAGTCATCTGGTCTTCTTGACATAAACAACAGTGAGAAAACCTGAAGTTCATTCTAATGAAATAATCAGGAACACAAACCTTCACAAAGTATTCTTCACATCGGCTTTGACAAACCTCTCACTGGAACTATGTGATATGTTTCTATCTGTGTATCCTACACACTACATAACAGTGGGCATTTGAATGAAACTATAGTCAGGGTTATTGACCCTCTGATTATCCATGGAAATTTTAAAAATCTTTTTAGGGAATGTATAAAAAGAGACAGTTATGTACACCTATGTTTCACTACAGTACCCTGACAGCACTGAACCCAGGAGAGAAAGTCACGAGGCTGGTGGTATGCACATCACTACCTCAACAAGACCGAGATTTCTCCAGATGCTGGAGGTAAAGATGTAGAAATACTTTAACAAAAACAGTTGAAGTAAAATATCCTGAATACACTGAATATACCAAATCTAAACTAGGCCTGGTGGCTCATGCATGGAGCCCATTACTTGAGACACTGAGGAAGGAGACTTGAGAGCACTATGGTCTATAAAGTGATCTCAAAGCCAGCCTGGACTTCATAGCAACATGCTTACTTAAAAAGATAAATATATCAAATCTAATGAACACAATAGTGTACTAGTGATTGCCTTGTGATATTAGCATGACTATAATGTTTATACTGACCTATAGTCTACTAGGAAAACCTATGATACAGCCCATTTCACAATAAAATATCACACCATTTACCAAAGGGAGTACACTGGTGAGTATTGGTTGTTCATCACTGACATTTGGTGGTGATGGAGCAGTGTTTGCTGCTGCTCTCCACAGAAAAATGACTATTACTGCAGTATCAGGAATCTGCATGCATCACTGCAATATGTCCCTAACTCTTTGAGGAAGAGACCCACTAAAGGAAGCACTGCACTAATGAGAATTACTAACTTTAGTCTTTTGAATACTTTAAAAACAGACTTCAGTAGTAGTTGAACTACTTACCTACATTTCCACCAACAAGTTTAAATAGTTTCTTTACTCCCG
Organism: Cavia porcellus; assembly: GCF_034190915.1. NCBI lineage: Eukaryota > Metazoa > Chordata > Mammalia > Rodentia > Caviidae > Cavia > Cavia porcellus. Next base: position 4,529,865 of record NW_026947529.1, read on the forward strand.
CAGTCTCATGTACGTTCCTTAGATCTTGTGGTGATTTGTTTTCTCTGCAATGAGATAATGTCCCTATTTGAATTTCTCTATTGTGCAAAAATGCTCAATAGTTCTTCACATATTTCTTGGCAAGTTGTACATATTCTGAAATATGTGTGTTCCTTTCACGTTCTTATTGGTTTTACATGTTAGGCATTTTTAAGTTTCTTCCTTTATTTAATCTGTCACCTATTAGTTGTCTAGAAGGGTGTTATTTAATTTCCATATATTTATGCAGTTTTTGCAACTTCTTTTACCATTATTTCCCAATTTAAATACATGCTTAAGAATACTAGCTTTAGGCTGCAAAGCCAATCAAGTAACACAAGGATTAAGTTTTTTTTATACCTCCATTGCTATCAACTCAGAATGTGCTCTAAACCAGTCAGACTGTTGGTGGTGGGAGGAGGTGACTGTGGTGCTCATCTCCCAGCCAATGCAATGGCTAGCTCACAGGAAGTGTAAGTTACTTTCTTGTTTTTCTTCAGATAACCAGAATAGCTTCCACAGAATCACAACATGGGCACATTGGCTTGTTTCCCCTACCATTCCCCATATGACATCCACCAGCTCACAGCAGGGGCATATTAGCTTTCTATTTCTCCTCTCAGGCCTGGGATGGCTCTGGATTGTTATTTTTTTCTTCAGGATGACTTAGTGGAGACATATCATAAAACCTGCATATCTGTGTGTGTGTGCTACAGAAAATAATTCATATGTAGGTCATTGATTGGAGTGGAAATAATTGTCTTGAGGAAAGTTGTGTCATGTAACAGAATTTGGCATTGGTGAACCAAAAAAATACAGTGGAATATAACAGCTTTTGTATATGTGAATTGTCTTAAACAGGTTTGATACTTGTTCCTATCATCATCCAACAATACCAGATTTCAGTGCTGAGTCTTTAAAACAGATACATTTTATGTTTCATGTTGGGGTCTTTTCCTAGAAACCAAGATGCCAAATAGGTGTACCAAAATGGCTCTAAGAAATGAGAAACACAGCATGGTCTTCAGGGATGAAGGAGGGGAGAGCTCCTTGGCAGAGCTCATCACTCTGTTAGCCAGCTGGCCAACCTCATGCAGGCAGGAATTGCGTGAACAATGGAGGAGACCTGAACAGGATCTTGGGAGAGGTTCAAGACCCACTCCAAGCAACAGACGATGGTAACTGCAGAGAACTATCCCACAGAAAGTGTCTAGGTGGCCTCAGCTGTGGCCTATCTTGCCACTTGAGGCATCTCTTCATTCTCAGTTCAATCATGCCTGTGCCACATCACAGCCCTGCATGAGTATTCAGCTTCAATGACTTCAAGATATTCCTTCTTTTTGTTTGGTTGATACACAGATGGATGACCAGCTGAAGATGTAGAAGGTGTGTTAGAGCTCCCACCACTCACAGTCCATCCATCCATAATGGTAGTCAGCTAGCAGCATAGATAGCAATTGTCAGATGATGTTAGTGATACGAGATTCACCCACAGACAATATTCTAGAATTGCACTATACCTCCCGAGTCCAGACTTTTCTGCAGAATGTTCAAGAACAAGCTAACATGAGCATTACACTAAGGACAATTGGTTTGTTACTTCCTATCAAGGCCAGTTCTTATAACCATGCATAGCTCCTCATATCTCTTCTGTCAGTGTCCGCCACCTGGAAGAGTCATGGCCATTGCTTGACCATGTTGATTTCTGTGAAAACTTAGGAGAGTTTTCTGGTGACTTGTGACTGTCCTTAGGCACACCTTGCATCAAAGGTCAATTTCTTCTGTGGTCTCATCATCTTCCTGATCAGAATACTAGGTACTCACTGTTTATCTTCTGATGATGAAAGCAGGATTTCTTTTACATCCTGAGTCTCCTCCAAGCTTGAAGTGCTGTGGACAAAATATTGGCTATCCATTTAGCCCATCTGTGTCTCTCATTTTTGGTCCTAAACCTTAGCTGTTGGATATCCAGAAGAAAAGAGTGATCACAATACAATACATTAGAGGCAGTAAGGTTAACATTACTATTTTATCTAAACATGAAACATCTTAGAACATTAAGTGAAATGTATTTTCTACTATCCATTTTAATCAAGCACCCTTATCAAATACCCAAGAAGTCTCTTATGTATCATTGACCAATTTATTGATGTTAGTGGAATGTGAATCTCACAAGTCTTTGGTATTAGGAGAGGTATGAACATGGAAAAAATTCTGCTACCATAAGCAATCCCAATTTTACAATCTTGGAGGCCTATGCTTCCAGAAATGTGAATATATCAAATACATCATCAATTTGACAACAAGAAACTGTCATAACCATGTGAAACATTTACACAGGCATCTTCAATGCAAAAAATGTATTAATTCTTTTGATAGTGACGAATGTGAACATTTTGGGGTACATTTCATAACTTTAGTTAACGTGTCTCCTATAAGACTATGGAGATCTTTGAGGTGTTTGATCAATAAACAAGCACTCGTTAAAAATGTTACCCAGCAGCTAGTTTAAGATTTATCAATCAGAGAGCCTTCTCCAGCAATCTCAGTCCTAAGAGACATTGTTTATTCATCCTAATAATATCATTTCTAAATAATGAGACTATCAAGTCAAGGATAAATAACAACACATTCCATCCATATACCCAGTCTTTGTGACATTCGGAACAGCTGGAAACCAAGATAAAAGCATACTTTATAAATTCACTGCCAAAAGAAATCTTTGATTATGTGATCCAGGTATGGAAAAAGAGAAAGATTACTGAGCTCAAAATGAAAGGAACAGCTGTTCACAGAGTGGACAAGTGGATAAACGTAGACAGACAATCTGCACTGTTTTAAACAAACACAGAAATAAGCACAAAGCTTGTGGGGATCCGTGAGAACACTTTAAGTTCCTCAGAGGCCATTTGTGTAATTCTACCATACCCTTTCGTTAAACTAGCTCATCGCTTACACCCCATGCTCCCAGTGCTGGAAAACCTGTACACCTCCAGCACTCAGGGTGTTCCCAGATGTTCTGGGACACTTGAGTGCTCCTGAAAGGGCATAATTTATTTCTGCTTTACAGGTTTGAACAACCACTAGCTCAGCAATTCCCAGAAACTGCTTACAAACTGACTGAACAAACAGACAACTCATATATGGACAGATTGACAAACATCTTATAATATCAGAGTGAACTTGAGCATATCCTGAAGCCAAATTACAATACCTTCTCACAAAGTTAGAGTCTACAACTTGAATTCAACTGACTGATGTATTAATGACCAATTTCTTGACCAGTAATTTGATTTTTTTTGTCCAACTAGTTGAGATCCTGTATAAAAGGAATTGAGACTTGAATCAGGGAGAGCTAAAGTGGTGGAATTATGATGTGGAGCCTGTGGTGCCAATGCATTCATGCAGGGCAAACAGAATAAGCAGAAATCTACACAACACCTTTGCAATAACATAGAAACATCCCCTCTTCCCCAGATCAGCAGGGGCAAGAGCCTCTGCCCACAAGGGTCTGGGGGTGTTTTGTATAATACAAAAGGCTTTGTCAGAGGTATATTCTGGTAAAAACATATTTGAACTGGGAAAGATGAATGCTTTGTTGGGAAAGAGAAGTGACTTAAAGTAAATAGCACCATCGACAGAATAGTAAGAACCTGAGCAGGAAGTGCATTATTCTTCTTTAATTGTTTCAAGAGAAGAGATTTGAGGGTATAATGAGCTTGTTCAATGATTGCTTGGCCAGTGGCATTATAGGGGAAACAAGTTACATGAGAAATGTTCCATGTGGAACAAAAGAAAGCAAACCCTGTGAGGTATAGGCTGGACCATTGTGAGTTTTAAGGAAAGAAGATACAACCATGAGTGCAAATGCGGCCAAGAGATGTTGAATTACATGTTGGGCAGATTCAGCATGCAGTGGTGAACCACAAATAAAACTAGAAAATGTATCAACAGAAACATGAAGAAGTGAAAAAGAAATCAAGGACCAGTGTGTGGCATGTTTACCAAGGTTCATTGGAGCAGAGGCCATGAGAGTTGACAGCATCACAGGGAAAAGGGTGAGGCATGGCAGTGCAATGGAAATCAGTGTAAATGAAAGCTCTAGCTGCAGAAGTTGGAATGTGAAACAATTTGTGCAAGGAACACACTGATTGTTGAAAAAAGGCGGGGCTTTCTTTAGTGTTATCAAATGAGGGTGGACTACAATTATTCTTCAGAGCAGCCTGAACTGCATATAGAAACACTGTGTTGAAAAGACCCTGCCCAAAAAAAGAGGGAACAGAATATTCAGTGCTTGATCAGTAATTATCATATCACACAACAGGTAGGGCTTAATGACTACCCGTATGTAAAAGAAAAAGAGGGGCATAGTGAAGTCAAAGAGGAGCCTGTAGATGCAAAAAAGGGACATTGCTAAAGGAGAGATAACAAGAGAAGATAAGTGTGGGATAGCATTATGTACAGATAAAGAGGCAGTAACTAAGTTAAGGACTTGGGATGAAAAAAATTTGCAAAGCAAGGATAACACAGAGCTCTCACTGCATTGAAAAGAGGTTTGTGGTGATGAATACAAGCATTTCCAAGTATTATAAAAACATATGTTACAGCTTCATGAAGGGGTGTTCCATCAGTGAAGACAATGAGGGCACTATTTAAAGGACTACTAACCAAATAAGTTTGAAGATAAAAGGGAAGTAGGGTAAATAGAGGCAAACAATGATCATGGAGCATATCAAAAGAAATGGAACTAACATAGACAACCAAAGCCACTTGCAGAGGCCTTGATTTTTTTTTTTTTTTTTGGTCCCAGGGATCAAACTCATAACTGTGCACTTGTAAGGCAGGCACTCATACCACTGAGCTAAATTCCCAGACCTGAGTCTTGCAGAGGGAACAGCAGAGGACAGCAAAAAGGAAAAGTCAGCCTTGGTAAGTGATAAGACAGTATTGATTAAATCAATTCCAAGGACTATAGGTATTCCAGTACATCCTCAAGAGCTGAGAGGGAATAGCATTGACAATGGGAAATAAAGTATTGCCAGGCAAGTGAAGTAAAACAAAACCTTCATCTCCAGTGTGCAGCAAACCTGAAAAGGAAAGGTTGTCAATAGTTATAGAGAGGCTTCAGCATTCATATCCCAGGGGAAAAGCAGTAGCCACCCCAGTAGAGCGAAATGCTTGATTTCCATGAGTAACATCACAAGTTTTAGAGAAGACAAGGCAAGACAATTAGTTGGGCTACAGATTAAAAAAAATTAGTTGAATGGGTAAGAGAGATCACAATTGAAGCAACAATATGCCTGAATAGCCCGCATCAATGATGCCAAGGATAACAAAAGTGCCTCTTTTTTGATGCAGGTGAAGAGGAAAGAACTGGCCAACCTCCAAGGAGGTAAAGGATCATGAAAAGTAGTAGGAACCTTCTGAAACATACCAGGAAATTCCAAGCTAATGTCAGGTATCAAAGAAACATCTTTTAATGCATTTTTGTAGCCTTGGTTTGCATTTTTGTATGTTAATTGCTTTAACAAGATAGAGGCTTCTGCCTTGTTTTCCACCTGGCATTCAATAGCTTTATTTAATCTTATATAAAAGCAAGGCAACATTTAGTATCCTCCTGTTTAATAGTACTAAAAAACCTTGTGTGTCCACTGCTTCAGGGATTCTTTTTCAAGCTTTTAAAGCAATTTGAGGATAATAGCCTGAGGGTGGCAATGAACATGTTGAAAAATATCTGAAAAATCTCTTGCCCCTCAATTCAGCAGCTCCTATAGGAATATAGCAATCCGTATTATATATGTCTTGCATGTCCTCAGCACCAGTACATTTTTAAGCCACACCTGATGTTGGGCTGGAGTGATAATAGTACACACTGAGACTTTCCACTCCAAAAGGATCATTTCAAAATCATGAAGGATACCCTCAGTAATGCCAATTACAAAAGTACTTTTAAATCCATATTCCTTGACAGCCATTTTAAACTCTTTATCTTTCTTGCTTTTGTTGTTGGAACATGGGATTGAACTCACAACCTTGTGGGTGTCAGGCAGCCACTTAGGCCACAGAGATTACCCCCTGCACCTTTTAACTCTTTAAATAGAGTACTGCAAACTTTCAAAGTGGGGCTCTTTTCCTGTTGATACAAAACAGGTCAAGAAATTAATTTGCCATGTTGTTTACCTTCTTGTGCCATCTTTTGCCTGGGAGGTCCAAGAGGTGAAGAGTTGCCCAGAGGTTTTACGGGGTTTGCATATTTTGGAGGCAGCAGCAAGAGGACATGAGAAGCAGCACAAGTGAGGCATCCAGGAAAACTGGGAAGCCAACTATGTGTTGTTCCATGTGCCTGCCTGCCAATTGTCCCAGCATCCCTGCAAAGATACCAAGTTTACAAGACAGAGATCAGAGCTCAAGGTTCCTCAATGCTGCAGTTTACATATGTTTTTCCCAATCTGCCACAATGACCACACCAACCTCAGAATAAGAAGGAGAATGATCATGAATTTCCCACAAGAGGTGCACCAAACTATCCTTGGAAGTAACATGGCCCGCCTTCCTAAGGGAATGCACTTTGCATTATATTTCTGTTGCACTTCAGACACAGAATTCTCCATGATTTAATGGGTCAAGGGATTGTTTTCAAAGAAAATGAAAGGATTTTCCAAAAAAAGTGGAATAGACATGCTTTGTTGGCTATATTCCACCCCAGGAACTCAGCAAATTAAGTTACACTCTACATCAGACATCTCCACTGTAGAGTCCCTGTTCAGGCATCAAGATTTTGGGTTCCATTCCTGGATCCACAGCCCCTCAAACAGATTCATGGGAGAGGCCCAAAACAAGGAAACAAGTGACACAATCTTTAGGGCTGCAGGAGAATTAAAATTCTTGGCAGAGCTCATAAGTCTGCTAGCCACCTGGCTGAATGATGCTGGGTAGCAAGTATTTAATCAGAACCAGAAAAGATTTTACTGGACAATGGAGGAAACCTGAACAGGATATTGGTAGGGGTTCAAGGATCCCTCAGAGCAACAAATGATTCTAATTTAAGAAAACTATTTTGCCCTATCTTGCCCCCTGTGATGTCTCCTCATTCTCAGTTCAATCATGCCCAGGCCATGCCACAGGCTTGCATGTATATTCAGCTTCAATGGCTCCAACGTTTTTGCATATAATTACATCAATCACAAATGCACATCACTCAGGTCTCATTCATCACTGACACTTTCTCTCACTCCCAGACATGGCCTTTCAATTTTACTAAATACTGATAGACATTTGCCATATCTCATCCCATTTATGCTTAGTCACCATGCTCAACAGAAGAGAATTTGTCAGTCTGAGCCGTGAGATGCTGAGGACAAACTAACACTTTTTTTTTCATCAACACTGTTTCTCAGCATGCATAATATTTTTAGACCAAGTGAGTATGAAACTCATAGTGGCGATAATAAGGAAAAATTAAAAGTGCAAGATGCTGTAAGAAAATGAGAAAAGGCAGTGTGAAACTCATTAGCTCAACTGAAGAATAAAATTGCATTTTACCTAGAGTTGTTTGAATAGCACAAATAGGTTAATGAGACAATGTTAATATAGTATTGATGGCAGAAACAGTAATTTGAAGCAAAGACATGAGGGTCTGCTGACCATAGAGACATGGCATTGTTACATACTGTGTAAATGTAAACTAAAAAGAAGAGAGGCTCTTATCCCTGTTGTGCTTGTAGAGGTATAGTAAAATGTTGCAGAACCACTTAGATTCAAGGCCAATTCTGGATGGAATAGTAGGAGCCTATAGTTGAATTTTAATGAGTTCAGATAGGTCTATAGAGTTGTAATAATTGATTATTGGGGACTCAGATTATGCATCCTACATTTTTTTCACATCAGCAAAATCAGTAAAAGATTGGGAGACTTGCAAATTATATTTTTTCAGAACAGAACAATTTTAAGCAACACAGTATTTCACCACAAGACAACCCGATATATCAGTAGCTACGATAATTTCTCTTTCCTTGAAATAGTTGAGTATACTTTCATATACAATAGTATCAAACATAATAAAATAGTATAAAACCATTAAAGAGAATGAAATAATTACAGGGCATTCAAAACCAAATTACAGAAAATGGAAAATTGTTATCATATTATCTCATTATTCATAAAAGATTTATTTATACTATCACACATAATAAAATCCAATAAGATAAAACATGATGTAACCAATGGAAACAGAAGAACAAAAGCATGGCAGCACTTCAAAGCAAGATGATATTAAATTAGCAGTGGCTATTATGTCTTATTTTCTTAAAAATAGCTGCTCATACCATCACAGGTAATAAAATCAAACAACCCAGGATAAAACCATTCCAACTAATGAATGGGAACATTATAAGTCTCCAAAGCAAGGTAATGGGGAATCATGATTACCATAAACTCTTGTGTACTCTTAACTGGCTCTTACACTAGGGAGAGTATACAGTATTTATACATGTGAGTTTGATTTATTTCACGTATGAGTAAGGTTTCAAGTTGCATCCATTTATTTATAAATATCTCAATGTGATCATTTTTTATAGCTGAGTAGTACTCCATTGAATTAAAATACCACAGATTTTTATCCATTCCTCAGTTTACGGATACTTAGGCTGTTTCCAAGATCCAGCTATTACAAATTGTGCTGCTATAAAAATGGATGTACATATATCACTGAGGTATGATGCTTTCATTTCTTCTGGGAATATACCTAGAAGTGTAATAGCTGGATCAAGTGGGACTTCCTATCCCATCTTTTTGAGAAATCTCCATACTGACCTCCATAATGGTTTCACCAGTCTAAACTCCCAAGAACAGTGCAGGAGAGTTCCATTTTCTCCACATCCTCCCCAGCATTTGTTGTTGGTAGTTTCTGGATCCTGGCCATTCTTCCTGGAGTTAGATGGAATCTCAGTGTGGTTTTAATTTGAATTTCTCCCATGAGTAATGATGAGGAAGGTTTTTTTCATGTATTTTTTTGTCATTTGCATTTCTTCATCTGAGGATTATACATTCATCTCAAATGCTATTTTTGCATTAGATCTTTGAATATTGGGGGTCTGATTGTTTAAAAAAATTTGATATGTTTTAGACAGAAATCGTTTGTCTTAGGGATGGTTCACTAAGATTTTTTTCCCAGTTTCTGCTTTTTTTTTCATTATGCTGGAGATTTCTTTTGACATGCCCAAACATTTTAATAAGATGTGATCCCAGTTATTGATTCTGGGAAGTATTTCCTGTGGGGTTTGATTCCTGTTCATGAATTCTCTACCTACTCCTATGTCTTCAAGAATTGTACCCTATTTATCTTCCAACAGATTTAGTGTTTCTGTTATAATATTCATATCTTTAATCCAGTTACATTTTAGTTTAGTACATTTTGATAGGAATCGGTCTAGATTTAGTTTTTGGCCTATAGTGAGCCAGTTTTTCAAGCACAATTCACTTAAGAGACTGTGGTTCTTCCAGTGAACATGTTTGGCCCCTTTATCAAAGATAAGATAGTTGAGTTTGTTTGTAGTTGTGGTTGTATCTTCTAATTTATTCCACTGATCTTTATATCTGTTTTTATTTCAATACCATGTTGATTTTATTATAATTGCTTAGTAGTATAAGTTCAACTCAAGGATTGTGATGCCTCTTGCCTTTCCTTTGCTGCTTAGAAATGTTTTTGCTATTCTAGTTCTCTTCTGGTTCCAGATTAATTTTAGGAGTGATTTCTCTAGATTTATGAGGTATGTTGATGCTATATTCATTGGTATTGTAGTGAACTTGTATAACACTTTTGAGAGAAAGTGCATTTTTACATTATTTAGTCTTCCTATGCATGAAACCTAAGGCCTTAATCTTTTTGCCATTTAATATGATGCTGGCTATTGGTTTGTCATAGATGACCTATATCATATTTAGGTAAAGATCATCTATTCCAATTTTCTGTAAGGTTCTTTTCATGAATGGAAGATGCACCTTATGGAAAGTTTTTCTACATCAATAGAAATGCTCACGTGATTCTTACCTTTGGTTTTATTGATATGGTGGATTTCATTGATTGATTTACATATAGTGAAACATCCCTGCATGACTGGGATGAATGGCACCTGTTTGTGGTGTATCATCCTGATGATTTGCTGCTTCCTGTTTGCCAATATTTTATTGAGGATTTTTGTATCTGTGTTCATTAGGCAGATTGGCCTGTAGTTCTCTTTTTTAGTTGGGTCTTTCACAGGTTTTGCAACTAGAATATTATTACTTCCAGGAATGATTAAGAAAGAATTGATTTTCTTTTGATTTCACTGAAGTGTTTGAGGAGTGCTGGCAATAAATTTCTTTGTATATCTTGAAGAATTCCACAGTGAATCTATCTGGGCCTGGGCTCTTCTTTGTATGTAAGGAGAATTATTATGTTTTCAATTTCTTTAATAGAGACAGATTTATTCAATAGTTTTACATCATCTTGATTGAGCTTTGGTAATTCATATATTTCTAGGCATCTGTCCATTTCTTTTGTATTATTAAACCAATGAACGTAGATTATTTTCAAATAGGTGTTGATAATCTTCTGAATTTCCCAATAGTTTGTCGTGATTTTGTCATTTGCATTCCTTATTTCATGAATTTGAGCATTTTCTTCCCTTTTTAAAATAGGGTAGGTTAGGTGATTATCAATTTTAGTTATTCTTTCACAGAACCAACACTTTCATTCATTGATTCTTTAGATTGTGATCTTAGTATCTATTGCATTAATTTCTGCTCTGATTTTTATAATTTCCTCCCTTCTTTTGACTTTGGGCTTCACTTGCTCTTGTCTTTCTAGATATTTGAGGTGTAGCATCAGGTTCTTTCTTTGTATTCATTCTGTTTTCCTGATGTAGGAAGTCAGTGCAATGAATTATCCTCTGAGGGCTGCTTTATTGCATTCTACACATTCCAGTAAGTTGTATGTGTATTTTTGTTTGCTTTTAGATATCATTTAATTTGTTCTTTAATTTCCCCTGTGACCCTCAGATTGCTCAAGAGTGTGTTATTTAATTTCCATGTGTTTGTGTGATTTTTGCAGTTTCTTTTATCATTAGTTACTAGATTCATGGTTCTATGATCCTATAAAATGCATGAGATAATTTAAAACCTTTTGCATTTATTTAAAAATGTTCTGTGGCCTAGTATATGGGCTATTTTAGAGAATATCCCACGTAATGCTGAGAAGAATATGTATCCTGATTTTGTTGTGTGGAACACTCTGTATATGTCCATCAGGTCCATTAGTTGACAGGTGTGATTTAGTCCTGTTATTTCTTTGCTGATTTTTGCCTGGTTTATCTGTCTCTTGGTGTCCATGGTGTGTTAAGTTCTCCTGTTAGAACTGAGTTATTGCTTATTTGATTTTTCATTTCTATATATAATTGCTTTGGATAACTTTGTGTTCTGGAATGTGGTGCATATATATTTAAGATAGTTATCTCTTCCTCTTGAAGTTTTCCCCTAACCAGTATGTAGTGACCTTCTTTATGTCTTAGAATCATTCCTGGTTTGAAGTTCACATTGTCTGCAAACAAAATAACTACCCTTGTTTTTTCTTTTTTTCACTTCCTGTTGCATGATATATTGTTTTCCATCCTTTGACTTTCAGTCTGTGAGTTTCACTTTGGGTTAGGTGGGTTTCTTGTAGACAGCATGTGATTGGCCATCGTTTCTTGATCCATTCTACCAGTCTGTTTCTTTTAATTGGTGAATTGAGCCCATTCACATTAATGTTTATAACTGTTATATATTGGTTTATTGTTGACACGTTATCTTTCCATACTGGTTAATTATCTGCCTTACTTAGCAGTTTTATTCTATGAATATCAAAACTGTCTTTCATTATTCTTTGCAGGGTTGGCTTGGTAGTCATAAATTTCTTAGATGTTCTTTGTCATGAAAGTTAAAGATACAACAGCAAGAAATAACATGCCAATACTTGCAAATTATTTGTCAATATAAAATGACTGCATCTTTTATTGGCAATTCAAGTACACAGAGGCCAGACAGTATAGGCTACAAGGCTAGGTTCAGGTGACAGGAAGCACCATGGAGGTTCCTACCCCATGTGTTTCTTGATCATGCAACACAGAATGTAATGCCTTAATATCTGTAGAGAATCTATCAACAGCCTTCAAAGCCAAGCTACTGATATAGCTGGGCTTCTCCACATGAGAAAAGTGGCATGGAGCATTAGCTAACTAAAGAACTTTGTCATGTCTGAAAAATGTCACCTCTTACCCTTTCCCATCTATTGTAGTCAGGGTTTGCAAGGAAAGAGATTTAATATGCAACTTATAATTAATAAGATTATATTAAAATATTCACTCCCAAAAAGTGAGATTTAGAGAGGTGTAGATCTGACCACATACTACATACCTAAAGAATCCAGCTGACAATCTGAATCCTATGACAATATACTTCTTAAGTCCTGCTGAACACTTACAGCCCATGGCAAGAACCAACACAAGTTTCCCTGCAGACCTAGAGGCACTCCCAATGTCTCATGCAAGTCTCTATCAAAGTTGTTTACCAGGAAGTGTCAAAGTTCATTGTTGGAACCTACAAAGTCTGTGCACTTGGGCACAGCATATGTGCCATTAGCCTGAGTGATCAATACTGGAGCCAAGACAAAAAACTCAGGATGAGGGCCTTAGATCTGCAAAAGAAAACAGTAGCCATGCCTAGTACTAATGAATTACTGTGCTCCTCCTCTGATGATGATGATGATGTCTGTGTTCATATCTGGAAAACTGTGATACCAGCTTCTCCACGAGAATCAACAACCCAGCACCTTCCCCTACATTTCTCCTTTGATGATGTTTGCAACAATCCTTCAATGGATGCTCTATGCCCAAAACAATGGTGCCTCAGTTCACTGGGTGATCCAAGTTGACATTACTAAGTGGGCCACACCACCAATGCAGTTCTTCAGATACTTAAATTCCAAAACAGACTTTGTAAGTGCTGAGGATTGATCTCAGTGCCATAAGCATCTGCTTAGCAAGCTCAAAGTCATGAGTTTGATCCTCTGTACAAAAAAAAAGGACACTTTATAACTCCATATCGTAAAGTAGTCATCTGGTACACCTCCCACAAACAACAATGAGAAAACCTGAGGCAAATAATTAGGAACACATACTTCCACAGAGTTGTCTTCTCATGTGCCTTGACAAACCTCTCACGGGAACTATGTGGTCTCTTTCCTGTGTGTGTGCTGCACTCTACTTAACTGTGGGCATGTGCATCAAACTGTAGACAAGGTTATTGATTATATAAGGCAATTTTAAAATCTTTTTGAAAGAAAGTAGAAAAACAAGCAGTTATATACATTTGAACACATAAGTCTCACTGCAGTACACTGACAGCACTGGACCCATGGGACAATGTCATGAGGATGGTGGTATGTACATCACCACTTCAATAAGGTCACAGTGGTTATAGATGCTGGAGGTAAAATGTGGAAATACTTTAACAACCAAAACAGTTGAAATTTTAAAAAAATACTGTATATGAAGTTAACATACCAAATCTAAACTGGGCCTGATGGCATGGATGTGTAACCAAGCACTTGAGAGGCTGAAGCAGGAGAATTGTTTGAGACCACTCTGGGTTATAAAGTGATCTAAAATCCAACCTGAACTTCATAGCAAGATGTTGCCACCAAAAGAAAAACAGTTCAAATATAATTAACACAAGAGTGTAATAGTGATGGCCTTGTTACATTAGCATGACTATCATGCTTATATCATGCTTATCACACTATGAAAACCTAACTTAGATCCCAATTCATAATAAAATACCATATCATTTACTAAACATAGTACACTGATGAGTATTTGTTGTTCATCATTGGCATTTGGTGGTGATGGAGCAGTGCTTGTTGTTGCTCTCCACAGAAAAGTGACTATTGCTGCAGTAAACAGTAATATGCATGAATCACTGCAATGGGTCCTTAGATCTTTGAGTCTGAGACCCATTAAAGGAATCATTGCACTTAGTGGACTTACTAAGTTTAGTCATTTGAATACTTTGAACACTGACTTCAGTAGTGGTTGAAGTACTTGCCTACATTTCCACCAACAAAGTTAAATAATTTCTTTTCCCCTGCCATCTCATGATTGTTCTTTTTATCTTGCAGTGATTTGTCTCTGCAATGAGATGGTGTACTGATCTGCATTTCTCTATTGTGCATAAATGCTCAATAGTTCTTCAGGTATTTCTTGACAATTTATACCTGTTTTGAAAAGTGTGTATTCGTTTCACATTTTTATTGGATTTACATGTTAGCTGTCAGGGAGTAACATGCAATCTTCTACTACCCTGTAGATTGTTTCTTCATCCTTTTTTATTTGACTTTTTCTTTGGTTTGTTTCTTTTTTGGCTTCTTCATTTGTGCACAAATACTACATTATTATATAATCATTTTTCATGTTCTGTTGCCCTATCTTATTTTCTATAAAAAGCACCAGCAGTAGCATTGAGTAAAAAAGTTTTGATAATGCCTCTACTTTCAGAACCTAGAATGCCTGGTTCATTCATGTTTCATTATGTTTTACTCTAATACAGGCCTATTTAAGACTGCTGCACAAATTACCATGAAACGCACATTTCCTGGGCCCCCCCCAAAAAAAGAAATCATGATTTTCATGATTCAGCTATCCTATCCCACATTTATATTCTTGACCTAAACGTACCTGTTTCCTTAAACTTCAAATGCAGGTATAAAAACAACTACCACACATTCTGCTAAATCATCTAGCAAAATTGTCTCCCAAAGTCAGCTTCAGAGCCATGATTGTTCCACCTCATCCTCTGCTGATGCTGGGACTAAAGGAATCACACTTAGACTAAGGCTTTATATGTAAGTTCTTACCAGTGCAATTATTTAAATAAAAGATAATTAAAATTGTATATATTTGTTAGTTTTTCTAGAATAACAACAAATATAAAAGTGACTATTGTAATGTGTTCAATACAAGAATCAACTGGTTAAAATGACAACTGCCCCGGTGACACTCACTATAGTCAGTGCATAAATAAATGTGCTTCCCAGGTGATGTTAGGGGATAACTGCTGAGTGGCCAAGTGATAAAAGTATGATCCAAAAAATTCATACATATATTTCTCAAAGGAAGATTGAGACTCACGGCCTGGGATATCTTAAATTCTCTCATAAAAATCTGAATCAAAAGCAGAGTTGGTGCATATTTATAATCCCAAGACTCAAGAAGCCGAGAGAGGAGGGCTGTTGTGAAGGCAAGGAAATTGTAGGCACCATACAGGTTTCAAATCCAGTGATACCGCACTTGGAGAACTGCTGAGCTTCTGACAGGTGGGCAGGCCCACACTATCCCCAGAGCCCAGCCTGTTTCGGTGCCGTGCCTAGCCATCGGTGTGCAGAGGAGGGGCTGGGCAGATCTGTGGTGCCTGCATCGGCCTCTCCATGTGTCTGGAGGACTGTGGATATCTCTGCAAGCAGGGAGGGATCGCAGGTTCCTGAGGCACTGCGGCCTGTGGTGAGTACCCTAACCCGGCTGTGATTGGAGAGCTGTGGAGCTTCCAAGGGGCAGGTGAGTGCACAGTGTCCCTGAGGCCCAGCGTGTCTGAAACTGTGGAGTTCTGAGCAGGCAGAGGAGGACCATTGGTTCTGCAGGCCCAGAGGCTTGGGGTAGCGTGGTGCCAGTCTCAGTAGCTGCAAACATAGAGGGGGATTTTCAACAGATCCTGAGGAAGCTTTCATATAACACTTGAAACACAGAAATATAGGAAAATGACAAAATGAAAGACCAAATTACAACCTCAAACCTCCAGCCCATCTCAAGAAACCCTAGGAGAAATGTATATAGAAGAAAATATATCCCATCCGCCTCAAATATCAGACACAATAGCTATTGAAATTGACAAGCAACTCCAGGAAGCTTTAAAGAAATTCAAACTCGAAATAATGTCCCAGATAAAGGAAGAAATGATAAAAGAAATGAAAAAGATTCTGAATATATCTAAAGAAAACACAGATAAAAAATTGCAGGAACTAAACAAAAAGATAGAATCCCTAGATGAGCAATATAAGAAACAAACAGAATACATAATGCAGATGCACAAGATATACAGGAAATAAAAAACTCCACTGAAAGTTGTAAAAACCACCTTAATGAAAGTGAAGATAGAATTTCAGACCTTGAAGACAGGATTGCAGCTAGTGAGCAGGAAAGGAAAGATCTTTTAAAAATAACAAGGAATCAGGAAACAACAATTCAACAACTGCAAGACGATGCAAAGAAGAATAACATAAGAATGATAGGAATTAATGAAAAAGAAGGAGACAACATAAAGGATGTCAAGAGGATATTTAGAGAAGTAATAGCTGAAAATTTCCCAAGCATGAGATCAGAAACTGACATCAGGATCAGTGAAGCATATAGAACTCCAAATAGTCATAACCAAAATAAAACTACACCCAGACATATAATAATCACCATGCCAGAAATCCAACACAAGAATAGATTATTAAAAGCTGTCAGAGAGAAAAGACAGATGACTTATTTTTTTTTATTTAAGAGGAAAAAGAGAAAAACACAAAACAAACCAAAGCGGTGTAAGGGTACACATAATACAGAACTACAAAAAACAAAACAAAACAAAACAAAAAAACCATAACAGTAAGAAATCACCTGTTAGTAGATTACATATTATCATCTTGAAAATAGTTCCTCAAATCACAGTATCAAAGAATACAAGGTGGACATTCAAACAGGGAGACTGCAAACAGCTGTGTTCAATGATCCAAAAACATTGATATAGTCAGCTATTTAACACCCCTAAACACACTTGCTGTTATATCCGTTAGAGCTCTTTTTCTTTTTTTTTTCCTCTCTTTTTTACAACAAAATTTACACATTTTGGATTTTATTACTCCTTAGTGCTTATTACTTTTTTTGGGGGGGGGGGAAGAATACAATCAAATATGGCAAAACAAAGCTGTCAGTCAATACCAAGGATAGACATAGCACATGGTGTAGAACAGAGTACACGTTTATCAACAATGGTTATCAACATTGTCCCTTGTTTCCTTAAAAAGAATTGTCTATCTCATTAAATATTATAAAGTTGGACAAACAGTAGAGAACAAGACCAATAAAACTTAGGCATTGTAAACATTACAGGACTTCCAAAGAAGACAATAGTCAAACCAGAATGAGTATCTTAGTGAATCTTATTGTCTTCAAAGTAGATCACTTATAAAAGCAAACCTATCAGAATCACAGCAGACTTCTCATGACAAACAATAAAGTCAAGAAGAGCATGGAGTGAAGTATTCCAGATCCTAAAGCAAAATGATTTCCAACCTAGTCTGATATATCCTGAAAAACTATCATTCAAAATTGATGGTGAAATACAATACTTCCATGACAAAGAACAGCTGAAGAACTTCATGAACACCAAAGCAACCCTGCAAAAAATATTGAAAAACAGTTTAGATACACAAAGGAAAAAACCACTAAGCAAAACAAATAGTTAAACAGAACAGAAAGATAAAGATGCAACAGCAGAGAGATAACATTCCAACAATAAACCAGCATTTAACAGTAATAACCATTAATGTAAATGGTCTCAATGCACCAATCAAAAGAAACAGACTAGCAGAATGGATCAAGAAACAAAATCCAACCATATGCTGTTTACAGGAACCCCATCTAACCTAGAAGGATACTGACAGACTGAAAGCCAAAGGATGGAAAACAATTCTTCATGCAGCAGGAATCCAAAAAAAGGCACGAGTAGCCATTCTGTTTGCAGACAATGTGAACTTTAAACCAACAATGACCATAAAGGACAAAGAAGGTCACTACATACTCATAAGGGGAAAACTCCAAGAGGAAGAGATAACTATCTTAAATATATACACACCAAACTCCAGAGCACACAGTTATATAAAACAATTATTAACAGAAATGAAAACTCAAATTATCAGTAACACAATTGTAACAGGAGACCTTAATACGCCATTGACACCAAGGGACAGATCAACCAGACAGAGAATGAGCAAAGAAATAACAGAACTGAATAACACCTGTGAACAAATGGGTTTGATAGACATATACAGAATGTTCCACCCAACAACATCAGAATACACATTCTTCTCAGCATTACATGGATGATTCTCTAAAATAGACCATATATTAGCTCACAGAACATATTTAAACAAATGCAAAAGAGTTGAAATCATCCCTTGCATGTTATCAGATCATAGCACTCTGAAATTAGAAATTAATGATAAAAGATACTGAAAAAATCCCGCAAACACATGGAAACTGAATAACACACTCTTGAGTAATCAGTGGGTCACAGAAGAAATTAAAGAAGAAATAAAACAATACCTAAAAGAAAATGAAAATGCAGATACAACTTACCAGAATCTGTGGGATGCAATGAAAGCCATCCTGAGAGGAAAATTTATTGCACTGAGTTCCCACATCAGGAAAACAGAACAAGTACAAATAAATAACTTGATGCTATACCTCAAACAGCTAGAAAAAGAAGAGCAAGTCAAGCCCAAAGCCAAAAGAAGAGAGGAAATTATAAAAATCAGAGCAGAAATCAATGCAATAGAGACTAAGAAAACAATCCAAAGAATCAACGAATCAAAGAGTTGGTTCTTTGAAAGAAAAAATAAAATCGATAAGCCCCTAGCCAACCTTATTTAAAAAAGGGAAGAAAAAGCTCAAATTCATGCAATAAGAAATGAAAAAGGTGAAATCACTACAGACCCAATAGAAATACAGAAGATCATCAACACCTATTTCAAAAACCTCTACTCTCAAAAGTTTGATAACACAGAAGAAATAGACAGATTCTTAGAAGCATATGAAGTACCAAAGCTAGATCAAAAGGATGTAAAACTGTTGAATAACCCAATCTCTGTTAATGAAATTGAAAATGCAATTAAGTCCTTACCCACCAAGAAGAGCCCAGGCCCAGATGGATTCACTGCAGAATTCTACAAGAAATACAAAGAAGACCTAATGCCAACACTCCTCAAACTATTCAATGAAATTGAAAGGGAAGCAATCCTTCCTAAGGCATTCCTGGAAGCAAATATTACTCTAGGACCAAAACTTGAGAAAGATCCAACTAAAAAAGACAACTATAGACTGATCTCCCTAATGAACACAGATGCAAAAATCCTCAATAAAATATTGGCAAATAGGTTGCAGCAAATCATCAAGAAGATTATACACCATGACCAAGTGGGATCCATCCCAGGAATGCAAGGATGGTTCAACATATGCAAATCAATAAATGTAATCCACCATATCAATAAAGCCAAAAATAAAAATCACATGATCATTACTATAGATGCAGAAAAAGCTTTTAATAAGGTCCTACATTTATTCATGATAAGAACTTTACAGAAAATTGGAATAGATGGTCTTTACCTCAATATAATAAAGGCCATTTATGACAAACCAACAGCCAGCATCATACTAAATGGCCAAAAATTGAAAGCCTTTACTTTAAAATCAGGCACAAGACAAGGATATCCTTTATCACCACTCCTATTTAATGTAGTACTGGAAGTACTAGCCAGAGCAATTAGGCAAGAAAGAGAAATAAAAGGGGTAAAGATAGGAAAAGAAGAAGTTAAATTATCATTGTTTGCAGATGACATGATACTCTACATAGAAGACCCCCTAAACTCCATTGAAAGACTCTTAGATACAATAAATAAATTCAGTAATGTGGCTGGATACAAATTCAATACTCAGAAATCAATAGCATTCCTATACACGAACAACAAAATCACAGAGAGGGAAATAAGAGAAACTGGACTATTCACATTAGCAAGAAAAAAAGTGAAGTATTTAGGAATTACTCTTATGAAAGAAGTGAAAGACATATACAGTGAAAATTATAATACACTGAAAAAGGAAATTGAGGATGATCTCAGAAAATGGAAAGACATCCCTTGCTCGTGGATAGGAAGAACAAACATTGTGAAGATGCCCATTCTCCAAAAACTGTTATAGAGACTCAATGCAACCCCAATAGAAATACCATCAACATACCTTATAGATCTAGAGAAATCACTCCTAAATTTCATCTGGAATCAGAAGAGACCAAGAATCGCAAAGGCAATTCTAAGCAGCAAAGACAAAGCAGGAGGCATCACAGTCCCTGACTTGAAGTTATACTACAAAGCAACAGTAGTAAAATCAACATGGTATTGGAATCAAAACAGAGCCGAAGATCAATGGAATAGATTAGAAGATACAAACACAACTACAAACATACTCAACCACCTTATCTTTGATAAAGGAGCCAAGCAGGTTCATTCAAGAACGACAGTCTCTTTAATAAATGGTGCTGGAAAAACTGGGCTCCACTTGCCGAAAACTAAAGCTAGACCCATGTCTATCACCATGTACTAAATTAAAATCTAAATGGGTCAAAGATCTGAATATTAAAACAGAAACACTAAATCTATTGAAAGACAAATTGGGTAGAAACCTTGGAGACATAGGAGTAGGTAGAAAATTCATGAACAGGACTCAAACTGCACAGGAAATACTTCCCAGAATCAATAACTGGGACCACTTCGTATTAAAAAGTTTCTGCATGTCAAAAGAAATCTCCAGCATAGTGAAAAGAAAACCCACAAACTGGGAAAAGATTTTAGTGAACTCTCTCTCAGACAAGGGACTCTTGTCTAAAACATATAAAGAATTAAAAAAAAGTCAGACCTCCAAAATTCAAAGATCCAATCCAAAAATGGGCATCTGAGATGAATACGCAATTCTCAGATGAAGAAATGCAAATGGCAAATAAATACATGAAAAAATGTTCATCATCATTGGTCATTAGAGAAATGCAAATTAAAAGCACACTGAGATACCATCTCACTCCTGAAAGAATGGCCAGGATCAAGAAAACCAACAACAACAAATGCTGGAGAGGCTGTGGGGAAAAAGGAACTCACCTGCACTGTTGGTGGGAGTGTAGACTGGTGCAGCCTTTGTGGAGGTCAGTCTGGATATTTCTCAAAAATTTGGGATTGGAAATCCCATTTATTCCAGCTATTCCACTTCTAGGCATATTCCCAGAAGAACTGAAAGCATCATACCACAGTGATATATGTGCACCTATGTTTATAGCAGCACAATTTGTAATCGCCAGATCTTGGAAACAACCCAAGTGTCCATCAACTGAGGAATGGATAAAAAAGTTGTGGTATTTCTATACAATGAAGTACTACTCAGCTATAAAGAAGGATCACATTGAGATATTTATCAATAAATGGGCGCAGCTTGAGACCATACTCATGTGAAATAAATCAATATCGCATGTGTGAATACCAAATAGTTTCCCTAATGTAAGTAATGATTCAAATATATAAAAGTATGTGGTAATCATGATTCCCCATTATGTGGTCTTGGAGCCTTATAAAGTTTTCACTTATTAATTATAAAGGCTTTATTCTGGGCTTCTTGATATGGAAATATTTGAAGCTATAGCATATGAAATTTTATGCAAATATTTCAAGGAAAAAGACAGACACTATGGTAACTACTATTAAGTCGGTTTATTTGGTGGTGAAGAACTAGATTGCTGAAACAATCATGGTTTGACCTGTATTGTTATATTGTTATGTCCTGTTTTATCTCAATCTCTCCCTTATTCTTTAAAAAAATTATTTCATT
Source organism: Cavia porcellus (assembly GCF_034190915.1). NCBI lineage: Eukaryota > Metazoa > Chordata > Mammalia > Rodentia > Caviidae > Cavia > Cavia porcellus. The sequence continues at coordinate 4,551,635 of NW_026947529.1, forward strand.
ATCTTATGCTTGTTTTAATTAAGGGGAAAAATTTTAAAAAACAGCAGGATATATAATAGTAACTCTTTTTGATTTCCTATTAACCTGGTTTGAAGTCCTGTAATACTCCCACGATCTTGTTTTGACAAATTAGACTCTGTTCCATTCTGTATGATAGTATCAAGTTTGAGGGTATAGGCAACTACTTTGAAGGCAATAAGATTCACTAAGTTGCCCATTCTGGTTTGTTATTTGTGCTGTTGCCCTTCTTTTATTACAGAGAAATGAGTGCTTTCGGTACCCGTCATCTGATGTCTTCATAACTTAAATATATGTTTACATGTTAATATAAACATACTAACAAGCATATGTAACACTTACAGGTGTAAGGCTAGGGCCTCTCTGAGGTGCTTTACATATGTTAATTCTTACAAGAGTAGGAGTTAGGAATTATCTTCATTTTCATAGCTGTGCAAGCCAAGACACCAACATTTAATGCCTTTTCCAATGACAAACGAGTTGACAGAATTTTAACCCAGTGGGCCTCATATCAACACCTCTCTTAACTAACCCATGCTTTGCACAGCACTGCTACACGGATTTTTCACACGAGTGAGGCATGAAATTGTTCATGGGAAGTTGCACAGGTAGCTAGAGGCAGTTTGTGTCAGGGTTCACCAGAAGGTCAGATTTAATTTGTGTATGTGTGTGTATGTGTGTATGTGTCTCACATAAAGGATTTATAAAGTAGGATTAGAATGGCCATCTGTAGAGTCATGGGGAGAACACAAAAGGGCCATGTTCTCCTTGGAAATGAAGAAGAATTGGCTGAAGGTTACATGGGCTGTTCATAGGCACTGTGGGAACACTTGTTGCCTTGCTTTGGGAACTCAAGGAAGATTTTTTTGGATGATGTCCCAAGGTTAGAGAATGTACATGTTCAAGACATCAGCAACAGTGGTAGTCAGTGTGGAGCAGAGTAGAGAACCACTGTTTTTGTTGTATAATTCTTACAGTTTGTTATCTCATATTTACATTCTTGTATAGTGCTCTAAGCAGTCCATGGTGGCCAGCAGAGTAGAGGGACAGTGCCAGGGAGGAAGGAGCTACAGACCAGATGGAGTACCTAGCATCATTCCTTCATGACCCATACAGATGAACCTATTATAACTTGGGCCCCTGTATAAAATCCAAGGAGGCAAGAGACCGAAAACTTAGGTGGCAAAGGCTTTATTTCCAGGCCTGGCGACCAGTCTCCGAGAGCCAATTTGGAGACTGTCCCCCAGAGACTGAAGGGAGGACTTTAAAAAGAGGCTGGAGGAAAAGGGTTGGGGGAGACAAAGAAACCTGCAGAGCCATCAAACTTGTTGACCCGAGTCTGGAATCTGTATTGCTGTCCACTTAGCTCTGACAATCTCGGGAGTTCCCTGGTGTTTCTCAAATTACTCCCATCCTAAAGACTGACATTATCTCGGAGTGGCACATCTGCAGCAATATTTGGAGAAGAAAGTGGGGAAGTTAATTATCTCAGGACAGTTCGTCTTCGCTAGTGAGTGCAAAGGAGTCACGAGTTATGAGACACTGGAACTGGAGTTTTACAAAGATCTGATATCTAACTCATTTGATACATACAGAACCAAAGGAAAGCACCGATCGGGGTTTGGGCCATAGTATTACCTAGTAATTTCTTTTAAGCTAAGCAGTTCATAAAATTGGGGCAGGCTCATTTTATGACAGATCATCACCGGGTCGGGGAGAGGTCACCAGAAACCCAAATTCATTATGGCCTAGATAGATAGGTGAGGGGAGAGGAAGGCAATAAGGCGACATACAGAACAGAAAACGGCGGTTATGTGTCAAGGTCAGGGTAAAGGGTTAAACTCATACACAAATCTCTCTGCACACAAGCAGGTTACTTTAAACAATGTGTAAATTAGTGGGTCTCCTAGTCTTCTTTAGCTCCTTAGTGAAGAATAGAGGCGCCTAACAGTGATTAACAACCCTAGTTAGCTTGTTTTAGCACCACTCTTCTTGTTTGTAGAGGGCCGCTCTGGTTAACATCTCAATTAAGGGAAATTCTTGCAATTATTTACAGAGGAGAGTATTGCTAAACATATCAATTAGGTCACAACATATCAGTTAGGGAAAAAGGATAAAAAAACACATTTAGTAAGCCACTTTACAGGTTTGTAATAATACACATATAACGAAGCTATTTTCTTAGAGTACAACAAACCCAGAAATACACTTTACTAATCTCTTGCACAGCTCTCAAGCCCATAAAGTTGAAAATAATAATCATCACATAGCAGAAGTATTGTGATGTTAAAATTATAGGTGATTTACACACGTGCATATATACAGTATTTTGGGTATTTTCCACCTTTAAAATTCTATCCAAAGTCAAAAAATGCTGAATTTTATGTTATAGAAATAAACTTTCCTTAGGTAAATTTTATAAAATGAACTGAATATGACTGAAAAATAAATGAACAAGAGTTTTAAAAAGAACAGGGTATAAAAATACTCACAGGAAGAGCCAGAAATCTTTACTTTGCTTTGAACAACTACTTGAAAGACAGTTAAACAATTTCTGAGTTAAATATGCAAGACTTGAAATATTCAACCTCACACTAAGTATCTTCCCCTTGGAAATCAGTGCTATAGCTATACAAACACAAGAATGACTACTGAAACTTTATTTCTGAGTTCAAAACTGGAAACACCAAAAAAGGCCTCAGCTGATGGACACGTGAGGATCTGTGGTTCATCCACACAGTGGGATGGGATGGCTCAGCCACTGACAAGGAGCAGCACTTAGGAAACCTAACATGGCTATGAGGATTGAATAAACCCTACCAGCTCCCCACAAAACAAAAACAAAAACAAAACACCCTGCCTCCTGTGTGATTACAGACCTGTCACCTCTGGGAAATAAAAAGTGTTTCCCAGAGACAAAAGGCAGACACATTGCTTAGGATGGAAGGAAGCAATTATAAGGAGCCATAAGGAATATGTGAAGGTGACGTATACATCACCACTTTGGTGACTATTTTCAAGGGGCTCATGTATGACAAGATTCCTAGAGGATTTTTTTGTTTGTTTTTAGGTTTACTTTTGTTTATTTTGGTACCAGGAAACAAATTCAGGACCCTGTGCTTGCCAGGGAGCACTTTGCCACTGAGCTATATCCCTGGTCCATGTCAAGATTCATCAAATTTTGTAGTTTAAACCTGTAAGTTCATTGTATGTCAATATAATGAAATAAATTTGCTTTTAAAACTTCTCATCTGAGCTACCCACAAAAGATTTATTTACCTATAGATTTATTAGTAAGCAATTGTGTTTATTTATAGATTTATTTCTAAGCAGTTGTATTTATTTATAGATTATTTTATAAGAAGTTGTATTTATTTATAGATTTATTTACTTTTTGCTGCGCTGAAGACTGAATCCAGTTCCTTGCTCCTTTAATCATAATTTATTCCCAGACAGGGCCTTGCTAAGTTGCTAAGTTGTTTACATTGGGCTGAAATTTTATTACATTTCTTAGCATTTTTGTATACTGAAGTATAACAAATGTAACTAAATTGAATAGTCTCCAGTAAATCAATGAATACAGCTTAACAAACAATAGCTGGGTGTGATGGTACCTGTAGGTAATCCTGGCACTTAGGAAGCTGAGGCAGGAAGATTGTTGCAAGTTCTAGGTCAGCCTAATTTACATAGTGAATTGAAGCCCAGCCTGAACTACACAGTGAGAGTCTCAAAAAACAAATTAATAAAATAAAATAAAATAAGATAAACCCTGGACTAAGGCAAGGAATTATCTTCTAGTCCAGAGCATGGGCATCTTCAGAGGATTTACTTTCAAAGGTGTTATGGTTTGTGTCTGGGTGTCCCCGAAAGCCTCATGAATTCACAGAGGCAGCTAAACCTAGCATCTGTGATTGGTTCATTGTTTAGTGCTGTGATTGATGATGAAATAGCGTCACCTTCACAGGGTTTGAATTACCCAATTAAAAGAGGTCTCACCAGTCCATTTTGTGAGAGAAGTGAGAAAGTCTTGTAATTCAAAACCACCACCTGTGGCCAACAGCTGCAGAAAACATTCAGCCTCCCAAAGTTGATTCACGCAGGCACAAATCACTGAGATGTGCTGTGTCCCCATCCAACGGTACATTTTAAGGCAGGAGCTGAACAGCACGGGAGATAATATTGGGGACAGAGCAGAGTCCCGTCCCGCAGTTCCCATCACAGCTATATTCGGAGCCATTCTTAGACCTCACAGGACTAAAAGAAAGGTTTCTCCAACACAGAATGCTACAAAAATTTTCAAGATTTCTTTTCAAGAATTTGATTCACAGTACTGTTTGAAGCAGGAAGGAACTGGGACCCTCCTTAGCCTTCACATAGGGCATGCACAGGAAAGCTGTTTGGAGGATGTCGTTCATGATTGTTGGGGGAAACTCTGGCCAGGGCCATAGAGGTGCAGGTCTAGGGGTGAAAAACTCATAGCACAGCAAGCTTTTTCATGGGCTAACCAGTGCGCTAGGAGTCTACACTGCAAACCAGTGCTTCCCAACACCAGGGGCAACCCCGATCAAGGGCATTTGGATTTCAGAGTGGCCAGTCAGGTGAGGGGCAGCTCTGACTGACACAGCTGAGCAGAGTATCCCTCTGGAGCTGAACCCCCAGCAGGTCCACCTCACTTCCTTTTCAGGTCTGTCAGCAAGGACATCACACAGAAGCACATCAACACAATTGAAGTTTGCTCAAACAAAATCATTTAGCTTCCTTTTGAAGAAATGATTGAAAATGCACAAGTGTGAGAAATACAAGGCTGAGAACAGCATTCTGCATGTTGTGTAAATAAACTGACCCTTTACATGTCATGGAAATAATCCCTGTGGGTGAGTCTGCAATGGCAGAGGTGTGAAACCTCATGCATACAGGTTTCACAATTGCAAAAGAATAACCCCAAATAAATGCAACATGGACATGACATCCCTTTGGCACTGCACTGTAGCAACCTAGATTTACTGAGCCACCTCAGTAAACCCAAGGCCAAACCCACCAGATGATTCCGTCACCGAAATGTGGGGTTCAATGCTGTGCTCCCCTGCTTGATGCTGCTGCTGGTTGACAATTTCAAGGTGTTTCTATCAGCACAAGCAATCTCCGCCCCTGTCAGCTCATGATTGCCTGGGTCTGGATCAGACTATGTCTTTACATAAAATCCCATCATGATTTCAGAAGGAGTCTCTTGTTTACTGGAAATCATTTTTGAAGTTTGGGTATAAGAATCCTTAGACCATGTGCTTACCAAGTTGAGGGGAAATGAGATTGTTTGAAGCAAATGTAAGAAACTCACTTGTCAGTGGCAGATTCACTTGGTACTGAAGCCCATATGCTATGGGTAAACAGGCATGATTCAGTGTTTGCTGTACAAAATGCAGGAAGGCACAGCAGTGTCCCCAAGTTCAGTTTCTGCTTTGCTTCCCTCATTCTACCATCTTGAGAGTGGATTCTAAGCATTCAAGCACATAGGGTTTGAACTACAGTAGAAATCTGTAAAAAGTTCTGTTAACTAGAAAGTGAAAACACAAGGAAATGTTTTTTGGCAAAATGCAGTTCTAAATATATCCTTACATAAACAAGGAAGCCAGAAAAAAATAACAACAAAAAGAAATGTCAACAATAAGAACCCAAATGTTTACCAAATCAGAAAGGAAGAATTAAGTGGTGTCTCTGTTTCCTGAGGACACACCGTTTCATATAAGAAACTTAAAACTCCACTGAAAAACTTTTAGAATAAATGGACAAATAACTTCAGTTTCAAGGTACAATGTCCATATGTCATAATCAATTCATATCATGTGCTTCAAGCAAACTGCAGGCCGAAATAGTAGGAACATAATTCATTTCATAATTCTTCAAAAAGAGTTAATACTTATGTAAAATTTAAACCAAATTCACCTGTTCTTGGAAAATTGTAGATATTGAAACAATGAGTGTAGTGGCACTAAGAAGAAAAGACAGATTGTCGTTGTGGATAAGAAGAATTCATGTTGTTAAAATGTACATGCTACCCAGAGCAACCAGGTGTTTAAATGCCATTCCTGTAAAAATGTCAGAGCCATTTTACTAGAAATAGAAAAAACAATATGAAAATTCAAATGGAAGGACAAAGAGTCTATCCTATAGCCATGGAAAATATATTAAAGTTAGAAGCAACAAAATAGAGAGTTTTCTGATATATAATAAAGTGACAACAGTCAAAAGGGTCCTATACTGCAAGAACTGGACCACAGCCTAAAAAGGCCAGTCCAGTAGAGACCAGGTCATACAGTCACCAGGAATTTTGTTTTGTTTCTCCTTTTTCCTTCCCTTCCCTCCCCTTGCCCTACCCTTCCGTTTTCCTTCATTTCCCTTTCCTTTAGTTTTCTTTCTTTTTCTTTTTCAGTTTTTGGTCAAGTTCTTCCTGTGTATATCTGGCTTAAGCTGAACTCAGAGTGTGTTGCAGGCTTGTCCCAGGAATCCTGCTGCCTCAGCCTCCTAAGTGCAGGCATTGCAGGCATTTTCAACATTCCATGCTCAGCCAATGACATTTTAACAACACTATGATGAAATCAGGTCCGGTGGTGTGTCTTGTAGTGTCAGCAGTCTGGAAGGCTGTGGCAGCAACACCAGAAATTCAAAGACAGCCTCAGCAATGCAACCACTTATCCAGAACCTGGATGAAAATAAAAAGAATTTTAAATGTGGAAAGCCATGGAGCTAAGTGAAAATCTCAGTATTCAATCCATAGAACCTGAGTGCAAAACAAAAAAACTTGGAAAGTCCAACTGTTGAAAAAATAATAATATTTTACACTGTCCTGGCCTTCTGGAGGGCAGTGTCCCCAAGTGGCATTAGCTTTCACACTTTTCTTGTGGTTTGACTTCAAACAATCATCAAATTCCATAAGGGATTAAAAAAAAAAAACAGAATGTGCTTCAAGGACACCAAGCCTCAGTCCCAGTGCAGAAAGCTTTTGCAGTGATATTCTGAAGCACATGATGACCACAGTTTCAAAACAGAGAATCTACAAACAGTGTTAATGGGATTTTCAATCCTACTTATTTGAAAAAACTGCCAGGTAGGAAGTTGGTACATAGCTTAACTAGATCCACTCTCTCTGCAAAGTGTCTAAAGATCAAAGCCCAATATTTCATTCTACGAATGCATAGAATTACTGCTGTTCACCAACTCAAGATAATACCTGCACTAGCACTCTGGGAGAGGGAGGGAGATTGAAGAACGAAAGGTTTAAGCCTGGCCTGGGAAACTCACCATCTTAGTGAGATCATGCTTTAAAATTTGTAAAAAAAAATTAACACATTTTACAAATGTAAGAAAATATAGCTCATTAAGAAATCATTGTGCACAATGCAGTAGCAAATGTTATTCTGTCATTATTCTTCTGTATTTTATACTTTTATAGACTTAACAATAACATCTTTTATGTGGTCCTTATTAATATGTACTAGAGTTACATTAAAATAAGACAAGAAAGGCTTTTCAAAAAACAGTAATCCTTTGCTCAAATCCTACTTCCATATATAAAGTTAGTACAAAAATAAAAAGAACCATCAAATTCTCTTTATACTATGCTCTGCAAATCCTAAGAGTGTATACTCAGTAGCATATACTACATTCATCTCAGTTAAAAGGTCAAAAAAGTTGAAACGGTTCAACTTCATGGCAGTACATCAATGTCTACCTCATGGTAAACCTAATGCTCAGTGTGCTGACTAAAGTATGTATGTAAGAAAAATTCACCAAGATTTGATTTGTTGATTTATAGATGATTTTTGTGTCTTTCTAAACCTTTTAAATGTATTTTTTATTTTGATTTATTTATTTTTGAGACAGGATTTTGCTAAGAAGTTTAGGCTTTCATTGAACTCACATTGTAGCCCAGGCTGACCTCAACTCACAGCAATCTTATTGCCTCAGCCTTGTAACTTCTGTCATTAGAGATGTTTACTACCAAACCTGGCTCTCATTTACTTTTTAATTTTTTTCCAAAATTAAATTGCCTAGGATTATGTGATATGTCATAGTTTATCGGGCGAGTTTTACAAAATGAAATCAGAAAGCACTCTAAATGCACTGAAGGAGACTCAAAATCCTCACCAACACTAAACATAGTGTAACATAACATAACAACATATTATAGCATAAAAAACAGGATAAAACAAAGCAAAACAAAATAAGAAAACAGGGTTGGAGGTTTAGTTCAGCAGTATAAGTGCCCACTTGGCAAACCTGAGGTCATAAGTTCAATCCTCAGTATCAAGAAGAAAACAACCACCTAACTCTGATTTTAAAAAAATGCTTCCAAGTGTACCTTAACAGTTTGTAAGCTAATCACACATAAGACATATAATCTGGCAATTTTATATCTAAGTACTTTTTCTTTGAAATAAATTTTATGTTCACTCAAGACCATGTATAAGAATGGCGGTGGCAGCTGGCTTTCCAGGGCCAATCCAGAAACAGAGCAAATGGGATCAGTATATGGGTGGCAGATGCATGAACAAGTTGCAGTTTGTGGGTTTAGCCCCATGAGAGTGTGTGGTGGCTCCACCACCAATTAGCAGCAGTATGTGGAGAGCCCAGCACAGAGATGCTGCTTGAAGGAGACCAACCAAGAGCATCGAGACTGAACAGGCTCAGTGCCATCACCTCTAGGAAAGGCAAACTAACCAACCCATGGTCTGGTTGGGATGGGAGAACAAGAAGTGAAAACAGTAATTAGGAGACAAATTCCCCAGGACTGATGCCCATATGTCCTTCATCAGCACAGGGTGATGATGTCCACAGCCTTGCAAAGCCTCCCCTGGCCCTCACCACCCTCCTCAAAGGAGGTCAGAGTACAGAGCACTACAGTGTGTGGCTGAGGTAAACTTCTAAGATTGAATAAATGATCATTAATAGATATGTGAAAGTAAAACTTGCTATGAATCCTCCTTTCCTGGACACATGGGCCTTATAACATGAAACATTTCATATCCTTCAAGGAAAACTATTATGGGCATTCTGGGAACATCTCTATGCTCCTTAATGATAATGAAATGAAACTAACATAAGTCCAGAAAAGACAGTCAAAATAAAATTTGAGAAATCTCTAAATGAAGAAACTGTGCACCTCATCCTCAAGGGAAAGGATCTTATGGATGAAAAAGTCTAAAAACACACACATTTTGCTCGTTTTTTAACTTACTGTTTCTAAGGAGGACACAGATTAGCTCACAATAAAAACAAAGGAGGCATCAGAGGGGCAGCCTCAAGTGTGGACCCCAGCAGATGACCACACTTCCTTGGTGATAAGTCCAAACAGAACTCTGAAGGCTCTGATCACCAGGCACTGTGATCTGGTGATAGTTGCCCTACATAGATGGCTGGCTTGAGAGAGTAAACAAGGAACATGCTACGCTGCTTTCCCAGGGCTAGTGGCCCCAGCATCAGGACCCCGTGTCAGGGAACCATGTGGGAACATATGGAGAGGATGGTTCACTTAGTCCAGATGCTTCAGGAAGCTCAACTGGAAACACCCAGCTGTCAGCAGCTCATGCTGACTCACTGGTACACCAAGGCTCCCAGAGGCACACAGAGATAAGAGGAAGCCCAGAACACACATCCCTGGGCTCAACCACCAGCCACTCAGAGGCACTGATTCCAGGGCTAGTTCAGATACAGGGAAGTTAAGTTCTCAATTGAGCAGCCGCATGGGACTTGGCCACCTGTGTATTGAAGTCCTGGCCATGTGCAAGCACCTCAGTCTCATTTTACAACACTGAACTGTGGGGTGCTGAGTGGATCCAGAGTGCAGGGTCACTGAGGATGAAATGGTGGATCCATGGCAAGGGATGAGCTGTGGCCTTGGCCCCATGAAGACGTTCTACAGAGGCTGTCCTGATTCTCAAGGATCACCTTCCACCCCCCTCACTAACACACACATGGTGAAAACTGTTCTGTTCTTTGGAAAGCAGATTGGGGAGTCACTCTAGGGGTTTCATGGTATGCTGAGGGCAGGAATTCTTAAGTATGGTAAAGTGTCCATGGTCCACAGGTATCACTGCAAAGGGGGTGGGTGTCATCAAGCCAAAATACACATGAAGATGCCCTGTGTGAAGACACTTTTCTGAGTATTGTCTATGATTTTGTAAGCTGAACAAGGGCAACCACTGCCCTTTTGAGTTTTGATGTTCTTTGCAGGGCACAGAGTCAGCATTGGCAGTAGAACAGATATAGTTCACCTCAAGGAAGTCTTTCTATGTGCATGGCCTCCCTTAGAAGTGGTTATAGACCATCTAGGAGGAGTTCTACAGAGACCAAGAGAAGTGGGCAGCAGATCTTTGCCTGACTTAGACACTGCAAAATGGTGGGATAGACATCAATGACTCTTCACTTCTCACGTATTCATGGAGCACCAGCCCTGAGCCCTTGAGTGCAAATACATGGCAGATATCAGTCTTTGCCTTTGTTGAGCTGACCTGCAGTGGGGAAGGGCAGGGAGAAACTGTGTCATGCTTCCCTAAAAAGGGAGTGGTGTCACACCACTAAGCAAGGACTGCCTCCAACAGAGCATTCTGTCAGCATCTCAGGGATCCCAAGGCCCACGTTACCACACTGTAGTTGGGAGAGGGTGAGAGTGGACACTGAACTTGCTGGGCTAGAGACCCATGTGCCCCCCCTAAGGTAACATGTGTAGGTAGTGTTAGAAGAGAGGCCAGACCTCTGGCTTTGCTACCTCCCTGTTTGCTCCAGGTCCTCATCTCCTGTCCTCACTGGAGCTGAACTCCAAGGTCTATCTCCATCCCAAGCTTCTCATGGACCAGCTTGACCCTCCTAAATCTATGGCACTTAAGTCTCAGCGTAAGGAGCTCTGGGATGTGGGTTGTGGCCTTGAGAGGATGGAATGTGCTAGGGAACTCAGCAATGTGCCCAGATGATGGGAGACACAAGAACATGATCCCCTCAGCAGTCAGTGTGGGGATGCAGTCTGGGAGGCTTTACTGGGACTGTGTTCATGCACAGAGCTGCCTCTGACAGACAGTGGGAAGGGTTGGCCCTGTGAAGTCCCTGGAAAGTCAGTGATGTTTTCTTCTCCTGCAACTGCAGAGGCAATTCCAGTGCATGCTGAATTTGCACCCGTAGAGCTCGTGCAAGCTCTACCTGCAGCTACCTCACCAGCTCTGGCCCCACAGCAAGAGCAGACACATGTTTTCCTTTCTCTACCAGCTGCAGAGCTGGATCTCCTCATGGCTCCCCAGCAGGAGTCATCTCTTGACATCTACCTGCAGGTAGCTATTGATCCACTCCTGTCATTCCCCTCTCTTCCAGACTTACTTATGATTCTATTTATTATTATTCTCTTCTGGGCAGCCAGTGATAGAATCATTGCAAATGAAATTCAAGGGTTTATTCTTGTTTCAGTTGATGAGTTTGGTACGATTTATTGCATTCTCCATATTGTGAAATCTTCACCAGTGTCTTCTTCCAGAACATTTTCATCAACTCACTAATCCTAGGATTATTTCCAAAACATGAAAAAATATTTCCAAAAGCTGAGAAGTATAAAATAAAAAGCAGCCTTTATTCTGAGAACATGGAGAGAGATGACCGGCACCCCCACAGCTGGTGTCTGGCGATCGCTCAGGCGGACAAGTGGCGTGGGGGCCTGTAAATAACCTCCGTTTGGGGTGGAACCTAAGGCGGGCATTAGGAATGCACAGGTAGCCCATTGGTCCTAGGTTTGGTGCCATATGTAAATTTCCAGGGGCGGGAAGATGGCATCACAGGTAACTTCCTAGAGGCGGGGGAAATTGGGGCTTCCTGCTTCCATTTGTGGCTTTCCTGGCTACAGTATCCTATCTGGGCCAAAACCCTTTCAACTACCAAAATATATTTTCTTTTACTTTCCTTCCTACTAGATCCTGGCCACCACTCATCCAATGTCCTTGTAATTTACCTGTCCTACCTTTTCCATCTCACTGCAGTTGTGTTTCTCCTCTGCCTTACCCTGCTGTAAGTAACTCTTTATTCTCGCCTTGTCTGAGAAGGGAAAATCCAGACAGACTGCATCAATTTCTCATTCATGTATTCATGGACTCTTGGCACGGCATAGAAAAAGAATTCAGGAATTTTTTGTAATTCTTAGGATTCTTTGTTTTCTTAATTATGTTCCTGGCTTTATAGATATACAGACATCAAAACTGCTCCACGTTTAATTACATGTAGGTCATTTCATGTCTATTTCATATGAAGGAAATTAACACACTTTCTTTTGTTACAGAGCAGCACCATGGGAGAGTCACACTCATGTTTATGCTTTAGATATTTTTAATGATAAATTATTAATTTTAATTTATGAGGGCTTAACAGGAAAAAAATCACAAAAGTAAAGTATTGTAGTTGTAATACAACCATTAAAATGTGAGGCACTGTGTGTTCCAAGGCAAGTCTATAACCCAGTATAGAAACTGCAGTGTCGCAGGCAGCATGTCCATTGAATTCTCCTGTGGTTTATTTCCACAAAATGTCATGAATACGGCTGCCTATGTCCTCTTCTCTAGACAGAGTAAATTTGCATAAAGTCTGGGTCAACATGTCACCATCTACAAATTTCAGTTCTTATCCAGTAGTTCAGTCAAAGAACAAGACACATGAAGACAAGCCCAATTAAGAATAGTGAGGCCTTGTGTACATAAGAAAAGAAACATAATGGTCAAGGAGGCAAACAAGTGGGAGAAATGAGCACTGGGAAACAGCAGTGACATCAGGTCCCAGGTAGTAAAAACCAGCCCAGAACTCGAATCCACCAGGATCCTGGCAGGGCTGGGGTAGATGGGGAGACCCAAGAGCTCTCCATGACTCCTCAGGAGCTGGGGTGCAGTCTTCAATCACAGGTCTGCTGTGACATGGTGTAAACCCCTGCAGGCTTCACAGAGGCCAGCTGATTGGTTGCTCCATGCTATAAATGCTCCAGGCTGAAGTTATTATCTCAAGGCCTGGCTGCACTGTGCTGCCACTGGGGGCTGGGCAGCAGGAGAGGTTAGGTCACTGATTCAGCAGCCACTAGCTTTCCCACAAAGAAATAGCTCAGCATGTGGATGCCCCAGTGTGAGCTAAGTTGTGGCTCCTGAATTCTATGGATGATAGAAAGTTTTCCCATGGTCTTTGAACCAAGTGAGCCTATAAAGAGACACAGGTTTGGGGCAAGGTATCGGGGGCAGTGAGTGGTGAGTTCTAGGTCCAGGCCTTGCCCTGCCCAATGAACTGCATGTGAAAATGGCAAAGTGAGGTAACCTGAAAATAATGGCCTTAGTAGAGATGGTATCAAATTACAGGCAGGCGTGGATGGGGACAGTGCCCGGATGAAGAAAATCCCATGTCCACGTGAGCCTCTATTGCCTCATCCCCAAGAATGCTAGAATCTCCACAGTAAAGGCCTATGCGTGTTATTCCATTCCCAATGGACATTTCAGAACCAGTGCCCAGAGAGGGACAATGCCAGTCCCAAGGCACAGGACATGGGCGGAGTGAAGAGGATGGGGGAGAAATCCAAAGGAAAAAGTCCTCCTAGCACAGGACCCAGCCCATTCCTAGAGGCATTAGAAAAGCAGCCCCCAGGATCCTGGGACCTGAGCCTAAACATGTGGGACTGATTTCAAGCAGCATCCCAAGGGATACACACACTTGTGCACACACACACACACACAGACACACAGACACGAACAAACAGTGATCCCATGGGCACCCACTGGGTTGCTCAGAGGAAAAGTGATCTGATTTATTCAAGCTACATGCCTCAAATTCTCACCTTATTCCTGGGCTGAACTAGGCTGGCACCAACACAGAAAAGGACAATATTTCACTGGCCACCCAGAAGGTGGAAGGCTGGTGCAGAGGGACAAATCACTGCAGAATGCAGTGGAAGAGAAGACCCAGCACTATATCCCAATAAAGCAAGGGCACACAGAGGTCAAGGTCACTACATGGGGGCATCCGAACAGCCTCACTGAGATGGAACAGATGCCTGAACCTGAGACATGCGGGCCCTAATGCTGTACAGAGTTGAGTCTGTGTGGCAGAAGACAAAGGACCAACAATTTAGAGATTCAAAGTCAATTTTTTTTTAGTCAAGAAAGAGATGAGAAGTGAGAACAGAAGGCCTGGTGAGAATAAGGGAGGGGAGGAGTGGGCGAGGGACAGGGATGGAGGCAGAACCTCACATCTACTATAGTGCATCAGTGACCACTGATGAATGCATGGCTACAAACTTAGGTACAACAGGTAAACTTCAATTCTCTCAGGTTCTATGGGTTAGGAATTAAGGAGGTGCTGCTGGAGGACCCACCATAGTTTCTTCTGAACAGGTTGCAGGCTCAGTGGAAGCACAACTGTGGCAGCATCTGTTCTCAGGCTCTCTCACTAACAGGCAGGAACAGTTAAGATGGAGGTCTGATGTCTGCTCTGTCTGTTACCCTTTTTCTCTGCAAAGAGTGAGCCTCTCCTCAGGGAAGATGCAGAGACACTCAAAGATTTAGAGAGGAAGACAGAACAAAACAGAGAGGAAGGAAGGAAGAACAGAGGAGGGAGAGAGCAGGAGATTAGTCAGTCATTTTATGTGGGAATCTTGATATTCACATCCCATCATGTCTGCCGTGTTCTGTTATTAAGAACAAGTAAGGAATTGGGGAGAGATCTCAGGATAGAGCACTTGCCTACTATGCATGAGGACATGGGCTCAATTTCAGCCTGGCTAATACAAACCAGATCAAAATCACCATGTGTGACCCATGCTCAAGGAATGGGCTACTCGGGAGGTGGCCATGAGAAGGTGAGCTGTCAGCAGTTGAGCACCCTTGCCAAGGGTGTAGTGACTCACACAGGTGTGAATGTAGGCACAGTGCTGGTAGATTTGGGAGTGCATCTGCATCTATAGTGCTTGCTTAGCCTGTGTGAGGTCTGAGGCCACAGCACCAATTCATAGAAGAAATTGAGATGCTTAGGGAACATAATGATGGCTGATCTGACGAACTTTTGCCCCCTCATGATGCCACCAGGGAAACATGTCCAGGAGGTGAGTGTCATTTACACCACCATACAGCAAGATCTAGGCCTGTGTGCAGTGTGTTCACCTCCCTCCCAACCCTTCATGGATTTCACCTCTTATTCTGTACACTGTGTACATATGACACCAGCTCACAAGCTTTAACAGTGTCATCTCTCACCTCTGATGATGTCCCTAGGAAGCAGATGCCAATATGACTTCCATAGTTCAGGGGGACACACTGGAAAGGACCTGAGAGGCATGGTGTCTTTTCTAAGTTTACAAGGGAAGTAGAAAGGAGGAGTTGGGTCTAAAACTAGGTCTTCTCAGACCAGGGACTCTGGCTTAATTGCAGTTTTTCCTTTCCCATGGGGAAGCTTTGCCTCCTGCCAAGGATCCATCACTTGGGTGGAGTGGCTGTCTTTACTCTGAAGGACACTGGGCAGTCATTCCATGTGCTTCCATGGTATCCAGAGCAAGAATCTCTGGGGGATGCAAGATGACATAGTTCCACACAGACATCATGGAGGGAGCTGGTGGGTACCTTAAATCATCAGGCATTGAACATGATGCAATTACCAGAGCAGATACAAACACTGGTCTCTTGTGCTTCCATGTTATGAAGTCCACACAGTCACCCTGGAGATCAGACCAGGTACTACCCACATTATGGTGAATGTGCCTAACTTCTTGGCCTCTGTACCCAGGGACATAAGTAGGGGAAAGGGAGACTCACAGAGACTCACAGAATGGGGTGATGCATCAGTATATGAACTGAAGGTGGAGGAAAGGCAGGCAGGATGCACTCCCACTGTCCACTCACTTCTCAGATAGTTATAGAGCAGCACCCTTTGGAGCACCCATGATTAGAGTAACACTGCAGACTCCACTCTCATTCTCACAGAGGCAACAGGCCACAAGGGTGGAAAAGGGAGATGCATTTCAGGGTTCCTGAAGAGTGGAGGACAGGTGGACAGCAAGTGAGGGCTGATTATGGTTAGCGCACAGCATACCCTGGGAGGACAGTTTGGGAGGGAGGACAGACCTGTAGTGCTGCTTACACTTTTCCTCTTTGGGATCAGAGTTTCTTTTCTTCGCTCCTGGCAGGTGCTGCTGAGCAAGGTGTGAAAAACAGCCCAGCCTAATCTGATTGAGTTGGGCCAAGCGTAGCTCACTGAAAATGAGAACTACAGTGAGAAGGAATTGGTCTGGGTCTGTTGGTTTCTGAGGAGGACATGGGGCACTTTAAAGGGAGACATACTCTCAGACTTGGGGACTCCTGCAACCCAGAGGCATGCAGAAGAGTGGGGTGAGGGAGAATGGGAAGCTTTCCTGGGGTGCATTGTGCACAGAGCTGTCCCTGACAGACCCTGGGAGGTTTTGCAGCCTGCAAGGAGCAAGGATGGTTGGTGATTTTTCTAAAGCAGGGCTGGTACTGAACTGAGCTCAAGGTCTACTTAGAGATCTTGTGCCAGCTCCACCTCCAATGACCTCACCAGCTCTGGGATCAACCTGAAAATCAAGGGCAGATACCCTCTCTGGTGGAATTCTAAGGCAGGCCTGTTCCTGGCTCATGGAAGGTGTCCTTAGCTCCACTTAGGGCTCCAGTCATGCAAAGCACCTGCCCTTCACTTCCCCTTCCCTTTACCTCTTCTATTTCTCTCAGTTTTCATTTCTACTCTTAAATCTATAGTTCTTTAAAACATTAAATTCTAAGATAATTTTAAGTTAAGATTTCATTAGTTTCCACATGTTCAGTTGAGTCACATGTAAGCACATCATCAACTGGTACAGTCTTCACATCTGTCGAGTTCCAGCTTTCTGCTCAGTGATGGACCCATCCATACCCCTGTTCTCTCCTGCTAGTCACCACCCAATGCTCACCTTTCTCTCACTGTGATTTACTACCCTGGGTCTTTCATATCAGTGCATCAGATTCTGTTTGGCCAAACATTCCTGGAGGAGACTGCCTGCTATTGCTCTTTGATAGAAGAGAAAATCCTAGAGAAATAAAGTCTACAGGGAAAACTTAGAGACCATTGTGTATGTATTCATCTTTTCATGTCAGAAAAAGTTTTCCATGATTTCAGTGATACAAAGGGAGCTACCAAGGGCTGATTCATTGCATTTGAAAAACAACAATAATGCAAAAACCACAACAGGAAACTTTTCTTTACAACCATTAGTCACATAAATGGTTTCTATTACAAGTGTGAAAGAGGTCTCATGAGTCCATTTTGTGAGGGAAATGACAAATTTTTCTAACTCAGAGAATCACCAGACATGACTAACAAGCACAGAAAACACTGAGCCTCCCAAACTTGATTCATGCAGACACACATCCCTGAGATGTGCTGTTTCCACATCCACTGGAATCTTTTAAGGCAGGTGCTGAACAAAAATGGGGAGAACATGGGGGGCTGAACACAGTCCTGTCCTGCAGCTCCCATCAGAGCTCTGCACAGACTTCCCTAGAACACCTAGGACGAAGAACAGAGTTTCCAGCCACAGAATGCTGCAAAAATATTCAAGTGTTTGATTCACAGTCCTGTCTGAAGCAGGAAGGAACTGGGACCCTCCCTAGACTCCATTTAAAGCATGCACAGGAGAGCTGCCTGGAGGATGCTGTTCACTGCAGCTGGGTGAAACCCTGCCCTGGCCCCAGACCCACAGAGGTGCAGGGCTAAGAATGACAAACTCATGGCACAACAACTTTTCCCCAGGGCCAGCCAGTGCTCTGGGCATCTCCAATCTGGCACCTCCCAAAGCCAGGGACAACACTGGGAAAGGGCATTTGGAGGCCTGGGTGGCCAGTCAGGTGAGGGGCCACCCTACCTGGCACAGCTGTTCAAAGTGTGTCCCTCTGCAGCTAAATCTCCAGCAGATCCCACTCATTGCCTTTGTCAGCTCTGGCATCAAGGACATCACACAGAAGCACAGCAACACACTTTAAGTTTACTCAAACTAAATCATTTAGCTTCCCTTCTAGAAATGACTGAAAATGCACACATCTGGAAAATCAAGGCCAAGAACTTTACTCTGCATTTTGTAGAAATAAACTGACCCTTTACAAGACATGGTGGTAATTCCCCTGGGTGGGTCTGCTATAGCAGAAATGTGGACTCTCATGAATACAGATTTCATAGCTGCAAAAGAAAAATTGCAAATAAATGATGCATGTATGTGACTTTCTGTTTGTATTACACTGAAGGAAGGGGGATCCAGGCAGCACCTAGGTTTACTGAGCTTCTTCAATAAACCCAGGGCAAAATCCACCACATGATTCCATCACGCAATTGTGAAAGCTCAACAACTTGGTTCTTGCTTTTTGCTGCTATTGTTTGACAACTTTGAGGTGTTTCTATCTGTGCCAGCCATCTGTGCTTCTCTTCGATTCTGCCCCCAGGGTGTAGATCAGACTATGTGTTTACAAGAAAGTTCCATCATGATTTCAGGACCAGTGGCAGCCTCTCATGTACTGGAAAGAATTTTTCAAGTTTGGCCATAAGAAACCTGATACAATGTGCTTGAGAGGAATTGAGATTGTTTGATATAAATGCAGGAAATTCATTTTGTCTGTGACAGCCTCAGCTGCTCCTGAATCCCATAATTTTGAGGTAAAAAAAGATATGAGTTGGGGTATTGGAAGGCACAGTAACGTCCCCAAGTTCAGTTTCTGCTTTGGTTCACTCTTTCTACTAAGCTGCAAAATGGATTCTGAGTGTTCAAACACATAGGGTATGAACTGCAGTAGAAATCTGTAAAAACTTCAGTTAACTGGGGAATGAAAAGACAAGGAAAGTTTTTTGGCAAAATACACCTCTAAATATATCCTTAAAGCATCAAAGAAACCAAGAAGAAGACAAAGATGAAGAGGAAGAAGAAGAAGAAGAAGAAGAAGAAGAAGAAGAAGAAGAAGAAGAAGAAGAAGAAGAAGAAGAAGAAGAAGAAGAAGAAGAAGAAGAAGAAGAAGAAGAAGAAGAAGAAGAACAAGAACAAGAAGAACAAGAAGAACAAGAAGAACAATGAGAAGCAGAAGGAGAAGAAGAAGAAGAAGAAGAAGAAGAAGAGAGAAGAAGAAGAAGAAGAAGAAGAAGAAGAAGAAGAAGAAGAAGAAGAAGAAGAAGAAGAAGAAGAAGAAGAAAAGGAGAAGGTGTAGAAAAAGAAGAACGAAAAGAAAGAAAAACAAAAAGCACTGCCAATGTGTGGGGTTTTGTCTCCAATGTCTCAGCCTCATTTACAAAGGAAAGAATTAAAATTTGTAGAATGGAAGTGTCGCTGTGGAAAACGGACTTTGCCCAAAGGCACTGAAGGAGCGTCTGGTCCACTATGAATGTCCAATTCATGGCAGAGCCTGGAACCTGGTGGAGGCTGAAGCCATGACCCAGGAGTTGAGGCCCCTGGGGCTGACATGGAAGAGTCTTTGCTGCACCCTCATGGCTCTGCCTTATTGGGCCTGCAGGGCTGCAGTAGTGCAGATGCGGTAGTGGAAAAACGTGTAAGGGAGGAAGTGCTGGGCTCCTCTGCATGCTGCACACTCCCTGCTTGGCCGGAGCACAGGAAGATCTCAGTCCTCCTTGATGGAAAAAGAGACTCTGAAGAAGATTCTGGGTGTCTTCTACCAGACACAGATGAGCACAGTGACTTCTCACATAGGGAGGGAGGGACACCCACCACAGCAGGATCCAAATGGCTTTATGTGTTGGTGGTTTAAAAGTTAGTCATGAATGATGTGTTGCCTTTCTGAATAAAAAGACTCCTTATTTTATATATCTATAAAGTGAAGCTTGAATGTTCTTCTATATGCTTATCCTACATTACACATAAAAGAAATTAAATCATCCATTTCCACTCACCTATTCAAGAAAATACCAACTATTTATTCTGAACTGAATTGAACAGAAGAGAAGCAATATTGAATGGAGCACTATAAATAATGCAATGGAAAATAAAATGGAAAAACCATAAGGGCATCCCTCCCAGGATGAGAGGTCTGCCATTGACCAGCTCCTCTCTCCTGTCCTCACCTGCTGTGCAGGCCTGTGTCTCTTCACTGCTGGGTGGAGAGAGAGCCAGGACACAAGCTCTCTTCCATCTCAGAAAAGATCAGGGACATGGCCTAGGACATGGCCTTCTTTCAGCATTTTCAGTGGCTGTAATCTATAATTAACTCAGCAGCTGTGCTGTGGAACATTCATGGTATCTAATTGTCCACATTTTACCTGATTAAGAAGAGAATATGGTGTCTGTAAATCTCATTTTTATAATGACCCTTAGGAGTGGAATTTCCAAGTTAAATGTATATAAGATGAAATTGAGGATCACAGATTTTTCACCTGAAGCCTCAGCATAGAGTTAGAGCCTGGTAGAAGATGACTGAGTCTGCTCACATCTCTGTGGAAATATGAAGTCAGAGAGATGGTCCAGGCAGAGGTTCAGGACACCATGGCTCCTAGCAGGAACCATGGCTAAAAAATGCCCAGGTCTAGGCTGCCTCCTCCATCAGTGAGTTCTCAGGAAAGCATCACACACTGCACACTGGACAGGGGAGAGCTGGAATGGCTCCAGATCTTCCTACATGCCTGTCTCACTCAGGGGAGCTCTGTATGAGAAGGCCAGTCTATTACAGAGCCCAACATGACTGAATGTTTTCCACCCAGTTGCAGATCTGAACTGCCACAAGTGGACTCACCATAGCTATGGAACAGGACAGATGTTTACAGGGAGAAGGTCAGGAGATGGGGACACTGCAGGCAGGTCAGGGTACGAAGCCTTAAATAAGAGACCAGGCCCTCACCAGCCCCAGTTTCTTCCAGCAGTAACCAAACCCTGCAAGAGTGTGCATTAAAAACTGAGTAACTGAAAGGAGTTACTCACAAAATTACATATTATAGAGATAGTTTGAAGATACAAAAGTAAATGTTAGCATCCGTAAGTAAAATGACAAGTGACCCTTAATGGATATGTGGTGAGCATTGATGTCCCGGAACCACACGTATCAGAATGAAATAGTTTGATGAACAGAGCAATAAGGAGCACAGGCAATGGGTAAACATCACAGCTGCTTAATAACAACAACAAAGAGTGGGTACAATAAGTGTGCTGGTAAATTTTATCCAGTGAATAATAAAGAATAAATACTGATCATTTTTCAATTCTTTCATCAAGTTAAAGGAAAAACCACCACCAACTTCTTTTAAGTGACAAGTCATCCTGAGAATGAAGCCAGACAATAATGTGTTAAAAATAAAATAAATGAAAACACTCTGTTGGCTAATATTCCTAACAAATATACACAAAAGTGTTTAGCTAAATGTTTGCCATGTTAACTCACTAGCATATTCAAAATTAACCAACATGATCAACATGATCAATCTCAGTGGTGCAAGAATGGTCCATCTCACAAAAACTATTAAGTGTCACTTGCCACATTCACAGCATAAGGTACAGCTAACCCCTGAAGAGATTTGGAAAAACAGCTTTGAGAACCACAAAAGTTCTTTCATGATAAAAATCATTCATAGACTACATGTAGGAGGAACGGACCTCAGCACAGCATGACAAGCCCATCATTGACATGGTGCTCAGATGCTGACAAGCTGCAAGCTTTGCTTCTAGGGTCAGGAAGAAGACAAGGCTTGCAACTCATTTTAACATACAGTACTTGAAGTCCTGGCCATTGAACTTAATCCAGAAAGAGAAAGCAAAGCCTTCCAAATCAGAAAGGAAGTATTAAGTGTTGTCTCAGTTTTCCTGAGGGTACATCATTCTATATAAGAAATTTAAGCTCCATTGACAACCTTATAGAACAAATTCATAAATCAATTAAATTGCAGGATACTTGAGCAACATGCCCTAAACAATTCATTACTATGTAATACAAACAAACTGTAGCCACAAATACAAATAACACAATTCATTTCACAAATCATCAAAAAGAACTAATGATTAGGTTAAATTTAAGCAAACTCACCTCTACTTGGAAAATTGTAGAAATTAATGCAATAAGTAGAAGAGCACTAACAGAAGTAAAGCCATAGTGTGATGAGGGATGGGAAGAATTCATGTTATAATGTACATGCTACCCAGAGCAACCAGGTGTTTCAGTGCCATTCCTGTTAAAGTATCAGTGCCATTTTCCTAGAAACATAAAAAAAAATATGAAAATTCACAAGGAAGTACAAAGAGTCATCCTATAGCCATAGAAAGAACATTAAAAGTAGAGGGATCAAAATACTAGTTTCCAAGTACTATAAAGTAAAAGTAGTCAAAAGGGTTTTACACTGGAAGAAAAGGACCACAGACTAAAACAGCTTGCCCAGATGCACACCAAGTGACAAAATCACTAGGAATTTTATTTTATTTCTTCTTTCCTTTCCTTTCCTTCCCTTTCCTTTCCTTTTCTTCCCTATTTTTTCATTTTCTTTTTATAGGCAGTGTCTCCCTCTGTCATTGTAGCCTGGGCTGAACTCAGAGTATGTTGCAGGCTTGTCTTGAACTCCCAGGAACCCTGCTTCCTCAGCCACTTGAGTACAGGCATTACAGGCATTTTCACCATTCCTTGCTCAGCCAATAAGCTTTTAACAACACTATGATGAGACTGGGTCTGGTGATGTGGCTTGTAATCCTAGTAGTCTGGAATGCGGAGTCAGGAACATCACAAATTCAAGGTGAGCCTCATCAATTTAGCCATTTATTAAGGACCTGGCTCAAAACAAGAAAAGTGTTAAAAGGTGAAGACAAAGAAGCCAATGCAAAGCTCTGTATTCAAATCCTAGAAATTGAACAAACAAACAAACAAAAAAAAAAACCTTTAAACTGACACCAGAAGGGTAAATAAATTTTTACACTGGCCTGGCCTTCTGGAGGGGAGTGTGCCCCAAATAGCTTTAACTTTCCCACTTTTCTTGCGATTTGAGTTCAAACAATCATCAAATTACATGAGGGATCAAAGAAAAAGAGAATGTGCTTCAAAGACACCAAGCCTCAATCCTAGTGCAGAAGTCATTTGGAGTGATCTTCTGAAGTGCCTGCTGACCACAGTTAGAAAAGCAGAGAATCTACTAACAGTGTTAATGGGATTTTCAGTCCTACTCACTGTGAAAGAAGCTGCAGGCTAAGAAGGTGGTGAACAGCTTAACTAGAGTGACTCCTTCCACAAAGTGTCTCAAGACCAAAGCCAAACATTTTATTGCATGAATACACAACTACCAATTGCCAACTCAGGATAATATACACCTGTAATCCCAGCACTTTGGGACAGGGAGGAATGATGAGGAAAGGTTTAAGCCTAGCCTGGGACATTTAGAATATTAGTGAGACCATGTTTTAAATTTTGTACCAAACCAAAACTTTTACAAATATATGAAAATATTGATCTTTAAGAAATCTCAGAAGTCACTGAACAAGGTACATTAATCACTATTAATCTATACTTATTTTATCTTTTTATAGAATTATCTTGGGGCTGGGGATTTAGCTCAGCGGCATAAGCGCCTGCCTTCAAGCAGGCAGTCGTGAGTTCGATCCCCGGTACCGATAAAAAGGAAAAAGACAAAAAAAAAAAGAATTATCTTTATATGAATAGTAATCCCTTGCTCAAAAGAAGAAGAAGAAGAAGAGGAAGAGGAAGAGGAAGAAGAAGAAGAGGAAGAGGAAGAAGAAGGAGGAGGAGGAGGAGGACACGGAGGAGGAGAAGAAGGAGAAGAAGAAGAAGAAGAAGAAGAAGAAGAAGAAGAAGAAGAAGAAGAAGAAGAAGAAGAAGAAGAAGGAGAAGGAGTAGAGTAGGAGTAGGAGAAGAAGGAGGAGAGGAGGAGAAAAAAAGAAGGAAAAGAAAGAAAAACAAAGGAGGTGGAGAAGAAGAAGGAGAAGGAGGAGGAGGGGAGGAGAAAAAACAAGGAAAAGAAAGAAAAACAAAGAAGTTGGAGAAGAAGAAGGAGAAGGAGGAGAAGGGGAAGGAGAAGAAGAAGAAGAAGAAGAAGAAGAAGAAGAAGAAGAAGAAGAAGAAGAAGAAGAAGAAGAAGAAGAAGAAGAACAACAACAACAACAACAACAACAACAACAACAAGAACAAGAAGCTGAAGAAGAAGAGGAATAAGAAGAGGAAAAAGAAAAAGAGGAATAAGAAGAAGAAGAAGAAGAAGAAGAAGAAGAAGAAGAAGAAGAAGAAGAAGAAGAAGAAGAAGAAAGAGGAATAAGAAGAAGAAGAGGAATAATAAGAAGAAGAGGAATAAGAAGAGGAATAAGAAGAAGAAGAAGAAGAACAAGAAGAAGAAGAACAAGAACAAGAAGCGGAAGAAGAAGAGGAAGAATAAGAAGAAGAGGAAGAGGAAGAAAAAGAAGAAGAAGAAGAGGAAGAAGAAGAGGAAGAAGAAGAAGAAGAAGAAGAAGAAGAAGAAGAAGAAGAAGCTGAAGAGGAGGAGGAAGAGGAAGAGGAAGAAGAAGAAGAGGAGGAAGAGAAAGAGGAAGAAGAAGAAGAGGAAGAAGAAGAAGAGGAAGAGGAAGAAGAAGAAGAGGAAGAAGAAGAAGGAGGAGTAGGAGGAGGCAGAGGAGGAGGAGAATAAGAAAGAGAAGAAGGAGAAGAAGAAGAAGAAGAAGAAAGAGGAGGAGGAAGAGGAGGATGAGGAGGAGGAGGAGGAGGAGAAGAAGAAGAAGAAAGAAGAAAGAAGAGGGAAAAAAGAAAAAGTAATGCCAATGTGCAGGGATTTCTCTCCAATGCCTCAGCAGAATGGAAGTGTCGGTGTGGAAAATGGACTTTGCCCAAAGGCACTGAAGGTGACAAAATCACTAGGAATTTTATTTATTTCTTCTTTCCTTTCTTTCCCTTTCCTTTCCTTTCCTTTCCTTTCCTTTCCTTTCCTTTCCTTTCCTTTCCTTTTCTTCCCTATTTTTTCATTTTCTTTTTATAGGCAGGGTCTCCCTGTGTCATTGTAGCCTGAGCTGAACTCAGAATATGTTGCAGGTTTGTCTTGAACTCCCAGGAACCCTGCTGCCTCAGCCACTTGAATATAGGCATTACAGGCATTTTCAGCATTCCTTGCTCAGCCAATAAGTTTTTTTTTATTTAAAGAGAAAAACAAAACTAAATGAAGCAAGACAGCAAAAGGCTAGAAGCAACACTGAATTTCATGAGAAAAACATACAGTAAGAGTTCACCAGTTAATAGATCACATATTGTCAACTT
Source organism: Cavia porcellus (assembly GCF_034190915.1). Lineage (NCBI taxonomy): Eukaryota > Metazoa > Chordata > Mammalia > Rodentia > Caviidae > Cavia > Cavia porcellus. The sequence continues at coordinate 4,576,903 of NW_026947529.1, forward strand.
ACAAACAGCTGTTCAGATTACAAAATTAAAGCATACAAAGTGGAGATTAATACAGTGAGAATGCAGTCAGTTCTGTTCAATGATCCAAGAAAAACTCAGCAATATGGTTCTCTTTCCTACACATTTAAATAAACCTGCAGTTATATCCTTGAGATCACTTTCCTTCCTCTCTTTTTTACACTAACAATCACGCATTTTAGTTTCCACTACTTCCACAGTTTTTAAACTTTTTCTTTGAAGAGGAAAAGAAAAAAAATTGGAAAAAAAGGTCAGAAAACAAAAAAACAAAGCAAGATGGACAAAGAAAACCCAATGTGACAAAGCAAAACAGAGTCATTTAGATTAGAAGGATGGACATAGCATAAAATGAAACAAAAGGGGGGGGATTACTAGGTGATCAACAATGGTTACCATTATGCTTCTTGTTATCCTACAAAGAGTATCCTATATCAGCTAGTATAAAAGAATTGAACAAAACTGTACATAAGACCAATAAAACCACATTGGAGAGCTTACAGGATTCCAAAGAAGATAATAGTCAAATAATAACGGGCATCATAGAATATCTGGTTGCCTTCCAAATGGTTCCCTATACCCTCAAGCTTGATACTATTAAGCAAAACAGAATATAATAAAATCAGTCAGAACTAGATATGGAGAACACTACAGGGGTTCAAATCAGGTTAATAGGGAAACAAAATAAATTACTATAATCTATCACACTATTCTTAATTTAATTTTCCCTTAGTTAAAATATACTAAGAAATAAATTAATTTTTTAAAAAAAAGGAAAGAAAAGGGGGGGCTGAGATTAAAAAAAAGAACGTATCAATATAACAACACTGGTTAGAATCGAAAAATTTAACCATCATTGTGTTTCACCCCCAGATAGCTTGACATTAATAGTAGTTACCATAGTGACTCTTTCCTTGAAATATTTGAGTCTAACTTCATATACTATAGCATCAAATTTATCAAGACAGTGTGAGACCATTCAAGAGAATGAAATTGTTGCAGGGAATTTAGAACCAGCTAGCAAAAACCAAACATCATTTTCTATGTTATCTCTTTGTCTATAAAAAACTTGCTTATACTATTGCCTACATTAAGATATAATAAGGTACCACATGTTAGAACCAATGGAAACAAATGAACAAAAACTTGATGGGGCTTCAAAACAGGATGATATTATCAGCGCTAGCTATTATGCTCTTGTTCTCTTCAAAATAGTCATTTGTAGTATCACAGACAATAAAATTAAAACACCCAAATTAAAACCATTCCAAGTAATGAGTAGAAACATTATATGGCTTCAAACCAGTGTGACTGGGAATCATGATTACCACGTACTTTCATGTATTCTTATTGTTTCTTACACTAGGGAAACTATTCGGTATTTATACAGGTGAGTTTGATTTATTTCACTTATAAGTATGGTGCCGAGCTGCATCCATTTATTTATAAATGTCTCAATGTGATCATTCTTTATAGCTTAGTAGTACTCCATTGTATAAAAATACCACAACTTTTTTATCCATTCCTTAGTTGATGGACACTTCGGTTGTTTCCAAGATCTGGCTATTACAAATTGTGCTCATATAAACATGGGTGCACATATATCACTGTGGTGTGATGCTTTCAGTTCTTCTGGGAATATGCCTAGGAGTGGAATAGCTGGGTGCTTCCAGTCCCAGCTTTCTGAGGAATCTCCAGACTGACCTCTACAATGGTTGCACCAGTCTACACTCCCACCAACAGTGCAGGAGAGTTCCTTTTTCCCCACAGCCTCTCCAGCATTTGTTATTGGTGGTTTTCTTGATCTTGGCCATTCTTTCAGGAGTGAGATGAAATCTCATGTGGTTTTAATTTGCATTTCTCTAATGACTAGTGATGCTGAACATTTTTCATATATTGAATTTGTATCCAGCCACATTGCTGAATTTATTTACTATATCTAGGAGTCTTTCAATGGACTTTGAGGGTCTTCTATGTAGAGTATCATATCATCTGCAAATAGTGATAATTTAACTTCTTCTTTTCCGACCTTTACACCTTTTATTTTTCTTTCATGTCTAATTGTTCTGGTTAGTATTTCCAGTACTATATTAAATAGGAGCGGTGACAGGGGACATCCTGGTCTTTTGCCTGATTTTAAAGTAAAGGCCTTCAATTTTTGGCCATTTAGTATGATACTGGCTGTTGGTTTGTCATAGATGGCTTTTATTATGTTGAGGTAAAGACCATCTATTCCAATTTTCTGTAAGGTTCTTATCATAAATGAATGTTGTACCTTATCAAAAGCTTTTTCTGCATCTGTAGAAATGATCATGTGATTCTTACTTTTGACTCTATTGATATGGTGGATTACATTTATTGATTTACGTATATCAAACCATCCTTTCATACCTGGAATGAATCCCACTTGGTCATGGTGTATAATCTTCTTGATGACTTGCTGCATCCTATTTGCCAATATTTTATTGAGGATCTTTGCATCTGTGTTCATTAGGGAGATTAGTCAGTAGTTCTCTTTTTCAGTTGGGTCTTTCTCAGGTTTTGGTAGTAGTGTATTATTTGCTTCCAGGAATGACTTAGGAAGGATTGCTTCCTTTTAAATTTCATTGAAGAGTTTGAGGAGTGTCGGCGTTAGGTCCTCTTTGTGTTTCTTGTAGAATTGTGCAGTGAATCCATCTGGGCCTGGGCTCTTCTTTGTAGGTAATGACTTAATTACATTTTCGATTTCATGAATAGAAATTGGGTTATTCAGCAGTTTTACTTCTTCTTGACCTAGCTTTGGTACTTCATATGCTTCTAGAAATCTATTTCTTCTGTGTTATCTAACCTTTGAGATTAGAGGTATTTGATACAGGTTTTGATGATCTTCTGTATTTCTATAGGGTGTGTAGTGATTTCACCTTTTTCAATCCTTATTGCATGAATTTGAGCTTTTTCTTCCCTTTTTTAAATAAGGTTGGCTAGGGGATTATCAATTTTATTTATTCTTTCAAAGAACCAACTCTTTGATTCATTGATTCTTTGTATTGTTTTCGTAGTTTCTATTGCATTGATTTCTGCTCTGATTTTTATAATTCCCTCTCTTCTTTTGGCTTTGGGCTTGACTTGCTCTTCTTTTTCTAGCTTTTTGAGGTGTAGCATCAGGTTATTTATTTGTATTTGTTCTGTTACCTGATGTGGGAACTCAGTGCAATAAATTTCCCTCTGAGGACAGCTTTCATTGCATCCCACAGATTCCGGTAAGTTGTATTTGTGTTTTCATTTGTTTGTAGGTATTGTTTAATTTGCTCTTTAATTTCCTCTGTGATCCACTGATTACTCAAGAGTGTGTTATTCAGTTTTCATGTGTTTATGGGATTTTTGCAGAATCTTTTATCATTAATTACTAATTTCACAGCACTATGATCTAGTAACATGCAGGGGATGATTTCAACTCGTTTGCATTTCTTTTAATTTGTTCTATGAGTTAATATATGGTCTATTTTAGGGAACGACCCACATACTGCTGAGAAAAATGTGTATTCTATTGTTGTTGGGCGGAATACTCTGTATATATCTATCAATTCCATTTTTTCACAGATGTGATTTAGTTCTTTTATCTTTTACTGATTTTCTGTCCTGTTGATCTGCATAATTGGTGTCAATGGTGTGTTAAAATCTCCTGTTATAATTGTATTACTGCTAATTTGGTTTTTCATTTCTGATATTACTTGTTTTATATAACTGGGTGCTTTGGAATTTGGTGCATATATATTTAAGATAGTTATCTCTTCCTCTTGAAGTTTTCCTGTAAGCAGTATGTAGTCACCTGCTTTGTCTCTTCTGATCATTATTGGTTTGAAGTTCACATTGTCTGCAAACAGAATAGCTACCCCTGCTTTTTGGGGGGTTCATGTTGTATGAAGTATTGTTTTCCATCCTTTGAGTTTCAGTCTGTGAGTATCCTTTTGGGTTAGATGGGTTTCTTGTAGACAGCATATGGTTGGATTTTGTTTCTTGATCCATTCTGCCAGTCTATTTCTTTTAATTAGTGCATTGAGAGCATTTACATTAATGGTTATAAGTGTTATATATTGGTTTATTAGTGACATTAGTGCAGCAAAGTATAAAAGTATAGTTTTCTAGCATTTTAATTTGTTTCTAAGGAGGACATAGATTTTTTCCACAACAAAAAGAAAGGTGATATCACAGAGGAAGGCCAAACTGTGGACCCCAGTGCATGACCTCACTTCCTTGGCGATAGGTCCAAACAGACCTCTGAAGGCTCAGGTCTCAAGGCACCTTGGTCTGGTGACAGTTGGTCTTTACAGACAGTTGGCTTAAGACAGTGAGCAGGGAGCAGGTTAGGCTGCTTTCCCAGGACACGAGACCCCAGCCTCAGGATCCCGCATAGGTAGACTATGTGGGAATTGCTGAAAAAATGGTTCTCTCATCCCAGAGCCTTCAGGGTGCTTGCGGGCAAATGCCAAATGACAAGGGCATTAAAGGACATGGCTCACTTTCCCTAGCCTTCTGGCACCCAGAGGCAGGAGAGAGACCAGGACAGGTGTTACTAGACTCAGCCACAAGCCACTCAGACTCACTGAGTCCAGCAGAGTAACATTAAGGCCTGACCACCACTGTGAATCCCCCTACACAATTCTTGCCCTAAGTCAAGTGTGACTGGGTCTGACATGTGCTGAGGGCAGATCATTGTGGGCTGGTGCAGGTCCTGGGAGGATGCAAGCCTGGGTCACTGTCAGGTTCCCACCCAAGACCAGGCTGGCAGAGCAGAAGGGCAGCACACCTGTCTAATCCACAGTCTCCAGATTCATCTTCGGTCTTCCTGGGTAGAAATATGGGACAGAGCTGTCTGTCTTACAAAAATATAATATTATCTGTGTTCACAAAATAAAAATCAGTGGAGCCTCTGGCTTCCTGCCAGAAGTTGTGCTCTGCCTCAGCAGAGTGGCATATAGAACACCAGTCTAGAGGCGGTCACAAAGCTATGTGTTCCATGGCCTTGCAGCAGACTCTGGGACCCACAACAGGTGCTGGCTCAGGCACAAAGTGTGTGTACAGAAAGGACTATAGAGACTCTCAGATGACAGAGAGTATCTTCGGGTCAGTGCTACACTGTACTTAACTGTCAGCATTTGCATGAAACTGTAGCCAGGGTTATTGACGCTCTGATTATCCATGGAAATTTTAAAAATGTTTTCTAAGGAAAGTAGAAAAAGAAACAGCTATGTACAGCTATGTTTCACTGCAGTACACTGACAGCGCTGCACCTAGCAGACAATGTCATGAGGCTGGTGATATGCCCATCACCACCTCAATAAGGCCAAATAAATGCTGGAGGTAAACTATGGAAATGCTTTAACAACATAAACAGTTGAAATAAAATATCCTGAATATGCACTTAATATACCAAATATAAACTAGGCCTGGTGGCTCTTGTGTGGAGCTCAGTACTTGAGACACTAAGGAAGGAGAATTGTTTGAGACACTCTGGGTTATAATGTGACCTCAAAGCCAGCCTGAACTTCATAGCAACATGCATCTGAAAAATAGATAAATATATCAAATCTAATGAACATAATAGTGTCCTAGTGATGGCCTTGTGACATTAGCATTACTATCATATTTATACTGCCCTGTAGCCTACTGGAAAACCTAAGTCACAGCCGACTTCACAATAAAATATCACACAGTTTATAAAATGGAGTACACTAGTGAGTACTTGTTGTTCATTGGTATTTGGTGGGGATGGAGCAGTGCTTGCTGCTGCTCTCCACAGAAAAATGAGTATTGCTGCAGTAACAGGAATCTGCATGAGTCACTGCAATATGTCCTTAACTCTTTGCGGAAGAGAGCCACTAAAGGAAGCACTGCACTAATGAGAATTACTAATTTTAGTCTTTTGAATACTTTAAAAACTGACTTCAGCAGTAGTTGAACTACTTACTTACATTTCCACCAACAAGATTAAATAGTTTCTTTTCTCCTGCAGTCTCATGAATGTTCTTTAGATCTTATGGTGATTAGTTCTCTCTGCAATGAAATGATGTCCCTATTTGCATTTATCTATTGTGCAAAAATGCTCAATAGTTCTTCAAGTATTTTTTGGCAATTTGTACATATGATGAAAAACGTGTGTTCCTTTCATGTTCCTATTGGGTTTACACGTTAGCTGTGAGGAAGTAACAGGCAAAATTTCTCTCATTCTGTAGTTTATTTCTTCATCCTTTTGGTTTGACTTCTTTGTGGCATCTACGTTTATGCAGGAGGATTAAAATCTTACAAAATCCTTTTTGCTTGTTTTGTCACCCTATCTTATTTTCTGCACAAAATAGCAGCAGTAGTATTAAAAATGTTTTTTAATACCTCTACATTCAGAACATGGAATGTCTGGCTCTTTCATGTTTCACTATGTTTTATTCCAATAGAGGCATATTTGAGACTGCTGCACAAATTACCAAAAAAGTACACTTCCTGAGTAAAAGAAAAATCACAATTTGCAGTAGTGATTCTTTTATCCTATTGTATATTCGTATCCTATATTCTTGACCTCAACGCACTTGTTTCCTTAAACTTCAAATGCAGGCATAAAAACAACTGTTTCACACTCTGCTAAATCATCTAGCAGTTGCCTCCAAAGTCAGCTTCAAAGCCATGATCATCCCATCTCATTCTCTCTTGATGCTTGAACTAAAGAAATCATCTTTAGCCTAATCTTTATAGGTAACTCCTTACCAATGCAATTATTTAAATACAAAATGATAAAAAAATTGCATACATTTTGTTAGTTTTTATAAAATAACAAGGAATATAAACGTGACAATTCTACTGTATTCAATACAAGAATGAATGGGTTAAACTGACAACTGCCCAAATGATGCTCAGGATGGTCACTGCATAAACAAATGTGTTTCACAAGTGATTCTCCAGAATAACTGCTACATGTCCAACCGATAAAAGGACAAATACTGATGTGCAATTGTGAGTATTAAAAATTGTTGATGCTGGGGAAGAAAGGGAGATCTAAAGCATTAAGCAACATCTGCAGAACTTGAATATATATTTTGAGACAAGGTCACTCTAATTGTGTAGGTTAGACTCAACTTCCTCTTGCACTAATTTAAGCCCATTGAGGTGCTAGGATTACAAGCATGCATCAATAGGATCAGCAAGATTTATTTTCATGGTAAAATGAGAAAGTGCATGTACTCAGGATTTATGTCTTATAGATTCAGTATTCTATTATTAGCTGTAATACAAACTCCAAATATTCCCATTGCTGGTAAGCAGAAATATGCTGCAGGGAATCTGGTCACATGCTGTAGTGCATAGAGGCTGACAATTTACTTCACAGTGTCTTTTACTTTGTGAAGTATATCAGGCTTTTCAGGTACAATATAGATATAGTTTTAGTGGTGATTACATAAGAGGTGAGTAATTTATTTTCCCAAGGATAATTGAGACTTGGGCAACCTATCTTCACTGGATTAGGGGTATTTAATGCAATGTTCACTTGTGTTTTCATGACACCACAGTTTTTAACAACATAATTCCTAAGCAGATTTTGTATTCAACAACACTGCATTAAACACGTTTCAAATTACATGAATGTTAAAATGGAAGTGAAAACCACAGGCCACAGGAAAGCAACTGGGACTTATGGCCCAGTGTACGTGTTTAAAGATAATCAGTACACACCACAAACATTATGCACTGCTCCTTATAAATAAAGTGATATGCCATTGTATAAATTCACAATTCAGTAAAACAGAACACAATCTGAATCTAAAATTAGCAAATTTACTTTGTACTGTGTTGACAGCTCAAAATTTATGTTTCCCTTCATGCCATTACTTCAGTATTTAGGCAAAAACAGTAATAATTACAAAATATATAATGCATTCACAGCATCAAGGAATAAAATAAAGGCATTTGCATGATACTTCCAATAACAACCTTTTCCCCCAAAACAACTCCATATTTAAGAAAAATTGATTTCAAAGTATGGTTACTCATAAATCATGCCAAATTTTATAATTTCTGGAGATATTGATATATGTATTGTGATGTGCTATTGGAGACAAGTTATGATGCTGTCAGTATGGCACAATCAGAAAATCACAGTAGTATGGTTTACATTCGGTACATGTGGGGAAACCTTACTAGCAAATAAAGATGTAATATAAACATAACAAGTAAAATTCTGATGGTTAGAAAAACAAAGTTTTACTTAAATGACCAATATTGGCTCCACTGAGAAACAAAATCAGGCAACATAATTTACATGGTATGATATCCAGCGATGTTAGGAAATCAGCAGATGTCTTGTCACAACATGGAAAACATAAAATTCATTAATGTACAAGTTATGTGAAAAAAACACAACTTTGTCAAAAACACATGCTCCAATCCTCTACAAATGTATAGCTTAATGCCAAATACTGCATCAACTTCAGAAGCATCATTTACAAAAGAGAAAATGAAGCATGTGCATCAAAAGATTAAAACTACACCATGTTAAAATAAAATTCCACCCAAAAAATAAGAGACTAGACTAACATCACTCTGAACAGTGAATAATAGTATTGCTCAATTTTATATCATAATGCTACAGAATTAGCATTGGGTTTCTTAGTGTCACTTCTTCAGAGTGTCTGTTCATTACATTATGCATTATATTATTTGTTCCAATAAATAGGTTAGAAATTCTTCCCATATGTGAATCTCTATATGTATATCTATCCTTTCTGTGTTATGGGGGAAAGCAGATCAAAATAAGACAACAAAACAAATTCCTAGAAAATCATGATATGAAAGAGACACATAAGACCACAATATTAGGTGATATACAATACTTACTATGATTTCTCTTGTTATTTTCAATAGAATTGTCCACATCATCAGGGACTATATAATTAACCATAACATTATATAGCTATTTTTATAAAAACACAACTTTGAAGACGTAAGATGTCAAAGCACTTAATAATCAAACCTGATGTAGAACCTGTGGTTTCCTGCTAGGACCAGCGAGTCAGGCCAAGGCACAGAATCCCAACCCAGTCTGGAGGAACTCCCTTCCTCACCTGGGGACCAGGTGGTTACCCACTGTGACCAGTGAGTTGGGACCAGCGAGTCAGAACCAGGGAGTCGGGCCAAGGCACAGAATCCTTTCCCAGGCTGGGGTAACTCTCTTCCTCACCAGGGGATGAGCCCGCAGATTCCTGCCAGGACCAGCGAGTGGGGCCGAGGAACAGATTCCAATTCCAGTCTGGGGGAACTCCCTACCATGCCATCAAGTTCAGCAGAGGCATGGAATCCCGTCCCAATCTGGGTGAACTCACTCCCTCACTTGGAACAACACTTGAAGCTTGAAAATACAGCAAAATGACAAAATGAAAGACCAAAATGCAATTTCAAACATCCATGCAATCCCAAAAAAGCCTAGGAGCCATGTGCATAGAAGAAAACACATTCCACATAACTGAAATACCTGAAATAATAGTAACTCAAATAAAGAAGCAAATTTGGGAAGCATTAAAGAAATTCAAACTAGAAATAATCTCGTAGGTAAAAAAAGAAATGTTAAAAGAAATGAAGGATATTCTGAACATATCTAAAGAAGACACAGTTAAAAAATTGGAGGAACTAAACAAAAAGATAGAATCCCTGGATGAACTCTATAAGAAACAAACAGAATACATAAAGCAGATGCAAAGTGATATACAGGAAATAAAACTGCCTCAATGAATATGAAGATAGAATCTCAGACCTTGAAGACAAGATTGTAGCCAGCGAACAGGAAAGGAAAGATCTTTTTAAAATAACAAGAAATCAGGAAATAACTATTCCACATCTGCAAGATGACACAAAGCAGAACAACATAAGGTTGATAGGCATAAATGAAAAAGAAGGGGACAACATAAAGGATGTCAAGAGGATATTTAGAGAAGTAATAGCTGAAAATTTCCCAAACAAGACATTGGAAACCAATACCAAGATCAATGAAGCATATAGAACTCTAAATAACCATAACCAAAATAAAACTACACCCAGACATATAATAATGACCATCCCAGAAATTGAGCAAATGAATAGAATATTAAAAGCTGTCAGAGAGAAGAGACAGATCACCTATAAAGGAAAATGTATCAGAATCACAGCAGACTTCTCAGCACAAACAATGAAGTCAAGAAGAGCATTCAGTGAAGTATTTCAGATCCTAAAGGAAAATGATTTCCAACCTAGACTGATGTACCCTGCAAAACTGTCCTTCAAAATCAATGGAGAAATAAGATACTTCTATGACAAAGAAAAGGTGAAAAACTTCATGATCACCAAGCCAACCCTGCAAAGAATACAAAGACAACCTAGATACATTTAGGAAAAAACCACTACACAAAACAGACAGTTAAAAAGAGCAGAAAGATAAAAATGCAACAGCAGAAAGATAACATGTCAATAATAAACCAATGTATAACAGTTCTAACCATTAATGTAAATGGTCTCAATGGACCAATTAGAAGAAATTAACTGGCAGAATGGATTAAGAAACAAAATCCAACCATATGCTGTCTACAAGAAACCCATCTAAACCCAAAAGGATATTCACAGACTGAAAGTCAAAGGATGGAAAACAATACTTCATGCAAAAGGAGCCAAAAAAATGTGTGTGGGGGGTAGCTTTTCTGTTTGCAGACAATGTGAACTTCAAGCCAATAATGATCAGAAGGGATAAAGAAGGTCACTAAATACTGGTTAGGGGAAAGCTCCAAGAGGAAGAGAAAACTATCTTAAATTTATATGCACCAAACTCCAGAGCACCCAGTTATATAACACAAGTACTAACAAAAATGAAAAATCAAATTAGCATTAACACAATTCTAACAGGAGACCTTAACACCCCATTGACACCAATGGACACATCAACCAGACAGAAAATGACAAAGAAATAAAAGAACTGAATCGTACCTGTGAACAAATGGACTTAATACAGAGTATGGACATATACAGAGTATTCCACCAAACAACAACAGAATACACATTCTTCTCAGTATTACATGGGTCATTCTCTAAAATAAACCATATATTAATTCACAGAGCACATTTAAATAAATGCAAAGGGTTGAAATTATCCCTTGCATGCTATCAGACCATAGCACTATGAAATTAGAAATTCATGATAAAAGATACTGCAAAAATCCCACAAACACATGGAAACTGAATAACACTCTTGAGTAATCAGTGAGTCACAGAGGAGATTAAAGAAGAAATTAAACAATACCTACAAACAAATGGAAACACAAATACAATGTACCAGAATCTGTGTGATGCAATGTAAGCTGTCCTCTGAGGAAAATTTATTGCATGAGTTCCCACATTAGGAAAACAGAACGAATACAAATAAATAACCTGATGTTATACCTCAAACATCTAGAAAAAAAAAGAGCAAGTCAAGCCCAAAGCCAAAGGAAGACAAGAAATTATAAAAATCAGAGCAGAAATCAATGCAATAGAGACTAAAAAAAAACAAACCAAAAAATCAATGAATCAAAGATCTGGTTCTTTGAAAGAATAAATAAAATCAAAAAGCCCCTAGCCAACCTTATTTAAAAAATGGAATAAAAAGTTCAAATCCATGAAATAAGGAATAAAAGATGTGAAATTACTACAGACCCTATTGAAATACAGAAGATCATCAACACCTATTTCGAAAACCTCTACTCTCAAAGGTTTTATAACACAGAAGAAATAGACAGATTCCTAAAGCATATGAAGTACCAAAGCTAGGTCATGAAGACATAAAACTACTGAATAATCCAAGTTCTGCTAATGAAACAGAAAACATAATAAAATGGTTACCTGAAAAGCAGAGCCCAGGCCCAGACGAATTCACTGAAGAATTCTACAAGAAATACAAAGAAGACCTAATGCCAACACTCCTTAAACTCTTCATTGAAATGGAAAGGGAAGCAATCCTTCATAAATTATTCCTAGAAGCAAATATTACTCTAGTACCAAAACCAGAGGAAGACCCAACTGAAAAAGAGAACTACAGGCCAATCTCTCTAATGAACACAGATGCAAAAATCCTCAATAAAATATTGGCAAATAGGATGCAGCAAATCAACGAGAAGATCATATACCATGACCAAGTGGGATTCATCCCAGGCATGCAGAGATTGTTTAATATATGTAAATCAATAAATGTAATACACCATATCAATAGAGCCAAAAGTTATAATCACATGATCATTACTATAGATGCAGAAAAAGCTTTTGATAGGATCCAACATTCATTTATGATAAGAGCCTTGCAGAAAATTGGAATAGATGGTCCTTACCTCAATATAATTAAGGCCGCCAATGACAAAACAACAGCCAATACCATACTAAATGGTCAAAACCTGAAGGCCTTTACTTTAAAATCAGGCACAAGACAAGGATGTCCCTTATCACAGCTCCTATTTAATATAGTATTGAAAATACTGGGCAGAGCAATTAGAAAAGAGAGAGACATAAAAGGCGTAAAGATACAAAAAGAAGAAGCTATATTATCATTATTTGCAGATGACATGATACTTTATATAGAAGATCCCTGAAGCTCCATTGAAAGACTCCTAGATATAATAAATAAGTTCAGTAATGTAGCTGGATACAGAATCAATACTCAAAAATCAATAGCATTCCTATACACTAACAACAAAGTCACAGAGACAGAAATAAGAGGCCACACCCTTCACACTAGCAACCAAAAAAAAAAAAATGAAATACTTAGGAATTACTCTCACAAAAGAAGTGAAAGACCTATACAGGGAAAATTATAACACAATGAAAAATGAAATTGAAGATGATCTCAGAAAATGGAAAGACATCCCTTGCTCATGGATAGGAAGAATAAATGTTGTGAAAATGGCCATTCTCCCAAAAATTTTATATAGATGCAATGCAATCCCGATAAAAATACCATCAACATACCTCATAGAACTTGAGAAATCACCCCTAAAATTCACCTGGAATGAGAAGAAACCTAGAATAGTAAAGACATTTAGAGGCATCAAAAGCAACGCAGGAGGCACCACAATCCCTGACTTGAAGTTATACTACAAAGCAACTGTAGTAAAATCAACATGGTACTGGAACCAAAACAGAGCCGAAGATCAGTGGAATAGATGAGAAGATACAAGCACCACTACAAACACACTCAACTACCTTATCTTTGATAAAAGGGTCAAACATGTTCACTGGAAGAATGACATTCTCTTTAATAAATGGTGGTGAAAAACTGGTGCTCCCTATGCCTAAAACTAAAACTAGACCCATGCCTATCACCAAGTACTAAAATAAAATCTAAATGGATCAAAGATCTAAATATTAAAACAGAAACACTAAATCTATTGGAAGACAAATTGGGTAAAAAACTTGAAGACATAGGAGTAGGTAGAGAATTGATGAACAGGACCCAAATCTCATGGGAGATGATTCTCAGAATCAATAATTGGGATCACTTCTTATTAAAAAGTTTCTGCACATCAAATGAAATTTCCAGTACACTGAAAAGAAAACTCACAAACTGGGAAAAAGTCTTAGTGAACTGCCCCTCAGACAGAGGACTTCTGTCTAAAACATATAAAGAATTTTAAAAAATGAGACCACCAAAATTCAAAGACCCTATCCAAAAATGAGCATCTGAGATGAATAAACAATTTTGAGATGAAGAAATACAAATGACAAATAAATACATGAAAAAATGTTCACCATCAATGTTCATTAGAGAGATGCAAATTAAAACCACACTGAGATTTCATCTTACTCCTGAAAGAATGGCCAAGATCAAGAAAACCACCAACAACAAATGTTGGAGACACTATTGAGACAAAGGAACTCTAATGCATTGTTGATGGGAGTGTAGACTGGTACAACCATTGTGGAGGTCAGTCTAGACATTTCTCAGAAAGCTGGGATTGAAAGCACCTTTTGAGCCAGCCATTCTACTTCTAGGCATATTCACAGAAGAACTGAAAGCATCATTCCACAGTGATATATGTGCACCCATTTTTATAGCAGCACAGTTTGTAATAACCAGATCTTGGAAACAACCTAAGTGTCCATCAACTGAGGAATGGATAAAAAAGTTATTGTGTTTTTATACAATGGAGTACTACTCAGCTATAAAGATTGATCACATTGACATATGTATAAATGGATGCAGACTGACACCATACTCATAAGTGAAATAAATCAAACTTACATGTATAAATACAAAATATATTCCGTAGTATAAGAAATGATAATACATAGAAGTATGTGGTAATCATGATACCCAATCATATTGGTGTGAATCCATATAACGTTTTCACTCATTAAGTGCAATGGTTTTACCCTGGGTTTTTTGATTTTAGTACCCGTGATAGTACAAATAGCTATTCTGAAGAAAATAACACATCATAAAAGCTAGTGCTGATTTAATATCATCTTATTTAGAACTCCTATCAAGTTATTGTACATGTTTCCACTAATTTGTACATGTTGTATCTTAATATATTTTAGTGTGATAGTATAAATAAAATTTTTACAGGCAAAGAGATAATATAGAAATCGTTGTTCATTTTCTGTTAACTGGCTCTAAATACCCTGTAATTCTTTCATTCTCTTGAATGGCTTCACAGTGTCTTTATGTGATTGATTCTATAGTATGCGAAGTTATACTCAAATAATTCAAGGAAAGAGGCACTATGGTGACTACTATTATGTTAGATTACCTGGTGGTGAAACAAAATGATGCTTTAATTGTTCAGTTCTGACCTGTGTTGTTCTATTACAATGTCTCATTTATCTCAACCCTTTAAAAAAATTATTCTATTTTTTTCTTATTTTTTCAATTAAAGGAAAACTAAATTTAAAAATAGCAGGATATATTATAGTAACATTTTTTGTTTTCCTATTAAACTGATTTTAACCCCAGTATTTCTCTCCCCATCTTGTTCTTCCTGATTTTACTGTATTCTATTTTGTTTGACAGTATCAAGTTTGAGGGTATAGGCAACCACTTTGAAGGCAATAAGATTTACTATGATGCCTATTATGGTTTAACTATCATCTTTTTTGAAATTCTGTAAGGTCTCCAGTGTAGATTTTTATTGGTCTTGTTCTGTACTGTTTTGATCAGTTCTATTATACCTGATGATATAGGGAACTCTTTTTAAAAATAGCAAGAGGAACAGTGGTAACCATTTTTGATCACCTGATATTCTATTTTTGCTTCAAGTACTATGCCCATCCTTATGTTATAACCAACTCTGTTTTG
This sequence comes from Cavia porcellus, assembly GCF_034190915.1. Classification (NCBI taxonomy): domain Eukaryota; kingdom Metazoa; phylum Chordata; class Mammalia; order Rodentia; family Caviidae; genus Cavia; species Cavia porcellus. The sequence continues at coordinate 4,592,225 of NW_026947529.1, forward strand.
TGAACTCACTTGAGGTTTTATTCTCTTCAAAAAAAGTAATAAGAACTATGGGAGTAAAAAAAAACCCCAAAGTGTAATTGTTATTGTGAAGAAGAGAGGAAAGGAAGGTGGTCTAAGGGATATAAGTGTCTGTTTGAGTGTGTAGGAAGGAAAACCATATTACTGAGCGTTTGTTGGATCATTGAACAGAACTGTCTGCACTCTTGCTGTAGGAATGTTCACTTTATATGCTTTAATTGTATAATTTGGACAACTGTTTCTAAGAAGACAATATGTAACCTATTAACTAGTGATTTCTTACTGTATTTTTTTCTTGAAATTCTGTATTATTTGTACCCTTTTACTGCTTTGTTTTTTTATGTTCTTTTTTTCTCCTTAAATAAAAAAATTAAACCTGGAATTTATATCTTTTATTTATTTATTTTTTGGTACTGTGGATCAAACTGACAACCTCACACTTCCCAGGCAGGTGCCTTAAGCCACTGAGCTAAATCCCCAGCCCCCCAATATATATCTTTCCCATCTTATCATCTTCAGAGTAGTTGCCTCTACTCTTGGACTTGATACCAGCAGGCATACCAAATGTGAATAAAATCAGTCAAGGCCAAATAACATTCAAACAAACCAGCTTCAAATAAGATCAGTCATAGCAAGACAATGCAAGTAATACAGGGTTTCAGTTTTAGTTAATAGGAAATTAAGGACAATTACCATCATGGTATAACCTGCCACTTTTCCATTATCTCTCTGTGCCCTCAAATCTAATATGGGTAGACAGACCACAACAAAATATAATCAAACTAAACAGAGCAACAGAACTACTGTAGCTTTTAAATCCTGATACACTTTTAACAATGTGCTCTGCCTTCTTTATTTAGGCAATTCCTCACCTTTCTCCTTCTCAGGATACTATTATTCACTGTTCAGAGTGATATTAGTTTAGTCTCTTATGTTCAATTTCAGCATACATAAAAATAAAGACGTCTACTATGAAGAAAATGAGACACATTATGGTAATCATTATCAACTTCCCCAAAATCAGTCTTGAAAATCACAAAAGCCTGCATCATTCTGTAATTATTTGATTAGTTCTATAATGTTCAGTATATATTCAATGCATGTGAATATGGGAACAACTATTCTGAAGAAAACTAGAGACAGTAAGATAGAAAATGAACATCTCAGTGGACTTGCTTTGAGCCCTCTTTCCTTGTTTCCTTATGCACTGTTCTGCTTTGTCAGGTTTAATCTTACCATCTTTAAAATAAAAACCAAGTTTGTAGAACATATAAGCATAATAAGTTCCTGTTGGATCACTGAGGTGAACTGTTTGCAGTGTTATTATTTGACTATCACTTTGTATGTTTTAATTTTGTAACTTGAACAATTACTTCTAAGATGACAATATGTAACTAATCAACTAGTGATTTCTTATTGTTTATTTTTTAGAACTTCTGTATTATTTCTACATTTTTTTGGTTTTTTTCTTTAATAATTATTCACCAAAAATATAAAAATTAAGATTTAAAGACAAAATATTAAGTACATGGACACTATCCATACTTGAAACTGAAAAGCCCATTTCAGTTTACCATGTTTAATTACAACATGCCATTTTGAAGCACAAAGACACTTTAAAAAATCTAAAGAGGTATAAGTGATTAACTGAAAACCATACAAAATATGTACTCGAGTAGAGCTCCACTTCAGATTTGTCATTTCTGGAAAATTTGTGAAGAAATACTGACAACTAACTTCTATATTGATTATTTCTTCAGGTCTACTGGAATGTTTAAAGTAAACTTAGATGTAAACTGTCTGAAGAGTGCTGCTTTTTCTATGTATTTAACAAAAAACATGGATTGCCGTATTTCTCACACTGTTAATACACAGAGGATCCAGTGAGCTCTTTCAGATATGTAACAATGATCATGTGTACTAAGAGTATTCCCATAACACATAGGATTTATCTCTTGTGTGAGCTTCTTCGTGTATTTCACTTACAATCTGGCTGCTGAAAGTGTCTCCACTTGATTACATAGCCAGTGGTTCATCCCCAGTGTGAATTGTTTCATGTGTTTTGCAATGACTGTATGTGGTAAAAGCTTTGCCACATTGTTATATACATAGGGTTTCTCACCAGTGTGGAGTCATTGATGTATTTTACAAAATCCATGTGTGGTTCCCACATTCTTCACATAAACAGGGTTTCTCAACAGTGTAATGCATTGGACAATGAGCATTTCTGCTGAAACCTTCCATGCATTGGACAATGAGCATTTCTGCTGAAACCTTTCCCACATTCCTTACATATATAAGTTTTCTGCCCAGTGTGAAGTTTTCACACATTATGCAATATGTACTTGTGCTCAAGAAATTTTCATGATGCTTATATACACTGGTTTTATCTTGAGTGTGAACTTTCATGTCGCTTACAGTGTCCATGTCGGGTAAAAGCTTTCCCACATTGCTTACATACATATGGTTTCTTGCCAGTGTGAATTCTTTCATGTTGTTTACAATGTACATGTTGGGTAAAAGCTTTCCCACATTGCTTACATACATATGGTTTCTCGCCAGTGTGAATTCTTTCATGTTTCTTACAATGTCCATGTTCGGTAAAAGCTTTCCCACATTGCTTACATACATATGGTTTATCGCCAGTGTGAATTCTTTCATGTCGCTTACACTGTCCATGTTGGGTAAAACCTTTCCCACATTGCTTACATACATAGGGTTTCTCTCCAGTGTGAAACCTTTCATGATTTTTACAACCTGCCCGTGTGTTAAAAGCTTTCCCACATTGCTTACATACATATGGTTTCTCTCCAGTGTGAATTCTTTCATGTCGCTTACAATTTCCATGTTGGGTAAAAGCTTTCCCACATTGCTTACATACATATGGTTTCTCGCCAGTATGAATTCTTTCATGTTGCTTACAATGTTCATGTCGGGTAAAACCTTTCTCACATTGCTTACATACATAGGGTTTCTCTCCAGTATGAAGCCTTTCATGTTTTTTACAACCTGCCCATGTGTTAAAAGCTTTCCCACATTGCTTACATACATATGGTTTCTTGCCAGTGTGAATTCTTTCATGTTGTTTACAATGTACATGTTGGGTAAAAGATTTCCCACATTGCTTACATACATATGGTTTCTCTCCAGTGTGAATTCTTTCATGTCGCTTACAATTTCCATGTTGGGTAAAAGCTTTCCCACATTGCTTACATACATATGGTTTCTCACCAGTATGAAATCTTTCATGTTGCTTACAATGTTCATGTCGGGTAAAACCTTTCCCACATTGCTTACATACATAGGGTATCTCTCCAGTATGAAGGCTTTCATGTTTTTTACAACCTGCCCATGTGTTAAAAGCTTTCCCACATTGCTGACATACATATGGTTTCTCTCCAGTGTGAATTCTTTCATGTTTCTTACAATCTCCCTGTGTTTTAAAAGCTTTCCCACATTGCTTACATACACATGCTTTCTCTCCAGTGTGAATTCTTTCATGTTGCTTACAATGTCCAGATTTTGTGAACCCTTTTCCACATTGCTGACATACACAGGATTCCTCTCCACTGCAATATTTTTTATGGATCTGAACTTTGTGGTGTGTTTCTGCTTCTTTCACATTCACATTACCTTCTGCAGTACAAGGGAATACTTCTTTACACTGATTCCAAGATGTATGTCCATAGGATTTCCATAGCTTTTCATTTCTGTAAAAAAAAAAATCACTTATAGGATTGATAATCATATTACAAAGTTTTTATTGAAGAGTTGAACAAAACTGTTTGCAGTCTCGCTGTTTGAATCCCCACTTCATATGCTTCACTTTTGTGTTTCATTAACTATTTCTATGAACAGCATATGTAATCATAGTCTTTAGATTTCTTACTGTTTATTTTCACTTTGAAAGTGGTATTATTTCTACTTATTTGGTTTTTTTAGTCTTTCCTTACATTAAATTAAAAAAAGAAAAATTCACAGTGAAATGGATCTCAGTTTAATGAGTGCATTGATGTCAAGTTCTGTTTTTAATGCCTAAGAAATTCTGACCAGGAAGTAACAGAATGGCCTTGTAAGACATGTTGAAAACAACCATTCCCAAAAGACTGGTACATGCTTGGAAATCTTAAAATTTGGTACCTTTTGAAATGCAGAATCTTTAGTTTCACTTTGGGCATGGGTACATATGTGTATCACATACAGAACATTCTGGTATGTTTCCCCATCACAATCTCCCTTCTGTCCTTAACCTGTAGTTCCCTTTTCCATATGTTCAGTCTTACTTTTATCTATAAACTCTCTTTCATTTCATTCCACAATTTATATTTTGGTTTCTCATCTAAAAGAAACCCTGTGACATTTTAGGTTTTATAGCTGAGCTATTTCACCGAATTGATGGGAGAAAGAACCACCTATTTCTTATGGCAAATGACATTATATTCTTTATTTTTTGACATTATATAACATTTTTTTCTTTTCCATGCTGGAAATGAGGAACAGCTATTAGCATAAAATCTATAGCTTTTTAAATCTATTTTAAGAGATTTTCACTGATCATTAAGTTGTGAAGTTTGAACTTGAATTTGCCATTCTGCAAAATCTGATTCCTAGTGTGCTGGATTTACAAGAATGCAGAATCACAGAGAGACTATTAACATTTTCCTTCTCTACAAATCCAGTGATAGATAGCTAAGCTTCTTCAAGGCCTGATGTATTATAACTTGATCTGCTTTGTATATGAGTAAGCATGTATCAGTATTTTATGTGGATTTTCAATTTTTAAAATATATCCAGGACAAGTATGAGGGGATCAATTTCTAGAGACAAATGCACACTGATATTCAGAATGAGTGCACTTAACATTCCACCAGCGTTCTAAGAATTTTACTCAGAATGGCTGATTCTTTAGAGCATGGCTTGGAAACACAAGCACTCTGTTTTATTTCAAATTCTATTGCAATCGTAGAAATTTTTAGATAGTGAATGTGTTGTATTCACATGTATATATGGGTAGAAAAACTGAAGGGAGAATGTCATAACTCAAAGTGTATGCCTTTAATACACATCTATATGGAATGTCATACATTTTCATGATTTAATTCCCTCATTATACATACCCTAGCTTATATGACTTCGGAGAATATTACTGACAATTAATTGAATGGTGCCTCATTTGTTTGGTTGTCATTTTTCTGCTGACTCACTAATTACTCAGGAACATTCCTTCTTCTTGTGAGTGCGAATTACCTTAAGTATCTCCAGTAAATTTTGCATTCTTTTTCAGCTTCCTGGATATCCCCAAGTCCTCCTGAATTGTAGACATAGAAATACCAGTGCTCATTAGAATAATACATACAAATTAATAGATTTTGTTTAGAGTTATGATATAATGTGTCCAGGTCTGAGCTATTTTTAAAAATATTTTCACATTGTTTTTTATTAAACAGCACTAATGAGTGACATAAAACATTCTGACAGCATGAGTGACAAAAGTATTTTGTCCTTACCTATTGCAGTCATGTTCCTAAAGGTTTCGCCCATCACATCTCTGTAGAGGTTCTTTTGGGATGGACTCAGCAAAGTCCACTCCTCATTGCTGAACTTCACCACCACATCCTCAAAGGTCATCACCTCCTAAAGGATCATATATATATTTCTCATATGAAGGTTGAGACACCAGGTTTGGGATATCTTAAATTCTCTCCTACAAATCTGAATCAAAAGCAAAGTGTGGTGGTGCATATCTATAATCCCAGCACTCAAAAGCCTGAGACAGGATGGCTTCCGTGAGTTCGGGCAATTATATGCTCCATAGGGTGTTCAAATCCAGCTGATATACATACAGAAAGCTTGTCTCAATAAAACAAAACAAAACTAAACTAATAAAACCAAACAAAACAATTGAATGAAGACTGATTTCTTCAAATTTAAATCCATGTTTTGGTCATTAATTTTGTATATATACACATTTTTGAAGACAGCAAATTTGATGATAGATTGCAACTCACTGCTAATGTAACAGTGAAATAGGACCACTGATTCTTGTGCTGAGTCACTGCAAGATTCCCTGTATACTGTCTCTAAAGCAGAGCTCACAGTGAGAAGCCTGCAGGACCAGCATCCACAAAGCACAGAGGCAGATAAATATCCCATCAATCAGCTGGGAAGCCAAGCAAGCACCTCCCTTCCCTGATAAGTGGTGGCAATGTGGCAGACTGTGGCCCATCCAGGGGCAAACCAGCAGCAGCTCCTGAGATCCATGCCATGCTGGAATTTAGGACACTTGGAAGGCAAGTAAGCACCACTTCGCCCTGATAAGCGGTAGCAGTCTGGCAGAATGTGCCCCTTCCAGGGGGAGAACCAGCAGCCGTTCCTGGGATCCGTGCCATATGGGAACTTAGGATGCTGTGAAACCAAAGAAGCAGCCTGTTTCCCTACTAAGCAATAGTGAACCACTGATGCATGGCCTAGAATCAAACATACCTTTTCCCTACCCCTCTTCTCCTGTCACCTCCTGTTAGCAAAGGGAACCAGAAATTTGAGCTTCTCCTGAGAAGCAGACCATAACAAATAAGGGGGACTTCCTTGTACTATCTCTTTGAAGGCAAATATTTTTATTACTGTTTTGCTCTATTCTGATTAATGGTATTGCTCTATTCAATATTCTGTTTTGATAAGTACTATAATGTTCTCTATTTCATCTCATTTTGATATACGTGTTTGAAAGAACAACTATTATAAAGATAATAAAATATGCTGTGATACCTATTACTGTTATCCCAGTAACCTGTTGTGAAGTTGTGTACCAGTTTCACTGTATGATCTTAGTTGGCCTTATTCTGCCTTGTTCTGTTGTAATTTACCACTTTCAAAATTTAAAAAAAGAAATAAAAAATCTCATCAATCACTTTGATAGGCTACAGATAATATCTCTTCAAATCTCATTAAGGCCAGTGAGTACTTTGTTCTTAATATACTTCAGCAGCATTTTGAAACATGAATTTGGTTTCATAGAACAAAACATAAATAACATCCAATATGGTACACAAATAATAACTCAAATGTTAGTGGAAAATACTGTTTTTAAAAAATAAGTATATAAAATGGAACCAGGCCCAAGCTGTAATTTACAGCTCACTGTCACCAAGCAATCACTTTCAATTCAGATATAAGAAATATATCTTGGGAGGCTGGTGAAGGAGTTCTTCCTTAAATTTGGGGCTATCCTAAGTTACCGAGCTGTATAAAATAGAGAAACCCTGACTGAGACACCCCACAGACAAAGTGAAACTTGAAAAGAGAATGCATAAGACACCTTTGGTTTGTTTTTAAAAATTATAGCCATACAATATGGAAAAATTCCAACAATATTCACACTTTCTGAGAAACAATGTGGATATCTGCCATACAACAAAGAAAACACTTTCATAGTTGGCTATTTAGCTCAGTGGCATGAATGCCTGCCTGGAAAGCATAGGTCATGAGTTCGATCCTTGGTACAAAAAAAAATCCACATTTTACCTTCATGACACTGGGGCATAATTAGAGACAATCCAAGTTAGATCTCAAGTATGGAACAGAAAATTCATGGGTTGACAAGGCTGTGAAATACTGATTGTTGCCAGAGCTGGTGTTGATTACCTCAAGGAAGCAATCAGAACCCAACTTTAACTTCATACTTACTCTGAGAACTACCTGAATTTCAGTGAAGACCCTCTCTGTTGTATGTCCTGCTATTGGCTTCCTCCATCCTGTCAGTCACTTGCACATCCTTTCCATGCTCCTCTGATCCATCCTCAGTAGGAAACCCTTCATGCCAAACTATTGATATCACTGCAAAATTTCTATTTAAAGTATCTCCTTTACACCACTTAGTAAAGTCCATTGCAGAGCATTTCAATATTTAAACTGTCTATGGACAACCAAACTACTAAATCAGCTCTTAATTCAGATGACACCTCTATTCCTTTCCATTTAGAACGGTGTGATGTGTATATGTCCCTGCAAATGTCTAAATTTTGGCATTTTTTGATGAGAATTTAACAGGTAGCCCTTTCTGGAATTTGTCCTTCACAAATTTTTACCCTGTCCTTGATAACACTTTCATATTTGCTTCATTGTTCTCAAACTTCAAAACTCTATGGCTGTGCTCACAAACCTAGTCTGTGAGCAGGGGTGCCATATAAATAATTAAGTATGTTCAGAAATTATTTTGCACTGTTCTGTATAATACACAGGAGTTTACCAGGTGTTTGGGAAGCCTTCCTCTACTGAGGCACATTACTACACATCTCTGAATTCTCAGGACCTTTGCCACTACCTGTCATGAGGATGGAAATATGAGAACATACTATAAATATAGGAGACAACTATAAATACAAAAAAGCCAAAGTTTAATTTGAGCCATTGTGACTATAAGGCCCTGCATTACAGGCATTAATGAACTTTGGACATTCCAGATCAGCTACTCTGAGGAAAGAGAGCAGAGACCTAGCTCATTACTGCTCTACAAGCTACAAAAAGCATCATAATCAGGGTCTTCCCAAGCTCCTTCCAATGCCTAAGATTGTGGAGTTACTAGGCCAGCAGTGAATTTCAAAGACGATACTTGAATCTGCTGCTGTCATAGTGGAGCCAGGTTGTGGGGACCCCAAATCACCCTTGCCAACAGCAAGAGGCAAAAGGGACAGTGAATGACCCATGGCCAATGCTTGAGAACCTCAGGAGCTGAAGCTAACTAAATACCTGAGGCTCCAGATACCAGAACTACTCCTAAATACTTGTAACTGGTTTCACCCAATCCACCCTATCTCTGGGCTCCCATCCACAACCTTACCATTCCATGTCTCCAAGATCTCTCAGGTTCTTTGCTAATCAGGCCACAGGACATCAAAAGTACTAAATGAGATCCAGAAAGCATTTTGCTACCAGTATTGTACTCAAAACGGGTAAATCATGATGAGACATCAGAAGAGACAGAAGTCACAGCCAGCAATGGCCTGTTGGATTGGACAGTTCATATAGCCTGCCCCTTCATCACTGATTGACTCCTGCTCTACTGCCCTCCTTCTGAGTCAAGAATAAACAGGGAAAGGAACCCCTCCCTGCAAGAGAGGATCCCAAATGATAGACTGTAGTGCAGAAACTTCTTGAGCTGCCATTCTTCTACAGTGGTGAACTCAGATCGACAGAGGAGTGTTTGTACTGAAGAGCTTTACCTCAGGCTTTTAATTTTCAAATCCATTTGATTTCAAGGAAAAAAGAACACATCAACTAAAATTAAACTTCAAAACATGTTAATCAGGGCGCAACACTGGTATATACATTGCACATTGTCATCCCCAGGTAATTCACACAGAGCACAGGACATCTGTAATCAATTTTCCAAACAGTACTGTTACAGGGACCTGAATTACTTAAATAGTATTCGCAGGAGACAGGGATAGGTCCCCCAAGGAGCCTATGCAGGAGACCAGATAGTTTGCAACAATGGGGAAGACTGACACCTCATGCTATGGGCCAAGGCTGAAGACAAATGACAAGCAAATTCATCCATATCCTAAGGATTGATATTCTAAATAGTTCCCTAGCACTCTGAGGAAGTCAGGAGTCACCATTCAATGGAATGTATCCTGTTAAAGACTGACATTCTACATAGTTCCTGTCATCCTGATGACCTCAGTAGTCACCCTCCCAAACCCCTAAGGGAAGTCACAGCTGCCTAAGAATGCCTGCTTTCTATGTGACTCCCTTCCCTCTTTGTTCCCAATTTAATCAACTTTACCTGAACTTATAATTTTATTGGCTACCTTAGCTCTGTCCTGACTTATGCCCATCTGCATTGTGAGTTCCTAGTTTTTCCCTCCTTAAACTAATTTCACCACATGATTTTACTCTATAAAGATCCCTAGAAAGGACAGTGTTTGGCAACCTGCTCAGGACCCCTTCTCTGTCTCAGGCAGCTTTCTTTCTCTCAATAAGTATATTCTTCTGTTAATTTCCGTTGTTCCTAAAATTCAGTCTTTGACTTTACAGAACAAAAACCTCATATCAGACATAGCAAACCTGGAGATTGATTTTGCTATAGCAATATCAGTATAAACTTTTTTTCTTTCTGGAAGTCAGAGAAATCAGTTGTAGTTTGTATTACACAATGTTGAACTCACCTTGCCAGGGATCCTTGCATTGAAGGCCTTTATCCCTGCCTTTAAGTGCTGCTTTTTTATCTGAAAGTGAACTGATCTGTAATTTTGGTGATGGTATCAACAATGCATTAAGGAATTGGATCAAAATATTTCTTATGAATGGCTTATCTCCAGCCATGGTGGAAGACAGATAGCAAAAATTCTTTGTTTTGATTTCTTCATTCAATCCAAAGGATGTACTTGAAAGAGTTTTGCCCTAGAAAAATTACCGGACCTCATAGTGGTAGTTCAAGGTAGAAGAAGGTGAACTCAGGGATGCTTACTCACATGGCCACTTCCTATTTTCTCCTTGATTACAACATCCTCTTTCTTTCCCAGGGGCCTAAAAAAATTCCCATTAGCTCCTAGCATGACATCAATGTCCCCTCCAAGCACCACATCCAGTCAAAAGCCACATATAACCCATAACCCCATAGTCAGTCAGAAAAAAATAAAAGCCAAGCCCTTAGTGGCTGTGGGTTTGTCTCCACATTCTTTAAATAAAAGGCCATTTTTACATTCTTATATTCAGCTTCTCTATTGTGCTAAGCTACCTACCCAGTAATATCAGAAATCTAACCCACTTTAAACCATTTTCACCACATGATTTTATTCTATAAAGTCCCTAGAAAAGACAGAGTCCTTTGCTATCTTCTCAGAATCCCTCCTGTTTCTCTCAGACAGAAGCTTTCTGATAGGATTTTTGGTGCAGTAAAGAAGAGAATATAAAGTCAAAATGGCCTTTATTCTAAATATATGGAGAGAACCCCATGACCACTGGGGGTCTCACTTTTTCTTTTGGAAGTGTGTGGGTGGCATACATATAGTTTTTGACTTGGGTGGTGCTTAAAGGTGGCATTGCTGATATGCAAGTAGCAGATTGAGATTTTTTTCTGGCCACAGGTAAGTTGAATAGGGAAAAGGAAAGTGACTTCCAGGTAAAAGTCCCCTGGTTCCACCTCCCACTCCCAAAATATTCTATTTAGAGCAAAATACTTTCACTTTCTCTCTCTCAATAAATATATTCTGCTCTTCAACTCTGTTGTTCCTAAAATTCATTCTTGCACTTTAGAGAACACAAACTCATACCAGACATAGAAGGTCAGGAATTGCATTCCACTTTATCACGGTATGGTTGCCTGTATTTCTAACTAACTCAGCTGTCTGTAACTTTAAGAATTGTTTATCAATTTGACTTGGAGTAATTGTAGCAAATAAATGTTCTTAATGGATATAGGGAAATATATCATTAAATTGAAAAAATGTTTATCACAGTTTTTCTAGCTAGCATCAGCCAACATTTTCAACTTTCAAATATGTGGGGAAACAAAAACTAAAAACAACTCAGAAAATAGCAATCCTTTAGGGGACAGTACATCATTCACTGTAATTGCCATGTTATTTTCAGGTATTTCATAGACCAAAAAAGAAACGTTGAGCCTCTTAATTAACAAGCATAAGTTTCAATAAATGTGCTAACAACACTGCATCATTGACAACTGTGAATTGGTTTTTTTTTTTTTTTTTTGTATGAGGGATTGAACTCATGACCTTGTGCTCTCCAGGCAGCTCTTTGTATCACTGAGCTCAATCTGCAGCCCAAACAACTTTAGATACTAAATATGACTATTAACAATGTTTAATTTGCCATTGACATATTTAATTATAAATTTTGTAAACCTACATTTTCACAAATGAAATTATTTTCTTTCCTTGCAGTTTAAATTACATTTTTTTTTTAGGTACCAAGGATCAAAGTTACAACCTAGCACTTTCCAGGCAGGCATTTCTGCCTGCTGAGCTAAATCCCTGGCCTGTATTAATGTTTTTAAATGTATGAACATCAGTTAATTCACTCAAATACTATTGTGATTTCAGCACAGGATGTCAATGTAGAGAGAAATTGATATACAATGAGAGAGGAACTGGAACCTCAAAGAGTCAATGCAAAAAACTAAATACAACAATCACTGCTACAGGCACAGCTGAAGAAAGCCAGAACTGAAGATGAAGATGCAGTGACCAGGTCTACATGCTCCTGCAGAGAAAAACAACAGCTTGAAATGTACTACAGTTACCACAGCCTCCTCCAGGAAGTCCTGCTAGGCATCAGTTACCATACTCAATGACCAGAACTGTACTATTGTTCCCACAAAATGCCTTGGCTCTTTCCACATAACTTTTCTGGCTGATTTGTTCCCCTGATGAATAATATTAGTTAAGCAGCTATAAGCTTATAGGTTGATTGTAGTCTGAGACACACATTGTACCCACATTGTGACTTTCCTGTATAAATGACCCCTGACAATAGGTCTGTGGCCAAAACACTGAAGACCACTCCTGAAAATCCAGGGATATTCTTCTCTCTTTTTTTCTAAGAAAATTTTTGATCTTCTTTTGGTTTGTAACTTCTTCACTTCTCAATGTTGTGAGCCATTAAATTTGGTGCATTTGCCATCAAACAGGGCAGGATTATATTTCTCTTATTTCAATCTAAATAGGAAATGTCTGTTAAAGGCTATGTACCAAAGCCTGGATTTCAAGCTGCTTGTTTGCTTGAGCTTAACATTTCCATGAGCTTTTATAAGTCCTCCATTTAGTGAATTGCAAATGTATTGGAGGAAGGAGGTCACTGTTGTGCTGTAGCACTATAGGTGTCATTCCTAAATCTGTGTTTGTCACTGCCTCCTGCATGCCACTACATGGCCTTTCTTCTTCTGCATCATCATTCAATAATTCCCATTTTGCATAAGTCAACTTTCACTCAGCTCTATTATTAATCTTTTTAAATAGTCTTTCTATCACCTTGGTTGTTTATTATTTTCATTTTACTTTTTGCTTTAAAGACATAGTCTCACTTTGGAGTTCTGGCCAGCCTTGCACTCACTATGTAGGTTAGGTTGTCTTTGAATACATGGCCAATCTCCTGTTCCAGCCTCTTCATTGGTGGGGAAAAGAGGTGGGCATCATAGCACATGGCATTTGTCTTTTTCTCCTCTCCTTTAAACTACTATTCTTTCATTTCAGTAGCACTGTCATTTAATCTTGGTGTTTGCTTGTGTCAGTAAAGGTTTCTGAAGCTTGCGTTGAGTTTGTGAACAGCAATACAGGAATCCAAGCAACCCAATTGAGAAATGTGGAATTTCATTAGATGGTCTCAGGACTACTTGGACACAGAACCCCCACACCTATTTCAAGATCTAAACAAGAGGCTTTGAACTGGAAAGTTACAGATGTTTTAAAAGATAGAATCACAAAAAGATCCTGTTGGAAATCATTTAGCTAGAATCTTATAATAATTTTTGGATGACAACTGTATTCTGCTTCTTCTGTTGAGCAGGTCAGTTTTTTCCTTTGGGTATAGCTCATTTTTCTTTTCTCCTGGGACTTCTACCCTGAGTGATTTTCCATTTTTCAGGGTAAAATACAGGGCACTAGTTAAACGCAAAGCTCAAGATGGCATCTATTATGACAAGGTACAACACAGCTAAATTAAAAGCCTCAATATTATCTAGGGTAAAAACACACATATCTATAATCCCAGCACTCAAGAGGCTGACACAGGACTGCTGATTTGAGGTTAGGGCAATTCTGCACTCCATAAGGGGTTCAAATCTAGCTGACATACATAGAGAAAACCTGTCTCAATAAAACAATACTAAACTAAACAAATAAAACCAACAAAACAGCTGAATGGGGACTGATTTCTTCAAATCTTATTTCCATATCTTGGGGATTCATTTTTTGTATATACACATTTTTGAGACAGCAAATTTGATACTATGTTGCAACTCACAGCTAATGTAACAGCCAAATAGGAGCACTGATTCTTATGCTGAGTCACTGCAAGAGTCCCTGTGCACTGTCTCTAATGCAGAGCTTATAATGAGAACCTATAGGCCCAGCATCCATAAAGCACAGAGGCAGACAAATATCTCATCAATCACTCTGATATACTACCAATGATATCTCTTCAAATCTCAATTAGGCCACTAAGTCCTTTGTTCTTAATATACTTAAGCAGCATTTTGATATTTGAATTTGGTTTCACAGAACAAAACATAAATAACATCAAATATGGTACATAAATAATAACTCAAATGTTCACGGAAAACTGCTGTATGTAAAAAACATATAAACAATGAAACCAAGTGCAAGCTTCAAATTATACCTCAGTATCAACAAGTGATCACTTTCCACACAGATAGAAGAAATATATCTTGGGAGGCTGATGCAGGAGAACTTCCTTGAGTTTGGGGCTAGCCTAAGTTACAGAGCTGTCTGAAATAGAGAAACCCTGACTGAGACACCACACAGACAATGTGAAATTTGAAAAGTGACTGCATAAGACACTTTTGGTTTGCTTTAAAAAATTTAGCCATACAATATAGAAAAATTCCACAATGTTCAACATTTTCTGAGAAAAAAGGTTGATATCATCCATAATATACAGAAAACACTTTCAGAGCTGGGTATTTAACTAGCAGCATGAAAACTTAACTTGCAAGCTTGAGATCATGAGTTCCATCTTTGGTACAAAAAAAAATTGAAATTTCACCTTCATGATACTGGGTCATAATTTGAGATAATCAAAACTAGATCTCAAGTGAAGAACACAGAATTCATGGGTTGACAGGGATGTGAAATACTGATTGTTAGCAGAGCTGGTGTTATTCACCTCAAGGAAGATATGATAATTCAATTTGAACTGCATGCTTACCCTAAGAACTACCTGACTTTCAGTCAAGACCCTCTCTGTTGTATGTCCTGCTATTTGCACACTGTGTCCTGCCTGTCACTTCCACATCCTTTCCATGCTCGTCTGATCCACCCTAAGCAGAAAACCCTTCATGCCTAAACTATTGATATCCCTGCACAATTTCAATTTAGGGCATCTCCTTTACAGGAATTAGTAAAGTCCATTACAGAGCATTTCCATATTTAAACAATGTATATGATCAACCAAGCTATTAAATTAGCTCTTAATTCAGAGATAACACCCATATTCCTTTCCATTTAGAAGGATATCATGTATTTATATGTTCATGCAAATGACTACATTTAGGCATTTTTCAGTGAGAATTTAACAGGCACCCCTTTCTGAAATTTGTCCTTAGCAAGCACACTTTACCCTGCCCTTGATGACACTTTTATATCTGCTGTTTTTCCTCAAAATTCAAACCTCTATGGCTGTTCTCACAAACATAGTCTAGGAGCACATGTGTCACATGAAGTATGTTCAGAAATTCTTTGCAGTGTTATTTATCATACACAGGAGTTCACCAGGTGTTTGGAAAGCCTTCCTCCACTGAAGCACATCACTACACATTGCTGAATTCTCTTGATTTTGCCAACACCTGTCATGAGGTTGGAAATGCGAGAACATAACCAGAAATTTAGGCAATCCCTATAAATACAAAAAAGTACAGGTTTAAGGAGTGCCTTTGTGGATATGAGTCCCTGCATTACATACATTTATAAACTTTAGAACATCAAGATTGCTTATCCCTGGAATGAGAGCAGAAACCAAGCTCAGTAATGCTGCCCCAGCTACAAAATGCATCAGAGTCAGGGGCTTCCCAAGCTGCTTCCTCTGTTCCTTATGATTGAGGTGCCAGGACAGTAGAAAATTTCAAAGATTATACTCCAGTCTGGTGCTATCATAGTTAATTCAGCGTTCTGGGGACACAGAATCACCCTTGTTCCCAGCAGGAGAAAAAGGGAAAGTGGACGACCCAAGGCCAATGCTAGAAGAGCTCAGGAGCTGAAGCTAACTAAATACCTGAGTCTACACACACCAGAACTGTTTCTAACCACTTGTAACTGGTTTCTCCCAATTCCACCCTATTTATGGGCTCCCATCCAAAGCCTCACCATTCCGTGGCTAGAGGGTCTCCCAGATTCTTTGCTAATCAGGCCACAGGTCTTCGAAACCAGTAAATGAGATCCAGCAAGCATTCTGCTCCCAGTTTTGTAGTCCAAACAGGTAAAAAATGTCTACACACTGGAAAAGACCCAAGAGACCTCCTGCCACAGCTCGCCTGATTGGACATTTCATATAGCCCGCCTCTTCATCACTGATTGACTGCTGCACTACTGTCTTCTTTCTGAGTCCAAAATAAACAGGGAAAGGAACTCCTTCCTGCAAGAGAGGATCCCAAATGTTAGAAAGTAGTCAGAGACTTCTGAAGCTGGTTGTCTTCAACAGTGTTGATCTCAAGTACACAGAGGTATATGTGTACCAAAGTGCCTTACCTCAGGATTTTCATTTCCAAATCCATT
Organism: Cavia porcellus; assembly: GCF_034190915.1. Taxonomy (NCBI): domain Eukaryota; kingdom Metazoa; phylum Chordata; class Mammalia; order Rodentia; family Caviidae; genus Cavia; species Cavia porcellus. The sequence continues at coordinate 4,608,709 of NW_026947529.1, forward strand.
TCATTTCAAGGATAAAAAGAAAAAATAAACTAAAACTAAATTTCAAAACATATGAATTGTGGGGCAACACTGGTATATACGTTGCACACTGTCATCCCAGATCATTCACCCAGATGTCATCCCAGATTCACCCATGTCATCCCAGATCATGCACAAGACATCTGTATTCAATTTTCCTAAAAGTACTGTTAGGTGGAGCTGAGTTAGTTAATTATGATTAGCAATGAGACAGGGCTGGGTCCTCTGAGGAGCCCATCCAGAAACCCAGATACCTTGCAACTATGGAGAAGATGGACAACTCCTGCTATGGGCTAAGCCTCAAGACAGAATATGAACAACTTCATCCATATCCAAAGGACTGACATTCTAAATAGTTCCTTAGCAAAATGAGGAAGTCAGGAGTCACCATTCAAAGAAATGTATCCTCATAAAGACGGACATTTTAAATAGTTCCTATTATCCTGATGACCTCAGTAGTCATCCCCCCAACCCCTAAGGGAAGATTCACTGTTGCCTAACAATGCCTGCTTCCTGTGTGACTCCCTTCCCCTTTTGTTATCAATTTAATCATCTTTACCTGAACTATTTATCTTATTGGCTACCGTAGCCCTGCCCCATCTTATGCCCATCTGCATTGTGAGTTCCCAGTTTTCCCACCCTTCAAACCATCTCACCACATGATTTTACTTTATAAAAGTCCTTGGAAAATACAGTCTTTGCCCACCCAGTCAGGACACATTTGCTCTCTCTCTCACACAGCTTTCTTTCTTCCAATAATTATATTATCTTGACTTCTGTTTTTTCTAAAATTCATTTTTTGACTTCAGAGAACACAAACTCATACCAGACATAGTAGACCTGGAGTTTCATTACCCTATAGCAATAACAGTGTAAATTTTTCTCTTTCTTGAAGTCAGAGAAATCAGTAAATGATTGTATTCTTAAATGTTGATCTCACCTCTTAAGGGACATTTACATTTAAAGGCTTTATCCCTGCCTTTTAGTTCTGCTTCTGTTTTCTGAATGTGAACTGATCTGTAGTTTTGTTTATGCTATCTACAGTGCATTAAGGAAATGACTGGAAATTTTCCTTATGAATTGTTTACCACTAACCATGGGAGAAGACACATAGCAAAAATTCTTTATTTTCATTTCTTAATTTAAACTGAAGGATGTCCTTTAAAGAGTTTTGCCCTAGAATAAATTACAGAACATCATGGTGGTAGTTCAGTGTGAAAGGTCAAATCAGGGGTGCTTACCCATATGGCTACTTCCTCGTTTTTCCCTGAATACAACTTCCTCATTCCTTTCCCAGGGGCCAAAAGAAAATTCCAGTCAGCTCCTTACATGATATCAATGTCTGTGCCAGCACCACCAAATTTCAGATAAACCCTATAATCCCATAATCCATCAGAAAATAAGGCAAACCCTTGGTGGCTTTAGGGTCCTCTCCACATTCTTTAAATAGAAAGGACACTGCTACTTTTTCTTATATTCTGTGAAGGGGTTTTGGCCCAGACAGGACTCTGTAGCTGGGAAAGCCTCAACCAGAAGCAGGAAGACCCTATCTCCCCAACCCCTAGGAATTTAGCTGTGATGTCATCTTCCTGCACCTGGAAATTTACCTATGGTGCCCAATCTATGACCAGTGGGCTACCTGTGCATCCCTAATGCTCTCCTTAGGTTCCACCCAAAACCGAGGCTGCTTACACACCCCCATCCCACGTATCCAACAGAGAGATCACTGGACTCCAGTAGTGGGGGGGGGGTGCCAGACATCTCTCTCTATGTTCTCAGAATAAAGGCCTCTTTTTGTTTTATACTTCTCATCTTTTGGAAATAATCCTATCATTGGGCTTCTCTATTGAGCCACAAAATCATAACAGTACTGGTTCTTGTCTAGGTATGAAGCTAATTTACCTCCTCAGTAATTAACATGCTCTATGCCGCGAGTATCCAATGGAAATTAATGCAGTGGGGTTTTGCTTCACTGTATCAGTGTCAATGCAGTGAATTTAATCCTAAGATAAAAACAAATCTTCATACAAGTTTCAAAATAGAATTATTTATCAAAATATATATAGCCAAGGTCCAAGAGGCCTACAGACAGCTTTCAATAATATAATAGAAGCCTTCTAGAAACTGAAAGAATACACAGTTTATCTAATTAAAAGTTGTTCAATCAGCCAATAATGTAGAAATTTTTTCTGAACAATTATAAGTGAACCTTCTCTTTTGTAAGATATAAACTAATGCCATGGCAAAGTCTATCTCTTGCTAAATAATACAATCAAAGCAATTATTTTACACTTATAATGACTGTTGTATATAATTTTAGATATTGCCACCACTATAATCACTGTGAATTGTATTAATCACTTGAAACTGCAGGAAAAGAAATAAATTTCAGACATTATAATAGTCATGTTAATTTGGCTCATGTTAATGGTCGAGGGGAATGAAACTCCTTACCTACTATATATCTGGTATAAGTTTGTGTTCCCTAAAATTGAAGAATGAATTTTAGGAATGATGGAGTTTAAGAGTGGAATATATTTATTGGGAGAAGGAAACCTTCTGTCTGAGAGACAGGAAAGTTCTGAGTGGTTTGCTAAAGACTCTGTCTTTTTGAGAAACTTGTATAGAGTTAAACCATGGGGTTAGATGGGTCCAGGGGAGGGGAAAAATGGGAATCTGAAAGTTAAGAATAAGGCGGGATAGAAATGTGGTCAACCAATAAGGTTAATTGCTCTGGTAAAATTGATTAAATTGGGAGCAAATGGGAGAGCAAGTCATAGTAAGTGGGCAGGTTTAAGAGTAGAGACTCTTCTTTTAGAGGGTTGGGATGGTGACTCTTGAGATCCTCAGGGTGATCAGAGAACTATTTGGACTGTTGCTCCTTAGCACTTGGTTGTATTTAATTTACCTTTTGTTTTGAGATTTGGCCCACAGCAGGAGGTGATTGTCTCTTCCAATCCTGCAAGCAATCTGAACTTATTTTCTGGCTCCTTTGAGGGGCAAGCCTTGTTTTTACAGGCAGCTGAGTTAGTTAGAAATATATAGTCAGGGAGACAGGATCAGGTCCTAGATGTAGCCAGCTCAGAAGCCCACGTACCTTGCAGCTATGTGAAGACAGATACCTCCTGTTATGGGACAGGCCTCAAGAGAAAATACCAAGCAAATGCATCCATGTTCTAATAATTGATTTTCTAAATAGTTCCCTGTCACCCTGCTGAAGTCAGGAGTCATCCTTGCAATCCCATAGAGGAGAGTTACTGCTTTGTAAAATGCCTGATTTCTATGACCTCGCTTCCTCATTTGTCTGCAGTGTAAATGATTTTGCCCGAACTATTAATTATACTGACTAAACATAGCTCTGTCCAAAGTTATGCCCATATGCCTTGTGAGTTCCCAATTTCCCCCACATTAAACCCATCTGAGCCCACGATTTTATTCTATAAAGTCCTTAGAAGATACAGAGTCCTTGACAAGCCACTTATGACCCCTCCTGTTCTCTCAGACAGAAGCTTTCTGATAGGGTTTTCACTGTGGTAAAGGAGAGAATATAAAGTAAAAATGGCCTTTGTTCTAAGAAGGTGGATCACATGACCACTAGATGTCTGCCTTTTTCTGCTGGATACATGGTGAGGGGGCTTATATCTACTTTTTTAAAAAATTTTATTTAAGGAGAAAAAAAAGCAGAGAAAGGGTACATGTTATATAGACTTACAGAAAAAAAATAAACAGTAGGAAATCACTAGTTAATGGATTACATATTGTCATGTTAGAAATAATTGTTCAAGTCACAAAATTAAAGCTTGTAAAGTGGACATTCCAACAATGATACTGCAAACAATTCCATTCAATGATCCAATAAAACTCTGTGATATCATTTTCTATCTTATACACTTAAATATACATGCAGTTATATAGTTTAGAGCACTTTCTTTTCCTCTCTTTTGTACAATGACTATTACACCTTTTGGGTTTCATTGCTCCCAAGGTTCTAATTAGTTTTTTGGAAGAGAGTAAAACCAAATGTGACATAACAGAACAGAATCGGTCAAATCAAAAGGGTGGACATAATAGATAATGTAAAAACATAATACAAGGTAATCAACAATGGTTACCATAATGCCTCCCGCTATCCCTAATAGAATTGCCTATATCATTAGTTATAATAATATTGAACAAAACAGTAAAGAACAAAACCGACAAAAGCAAAACATTGGAGACATTGTAGGTCTTCAAAAGTAGATAAAAGTCAATGAGAATGGGCATTATAATGAATCTCATTATCTTCACAGCTGATGCCTAAACTTTCAAACCTGATACTATCCAGTAAAACAGAATAGGGGAATATCAGTCAAAAACAAGATGGTGAGAGTAATACAGGGCTTTAAATCGAGATAATGGAAAGTCAAAGTGGGTTACTGTAATATATCCTGCTATTTTTATTTATTTTTCCCTTAATTAAAAGGATAAAAATAAAAAAGTAAATAATGGAGTGGAGCTTGAGATAAAACAGGGCATAACAGCAAAGCAGCGCAGATCAAAACAACCATTTAAGCAGAATAGTGTTTCACCATCAGATAATCCTGACATAAAAGTAGTTACCATATTGTCTCTTTCCTTGAAATCCTTGAGTACAACTTCGTATACTGTAGTTTGACTGTGGTGGTGCTTAAAGGTGTCATTGCTGATGTGCCAATAGCTAATTGGGACTCTTTTCCTGCCACAAGTAAGTTGCCTAAGGGAGAGGTAAGTGACCTCAGGGTAAATGTCCCCTGGCCTGCTTCCCACTGTGGTAATATCCTATCTAGAGCAAAAACTTTTCATTTTTTTCTCTCAGTAGTATATTCTGCTCTTTACCTCCTTTGTTCCTAAAATTCATTCTTCTATTTTATAGAACACAAACTCCTACCAGACATAGTAGGTCAGGAGTTTCATTCCATTATATAACTATCTGACTGCCTATATTTCTGACTAACACAGCCTACTGTAACATTAATAATTATTTATTTATTTCACTTAGCATAATTGTAGCAAATAAAATGTACTTAGTGGATGTAGTGAAATAGCCAATAAAATTGAAAAAAAAATATTATCACAGTTTCTCTATCATCACCAGTCATTTTCATCTTTCAACTATATGGGGAAAAATAAGATCAGCTCTTAGCAAATAGCAGTGGTATAGTGCACAGTGTATTATTCACTGTAGTTACCATGTTATTTGTAGGTGTACGACCGGTGTCGCAAAGCAGACTCTAAGGGCTCTGTCCTCATGTAAGAACAAAGGGGTCTGTATTATTCCGAGCACACGGGGTCCTCTAAACAGGTGGAAATGGAGAACCCCGAGTTGGGGCAAGGCTGGTGCTTTTAAGGGGGAAAAAACCGCAATGTAAGCGTTTTTTTGTACAGAAGCCAATCACAGCAGTTAGAGCTGGATAGTTGGCAGTCTGTCCATTTGTGGTTGGTTAGCTCAGCAGGGATGACCAGCGGGTCAGAGTTAATTAACTGTCTTGTTCTGCACAACTTATCTTTAGGACACCTGGTTTCTGTATGGTTCAAGTTTGACATGTTTCACAACCCTGATTAGCGTAATCAGCAGGCTCTATCTCTGAGATCCCTGGCACAGCATAGCCCGAGCATATCACAGCTGCAGATGTTTTCTTTGATCTTCCTGCAGGGCTGAGTTAGGACTGAGTCATGAGGCCCAGTGCTGTTTCTAGCTGAGAAACAGCATCTTGTTTTTAACCTTTAAATTTCTGGTCCTTCATAGGTACTTCATAGACAACAAAAGAAACATTGAGCTTTTTAATGAACAACTATCAATTTCAATAGTTGTGCTCATAGCACTACAGGGTTGACAACTGTAGATTTTTCTTTGGTACCAGGGATTGAATTCCTGACCTTGTGCTTGCCAGGCAGGTGCTTTGACCACTGAGCTCAATATGCAGCCTAACATCTTTAGATTCTAAATATGATTATTACCAATGTTTAATTTGCCATTGACATATTTAATTAAAAATCTTGTTAATCTACATCTTCAATGAAATTATTTTCTTTCATTGCAGTTTAAAACACTTTTTTTTTTAGGTACCAGGGATGAAACTCACAACCTAGCACTTCTCAGGCAGGTGCTTCTGCTGGCTGAGTTAAATCCCAGGCACACATTAAATAACATTTCATTAAACGTTTAAACATTACTTTATCCATTCAAATAGTATTGTTATTTTACTAGAGGAGGTCAAAGTAGAGAGGAATTGATATACAGTCAGAGGGGAAATGGAAACTCAAAGGAGTCAGTATAAAAACCTAAACACAACCATCCCTGCTAGAGGTACAACTGAAGAAAGCCAGAAGGTGAAGATGCAGTGACCATGTCTACATGCCTCCTGGAGAGACAAACAATAGCTTGAAATGTACTACAGTTACCACCACCTCATCCAGGAAGTCCAGAGAGGCATCAGTTACCATACTCAATGACAACTGGATTATTGTTCCCACAAAATGCCTTGGATCTTTCAACATACTTTTTTCTGGGTGACTTCTTCCAAGGGTTGAATAATATTAGTTAAGCCACCACAAGTTTATAGGTTGATTGTAGTTAGAGACCCACAATGTACCCGCATTGTAACTTTCCTGTAAAATGACCCCTGACAATTTTTCTGTGCCTTAAACACTGAAGAACATTCCTGAAAATCCAGGACTATTCTTCTCTCTTTTTCCCAGAAAACTTTCTGAACTTCTTTTGATTTGTGACTTCATTCCTCAATGTTGTGAGTCAACCAACTTGGTGCATTTGACATCAAACAGGGCAGCATTATATTTGTCCTATTTCAATTTGAACATGAAATATCTGCTAAAGGCCATGTTCCAAAGCCTTTGTGTGAAGTTACTTGCTTGCTGTGAGTTTAAGATTTCCATGAGCTTTTGGACCTCTTCATTCTAGCAAATTGCACATTTATTGGAGGGAGGAGGTCACTGTTGTGCTGTGGCACCAGAGGCACCATTTCTAACTCTGTATTTGTCACTGCTGCCCAGATGCTACTACATGGCCAGCTTTCTTCCACAACATCATTCCATAATTGCCAATTTAGGTCAGCTTTCATTCAGCTCTATTGTTTTTGTTTTCCTTTAATAGTCTTTCTCTCTCCTTTGGGTTTTTACGTTTTTCATTTTTATTTTTGTTTTTAAAGACATAGTCTCACCTTGTAGTTCTGGCTGGCCTTTCACTCACCATGTAAGTTAGATTGTCTTGCATACATGACCATTCTCCTGTTTCCGCCTCTTTAATGTTGTGGAAAAGATTGGGCATCATAACACATGGTGTTTGTAATTTTTTCCCTCCTTTTCATTATTATTGTTTCATTTCAGGGGCACTGACATTTAATCCTGATGTTTGCTTGTGTCAGTAAATCTTTCTGCATCTTGAGGTGAGTTTGTGAACAACAGTATAGGAATTCAAGCATCCAAAGTATAAATTTGGAATTTATAGATGAACCACTTATATACAGACCACCCTCCCCATTTCAGAATCAAAACAAGTGGCCCTGAACTGGAAAGTTAAGCATTTTTAAAAGAGAGAATCACAAAAGACATTCTGTTTGGAAACAATCTAGCTAGAATCTTAAATGAATTTTTATTTGACACCTGTATCCTGCTTCTTTTTTTAGCAGGTTACTTTTTTTCTTTGGGTACAGCTCCTTTGGCTTTCCTCATGGAACTTATATAATGAGTGATTTTTAATTTTCCTGGGTCAAATACATAGCATGAGACAAATGCAGGGCACAAGATGGCATCTGTTGTGCCAAGCTACAAAACAGCTGAGCTACAGTGCTAAGTCTCAATATTTTCAAGGGTACAAAGTACATAGTTTGCATATTTCAAAACTTGTGATATTCATTCTTATAATAAAGAATGATCTATAGTCAGGACAAAGCTAAGCCCACCAGGTCTCTCATTGCTTTCCACTGGTCTTTTCCTCATCATCATTAAATACAATACTCTCTGAGTTCTAAATACTAATGCTCACATTTGATTCATATTCCTACCTGTGACATCTCCTGTTTCTGCTGGTACTCTGGTCTGGGATCACCAGCCCATAAGAGATAGAAACACATCTTGTGATTCCCTACACCCCAATGATATTATGTGTTAAATTAAACACCTTTCCTTAAAGGGAATAGCAGTTAATGAATACATGTGTATCTCATGACTGTATCTTCATGTTTCAAATAACAGCATTAATTCTTTCAAGTGTTAGGTGCACACCTGTAATCCCAGGACTTAAGAGGCTGAAGTAGGACAATCAATTTGAATTTACAGGACTAAGAAATGAGTCCACAGTCAGCCTGAACTGCATAGGGAAATCCTGCCTGAAACAAACAAAAAATATCATATTATTGTTGATATCCTTGGGAAGAAGAACTCAACAGTTTGAAACTCTTAGGATGATACATATTAGGTTTCATCTGGTGAGTATAAGAGACCAGTAAAACTACTTTCAAGGTTATGGAGAAAACTCAAAAAATCTTGTTGCAAACTGTCATATAGATGTAATGCATTGCCCACCAAAATGCCATTAGGATAGCTCACAAATGTAAAGAAAACTTTTCTGAAATTCATTTGGAAACAGAAATGCTCTAGATCGCCAAAGTAATTGCTTGGCAACATAGGGAATTCAAGAAGCATCATGATTCCTGACTTTCTATAATACTAGAAAGCTACTATCAGAAAATTAGCATTGTTCTGGCAGAAAAACAGACCTGAGAATCATCCAAAAAGACTAGGAAAGGCAAATAGAACTACAAATACATTCTGCTACCTTGTCTTTGACAAAAGAGCCAAATACTTTCAGTGGAAGACAAATAGCCTCTTCCATAAATTGTGCTGAAGAAAATGACTTTCCTCATACTTAAGACTTAAACTGGACATGTCTATCACCATGAAATAAATATAAGTCAAAGTAAATGAAAGATCTAAATATTAGAACAGAAACACTAATGAGACTTCATGAACAAAATACACATTTTAAAGAATCAACCACTGGGACCCCATCTTATTAAAAATATTTGTACATCAAAAGAAATTACTAACAGAGTGAAAACACAATGCACAGAATGGGCAAGGGATATTTTTCTATTTTCTGATAATCTCTTCAATATCCTTTTCCAATGTACTATAAATTTCAATATGTAAGTCCTTTACTTTCTTTGTTAGGTTCTTTCCAAGTATTTCATTTTCTTGGAGGCTGTTGCAAAGGGTCTGGTTTGTGTAACTTCTCTCTTGGTGAGTATGTTGATTGTATACAGAAATGCTATTGATTTTTGATTGTCAACTTTGTCTCCAGGTACATTATTGAATTTGGTTATTAATTCTAGGACAGTTTTGGTGGAGTTTTTGGCATCTTCTATTTAGAATGTCATATCATCTGTAAACAATGATAATTTAACTAATTTCTATTATATACTTATTCTTATTTCTCTCCTTTGTCTAAATGTTTCCAGAGCTATATTGAATAGGAGTGGTCATAGTAGTCATCCATGTCCTTTTCATAACTGTAGAATGAAAGTTTTCAGTTATTCTACATTTAGTATGATGCTGGATTTTCATTGTCATTGTCTGATTTTTTTTGTTGTTGTTGTTGTTGTTTTCTTTTTATCGGTACTGGTGATCCTACTCATGACCACACAATTGCAAGGCAGGTGCTTATTCCACTGAGCTAAATCCCCAACCCTGTCATTTTTTGATTTTATCAGCTTGAGATAAAAGTCATTTGTTGTTATTTAGTGTAGGGTTTTTATCACAAATCAGTGCTTGACTTTATCAAAAGCTTATTGTGCATTTATTGAGATGATCACCATGTGACTTTTGCTTTCCCTGAGTTGATATGACATTTAAATTTGTTAATTTGCATGTACTAAAACATCCCTGCCTTCCTGGGATGAATCTAAGTTGTTCAGGTTTTAAAATCTTCTTGATGATTTGCTACATTCACTTTGCTAGTATCTTGTTAAGGATTTTGCATCTATGTTTATTAGGAAAACTGTCCTATAGTTTTCTTTTTCTGGTTGGGTCTTTCTCTGGTGTTAGTATCAGGGTAATACTTGCCTCCAGGAATGTGTTAGGGAGAACAGCTTCTCTTTCAAAATCATTAAACAGCAGTGGCCTTAAATTTTTTTCTACATTTATTGTAGAATTCAGCAGTAAATCCATCAGGAACTAGACTTTTTTTATGTTGGTCATTTGCTTTTCTGTTGACATTGTTTTTCTTTTTTTTTAATGTGCTCATGAGAGAGGCTCTCATTATTCAGGTCAGGCTGGCCATGAGCTCACTTTGTAGCCTTGTTTAGTCTCAAACACAACAATCCTTGTACCTCAGCCTCCAAAGTTCTGGGATTAGAGCAGTGCACCACCATGCCCAACAGCTGATACATTTGTAATTAGATCTTCATTCTCATTAACTGATACTTTGTTTTCTAGAATTTTTTATCTTCTTGGATCAGATTTGGCATTTCATATGTATCAAGGAATCAGTGCATTTCTATATTTTCTAACCTATGAAAGTATAAGCTTTTCAAGTAGATATTGATGCTCTTCTGAATTTTCACAGGATCTGTAGTTATTTTATTCTTCTGATTCATCAATGCATGGTTTCAGTCTTTATTTTTTTCTTTTATGATATGATTGTCTGAGGGTTTATGAATTTTGTTTATTCTTTCAGTGAACCACCTCTTTGATTCATTAATTCTTTGAATTGTTTTCTTTGCATGAATTTCTTGCCTGGTCTTATAATTTCCTCCCTTGTATGGGATTTGTGTTTGTCTTGCCATTCTTCTTCTGGAAGATTGAGATGCATCATTTCATTATTTGTTTGTGTTCTTTCTATTTCCTGATGTGAGATTTGACTACTATAAATTTCCCTATTTGGACTGCTTTTATTGAATCCCATAAGGTACAAATTTTGCATCTATATTCTTGTTAGGTTGTAGGTATTTTTAAGTTTCTTCCTTTATTTCACCTGTCACCCATTGGTTGTTTAGGAGTGTTTTATTTAATTTCCATATACTTATGAAGTTTTTGTAACTTCTTTTACCATTATTTCCCAATTTAAATACATGCTTAAGAATACTAGCCTTAGGCTGAAAACTCAATCAAGTAATACAAGGATTAAGATGTTTTTATATCTCTATTGCTATTAACTCAGCATGTCCTCTAAGCCAGTCAGATGGTTGATGGTGGGAGGAGGTGATTGTGGTGCTCCTCTCCCAGCCAATGCAGTGGTTCACAGGAAGTGTAAGTTATTTTCTTGCTTTTCTTCTGAGAACAAGAACAGCTTCCACAGAATCACAACATGGACACATTGGCTAGTTTCCCCTACTATTCCCCACATGACTTCCACCAGCTCACAGGAAGGGCAGATTAGCTGTCTATTTTTCCTCTCAGGCCTGGAATGGCACAGGATTGTTAATTTTGTCATCAGCATGACTTAGTGGAGACATATCATAAAACATGCATATTTATGTGTGTGTGGTACAGAAAATAATTCATATGTAGGTCATTGATTGGAGTGGAAATGTCTTGAGGAAAGTTGTGTCATGTAAGAGGATTTGGCATTGGTGAACCAAAAAAATACAATGGAATAGAACAGCGTCTGTATACTTAAATTGTCTTAAACAGGTTTGATACCTGGTCCTGTCATCAATACCATATTTCAGTGGTGAGTCTTTAAAACAGATACATTTTATGATTTATGTTTGGGTCTTTTCCTAGAAACCAAGACACCAAAATGGTGTACCAAAAAGGCTCTAAGAAATGAGAAACACAGCATGTTCTTCAGGGTTGCAGGATGAGAGAGATCCTTGGCAGATCTCATCACTCTGCTAGCCAGCTGGCCAACTCAGGCTGGCAGGAGTTGAGTGGACAGTGGAGGAAACCTGATCAGGATCTTGGGAGAGGTTCAAGACCCCCTCAGAGTAACAGATGATGGTAACTGTAGAGAACTATCCCACAGAAAGTGTCTAGGTGGCCTCAGCTGTGGCCTATCATGCCCCCTGAGGCATCTCTTCATTCTCAGTTCAATCATGCCTGTGCCACATCACAGCCCTGTTTGAGTATTCAGCTTCAATGGCTCCAACATATTCCTCCTTTTTGTTTGGTTGATACACAGATGGGTCACCAGCAGAAGATGGAGAGGCTGTGTTAGAGCTCCCACCACTGCACAGTCCATATGTTCATAATGGTAGTCAGTTACCAGCATAGCCAGCAATTGTAAGAGGATGTGGGTGATCTAAGATTCATGCACAGACAATATTTTACATTGCACTGTACCTCCAGAGGCCAGACTTTTCTGCAGAAGGTACAAGACCAAGCTAACATAAGGACTGCACTAAGGACAATTGGTTCATTACTCCCTATCAAGGCCAGTTAGGTCTACTCAAGAACAATCTTATAACCACGCATAGCTCCTCATATATCTTCTGTCAGTGTCAGCTACCTGCAAGAATTAGGGTCATTGCTTAATCACATTGATTTCTGGGAAAGCTTAGGAGATTTTTCTGGTGACTCATGACTCTCTTTAGGCACACCTTGCATGAAAGTTCACTTTCCCCTGTGGTCTCATCATCTTCCTGATCAGAATACTAGGTACTCACTGAGTATCTTTTGATAGGGCAAGCAGGACAAGCAGAATTTCTTTTACATCTTGGGTCTCTTCTAAGCTTTAAGCTCTGGGGCCAAAATATTTGCTATCCATTTAGCCCATCTGTGTCTCTCATTTTTGGTCTCTAAACCTTAGCTGTTGGACATCCAGAAGAAAAGATTGATAACAACACAGTATATTAGAGGCAGTAAGCTTATTTGAGAGTATAATGAGCTTGTTCAATGATTGCTTGTCCAGTGGCATTATAGGGGATACAAATTACATGAGAAACGTTCCATGTGGAACACAAGGAAGCCAAAGCCTGTGAGATATACGCTGGACCATTGACAGTTTTAAGGAAGGAAGATACACCCATGACTGCAAATGTAGTCAGGAGATGTTGAACTACATGTTGAGCAGATGCACCGTGCAGTGGTGAAGCCCAAATAAAACCAGAAATTGTATCAACAGAAACGTGAAGAAATGAAAAAGAAATCAAGAAACAGTGTGTGGCATGTTTACCATGGGTCATTGGAACAGAGGCCATGAGAGTTGATAGCATTACAGGGAAAATGGTGAGGCATGGCAGCACAATGGAAACCAGTGGAAATAAAAGCTTTATCTTCAGAAATTGGAATGTGAAACATTTTATGCAAGGGACAAGCTTATTGTTGAAAAAAGGCATGGCTTTGCTTAGTGTTATCAAAAAGAGTGTAGACTACAGAGTAAGCCCAAGGCCAGACTGAACTGCATAGAGAGAACCTGCCTCAAAAAGGCCAAAAAAAAAAAAAAAAGAGTGGGGGCTGTATAGTATATGCAATCCTTGATCAGAAATAGCATTATCTTGTAAAAAGCCAGGTAGGTGTAAATGACTACACATATGTAAAGGAAAAAGAGCAGCATTGTGAGGGCAAAGAAGAATCTGTAAATGTAAAAAAAAAAACACTAAGTGGGAGTCCATTGCCACAGAAGAGATAAAAACAGAAGATAACTTAGATGAAAACAGAAGAAAACTAGCTCACTTCTTAAAATCCGTGCCCCAGTGCTGGAACACCTGTTCACCTCCAGCACTCCATGCCCTCAGGACATTTCCCAGATGTTCTGTGCACCTTGAGCACTCCTGTATGGGCATTTTTGCTTTCTGTTTACATGTATGAACAATCACAAGCTCAGCAACTTTCAGCACCTTCTTACAAGCTGACTGGACATACAGGCCACTGATATGTGGACAGACTGACAAATATAAAATCAGAGTAAACTTGAGCATATCATTAATCAAGCCAAATTATAATACCATCTTACAAATTTAGAATTTACAACTACAAATAAACCAGTTGGATTTGTTATACACCAACTAGCAAAGACCTGGTATAAAAAGATCCAAGGCTTGATTCAGGGAGAGGTGAAATGGTGGAATTATGCTGAGTAGCCTGTGGTACCAACTCATTCCATGCAGGGAAAACACAACAAGCAGAAATCCACACAAGGCAATAACATAGAAGCATCCCATCTTACCCAGTTCAGTAGGGGCACATGACCCTGCCTACGTGGCTCTTGGGGTGTTTTATATAATATAAAATGCTTTGTTAGAGCTATACCCTCATGAAAATGTATTTGAATCAGAGAAGAAGAAAGCCTTGTAGGGAAAGACAAGTAACTGAAAGTGAATAGCACCATGGACAGAATAGTAAAACTTGTGCAGGAAGAGCATTTTTCTCCTTTAGTTGTTTCAAGAGAAGATATTTGAGTGAATAAGGAGCTTGTTCAATGATAGTGTGGCCACTGGGATTAGAGGGGATACAAGTTACATAACATTTTGCCATGTGGAACAACAGGAAGTAAAAGGCTGTGAGGTGTAGGCTGGACCATTGTCAGTTTATAAAAGGAAGATACACCCTTGACAGCTAGTGCAGCCAGGAGATGTTGAGTTACATGCCGGGCAGATTCACCAAGCAGTGTTGAAGCACAAATGAAAACAGAAAATGTATCGACAAAAACTTGAAGAAATGAAAAAGTTTTAAGGAGGAACATTGTGTGTAGCATGTTACCATGAGTCATTAGAGCAGAGGCCATGAGAGTTGACAGCATCACAGGGAAAAGGGTGAGGCATGGCAGCACAATGGAAACCAGTGGAAATAAAAGCTCTAGCTGCAAAACGTGGAATGTGAAACAATTTGTGCAAGGAACATGCTGATTGGTGAAAAAAGGCAAGGCTTTCTTTAGTGTTATCAAATGAGGGTAGACTACAAATTAATCTCAAGAGCAGCCTGAGCTGCATATAGAGACACTGTGTTAAAAAGACTTTGCACAAAAAAGAGGTAACAGAATATTCAGTGCTTGATAATAAGTAATAGAATTATCATATCAAACAACAGGTAGGGCTTAATGACTACCTATATGTCAAAGAAAAAGAGGGGCATGGGGAAGGCAAAGGGGAGCGTGTAGATGCAAGAGTCTATTGCTACAGGAGAGATAACAAGAGAAGATAAGTGTGGGGTACCATTATGTACAGATAAAGAGGGAGTAACTAAGTTAAGGACTTGGGATGAAAAAAATTTGCAAAGCAAGGATAACACAGAGAGCTCACTGCATTGACAAGAGGTGTGTGGTAGTGAACACAGGTGTTTCCAAGTATTATAAAAACATATGTTACAGCTTCATGTTGGAGGGTCCCATCAATGAAGACAGTGAGAGCACTATTTAAAGTGGTGCTAACCAAAAAAGTTTGAAGAGAAAAGGGAAGAAGGGTAAATAGAGACAAAAATTGATCATGGGTCATATCAATAAAAATGGAACCAACATAGATGGCCAAAGTCACTTGCAGAGGATTTTTTTTTTTTTTTGGTCCCAGGGATCAAACTCATGACATTGCATTGTAAGGCAGGCACTCATGCCACTGAACTAAATTCCCAGGCCTGCGTCTTGCCAAGTAAACAGCAGAGGACAGCAAAAAGGAAAAGTCAGCCTTGGTAAGTGATAAGACAGTGTTGATTAAATCAATTCCAAGGACTATAGGCGTCCCAGTACATCCTCAAGAGGTGAGAGGGTATAGCATTGGCAATGAGAAATAAAGTACTGCCAAGTGAGTGCAGTAAAACAAAACCATCATCTCCAGTGTGTAACAAACCTGAAAAGGAAAGGTTGTCAATAGTTACAGAGTGGCTTCAGCATTCATCTACCAGGGGAATAGCAGTAGCCACCACAGTAGAGCCAAATGCTTGATTTCCATGAATAGCATCACAAGTTTTAGAGGAGACAAGGCAAGACAATTAGTTGGGCTACAGATTCAAAAAAATTAGTTGAATGGGTAAGACAGATCACAATTGAAGCAACAATATGCCCATATAACCAGCATCAATGAGGCCAAGTATAACAAAAGTACCTCTTTTTTGATGCAGGTGAACAGGAAAAAACTGGCCAGCTTTCCCAGGAGGTAAAGGACCATGAAAAGTAGTAGGAACCTTCTAAAACATACCAAGGAATTCCAAGCTAGTGTCAGGTATCATAGAAACATCTTTTAAAGCATTTTTATAGCCTTGGTTTGCATTTCTGTATGTTAATTGCTTTAACAAGATAGAGGATACTGGGGCTGTGGATTTAGCTCAGCAGCATAAGCACCTGCCTTGCAAGCAGGCAGTTGTGAGTTCGATCCCTGGTATTGATAAAAAGGCAAAAGACAAAAAAATAAAAAAATAAAAAAATAAAAAGATAGAGGCTACTGTCTTGTTGCCCACCTGGCATTCAATAACTTTATTTAAACTTCTATAAAGGCAAGGCAAGGTTTAGTGTCCTCCTGTTTGATAGTACTAAAAACCTTGTGTGTCCACTGCTTCAGGGATTCTTTTTCAAGCTTTTAAACCAATTTGAGGATAATAGCCTGAGGGTGGCAATGAACTTGTTGACAAATGTCTGAAAAATCTCTCTCCCCTCATAATTCAGCAGCTCCTATAGGAATATAGCAATCAAAATTAATAATAGCTTGCATGTCCTCAGCACCAGTATGTTCTTAAGCCACACCTGATGTTGGGCTGGAGTGATAACAGTACACACTGAGACTTTCCAATCCAAAGGTGTCATTTCACAACCATGAACGATACCTTCAATAATGTTAATTACAAAAGTACTTTTAAATCCATATTCCTTGACAGTCATTTTAAACTCTTGATCTTTCTTGTTTTTGTTTTTCTGAAACATGGGATTGAACTCACAAACTTGAGTGTGTCAGGCAGCTACTTAGGCCACTGAAATTATCCCCTGCTCCTTTTAATGCTTTAAATAGAGTACTGCAAACTTTCAAAGTGGGGCTGTTTTCCTATTGATACAAAACAGGTCAAGCAATTAATTTGCCATGTTGTTTACCTTCTTGCATCATCTGTTGCCTGGGAGGTCCAAGAGGTGAAGAGTTGCCCAGAGGTTTTACAGGGTTTGCATATTTTGGAGGTAGCAGCAAGAGGAGGTGAGAAGCAGCACAAGTGAGGCATCCAGGAAAACTGGGAAGCCAACCATGTGTTGTTCCATGTGCCTGTCTGCCAAATGTCACAGCATCCCTGCAAAGATACCAAGTGTGCAAGACAGAGAACAGAGCTCAAGGTTCCTCAATGCAACAGTTTATGTATCTTTCTCCCAATCTGCCACAGTGACCACACCATCCTCAGAATAACAAGGAGAATGATCATGACTTTCCCACAAGAGGTGCACCAAACTATCCTTGGAAGTAACATGGCCCACCATCCTAAGGAAATGCACTTCTGCATTTTGTTCCTGTTGCACTTCAGACATAGAATTCTCCATGATTTAATGGGCGAAGTGATTTTTTTCAAATAAAAGAAAGGATTTTCCAAAGAAAGTGAAATGGACCTGCTTTGGGAGCTGTATTCCACTCCCGAAATTCAGCAAAAGTAAATTACACTCTTCATCAGACTTCTCCACTCTAAAGTCCCTGTTGAGGCACCAAGATTTTGGGTTCCATTCCTGGATCCCCAGCTCCTCAAACAGGTTCATGGCAAAGGCCCAAAACAATGAAACAAGTGACACAATCTTTAGGGCTGCAGGAGAAGTAAAATTATTGGCAGAGCTCATAAGTCTGCTAGCCACCTGGGTGAATGATGCTGGGTAGCAAGTATTTAATGAGAACCAGAAAGGAGTTTAGTGGACAATGGAGGAAACCTGAGCAGGATCTTGGGAGGGGTTCAAGGATCCCTCAGAGCAACAAATGATGGTAATTTAGGTGAACTATCTTGCCCTTTCTGTCCCCCTGTGATGTCTCCTCATTCTCAGTTCAGTCATGCCCAGGCCATGCCACAGGCTTGCATATGTATTCAGCTTCATTGGCTCCAACATTTTCCATATAATTACATCAATCACAAGTGCAAATCACTCAGGTCTCATTCATCACTGCCATTTTCTCTCACTCATAGATGTGGCCTTTCAGTTTTACTGCATACTGATAGACATTTGCCCTATCTCAAAACATTTATGCATAGTCACCATGTTCAAAAGGAGAGAATTTGTCAGTCTGAGCGATGAGATGCTGAGGACAGAGTAACACTTTTTTTGATCAATACTATTTCTCAGTGTGCATAATACTTTTAGACCAAGTGAGTATGAAACTCACCGTGGTGATAATAAGGAAAAATTTTAAATGGAAGATGCTGTAAGAAAATGAGAAAAAGCAGTGTGAAACTCACTAGCGCAAAGGAAGAGTAAAATTGCATTTTACCTAGAGTTGCTTGAATAACACAAATAGGTTACCCATACAATGTAAAAATAGCATTGATGGCAGAAACAGTAGTTTGAAGCAAAGACATGAGGGTTCTGCTGACCATAGAGACATAGTATTGTTACACACTGTATAAATGTAAACTAAAAAGGAGAAATGAGGCTCTGAGAAACTTATCCCTCTTGTGTTTGTAAAAGTTAGTAACATGTTGCAGAACCACTTAGGTTCAAGGTTGATTCTAGATGGAATAAGGGGAGCCTATAGTTGAATTTCCATGAGTTCAGATAGGTCTATAGAGTTGTAATAATTGATTATTGGGAACTCAGATTGTACATCCTACATTTTTTTCCACATCAAGAAAACCAGTAAAAGATATGGGAGACTTCAAATTATATTTTTTTCAGAACAGAACAATTTAAGCAACACAGTATTTCACCACAA
This sequence comes from Cavia porcellus, assembly GCF_034190915.1. Lineage (NCBI taxonomy): Eukaryota > Metazoa > Chordata > Mammalia > Rodentia > Caviidae > Cavia > Cavia porcellus. Next base: position 4,627,515 of record NW_026947529.1, read on the forward strand.
GACAATCCCATATATCAGTAGCTACCATAATTTCCCTTTCCTTGAAATAGTTGAGTATACCTTCATATACAATAATATCAAACATAACAAAATGGTATAAAATAATTAAAGAGAATGAAATTATTACAGGACATTCAAAACCAAATAACAGAAAATGGAAAATTGTTACCATATTATTTCTATATTTATAAAATATTTTTATACTATCACACATAATAAAATCCAATTAGATAAAACATGATGTAACCAATGGAAACAGAACAAAACATGGTAGCACTTCAAAGCAAGATGATATTAAATTAGCATTGGTTATTATAATGTCTTATGTTCTTAAATATAGCTGTTCATACCATCACAAATAATAAAATCCAACAACCCAGGATAAAATCATTACAACTAATCAATGGAACATTATAAGTGTCCAAAGCAATGTAATGGGGAATCATGATTACCATAAACTCTTATGTACTCTTATCCGTTCTTACACTAGGGCGAGTATACAGTATTTGTTCATGTGAGTTTGATTTATTTCACATATAAGTAAGGTTTCAAGTTGAATCCACTTATTTATAAATATCTCAATGTGATCATTCTTTATAGCTGAGTAGTACTCCATTGAATTAAAATACCACAGATTTTTATCCATTCCTCAGTTTACAAACACTTAGGCTGTTTCCAAGATCCGGCTGTGATAAACTTTGTGCTGCTATAAAAATGGATGTACATATATCACTGAGGTATGATGCTTTCAGTTCTTCTGGGAATATGCCTAGAAGTGGAATAGCTGGATCAAGTATGACTTCCTGTCTCTTTTTGAGAAATCTCCATACTGACCCAAAATGGTTTCACCAGTTTAAACTCCCATGATCAGTGCATGAGAGTTCCATTTTCCCCACAGCCTCTCCAGCATTTGTTGTTGGTAATTTTCTTGATTCTGACCATTCTTTCTGGAGTGAGATGAAATCACAGTGTGGTTTTAATTTGCATTTCTCTAATGAGTAATCATGATGAACATTTTTCATGTATTTATTTGCCAATTGTATTTCTTCATCTGAGAATTGTGTATTCATCTCAAATGCTATCTTTGGATTAGATCTTTGAATTTTGGGAGTCTTATTTTTTTTTAATTCTTTATATGTTTTAGACAGAAATCCTTTGTCTGAGGGATGGTTCACTAAGATGTTTTCCCAGTTTGTGTTTTTTTTTTCACTATGCTGGAGATTTCTTTTGACACGCACAAACTTTTTAATAAGATGTGATCCCAGTTGTTGATTCTGGGAAATATTACCCATGTGGTTTGATTACTGTTCATGAATTCTCTACCTACTCCTATGTCTTCAAGAACTGTACCCTATTTATCTTCCAACAGATTTAGTGTTTCTGTTATACTATTCATATCTTGGATCCACTTATATTTTAGTTTAGTACACGGTGATAGGCATGGGTCTATTTTTAGTTTTTGGCCTATGGTGAGCCAGTTTTTCAAGCACAGTTGATTAAAGAGACTGTCGTTCTTCCAGTGAACATGTTTGGCCCCTTTATCAAATATAGGATGGTTGAGTTTTTTTGTAGTTGTGGTCGTATTTTCTAATTTTTTCCATTGATCTTCAGAACTGTTTTTATTCCAATACCATGTTGATTTTATTATAATTGCTTAGCAGCATAAGTTCTACTCAGGGATTGTGATGCCTCCTGCCTTTTCATTGATGTTTAGAATTATCTTTGCTATTCTAGGTTTCTTGTGGTTCCAGAATAATTTTAAGATTGATTTCTCTAGATCTGTGAGGTATGTTGATGCTATGTTCTTTGGGATTGCAGTGAATCTCTATAACAGTTTTGAGAGAAAGGCCATTTTCAAAATATATATTCTTAACATGCATTGAACAAGCAATGTCTTTCCATTTTGTGAGATTCTCTTCAATGTATTTTTCAGGATATTAATTTTCCTTATATAGATTTTCTTTTACTTTTTTCGTGAGATTAATTTCAAAGTATTTCATTTTTTGGAGTGGTAGTGTGAAGAGTGTGGCTTCTCCTATTTCTCTCTCAATAATTTTCTTGTTAGTGTATAGGAATGCTATTGATTTTTGAGTATTGACCTTGTATCCAGCTACTTTGCTGAATTTATTGTATCTAGGAGACTTCCAATAAAATTTTGAGGGTCTTCTATGTAGAGTATCATGTCATCTGCAAACAATAATAATTTATCTTCCTCTTTTCCTGTCGTGACCCCTTTTATTTCTGTCTATTATCTCACTGCTCTGGCTAGTATTTCCAGTACTATTTTGAATAGGATCAGTAATGAGTGCCATCCTTGTCTTGTGTCTTATTTTAAGGTAAAGGCCTTCAGCTTTTGACCATTTAATATGATGCTGGCTTTTGGTTTGTCATAGATGACCTTTATCATATTGAGGTAAAGATCATTTATTCCAATTTTCTGTAAAGTTCTTTTCATGAATGGACGTTGCACCTTATGAAAAGCTTCTTCTGCATCAATAGAAATGCTCATGTGATTCTTATCTTTGGTTTTGTTGATATGGTGGATTACACTGATTGATTTACCTATGGTGAAACATCCCAGCATACCGTGATGAATCACACTTGGTTGTGGTGTATCATCTTGATGATTTGCTGCATCCTGTTTGCCAATATTTTATTGAGGATTTTTGCATCTGTGTTCATTAGGGAAGTTGGCCTGTAGTTTTCTTTTTTTATTGGATCTTTCTCAGGTTTTGGAACTAGAATAATATTTGCTTCCAGGAATTTTTAAGGAAGAATTGGTTTCCTTTCAATTTCATTGAAGTGTTTGAGGAGTGCTGGCATTAAACTTCTTTGTATTTTTTATAGAATTCCACAGTGCATCCAGCTGGGCCTGGGCTCTTCTTTGTTCCTAAGGAGAATTATTATATTTTCATTTTCATTAACAGAGATTGAGTTATTCAGTAGTTTTACATCTTCTTGATCAAGCTTTGGTACTTCATATGTTTCTAGCAATCTGTCCATTGCTTCTGTGTTATTAAACCAATGAAAATAGACAATTTAAAAATAGGTGCTGATGATCTTCTGTATTTCACAAGAGTCTGTTGTGATTTTGTCATTTGCATTCCTTATTTCATGAATTTGAGCTTTTTCTTTCCTTTTTTAAATAGGGTAGGTGAGGTGCTTATCAATTTTATTTATTCTTTCACAGAACCAACTATTTCATTCATTGATTCTTTGGATTGTGGTCTTAGTCTTTATAGCATTAATTTCTGCTCTGATTTTTATAATTTCCTCCCTTCTTTTGACTTTGGGCTTCACTTGCTCTTGTCTTTCTAGATATTTGAGGTGTACCATCAGGTTGTTTATTTGTATTCTTTCTGTTTTCCTGATGTGGGAAGTCAGTACAATAAATTTTCCTCTGAGGACTGCTTTATTGCATCCCACACATATCAGTAAGTTGTATCTGTATTTTTGTTTGCTTTTAGGTATTGTTTAATTTGTTCTTTAATTTTCACTGTGACACACGGATTGCTCAAGAGTGTGTTATTCAACATGTGTTTGTGTGAATTTTTCAGTTTTTTTATAATTAGTTCTTAGATTTATGGCACTATGATCTTATAATATGCATGAGATAATTTCGACATTTTGCATTTATTTAAAAATGTTCTGTGGCTTAGTATATGATCTATTTTAGAGAATATCCCATATAATGCTGAGAAGAATATGTATTCTGGTATTGTTGTGAGGAACACTCTGTATATGTCCATCAGATCCATTAGTTTACAGGTGTGATTCAGTTCTGTCATTTCTTTGCTGACTTATGTCTGGTTGATCTGTCTCTTGGTGTCCATGGTGTGTTACACTCTCCTGTTAGAATTGTGTTATTACTTATTTGATTTTTCATTTCTATATATACTTCCTTTGGATAACTTTGTGTTCTGGAATTTGGTGCATATATATTTAAGATAGTTATCTCTTCCTCTTGAATTTTTCCCCAAACCAGTATGCAGTGTCTTCTTTATGTCTTAGAATCATTCCTGATTTGAAATTCACATTGTCTGCAAACAAAATAGCTACCCTTGTTTTTTTTTTTCAGTTTCTGTTGCATGATGCATTGTTTTCCATCCTTTGATTTTCTGTCTGTGAGTTTAATTTTGGGTTAGATGGGTTTCTTCTGACAGCATGTGTTTGGTCATTGTTTCTTGATCCATTGTACCAATCTGTTTCTTTTAATTGGTGAATTGAGCCCACTCACATTCATGTTTATAACTGTTATATATTGGTTTACTGTTGACATGTTATCTTTCTGGTTTACTGGTTAATTGTCTGACTTGCTTAGTAGTTTTATTCTATGAGTATCTAAACTGTCTTTCAGTATTATTTGCAGGGCTGGCTTGGTGGTCATAAATTTCTTTAGATGTTCTTTGTCATGAAAGTTAAAGATGCAACAGCAGGATATAACATGTCAATAGACTCGCAAGTTAATTGTCAATATAAAATGACAGCGTCTCTGGGTGGATCCTTTTTGGCAATTAAGGTACACAGCATGGGCTACAAAGGCTATGTTCAGGTGACAAGAAGCACCATGTAGGTTCCTAAGCCATGTGCTTCTTGATCATGCAACACAGAATGTAATGGCTTAATATCCATAGAGAATCTCTCAACAGTCTTCAAAACCAAGCTATTGATATAGCTGGGCTTCTCCACATGAGAAAAGTCATATGGGATATTAGCTAACTAAAGAACTTTGTCATGTCTGAAAAATGTCACCTCTTACCCTTTCCCATCTGTTGTAATCAGGGTTTGCAAGGAAAGAAATTTAATATGCAACTTACAATTGATAAGATTATATTAAAATATTTACTCCCAAAAAGTAAGATTTAGAGAGGTGTGATCTGTCCACATACTAGATACCTAAAGAATCCAGCTGAGAATCTGAATCCTATGACAATATACTTCTTAAGTCCTGCTGAACACCTAGAGCCCATGGCAAGGACCACAACAAGTTTACCTGGAGACCTAGAGGAACTGCCAATGTCTCATGCAAGTCTCTATCAAGGTTGTGTACTAGGAAGAGTCAAAGTTCAGTGTTGGAAGCTACAAAGTCTGTGCACTTGGGCACAGCATGTGTGCCATCAGGCTGAATGATCAGTACTGGAGCCAAGACAAAAAGCTCAAGTTGAGAGCCAGAGATCTGCAAAAGAAAACAGTAGCGATGCACAGTATTAATGATGTCCTGAGATCCTACTCCTCTGATGATGATGATGATGTCTGTGTTCATATCTGGAAAACTGTGATACCAGCTTCTCCATGAGAATCAACAGCCCAGCACATTCCCCTCCATTTCTCCTTTGATGGTGTTTGCAAAACCTTTCAATGGATGCTCTATGTCCAAAACCATGGTGCCACAGTTCACTGGGTGATCCAAGTTGACATTACTAAGTGGGCCACAACACCAAAGCAGATCTTTAGGTACTTAAATTTCAAAACAGACTTTATAGGGTGCTGAGGATTGATCTCAGTGGCATAAGCATCTGCTTAGCAAGGTCAAGGTCATGAGTTTGATCCTCTGTACAAAAAAAGGACATTATATAACTCCATATCTTAAAGTAGTCATCGGGTCTACCTCACATAAACAACAGTGAGAAAACCTGAGGATCACTCAAATGTAATAATCAGGAACAAATACCTCCAGAGAGTCGTATCCTCATTTGCCTTGACAAACATCTCATGGAATTATGTGGTCCCTTTCCTGTGTGTGTGTGTACTACACTCTGCTTAACTGTGGGCATTTGCATCAAACTGTAGACAAGGTTATTGATTATATAAGGCAATTTTAAAATCTTTTTGAAGGAAAGTAGAAAAACAAACAGTTATATACATTTGTACACATAAGTCTCACTGCAGTACACTGAAAGCACTGAACCCAGGAGAGAATGTCATGAGGCTTGTCATATGTACATCACCACCTCAATAAGATCACAGTGGTTATAGATGCTTGAGGTAAAAAGTGGAAATACTTTAACAACCAAAACAGTTGAAAAAATACTGAATATGCATTTAACATACCAAATCTAAACTAGGCCTGATGGCATGTGTGTGTAAGCCATGTACTTGAGAGGCTGAGGCAGGTGAATTGTTTGAGAACCCTCTGGGTTATAAAGTGATCTTAAAGCCAACCTGAACTTCATGGCAAGATGTTGCCTCCAAAAGAAAAACAGAGATATGACCCTTAATGGGAATGTGGTCTCCTTTGGTGTCACTGACCCACACACATAAGAAACAAACACACTGATGAACAGAGCAAAAATGAATATAGGCAATGGGTCAACAATCAAAACTCATTAATAACAACAACAAAAACCATGATAAGATACATGACCCAGTGAATTTTTTCAAGTGTATAATAAAGAATAAATAGTAATCACTTTTGGATTCTTCCTAGAAATTAAAGGGAAAGAACCAACACCAACTTCTTTTAGATGACAGAGTCACCCTGAGAATGAAGCCAGACAATAATGTATTGAAAAATAAAATAAAAAACAATTGAAAACACTTTACTGACCAATATTCCAAATGAACATAAGCAAGATTATTCAGCTAAATGCTTGTCAGCTAAATTTGCAAGCACATGCAAAATTTAAGCACCATGATCAACACTCGGCTCAATCTCAGTGATGCAACTACCATCTCACTATAAAAACCATTGAGCATCACTTGCCACTTTCACAGAATAAGACAGAGCTAACCCTTCAATAGATTGGGAAAAATAGCTTTGAGAAATTCCAAAGTTCAATATTTTGTCATGGTAAGAACTACTCACACACCATGTATAGGAAGAATGGACCTCAGCACAACAAAGATCATACATGAGAAGCCCATCCCTGACATCATGCTCAGAGGCTGACAAGCTGCAAGATTTTCTTCTCAGATCAGGAACCAGACAAGACTTGCAGCAACTTTCAACACAGTACTCCAAGTTTTGGCCCTAGAATTTACTGAAGAATAAGAAATGAAAGGCTTCCAAACCAGAAAGAATTAAGCACTGCTTCTGTTTCCTGAGGACCCAACCTTTCATATAAGAAACTTACATATCCACTGAAAACTTTTTAGAACAAATTCAAAAATCATATAAGGTGCAGGGTACAAGATTCACATGTCCTAAACAATTCATATCTATGTGCTTCAAACAAACTACAGCCTCAAATACAAAGAATACAATTCACTTCACAATTCATCAAAAAGAATTAATGCTTAGGAAAAATTTAACCAAACTCACATGTTCGTTAAAATTTGTAGAAATTGATGCAAGCAGTGCAATAGCACTAACAGAATAAAACACATACCATGATGGCAGATGGGAAGAATTCATGTTGTTATAATGTACATGCTACCCAGATCAAAAAGCCCTTTTAAAGCATTCTTGTCAAAGTACCACTGATATTTTCCTAGAAATCAAATTACCACTGGTATTTTCCTAGAAATCGAAAACACAATATGAAAATTCACAAGGAAGTACAAAATGTCATCCTCTAGCCATGTAAAGTACATTAAACATAGAAGCACAAAAAACCTGGTTTCCAAATATATTATAAAATGACAGCAGTCAAAAGCATCTTACACTGAAAGAATAGGATCGAGGATTAAAGTGACTAGCCCAGAGACAAACCAACTCATAGAGTCACCAGGAATTTGGATTTGTTTCTTCATTCCATTCCTGTCCTTTCCTATATTTTCCTTTGCATTTTCTTTTCAGGTTCTCCCTCTGTTGATCTGCCCTGAGCTGAAATCAGAGTGTGTTGCAGGCTTGTCTGGAACTCCCAGTAATCTTGCTGCCTCAGCGGCCTGAATGCTGACATTGCAGGTATTTTCACCATTCCTTGCTCAGCCAATGAGTTTTTAATAACACCATAATGAAACCACGTCTCTTGGTGTGTCTTGTAATCCTATCACTCTGGAAGGCTGAGGCAGGAACATCTTAAATTTAAGGATAGACTCACCAACTTAGCAACTTATTGAGAAACTCCTCAAAAAAGGAAGACTTTTGGGGCTGGGGATTTAGCTCAGTGGCATAAGCACTTGCCTTGCAAGCAGGCCATCATGAGTTTGATCCCTGTTACCAATAAAAACAAAAAAGACCAAAAGGAAGACTTTTAAAAGTGGAATGTAATGGAGCTAAATGCAAAAGCTCTGTATTCAGTCTCTAGAAACTGAATGGAAAACCTAAACCATACCCAAAACAAAAGCTTGAAAAGTAGAAGGGAAGGCAACAATGTTTTATCCTGGCCTGGCCTTCTGGAGGGCAGTGTGCCCCAAGTAGCTTTAACCTTCACATCTTTCTTGGGATTTGGCACCAATCATCAATTTCCATGAGTGATCAGAGAAAAAGAGAAAGTGCTTCGGGGATACCAAGCCTCAGTCCCGCAGAAGAAGGCATTTGGAGTGATCTTCTAAAGTGCATGGTGACCAAAGTTACAGTTAAAAAGCAGTGACCCTACCAATATTGTTAATAGGATTTTCAGTCCTACTCATTATAAAAGAAACTACAGATTAGGAAGGTGGTAAATAGCTTAACTAGATGGATTCTTTCTACAGAGAGTTTAAAGATCAAATTCAAATATTTTATTCCATGAATACACAAAATTACTGCCAATTGCTGACTCAGGATAATATGTACACCTGTAATCCCAGCCCTCTGAGAGGGTGAAGAAGGATGATGAAGGATTTATGCATAGCATGGGAAATGGAGAAAATTGGTGAGACCATGTCTTAAAATCTGTAAAAATAAATTACAAATGTATGAATTTATTGATCATTAAGTAATCCTAGATATCACAGTGCAAGGCACATTAACCACTGTTATTCTACAATTATTTTTATCTTTCCATAGACTTAAGAAGAGTATCTTTTGTATGGTCCTTATAATTATTTTTAAAATGATAGTAATCCCTTGATCAACACTAAATATAAATATAGGAGAGGTAAAAAGAAAGCAATGATCACATTTTTTTCATACTAAACTACCCAAATCCTAAGAAGGTATATTCAGTAGCATATCTGCAGTCATCTCGGTAAAACATTTGAAAAAAATGAAACAATGCAAACCTGGCAGCACTTCAATGTCTACATGATGGTAAACCTAGGTGTGCTGACTAAAGTACACTTGCAAGAAAAACTCACATATGTTTTTATTCTGAATTCACAGATGATATTTGACTTTGTATTTTTAATCTTTTTTCTTTTTCTTTTCTTTTCTTTCTCTCTTTCTTTCATTTTTTTTTTCTTGAGATTGGGTTCTGCTATGCAGTTAAGGCTTACCTTGATCTTCCCTTGCAGCCCAGGATGACCTCAAACTTACAACAATCCCTTGCCTCAACCTCTGAGTACTGAAATGACAGGTGTGTAGCAATACCACTGACTGTTTTTCTTTTTAAATTTTCTCCAAAAAAAAAAAAAAAAAACTTACTCAGAGTTATGTCATATTCTTATATATTTTCAGGTTGAATACACAAAATCAAATCAGAAACCACAGAAAATACAGTTTCAAAATTCTCACCAACATATATCACAATGTAACATAACATAGCATATGATTTAGTACCATCTTGTTTTGAAGTCTCATCTAGCTTTTGTTCTTCTGTCTCCAATGGTCTAAACAGGTTGTAGCTTATTGGATTTTGTTATGTACGATAGTATAAGAAAAAACCTTTTAAAGACAAGGAGATTATACAGAGACCATTGTTCATTTTCTGTTAGTCGATTCTAAATACTCTATAATGCTGTCATTCTCTTAAATGGATTTACATTGTTTTGATATACTTAATGCTACAGTATATGAAGTTGTACTCAAGGACTTCAGGGAGGGAGTCAATATGGTAACCATTTTTGGGTCAGGATTAGCTGGTGGTGAAACACTATTCTGCTTAAATGGTTATGTTTTGATCTGCCCTGTTTCGCTGTTATGCCCTCTTTTTTTTCTCAATCTCCACTCCATTATTTACTTTTTTATTTTTATCCATTTAATTACAGGGAAAAATATAGCAGGATATATTATAGTAACCCACTTTGACTTTCTATTATCTCGATTTGAAGCCCTGTATTACTCTCACCATCTTGTTTTTGACTGAGGTTCCTATATTCTGTTTTGCTGGATAGTATCAGGTTCGAAAGTTTAGGCATCAGCTGAGAAGATAATGAGATTCATTATAACGCCCATTCTCATTGACTTTTATCTACTTTTGAAGACCTACAATATCTCCAATGTTTTGGTTTTGTCGGTTTTATTCTTTACGGTTTTGTTCAATTGTATTACAACTAATGATATAGGCAATTCTATTAGAAATAGCGGGAGGCATTATGGTAACCATTGTTGATCACCTTGTATTATGTTTTTTATATTATCTATTATGTCCACCCTTTTGACTTGACCGATTCTGTTCTGTTATGTCACAATTGGTTTTACTCTCTTCCAAAAAAGCAACAAGAACTGTGGGAGCAATGAAACCCAAAATGTGTAATAGTCACTGTACAAAAGAGAGGAAAAGAAAGTGCTCTAAACTATATAACTGCATGTATATTTAAAAGTATAAGATAGAAAATGATATCACAGAGTTTTATTGGATCATTGAACAGAACTGTTTGCAGTATCATTGTTGGAATGTCCACTCTACAAGCTTTAATTTTGTGACTTGAACAATTATTTCTAAGATGGCAATATGTAATCCATTAACTAGTGATTTCCTACTGCGCATTTTTTTTCTGCAAATCTGTATAAGTTGTACCCTTTCTCTGCTTTTTTTTCTTTTCTCCTTAAATAAAATTTTTAAAAAAATGAAAAAAAAATAATTATATTTTTTAATGGAAAGGAAATGGAAAAAAATTTAAAGCATGTGTGCAGTTTCAGGCTAATGCAGACTTTGCTTAGTAATCTCTTGCCCCTTTGGGGCAAACACAAGATATCGGAGAGCCTAGATTGCTGGAAAAATATCAATGGCCATATTCAAAGCTCAGACTCTTGCATGTGGAACATGAATCAAGAGGTTAAAGGCTAAGTATCTTTCTATCTTTGATAAAAGTGTTTTTATTTTCCCCCAAGCAATGTATTGTACCAGAGTGGTTCCCTGACTACAGATGTTGGGAGGGTAGGGGGATGACTGTCTGACTCCAGGAACAGGGTTTGCATGCTGACTCTACTATTGCAGAAATGATCTCGAACAGATCCTCTTACTTTTCCATGCTTTGTTTTCACACTTAAAAGTGATCACTTATTTTAGCAGCTATGTAGAGAATGCAGATGAGAAATAGCATTTCCATGGTGTTCATGAGTCAGAGGTGGCCAGAGTGTTTTTCAGCTGTTCTTCAGCTTTGCATCTCTGGCCATCAAGGATGGACAAGGCTCTTGTGTTTCCCTAAGGATAACAGGAGGACAATGGTTTCTCCTGCAGCGGGAGGCAGCAGAGGCCTAAATCAGGTCACTTTGCAATGGGGCTTTGAATGTTTTGTCATTGAATCCTTTCCCCACCTCTAATTTTTCTTTTTCTGTTGCCCCTAAATCATTGTTTTGGTAATTATGATAATATTTACACATTTCAAAAGGTCCAACAAACAAGGAGGAAAAATTAGAAATATTTGCTCTTTTTGTATGTAGAGAGGGAACTATCACATTTTTAGCCTTCCTTTTCCTGTTAACAATTTATTGCAGACATGGTTCCAGTGTGATTAATTTAGGTTTACAGCATTATAACAGGAATCAGTGAAATAGGAATTAGGATTCTTTCAGGCATTAAGCACAGAAGCTGCCAAATGGAGTCAGGGTGTCTAAAATGGAGCCTGCTGAGTTGTGCCCCTCCAGGCACTTTACAAAAACATCTGCTGAATGTGCCTCAGCTGTTCAGGAACTTTCCAGAACATGACCAGGCAGGCCATTGCCTGAAAGGTACATGGGCTGTGCATGGGCACTGTGTGAGCACTTTTTGGCCTGTTTTGGGGACTCAAGGAAGATTTTCTTGGGTGAGGCCCCAAGGTTAGAGAATGTACATGTTCAAGACATCAGCAACAGTGGCAGGCAGTATGGAGCAGAGCAGAGGACCACTTTTTGTTATATAATTCTTACACAGGTTGTTATCTCATATTTACATTCTTGTGCAGTCCTCTAACCATCCCATGGGAGTTCACATGTGCTAAGTCATGGTTACATAAATATACCCCACTGTGTGCCTGTGCAGACAAGCATGGTCATGTCCTCAGTTGTCTTTAGATGTCCCCGAACTGTGAAGCAGTTGGAGTGGTTCCACACAACACTTCCTAGATTGAACCCTGAAAAGTAGGTAGTCTTCCATAGGGTAGCTCTTTTCTAAAACCATTAAAACTTCTAGACAAAGACTCCCTCATGGGTATCCTACTCAGAACCCCCTCCTTGCTGGTGGGAACTGTACTCCCTTGTCCTTTGTATCTATAAGAGTGGAGGAACCTAAGGGGTAAATTGCTTGTGATGTCCCCAGAGACAGCAGGGAGGTAGACATGAGAACAATAGCAGCAGCAGGCAGCAAGCAAAGAGAACAATTGTGTCTTTATTGTCCAGCCTCTGTATATGTTATTATGTTTCTTGCATGCTGGCCTCCAAGTGGTGTCACAGGCTGATGACCATGCCTCTACCACAAGGATCTCTTGGGGACAATTATAATCCAAACCATCACACATACAAGCAAAAAGCATTTCTCATGTGTTCTTCCCTCAGGGGACAAAAGTGGTGTCTGACTCATATCGCCTGCACTTCATTCCCCTCAGTGGGACACTGATCTTCTTACAGTAGAGGAAACAGAAATGTACTAATTATTCAGTGTTAACTACAAAACAACAGAAGTCAAAAGAAATAGTACATGGGAAACAGTGTTGCAATACAGGTGCGCTGCTTCTAGACAGACCCATAAGGCAGATGTGGTAAAGTTTGTTGTAGGGGATTCCCAGTTATTTTCAGAGACGGCTCCCTGACAGGCAGACACCTGAGTCACACATGCATCTGACTGTTACTTAACAAGGATTTTCCTGGGTGAGAGGTGTTGGAGGAGGAGGTGAAATCTTCAGTTGTTCTCTAAGTCTAGGAACATTCTGCAGTTTAACCTTCAGCAGGTTAGCGTACTCTCCTGCAGGCATTTCCTGACTTACTTCACACAGTCTTAGCTTTCCTGATTTCATCTTATTTTCTTTCACAGCCCTGACTCTTAAGCCTTCTTGTGGGTAGTGGCATGTGTCACTTGCATTTGTGTCTGACAAATATTCTCTCTTTGCCCAAACCCTAGTCAGGATCCTCTGGTCACCTGACAGGGTCTGAGGAGTTTCCACCAAGAGGAGATGGGGACCTCCACTCATCCTGGGCCTGGTGCAGAGGTTCCTGTCTTGTCATGGAGGAGAGTTGCTGTGTATCCCTGTGAAAGGCTCAGGTAAATTTAGTAAGCAGACTCAAAGAGGCAAATAATCCAAAGAGAGTGCAGGTGCTCAGAGAATGAGGTACATTATGGTCCAGGGCTGGGAGCTTCAATGTTCTGGAGGATGGAAATCTGTGAAATTTGTGAATCTATAGAAAGCAGGGGCTCAAGTTACAGGTGACAAGCAATGACCCATTTTCTAGGTAAAAGGCAAAAGAAGGCCCAGTTTAAGGCCTTATTTTATCTTTAAAATACTGGAATTTTTTTCAGTGAGTTTCTGGGAAGGGAAAAAAATCATTGTAACTTTGGATACATTTGTATCCTGAAGCTGGGATTTCCCAGGCACCATTTCTGGCTCTACCTGGCCTTCACATTTACCAGTTCCTTGGACACATCTTAGCAAAGCATGGGCTGCTGTGCCAGCAGCATTCCACTGAGACTCCAGGCTCTGCATTCATTACCTTAACCACAATGCATTTGTTAGACTTCCTCTAGAACACTCATATGGCCTAGTATAGCACAAAGTACCTGGGGTGACCAGAAGTTAGTCTAATTTAAGGTAATCTGTTATCCACCTCTGGGTCAAATGGGACCAGCAATCCTAGTTTTTTGAGGAATCTCCACACTGATTTCCACAGTGGATGCACCAGTCTATGCTCCCACCAGCAGTGGAGAAGGTTCCTTTTTCCCCACAGGCCCTCTAGTACTTATGGTTCATTTCTTGATATAGATATTCTTTTCAGGGTGAGGTGGAATCTCAGTGTTGTTTTAATTTTTCACCTATATTTATTTCATCTTCCTCACTTTGAGTTCGTTTTTGGCTTCTGTGTTCATATCTGCATTGTCCAATTTTAGCAAGTGTCCTGCTAAGGCAGTTGGCCACAAGCCTCCATCCCTGACGTCTGATCACCCTTAACATCCGATTGGCTCCTCATCCTCCACCATCATGCAGCTCACACCTGTCCAGCCTGGCATGCCTTCTGCAAGCATCCTGTTAGGCTGGGTCAGGAAACAGCTCCCTTCCATCTGCTGCTTACTCTTAGTGTGGTCAGATCCCTGACTTGAACCAGCCCTGCAGCTGTTCATTCCTAATTTTAGGACATGCATGTGGAGTTCTCTGTCCTCCACTGTTGAACCCCTTACAGTGGCACCTGCCTCTCTCAGGATAGTCCCCATATTGTGAGAAAATTCTTGACAACACAAACAAGGCCCAAAGTGGTGGCAAAGAAGACTGTGGCAACTTCCTGAATGAACTCAGTCAAGAAAAGCCCTGGGTGCAGCTGCCTACTGCTTCAGTGGTTGGTTGTTCTGTCCCCATCACAGGACAATTTTTGTTGAGATCAGGAGAATCTCAGGCACAGAGTTAAGACTACATATGTTTAGAGCATACAAAAATAACAGGTGCTCTCTGGCACACAGTGTACATCTAAAGGTTAAACCAAGCAGTAAAATATTTTGACATCTCTTTACAGTTGGTCATGGTACTTAAAGCTTGTTCTACATCTTCTGGAATTAATTAAATAAGCATTTAGTTATTGTATAAATTAGATAAACTTCTATTGATTAATAATGTGTATATGGTCATTAACACTGCATCCTAAATTTATTAAATTTCTAGAAGTGTCTGTTAGAAAATCTAAATTTTGCCTTAAGTGTCAAATCTAAGTAAGTGCACACAAAGTTTTTATATGGCATTGAAATTAATTATTGCTAACCTCATGGTATATTAAATACATTTCTTTTCCCAAGGGTGCAGGGTTTTATGAGATATAGTATGTGAAAAAGACACCTTATCATATCGATGACTCTAAATTATAGCCTTAATTGAGATCTGGGGTGTCTAGGAGAGATGGAGACCAGAGGGAGGTGACTAGATTGATGACTTTGTCCCACTACATTTGTGTGCATATACAGGTTTGGGTCTGAGAGATGCTGTGTGCAGAAGGCTCCTAAAGTGGTGTTTGCAAACTGAAAGGGCTTGGCTGGTTGGCTGGCTTTGTCTTCTATCCAAAGTATTAACCAGCATCCCTCTCACTCAGTCCAGCTGCATCAGGAGCCCTCTCTAGTCCAGCATTGTAGTTCACACAATGGAACTGAGATGGAGAAGGAGCAGCGAGTCAACTTTGACATGTTTTGTAGGAGGGCAGCAAGGAAAGTGAAGCTTTGGTAACAAGGAATAATAATATTAAAGGAAAATGTTGAACTCACTTAATTTTCATAAATCAAATGAACATTGACGGGGATGGGGATTAGCTCAATGGCTTAAGCACCTGAGTTGCAAGCAAGCAGTCATGGGTTCGATCCCCAGTATCAATAAAAAGAAAAATGACAAATAAAAATGAACATTCACCTTTTATGCACTTTTCTGGCTGCTTCTCCTCTCCTCCCCCAAGATAAATCCTATCCAGAGATTAATTTGTCCTGCTTTTATCAGTTATACATCTGCATGTGCGTTTATACCCAAGTATGTTCTCTTACAGTTTGTGTTTTTTTAGGGTCTGACTTTTTCATTTGTCTTTCATTCATGCGAGTTTTACACATTCATTCAAAAGCCATTGCATTTATGACCTGTTTCATGTAGTTGTAGGTGTATTTCTTCTCATGGCTTCGTGTTTATTACCTTCATTGGCTTCTTTTCCTGACTGGTCTCTTCTACACACAGGTTGATTGCCATCTTGAACTGTACAGTGAGACTCTGTCTCAAAAAGACAAAAACTCAATGAATGCACTGGGGATTGCTTTTGTTACCGTGGATTATCTTGTGCTTGTAGGCTGCTGTATTCAGCTTTGAATTTTATTAAATCTGATACATAAAACAGATCAACAGGTGGCTTGAGTATTGCATGTGTTGCTCTGAAACAAATGCAATGTGAGTCAACCTTTGACAAATTATCTGTGTGCATCCAACAGCAAATATAACATTAATTGTGTGAGAGCATACCAAATGCTAACCTTCACTTTTCAATAAAAGGTTGTATCATTGAAAGTTTTGTGATTGTGTTTTTCTCTCAAGACAAAATATATCAATGGATGAGTAGTTTTTTTCTAAACTAAAACTTCAGTTCAGTATTCAGATCTATTTGCAGTGTAGGCAGTGCAATAAATAAGTGGGTTTTGGGTTGCAGTTTGGGCCCTTGGTCTCTGAAAGTTTTCCCATAACTGATCCAGGAGGCCTTTGCAGTGGGGATTACATACCCAGCTTTCCTGTCTGGCCACTGGCACTCACTGGGGACCCATGCATGGACAGGGCATTCAACAATGGTTTGGTTCCTCCAGCTCACCCATGGCAGACCCCAGCCTGAACATCAGTTTCCTGGGAAATGTGAGAGTCAACTAATTTTGGGAAAAAGCCAATCAGAGCTCTCCTGCCCTTGTAGTGGCAACAGCTGATTCATCTAGCTCTTTCTGATAAAATACAGAAAGTGGAGTGTGCACACACTCACCCTGCAAGGACCAGCTTTGTGGGACATCTGGGCTTCACTGAGGAGTGGGGAACTGCAAGGTGTGAGTCACCAGGCTGGTTTCCATGGTACAGAAAGGGACAGCCCTTAAAGAGTTTGCATCACTGCAGAACTGACCCTGACTTGGGTGTGGGTCCAGTCCCTCTTTGTTCCTACTGCCCCATGTGCCACACAAATCCGTCAGGTGTAGTGTAGTCTGAGGCTCCCCAGACCAAGGATCAGTGTCAGCAGTTTGATTCTATGACCACTCCCTGGTCCAGAGGGTCTCAGTGAGAAACCCAAACCTTGTGTGCTGTTGGTGGGGTTGTAAAATGGACTGGCTGCTATAGGGAACAACATAGCTGCCCTCTCTAAATTCTATAGAATTATCCTATGATGCAACAATTCTAAATATGCTTATACAGCTTAACATAAATCAGGAGCTCAAGCAGATATTTGCATTCCCACTATCCCTATGAGCCAAAACATGGAAACAACCCCCAAAGGGTGGATGAACAAAAGATGGTATGTATGTATCCTGCAATTCTATATTAAGTGAAATAAAACAGAGAGAAAAGGAAAATGTTATATGATTCCAAATACGTGATGACCCAGAAGAGTCCAATTCTTGGAGAAAAACAGTAGAATGGTGTTTCCAGGAGTTGAAGGAAGGGACATGATGCTATTGTTGGGAGAGTGAACAGTTTCAGTTCGGAAGTAGAGTTTTGGAGCAGGATGGTGCTTGTAACTGCACAAGGTAAGTGTTCTTAACTCACTGAACTGGTCACTGACAAAATTAGTGGATTTTGTGTTGTGCATATTTTAACATATTTTAAATAGTAGATAGGACCTGATAAATTGGACAGAAGAGATGAGTGGATTCAGGGACAATTTTGTGACACCCTGTTCACTTTTTGAGGAGTAATACTCTCCTGGGTCCTGATCACAACACACATCCCATATATCACTCAAAAGACAGAACCTACAATTAAAACTTCTTGTCTCCTGATCATGCACATCTGATTCTTCACCTACACTCAGTAACAAGTCTGTGATTGCTTCATTCTAAGCAGAGGGAGGAGAAGAAGCTTTTGGGAAAGGTCTCCATGACCAGTGCTGTCCTCAGTGGGCTCCCATTCTACAGGTCTGTGGTGAGGGTAGGGAGACTCCTCATCTGCTCTTCTTTCTTTATTAAGGCAAAATTCTATCTAAAATTCAGCATCGATCCTGATTCCAGACCAGTGGCATTTCATGCACTAAGGGCTGTGAGACCCTCACCATGCCTGGTAAAGAATACCTTCACCATCCCCAGTGGTAACCCAGGTTCATTAAACTCTCATTCTCCATTCCCCACACTCAGCCATGGACTACTATTGTGCTTTCTAAGGATTTGCCTTTTCTGGATATTTATATAAATGGAAGAATAAAAAGAAGTACATATTTACATTTTAGAATAATTTCATATTATTAGTCACAAAAGTTCTGAATCATGAAAGAATACACTTAACAGTATGCTTGTACACATCTCATTTAAAAGGCTAAAACAAAGATGAAAACAATTCCCACATCTGACCTGAAAGTAAGGGTGAAATTATGGTAAATTCTACAAAAGCTGTGTAGGTTGAAGCACATATGTAAACATAAAAACAATTGTCATGGTCAAGCTTTTCCATTAGTAGGACGCAGAATCCAAGACCAACACAGGGAAGAGGAGATGTTTAATCTGGTTTATAGTTTCAGGGGACTCAGTCCTACTTGTTGCAAGGCAGGGACACCACAGCAGGATGGTGTGATGGAGCAAAGCTGCTCAGTCCATGGTGTCCAGTATGCAGAGTGAAGGGACAGTGCCAGGGAGGAAGGGGCCAGATACCAGATGGAGTACCTATGGTCACTCCTCTATGACATGTACAGATGAGCCTAGAAGTACACTTTACTAATCCCTTGCAGAGCTCTCAAGCCCATCAAGTTGGCAATGAAGTTAATCATCACATAGCAGAAGTTTTGTGATGTTAAAATTATAGGTGATTTACATATGTGCATATATACCTTACTTTGGGTTTTTTTGCACCTTTAAAATTCTATCCAAAGTCAAAAAATGCTGAATTTTATATAATATAAATAACCTTTCCTTAGGTAAATTTTATAAAATCGCCTCAAAAAGACTGAAAAACATAAAAACAGGGTTTAAAAATACTCACAGCAAGAGCCAGAAATCTTAATTTTGCTTTGAACAGCTAAGTATCTTCTCCAGGGAAATGAGTGGTGTATCCATACAAACACAAAAATGACTGCAGCAACACTGTTTTTAAGATCAAAACTGGAAACAATACACAGGGCCTCAGCTGATGGACACATGAGGGTCAGTGTTTCATCCACACAGTGGGATGTGATGGCTCAGCCACTGACAAGGAGCAGCACTCGGGAAACCTAACATATTTATGAGGGTTGAAAAAATTCTACCAGCTCTCCACAAACAAAAACAAAAACACTCTGTATACTGGGTGGTTACAGACCTGTCACCTCTAGAAAATACAAAGTGATTCCCAGAGACAAAAAGCAGATTCATTGCTTAGGATAGAAGGAAGCATTTGAAAAGAGACATAAGAAAATTTTGAGCATTACATACGCCTCACCATTGGGTGATGGTTTTCAAGGGGCTCATGTATGTCAAGATTCCTAGGGGATCTTTGTTTGTTTTTTAATTTTAGTTTAGTTTTGTTTTTGGTATTTAGGAACCAAATTCTGGAACCTGTGCTTGCAAGGGAGAACTTTGCCACTGAGCTATATCCCAGGCCCATGTCAAGATTCATCTAATTTTGTACTTTAAGCCTGAAAGTTCATTGTATGTCAATTATAATGAAAGAAAATTGCTTTTAAAATACTTCTTATCTGAGCTACCCATCATAGATTGTGTTTAGTGATAGATTTACTTACAAGCAATTTTATTTATTTATAAATTTATTTCTAAGCAATTTTGTTTATCTATAGATTTATTTATAAGAAGTTTTATTTATAGATTTATTTATTTTTGGCAGTGCTGGAGATTGACTCCAGTGCCTTGGTCCTTTTATCATAATTTATTTCCAGACAGGGCCTTGCTAAGTTGCTAAGTTGTTTAGGTTGTTCTTGAGTTTCATCGCATTTATTAGGATTCTTGTACAATGAAGTATAACAAGGATGAATAAATTGAGTATTCTCAAGTAAATCAATAAATACAACTTAACAAACAATAGCTGGATGTGATGGTACATGCCTGTAATCCCAGCACTTAGGAGGAGACAGGAGGATCATTGCAAGTTCTAGGCCAACCAAGTTTACACAGTGAATTGAAGGCCAGTCTGAACTACACAATGAGAGTCTCAAAAAATAAATTAGTAAAATAAAATAAATAAGATAAAAACCTGGACTAAGGCAAGTTATCTTCTAGTCCAGAGCACGGGCATCCTCAGAAGATTTACTTTAGAAGGTGTTATGGTTTGTATCAGGGTGTCCCACCCACAGCCTCATGAAGTCACAGAGGCAGCTAAACCTAGCATCTGTGATTGGTTCATTGTGTAGTGCTGTGATTGGTGATGAAAGTGCTTCACCTTTCTAGGGCTTGCATTACTGGAGTCTCACTAGTCCATTTTGTGAGAGAAGTGAGAAAGATTTGTAATTTGAAAGGAAATCACCACCTGTGGCCAACAGGTGCAGAAAACATTCATCCTCCCAAGGTTGATTCACACAGGCACAAATCACTGAGATGTGCTGTGTCCCCATCCAATGGCACATTTTAAGGCAGGAGCTGAACAGCACTGGAGAGAACATGGGGGACAGAGCAGAGTCCTGTCCTGCATCTCCTATCACAGCTATATAGAGCTGTCCCTAGACCTCATAGCACTAAGAAGAGAGATTTCTCAAACATAGAATGCTGCAAACATTTTCAAGATTTCTTTTCAAGAGTTTGATTCACAGTACTGTTTGAAGCAGGAAGGAACTGGGACCCTCCCTAGCCTCTGTGTACAGCATGCACAGGCGAGCTACTTGGAGGATGCTGTGCATGTCTGTTGGAGGGAGCTGTGCCCTAGGTCATAGAGGTGCAGATCTAGGTGTGAGAAGCTCATGGCACAGCAAGGTTTTTCTAATGTTCAGCCAGTGTGAATCTATACTGCAAATGAGTGCTTCCCAAAACCAGGGCCAGCACTGGGCAAGGGCATTTGGATGCCAGAGTGGCCAGTCAGGTGAGAGGCAGCCCTGCCAGACACAGCTGAGCAAAGAGTATCACTCTGGAGCTGAACCTCCAGCAGGTCCACCTCACTTCCTGCTTCAGGTCTGTCAGCAAAGTAACACACCTGAACTTTGCTTGGACTAAATTGTTTAGCTTCCTTTGAAGAAATGATTGAAAATACACAAGTCTAAGTAAAACTAAAAGGCTGAGAACAGCATTCTGCATGTTGTATAAATAAACTGACCCTTTACAAGTCATGAAAATCATGCCCAATCTGCTATGACAGAGGTATGAAATCACATGCATGCAGGTTTCATAACTGCAAAAGAAAAACTCCAAATAAATGCTACATCTACATGACTTCCTTTTGGCACTGCACTACAGAAGGAAAATCCCAGCAGCAACCTAGATTTTCCACCTCAGTAAACCCAGCGCAAAACCCACCAGATGATTCCATCATGCAACTGTGAAGGCTCAGCAGCTCTTCTCCCTGCTTGATGCTGCTGCTGTTTGAAAATTTTGAGGTGTTTCTATCTGCATAAGCCATCTCCACCTCTCTCAGCTCATGGCTGCCAGGATGTGGATCAGACTGTATTTACATAAAATCCCATCATGATTTCAGGAGGGGTGGCAGCCTCTTTTTTACTGGAAATTACTTTTCAAGTTTAGGCATAATAAACCGTACACAATGTGCTTAGCCAGCCTAGGGCAAATGAGATTGTTTGAAGTAAATGCAGGAAACTCATTTGTCATTGACAGATTCAGTTAGTATGGAAGCCCATATTTTGTGGGTAAACAGGCATGAGTCAAGGTTTGCTGTACAAAATGCTGGAACACACAGAAATGTCCCCAAGTTCAGTTTCTGCTTTGCTTCCCTCATTCTACTAAGGTGGAGAGTGGATTCTCAACATTCAAGCACATCGAGTTTGAACTACAGTAGAAACCTGTAAAGTTTTCTGTTAAGTGAGGAGTGAAAAGACAAGGAAAGGTTTTTGGTTTTTTTTGTTTTTTGTTTTTTTTTTCAAAATACAGTTCTAAATATATGCTTAAATAAACAGAGAAACTGGGGGAAAAAGGAGAAGAAAAAGAAATGTAATGACAATGCTGTGTTTTATTGAAATGCCACAGCCTCAGTCAGAAAGGAGAGAAGCAAAATTTGCAGGCTGGAATGGTCACTGTGTGAGTGGCCTTCCTCCCCTAAGGGGCAGAGTGTGTGCCCAGCCCACTAAGCCAGATGAATGCAGGGTAGCACCTGAGTCCTGGTGGAGACTGAGACCAGGACCCCATAACTGAGGCCCCTGGGCTTGAGGTGGCAGAGTCTTTGATGCATCCTGGCTGCTCTGCCTTCCCGTGCCTACAGGGATGCAGCATGGATGTGGTGAGGTTAAGGGGTGTAAGGCAGGTAGTGCTGGGCTCCTTTGCATGCTGCACACTCCCTGCTCTGCCTGAAGGCAGGAAGGTTCAGGCATTCCTTGCTGGAAAAATACACTCTGAAGAAAAACTCTTTCTGTCCTCTGCAGTAGCAATCACAGGTGAGCACGATGGCTTCTAAGGTAGGGAGGGCAGCAACACACACCACAGAGGAATGCTCATGGATTTATGTGCTGGAGTTTTTAAAAGTTAGTCATGAAGGTGTGTTGGCTTGCTGAATGTCAAGCCTCCTTATTTTATATATACAGTTGTATTCAAAGTGTCTGTATTGTGCATAACTTTCATTCTATATAATGAAATTAAATCATCCATTTTCACAAACCTATTCAAGAAATTAGGCACTATAAATACAAACTGAATTTAATAAAAGTAATATTAAATAGAACACTATAAATAATGCAATGGGATGTAAAATTGAAAAAACTCCACAAAGGCATCCCTCCCAGGATCAGTGGGCTGCCCTCCAGGAGATCCTCTTTCTTGTCCTCATCTGTGATTTGGGTTTCTGTCTCTTCACTGCTGGGTGGAGAGAGGCCAGGCCATGAGCTCTTCTATCATCTCAGGTAGGAAGGGGGACATGGCCCAGGAATAGGCTTTCTTTCCACATTTTCAGTGGCCTAGGACAAGATCTACTTTTGGCATTTTCTGTGACTGTAATTTTATAATTGACTCAGCAGCTCTGCTCTGACACATTCATGGCTTCCAATTATCCACACTCATAACTGAGGAAGAAGAGATTACAGGTGTCTGTCAATCTCATTTTATTATAATGAGGCATTAGAAGTGGAATTTCCAGGTTAAACGTACGTAAATTGAATTTTCTGGTCTTAGAATTCACACTAGACCTAAGCACAGAGTAGGAGCTTAGAAGGGGAAGCCCAGGGATGCTCAGGTTTCTGTAGAGATCTGATTTCCGGGGAAGGTGTACCAGGCAGAGTTGGAGGACACCGGGGTACCTAGTAGAGAATCATGGGCAAGAAATGCCCAGGTCCAGGGCTTCTGATCCATCAGGCATCTTCTCAGCAAAGCAGCACACACTGCTTGCTGGATAAGAGAGGACTGGGAATGGCCCTGCTTCCAGAGCTCCTCCCTGCAGGCCTGAGACCCCATGTCTCACTCAGGAGAGCTCTGTATGATTTCAGCCTGTTACACTGCCCACCTTGACTGAATGTCTTCCACCCAGTTGAGATCTCAACTGCTGCATGTGGACTCACCACAACTGTGGAGCAGGACAGGTGTTTACAGGGAGCAAGTGAGGAGGTGGGGACACTCCTCAGGCAGTTAAGGGTAAAAAGCCTGAAATAAGAGACCTGAACCTAGCCTGCCCCAGTGTCCTCTCAGAGTAACTGCACCCTGCAACAATGAGCATTAAAAGACTAAATAACTTAACAGATTACTCACAAATATATATATATACATATATTTTAGGGGAAGTTTGAAGATACAAAAGTAAATGGTTATGTCCTTAAGTAAAATGAGACATGACCCTTAATGAGTACATGATCTCCTTTGGTGTCCCTGACCACTCACTCAGGAGAAAACACACCATTTCACAGAGCTATAACAAACACAGGCAATGGGTCAACAATCATAACTGCTTAATAACAACAAATGCCAGCATACGATAAAAGCCCAGCTGAGTTCTATCAAGTGTATAATAAAGAATAAATAATGGATCTAACCATGTTGGGACTTGGGCACCTGAAAAAAATTCTCAGGCCTTCTTGGAAAGCACCCCTGGTGGGATCCAGGAGGAGAACCAGTCACCATTTCCAGTGAGCCTACTGGTGCATGGACTGAGAAATATACATCCCTGTTGCTCACCCCTGTTTAGCAACAGGAGGCTGAGTTCTGAGCATCTCTTGGAAATATGACTGTGTGCAATATAGAAAATATGGGGGATTTCCTTCTATCTTCTGTTTGAAAACAAATGTCTTTAATCTTTTGCTTTTTTATGATTAATTGTTTTACTCTGTTCAATATTCTCTTTTGACTGGTTTTTAAATGTTTTTTTGTTTGATTATGCTATAACTTATTGACTGGAAAATTATTGTGAAGATAACGAGATATACTATGGTACCTCTTACTTGTTATGGTACCCTGTTGTGAAGTTCTGTACCAATTTCACTGCATTGTTTCCACTTGTTTGTTCTCTCTAGCTCTGTTGTATTTTACTACCATCAAAATTAGTATTTATCTTTCTCATCTTTCAAGGGAAGGGAACCACCCCCAACTCCTTGTAGATGGTGAAGTCACCTGATAACAAAGCCAGACCATAATGCATTAAAAAAATGGTAATAATCTAATGGCCAATGTTCTTAACATACACAAAAATATTCAACTAAATGCTCATCAACTAAATTCACCAGCACATGCAAAGTCAAACACCACAATAAACACTGGGTTCACCGTCAGTGGTGCTAGAATGGTTCCACTTGCACAAATTATTCAGTGTCACTTGCCACATTCACAGCATGAGGCACAATGAACCCCTCAAGAGATTTGTAAAAATTATTTTGAGAAATTCCAAAGTTCACCGTCCTTTCATGATAGGAACCATTTATAAATCATGTGTAGGAGGAATAACTCTCAGCACAGTAAAGAACACAAATGACAAGCCCATCACGGACATCCTGCTCAGAGTCTGACAAGCTGCAAGCTTCGTTTCTTGGTTCCTCTCCTCTCCTCTCCTCTCCTCTCCTCTCCTCTCCTCTCCTCTCCTCTCCTCTCTTCTCCTCTCTTCTCCTCTCCTCCCTTCCCTTCCTCCATTCCTTCCACTTTAGTTTGGTTCCATTTTCTTTAGTTTTCTTTCTTTCTTTCTTTTTTTTTTTTTTTGGTCAAGGTTTTCCTGTGTAGGTAGCTCTGGCCTGAGATGAACTCAGAGTGTGTTGGAGGCTTGTCTGGAACTCCCAGGAATCCTGCTGCCTCAGCCTCCTGAGTGCAGGCATTGCAAGCATTTTCAAAATTCCTTGCTCAGCCAATAAGTTTTTAACAACACTATGATGATACAAGGTCTGGTGGTGTGCTTCTAAGGCCAGCAGTCTGGAAGGCTGAGGCAGCAACATCACAAATTTAAGCACAGCCTCAGCAATGTAGCCACTTATCCAGAACCTGGATGAAAATAAAAAGAATTTTAAATGTGGAAGGTCATGGAGCTAAGTGCAAACCTCAGTATTCAACCTGTAGAAATTGAATGCAAAACAAAGAAAACTTGGAAAGCCCAATGGTAGAGAAAATAATATTTTACACTGTCCTGGCCTTTTGGAGGGCAGTGTTATGCAAGTAGCTTTAACTTTTACACCTTTCTTGGGGTTTGACTTCAAACAATCTCAAAATCCATGAAGGATAAAAAAAATACTGAATGTGCTTCAAGGACACCAAGCCTCAGTCCCAGTGCAGAAGGCATTTGCAGTGATATGCTGAAGTGCATGATGACCACAGTTACAAAGCAGAGAATCTACCAACAGTGTTAATGGGATTGTCAGTCCTACCCACTGTGAAAGAAACTGCCAGTCAGGAAGGTGGTAGAGAACTTAACTAGATTCACTCTTTTTGCAAAGTGTCTAAAGATCAAACAAATTATTTCATTCTATGAATGCACAAAATTATTGCTGATTGCCAACTCAAGATAATGTACACCTGCAATCCTAGCACTCCGGGAGGGGGAAGGAGATTGAATAAGGAGAGATTTAAGCCTGGCCTGGGAAACTCACAATCTTATTGAAATCATGCTTTGAAATTTGTAAAAACATTAACAATTTTAAAAACGTATGAAAAAATAGATCATTAAGAAATCCAAGAAATCATTGTGCACAATACATTAGCTAATGTTATTCTCTCATTATTATTCTGTATAATTTTTTATCCTTTTATAGACTTAAAAATAGCATCTTTTATGTGGTCCTTAGTAATATGTACATGAGTTACATTAAAATAAGATAAGGAAGTCTTTCAAAAAAATAGTATTGTAACACTTTGCTCAAATCCTACTTCCATATAAAAATTTAGTTCAAAAATAAAAAGAACCATCAATTTCTCTTCATACTAAGCTCTCCAAATCCTAAGAGGGTATATTTAGTAGCATATCTACATTCATCTCAGTTAAAAGGTCAAAAAAATTGAAACCGTTCTACTTCTTGACAGTAGATCAATGTCTACCAGATGGTAAACCTTATGCTTGGTGTGCTGACTAAAGTACAAATGTAAGAAAAATTCACAGGTTTGATTTCTCTATTGATAGATGATTTTTGTCTCTTTTTTTAACCTTTTTAAATGTATTTTGATTTTGATTTTTTTTTTATTTTTGAGACAGCATTTTGCTATGAAGTTCAGACTGCCTTGAACTCACGTTGTTGCCCAAGCCGACCTCAAGTCACAGCAATCTTGCTGCCTCAGCCTTGTAACTTTTGACATTACAGACATTTACTACCAAACCAGGCTCTCATTTCCTTTTTAAATTAGCTCCAAAATAAAATTACCCAGGATAATGTGATATTCTCACAGTTTATCAGGTGAGCTATACAAAATGAAATCAGAAAGCACTGAAAATACCCTGAAGGAAATTCAAAATCCTCACCAACAGAAAACACAGTGTACCATATTATATCATAACATAACATAATATAACATAACATAGCATAACATAACATAACATAACATAACATAACATAACATAATATAGCATAAAAAAACACAACAAAACAAAGCAAAACAAAATAAGAAAACAGGGATTGGGGTTTAATTCAGCAGTGTAAGTGCCCACTCAGTAAACCTGAATTCATAAATTCAATCCCCATCACCAAACTGAAAATAACCACCTAACTCTGATTTTGAAAAATGCTCCCAAGGGTACCATAGCATTATGTAAGTTAACCATACACAAAACATATAATGGGAATTTCACATCTAAGTATTTTTCTTTGAAATAAAAGTCTGTGTCCACTCAAGACCATGCATAAGAAGGCTATGGCAGGTGGCTTTCCAGGGCCAACCCAGAAACAAAACAAATGGGATCAGCAGATGGGTGACAGATGCATGAAAAAGCCACACTTGTTTGGTTCAGCCACATGATAATGTGTGGTGGATACACCACCAATAAGAAGCAGCACAGAGGGAGCCCAGCACAGAGATGCTGCTTGAAGGAGACCAACCAAGAGCATCAACACTGAACAGGCTCAGAGCCATCACCGCTAGTAAAGACAAACTACCTAGCATGGTATGTTTGGGATGGGAGGACAGGAAGTGAAAGCAGTGGCCAGGAGACAAGTTCCCCAGTAGTGATGCTCATGTGTCCTTCATCAGCAGGGGGTGATGATGTCCACAACCTTGCAAAGCCTCCCCTTGCACTCACCACCTGCTGTCTTTCCTCACACAATGTCAGAGTACAGAGTACTATAGTGTGTGGCTGAGGGAAACATCTAAGGATGAATAAGTGATCACTCATAGGCATGTAAGTGTAAAACTTGCCAAGAATCCTCCTCCCCTGGACACATGGGTGTTATAACATGAAACATTTCATATTCTCCAAGGAAAATTATAGTGGGCATTCTGGGAAACATCACCATGCTCCTTAATGAAATTGACATAAAAATAAGATAAGCCCAGAAAACACAGTCAAAACAAAATTTGTGAAATCTCTAAGTGAAGACACTGTGCACCTCATCCTCAAGGGAAAGGATCTTTTGGATGGAAAGGTGTGTTTGGCACCCTGCCTGCCACATCTGAAACATCTACATGGTTGTTGCATTAAAATCTTCAAAGTGCAGAAAAGTCTAAAATCACACATATTTTTCTAGTCTTTTAACTTGCTGTTTCTAAGGAGGACAAAGATGAGCTCACAATAAAAACAAAGGAGGCATCAGAGGGAGAGGATCAACTGTGAACCCCAGCACATGACCTCACTTCCTTGGCAGAAGGTACAAACAGAACTCTGAAGGTTCCATTCACCAGGCATCTTATTCTGGTGACAGTTGGCCATCACAGACCATTAGTTTGAGGGAGTGAATAGGGAACATGATGTGCTGCTTTCCCAGGCCTCAAAGCTCCAGCATCAGGACCGTGTGTCACTGAACCACATGGGAATGTATGAGAGAATGGTTCACTTGGCCCAGATGCTTCAGGAAGCTCACCTGGAAACACCCAACCATCATGGGCAGCTCAGGCCAGAACTCACCAGCCCCACACCAGAGGCTCCGAGAGACAAGAGGGAGCCCAGGACAGTTATCTCTAGGCTCACTCACCAGCCTCTCAGAGACACTGAGTCCAGGACAAGTTCAGATATGGGGAAGGTAAGTTCTTACCTGAGCAGCCCTGTGAAACTTGGCTACCTATGCATTCAAGTCGTGGCCATGAGCAAGCGCCTCAGACTCAGTTTACAACACTGAACAATGGGGTGCTGAGTGGATGCAGTGTGCAGTGCCCTTGACTCCTAACTGGAGCTGAACTCCAAAGTGGATCCCCAAGCCAAGCTTCTCATGGACCATCTGGAGCTTCCTAAGGCCCTGAAGCCTAAGTCACGGGGTAAGGAGCCCTGGGATGTGGGCTGTGGCCCTGAGGGCAGGGAATGTGCTAGGGAACTCAGCAATGTGTCCAAATGATGGGAGACCCAGGAACATGAGCCCCTCAGCAGTAATTTTGGGGATGCAGTCTGGGAGGCTTTACTGGGGCTGTATTCATGCACACAGCATGAGAGGCAGTGGCAAGGTTTGGTCCTGAGAGGTCCCTGGAATGTCAGTGATGTTTTCTCCTCCTGCAACTGCAGAGGCAATTCCAGTGCATGCTGAAGTTGCAACTGCAGAACTCGTGCCAGCTCCACCTGCAGCTCGCTCCCCAGCTCTGGCCCCAGAGCTAGAGCAAGCACCTGGATTCAGTTCTCCACCAGCTGCAGAGCTGGACCTCTGGTGGCTCCCCAGCATGAGTCATCTCTTGAGTTCTACCTTCAGGGAACCTTTGACCCACACCTACCATCCCCCTCTCTTAGAGATTTACTTATCAGTGTATTCATTGCTAACCTTATTTCCCAGAGGTATGGCAGTGATGGAACTAATATAAATAAAGTTTAAGATTTCAGTCATGTTTAAAATAATCAGCCTGATAGCATTCTGTGCATTCTCAATGTATTGCAAATTTCAACACTGTCCACTTCCAGAACATTTTCCTCCTCAATTTCGTACAGAACAGTGTTTTGTTTTTTTCACCATCATATTCCATCCTAGCCACCACTCATCTTATGTCCTCATAATTTATGTCTTCTACATTTTCCACATCAATGCCATCAAGATTCTCTTCAGCCAGAGGGTGGTGGATGTGACTTTTTCATGTTGCTTTTTTTGTGAGAAGGCAGAATCTTAAGCTAATGTCATTGGTTAGTCAATCACAGATTCCGTAAATTATCCAGTATTCTTTTCTGGGGCAAGAAATACATATTATGCTTAAATACACAATGCAATATGAGTGAGTAATGTAGGACATAGTGGCTGTTGTTCCATCCAGGAACAGTGGCCTCCCTCCTATGTGCTAGTCTTTCAGTCTCATTTTAGGGTCAGCCTGAGTGTTTTAACTGTTGGGTGGGGAGTGTGTCTCAGGCAACAGCTCCTCGTAGATTGCATCTAGGATGTGAAGACACAGTCTTGTCAGGCTCTATCCCATATGAAGCAGCCACCTTTGTAAATCTCATTTTGTGTGTTAGTTTCTTAGCAGTGGAATTTTCTGTCACTGTCATAGAAGCTCAGATAGGATCAGTTACTGTCCATGGGTCTGCATGTACAGTGTCCAGGCACAGAGCTTCATGGTGACCTCTGGCAAATCCAGCTCTACAAGCTGTGGTGTTCCCATGGGGACACTGCATCCCCATGACATCTCAGCAGACAGCACAACAGCATGACATGGCCTCACCTCTGCTTCTTGAAGATGGATGAACATTGACTACAACCTGACTCACATTCTCTTACAAATTACTGAATCTCAGACCATTTTGGACAATCGGGGCTTAAGGTTCCTAGGGGAATTTCCTTTCATATTGCCCCAAGGAAGTTGTAGAATCCTCTTGATTCAGCTTATTCACAAGGTAATAAGTTTTGTATTTATATAGCAGGGTTGAACTGAGGGCCTCCACACAGAGTGACCTTTTAGTTTTTGATATTTAAATTTGACACTGAGTCTCACTGTGCAGCTAAGTTGTTCAGTCTGGGCTCAAATATGTGACCCTCTTGCCCTTGTCCATAAGGATGGACAAGCATAAGGATGACAGAGACTCAAACCTCAACTGTGTTCTCTAGGAATTTTTTTTAAACCAACTCCAAATCTACTGCTATAGTCTGGCTGACCACCTTTAGAACATGGTTGATTGCTATCTCTCTCCAGGCTATACCCAGGGGTCATTCCATGAGATGTCAATAACTTTCTGCACTTGAGGCTACAATACCAATACATAGAAGCAATTGCATTGCTTAGGGAACATAAGGATGGACAAACTGATGAACTTCTGTCTCCTCATGATGCCACCAGGGAAACATGTCCAGAGGTGAGTGTCATTTCCACCAGGAAGGAGGAACCAGCCTGGAGTGCACTGTATTCACCTCCATCCCAACCCTTCCCGGATTTCTCCTCTGTTTCTATACACTATATACCTGGGATATGAGCTGCTAATTTTCACAAATGTCATCTCACACCTCTGATGATGTCCCTAGGAAGCAGATGACAGTATGACCTCCAGAGCGCATGATGTCTTACCTAGGTTTACACAGGAAGTCAGAAGGAGGAATTAGGTCTAAAGGCAGGTCTTTCTCCTAAGTGGCACCCTGGCTACAGTGCTGTTTTTTCTTTCCTATGCGGAAGCTTTGTCTCCTACCAAGCAGCCCTTGCTTCAGTGAAGCTGTTCTCTTCACTGTGAAGGACACCAGAGGGTCATTCCATGGGTTTCTGTGATATGCAGAGCAGTAATCTCTGGGGGATATCAGAGGACTGAGGTCCACACAGACATCATGGAAGGAGCTGGAGGGTGCCTTAAATCATGAGTGTGCCATGCCCTGACCATGATGTAATGCCAAGAGCAGATGCAACTACTGCTCTCCTGTGCTTCCCTTTTTGTCTGGGCACACAATCAACTTGGACCAAATGCTACCAATATTATAGACTACGTTCCTGGCCTATGTACATGGGGACACAAAATAGAGGAGGGATGTCATGGAAAGGCACACAGAATGGGGTGATGATGCATCAGTATATGAACTGAAGATGAATGAAAGGCAGGCAGAACACATCCATTTGATCACTTCTCAGACAGTTAGAGAGCAGCACCCTGTGGAGTATCCATGAGTAGAGTAACACTGAAGACACCACTCTCTTTCTCACAGAGGCAACATGCCATGAGGTTGGGAAAGGGAGATGCATTTCAGGGTTCCTAAAGAATGGAGAACAGGTGGTCACAGCACTGTCCAGGGACTTCCATTAGCACTTGAGGGCTGCCTGGGTCAACACTGCCCCATTCAGGGCACAGTGATGGCTGGGGCTGGGCTCTCTGATAGCTGAAGCAGGTGGCTGGTACCACTCCACAGCATGCCTTGGGAGGGCAGTTTGGGAGGGAGGCCAGAACTGTACTGCTGCTTACAATTGTCCTCTCTAGGACCAGTGCTTCCTTTACTGACTCCTGGAAGGTGCTGCTTGCCAAGTTGGGACACCCAGTCCAAAGTAACCTGGGTCTTTTGGAACAACCTGAGCTCACTGAAGCTGAGAAAGGTTTGGCCTCGTTCTATCATTCTCTGGGGAGGGCATGTGTCACTTTACATAGAGAAAGACTCTCAAACTTGAGTTCTTCTGCAACGGAGGCATGCACAAGTGAGTGGGGTGAGGCAGAACATGAAGCTTGCCTGGGGTGGATTTGTGCACAGAGTTGTCTCTGAGAGGCCCTGGGAGGCTTTGGCGCCTGCAAGGATCAAGGACAGTTGGTGATTTTTCTCCCTCCTCTGAGACAGGGCTAGTATCTGATTGAGTTCAAGTCCTATTTGCTGAGCTTGGGCCAGCTCCACCTCCAGTGACTTCACCAGCTCTGGGATCATTGTGAAAGCTATGCCCAGTTTAGTACCAGGTCTTCATGAATTTCAGAGCTGGGGTTTTTGCTGGCTCCACGGTAGATGTCCTTAGCTCTGCATGGGGCCAAGTCCTGCAAAGTACTTGCCTTTCCCTTCCCTCCCCTTGTACCCCTTGTACTTCTTTCAGATTTCATTTCTACTCTTATGTCTGTAATTCTTCTCAACATTACATTCTAAGTTAATTTAAATTAACAGTTAAGATTTCATTAGTTTCAACACGTTCAACTCAGTAGCCCATAAGCACATCGCCAATTTGTACAATCTTCACATCTGTCAAGTTTCAGCTTTCTGCTCAGTTTTGGACCCATCCATAGGCCTGTACTTTCCTGCTAGTCCCCATGTGCTTCTAACATTTTGCTTGATGTTGTTTGCCACTCTGAGTCTTTCATATCAGTGCATCAGTTTCTGTTTGGCCAAACATTACTGGAAGAGACTGGCTATTATTGCTCTTTGATAGAAGAGAAAATACCAGATGGTCAAAGTCTAGAGGGAAAATGTAAAGATCATTTTGTATATACTTATCTTTTCATGTTGGAAAAGTTTTCCATTGATTTCAGTGACAGAAGTGAGACTGAAAGTTCTGATACATTGCTTTTGAAAAACAGAAACAAGACTAATGTACAGACCACAGCAGGAAACCTTTCCATACAACCAATATTCAGATAGATGATTGTTATTACAGGTGTGAAAGATTTCTCAAGAGTCCACTTTGTGAGAGAATTGACAAATTCTTGTCACT
This sequence comes from Cavia porcellus, assembly GCF_034190915.1. Classification (NCBI taxonomy): domain Eukaryota; kingdom Metazoa; phylum Chordata; class Mammalia; order Rodentia; family Caviidae; genus Cavia; species Cavia porcellus. The sequence goes on from NW_026947529.1 coordinate 4,660,826, forward strand.
CAAAGGCAATCAACACAGATGGCAACAAGTACAGAAAATGCTGAGCCCATCCCTGACATGGTGCTCAGAGGCTGACAAGCTGCAAGCTTTTCTTCTCAGGTCAGGAAAGAGACAAAGCTTGCAACTCTTTTCAACACAGTACTCGAAGTCCTAGACATAGAATTCAGACAAGAATAAGAAATCAAATACTTACAAAACAGAAAGGAATTGTTGACGTTTGTCCCTATTTCCTGAGGCTGCATCTTTTCATATAAGAAACTTAAAACTCCAGTGAAAACCATTTAGAACAAACTCACCAATCCTTTAAGTTTCAGGGTACAAGATCCACATGTCCTAATCAATTCATTTCTATGCACTTCAAACAAACGGCTGTCGCAATTACAAGGAATATATTTCATTTCATGATTCATCAAAACTGGGTAATGCTTAGATAAAATTTAATCAAACTCTTTGAAAATTGTAGAAATTGATAAAATGAGTGAAGCAGCACTAACAGGAGAAATGACAGACAGTGATGAGGGAGGGAAGGATTAATGTTGTTATAATGTAAGTGCTACTGAGAGCAACCAGGTGTTTCAATGCCATTGCTGTCAAAATATCAATGCTATTTTCCTAGAAATGAAAAACAATATGAAAATTCACAAGAAAGTACAAGGAGTCTTCCTACAGCCATGTAAAGAACATTATAGGTAGAGATACCAAAGTACATGGTTTTCTGGTCTATTATAAAGTGACAATACTCAAAAGGGTCTTATAATGCAAGAACAGGGCTGCAGATTAAAGCATCTGGCACAGAGACAAACCAAGTCATTCAGTCACCAGGAGTTTTGTTTTGTTTCTTCTTTCCTTTCCTATATTTTTTCATTTGTTTTTCTGTTCAGGATCTCCCTGTGTGGTTAAGGCCTGGGCTGAATTCAGAATGTGTTGCAGGCTTGTCTGGAACTCCTGGGAATCCTGCTGCCTCAGCGGGCTGAGTGCAGGCATTGCAGGCATTTTCACCATTCCTTGCTCAGCCAATGAGTTTCTTACATCGCTATGATGAAAGCAGGTCTGCTGAAGTTGTCAGCCTAGCAGTCTGAAATGCTGACAGGGAAACATCACAAATTTAAGGAGAGCCTCAGCTATTCAGCCACTTACTCAGATCCTGGCTTAAAGTAAGAAAAGTTTTAAAGGGAGAAGGTAAAGGAACCAAGTGCAAACCTCTGTATTCAAATCCCTAGAAACTGAACAAAAAATAGAAATAAAAATCAATATCCAAAAACCAAAAAACCAAAACAAACTCTTGGAAAGTAGGACTAAAGGAAAAATAATGTTTTACACTGGCCCGGCCTTCCGGAGGGCAGTATGCCCCAAGTAGCTTTAACTTTCACACTTTTCTGGGGTCTGAATTCAAATAATTATCAAATTCCATGAGTGATCAAAGAAAAAGAAAATGTGCTTCAAGGACGCCAAGCCTCATTCCCAGTGCAGAAGGCATTTGGAGTGATGCTCTGAAGCACGTGCTGACCACAGTTAAAAAGCACAGAATCTACAACAGTGTTAATGGGGTTTTCAGTCTTACTCTCTGTGAAAGAAACTGCAGGCTAGGAAGGGAACAGATAGTTTAACTAGATGGACTCTTCCTGCAAAGTGTCTAAAGACCAAAGCTGAACATTTTAGTCCATGAATACACAACATTGCTATCAATTGCCAATGTAGGATAATGTACACCTGTAATCCCAGCACTCTGGGAGGGTGAGGAAGAATGAGGAATGATTTAAGCCTAGCCTGGGAAACTTAGAAAATTAGTGAGACCATGTGTTAAAATTTGTAAATAATTTTTCAAATCTATGAAAATATCAATCTTTCAGAAATCCCAGTGCAAGGTACATTAACCGCTATTAATCTGTAATTATTTTTACAGTTTTGTACACTCAAAAAGCATATCTTTTATGATTCTTATTACTATTTCAAAAAAGATAGTAATCCCTTGATCAAATTCTGGTTTGAAACATAAATTTAGGACAGAGAAAATAGGAATGATCAAATTCTCTTCATACTGAGCTACTCATATACTAAGAGAGCATATTCAGTAGCATAACTCCAGTCATTTTAGTGAAAACTTAAAATATTAAAAGAATGCAAACACCAGGCAGAGCATCAATGCGTACATGATGCTAAATCTTATGCTAGTTGTGTTGACTAAAGTACATATTCAAGAGAACCTCACAAAATTTGATTTCTGAATTGACAGGTGACTGGACTTTTCATTTTTATATTATTTCTTTTGTCTTTCATTCATTCTTTATTTCTTTATTCTGTTTTTAGAAAGAGTTTTGCTATGTAGTTCAGGCTGGTCTTCATCTTATCTTGTAGCCTAGGATGATCTCAAACTCACTACAATCCCCCTGCCTCAACCTTCTGAGTACTGGAATGACAGGTGTGCTCCAACATCCCTGACTGGGTTCTCCTTTTTAAATTTTCTCCAAAACAAAACTAAGTTATATTCTAATATTTTCTCAGGTTGATTATTCAAAATCAAATCAGAAAGCACTGGAAACCTGCTGAAGGAGTTTCAAACTCCTAACCAACACATAACAAGTGGAACATAACATGGCATAGTATAGCATAATAAAACAAAACAAAACTAAAAGCAACTAACTCTGCTTTAATCAACTGCTTCCAAAGATACTTTTAGAATTTCTAAGGTAGCCATACAATGGAAATATGATCCAGTAATTTCACATTCAAGCACATTTCTTTGAAATAAAACTCTATATACACACAAGAACATGTATAAAAATGTCTGTGGCACCCCACTTTCAATAACCAAGCCATAAACAGAAAAAACCACCATCAGCACATAGGCGACACATGCATGAACAAGTCACAGTTGGTTGGTTCAGCATCATAATAGCAGGTGGTGACAGCACAGAGGGAGCCCAACACAGAAACACTGCTTGAAGGAGACCAACCAAAGAGCATTGCCACTGAACAGGCTCAGCACCATCACCTCTAGTAAAGGCAAACTACCCAGCAGGGACACAAAGCTCATGGTCTGTTTGGGACAGGAGGACAGGAAGTGATAGCACTGGCTAGGAGACAAGTTCCCCAGGATTGACGCGCATGTGTCCTTCATCCACATGGGGCAATGATGTTCATGGCCTTGCAAAGCCTTCCCTTGCTCTCACCACCTACTGCCCCCCCACAGGCTTTCAGTGTACAGAACACTACAGTGTGTAGCTGAGGTAAACATCCAAAGACTAATAAGTAATCATTCATAGGCAAGTGAGAGGAAGACTTGCTAGGAATCCTCCTCCCTCGACATGTCGGGGTTTTAACATGAAACATTCACATCCGTCAAGGAAAAATATTATGGGCATTCTGGGAACATCTCCATGCTCCCTAATGGAATTGAAATGAAACTAACATATGCCCAAGAAAGCAAGTCACCTGAAAATGTTACAGATCTCTAAGTGAAGACACTGCTAACACCTCATCATCAGAGACAATGGACCCTTTGGATGGAATTGTGTGCTTGGCATTGTGCCAGCCACATCTGAAGCATCTACATGTTTGCTGCATTTAAATTTTCAAAGTGTAGCAAAGTGTAAAACCACACTCAGTTTTCCAGTTTTTCACCTGCTGTTTCTAAGGAGAACAGATTTATTCCACAATAAAAATAAATTGGGCATTAGAGGGGGCAGCCCAGCTATGGACCCTAACATGTGACCTCATTTGCTTGGCAACAGATCTAAACAGAACTCTGAAGGCTCTGGTCACCAAGCACCTTGGTCTAGTGACAGTTGGCCTTCACAGGCACTTGGTTAGAGAGAGTGATCAGTCAATATGTTATGCTGCTTTCCCATACCTCAAAATTCCAGCCTCAGGACATGCCATGGGAAAACTACCTGTGAACAAGTGAGAAGATGGTTCTTTCAGCCAAGATACTTCAGGATGCTCATCGCGAACTGCCCAACCATCAAAGGCAGCACAGGACAGGATTCACCAGGCCCAGTCCCCAGGCACTCAGACAGAAGAGAGAGCCTAGGCCAGATGTCCCTAGTCTCTACCACTAGCTACTTAGAGACACAGACTCCAGGACAAGACTATTTAGGCCTGGCCAAGAATGTAAGTCTGCATAATCACTTCCCTCCCTAGGTCATCAGTGTGAGGGGGTCTGAGGACAGGCACTGAGGGCAGATGCTCCTGGGCAGGGACAGGGAAACTGACCCTGGGCCACTGTCACATTCACATTCCCATCTAGGACAGGGCTGTCAGGAGGAGAAGAGCAGTGGCCATGTTTAAGCTCCAACCCTTCTGAGAAGTCATGTGCACAACACCATTCCATTTCTCCCCACTGTCTCATCACAGATTGGAAGTCAGCCAGCAGGGAGCCTGGCACAGGTCTGTACAGCCAGCCAGGTGCAGGCAGATGGACCTCACAGCCTGAAGGTGACTCTGGACTTAGCCTTCCTGGACAGCTGCCCCAGCTCTGGCCATTCCTCTCTGGCTTCCTCCATGGCTGACATCTCAACCCCACAGGCACCAAAGCTGAAAAGGTGACTTCTTAACTTAGCAGCCCAGTGAGACTTGGCCACCTGCAGATTCAGGTCCTGGTCATGTGCAAGTTGATCACTCAACCCCAGTTTACAATGCTGAATGATGAGGCACTGAGTGAATTGAGAACTCAGGATCACGAGATGAAATGGGGGCCCCAGGCAAAGTGGTTAGCTGTGGCCTTGGCCCCATGAAGACATACAGTAGAGGCTGTGCTGATTCCCATGAATGATATTCCATTCTCTTTACTGACCAACACTTGGGGGAAGCTGTTCTATTCTTTGGAAAGGAGATTGCAGAGTCATTATGTGGGCCTCAGGGTTTGTTCAATGCAGGAAACCCTGAGGACATCAAAGAATCCATGACTGTCACATATCATGGAAGAGGAAATAGGTGTCATCATGCTACAAATACACATGAAGACACACTGCGTGCAGACACATTTCTGGGTATTGGCCATGACCTTGTAAGCAGAGCAGATGCAACTCCTGCCCTTTTGAGTTACAATGTTCTTTGGAGGCCACAGAGTCACCATTTGCAGCAGAACAGATATTGCTCACCTAAAAGCCATTTTTCTGGACCCCAGGTCTCCCTCATGTGTGGGTACAGACCATGCATAAGTGGGTACAGCAAGGGATCACTGCCTAAGCTAGAGACTGCAGAGAGGCAAGACCGATACCGACTGACCTTTCACTTCTCAGATATTTATGGAGCAGCAGCCCTGATCCATTGAGTGCAAAGACATGGCAGATACCAGTCACTGCCTTCATCAAGCTGACTGCACTGCAGAGGGGCAGGGAGACAATGTGTCAGAAAGTACAAGTGTGATACAACTATGCAAGTTCTGCCTCTCACAGACACTTCTTTCAGACACTACGGGCTTCTTGGGCCCAAAGTGCCCCACTGTGGGTGGGAGAGGCTGTGGCTGGATGCTGTACAGACTGGGCAGAAGGCCTACCAGGTATATCAGGTTTCTCACTCACCTGGCTCCCTTCGGCCCCAGGTCCACATCTTCTGTGCTTGACTCTTCATTGGAACTGTACTTCCATGTATATCCGCAGGCTAAGCTTCTTCAGGAACAGCTAGAGCATCCTGAACCTCCCAGGCCTGAGCTCCAGAGTTTGAGGGCTTGTGGGGAGGGGATGTGCCTTGGAACTCAGCAAAGTGCCCAGATGCTGTGTGAACCAGGAGCATGAGATCCTCAGCAGTCAGTGTGGGGATGCAGTCTGGGCGGCTTTGCTGGGGCTGAGCTGGTGCACACAGCTGCCTCTGACAGGCAGTGGGAAGGTTTTGCCCCAAGAAATTCATGGACAGTTGGTGATATTTTCTCTTCCTGAAATTACAGGGCCAGTTTCAGTCCATGCAAAAGTTTCACCTCCTGACCTTGTGTCAGCTCCACCTGCAGCTCCCTAACCAGCTTTGGCCCCACAGCAAGAGCCAGTACCTGGATCCCCTTGTCCATCAGCTGCAGAGCTGGACCTCCTGGGTACTCCACAGCAGGAGTCATCTCTTGAGTTCTACCTGTGGGCAGCTCTTGACCCACACCTGCCATTCCCCTCTCTTCCTGTTTTATTTATCATTGTATTCACCACTACTCTTATTTCTCAGAGATTTTTTTAGTGACAGAACAAAATAAATAAAATTTAACATTTTAATGAAGTTTAAAGTAATCAGCTTGCTGACATTCAGTGTATTCTCAATGTTGTGCAGATATCCCCACTGTCCAATTGGAGAATGTTCTTCAAATTTTTACACAATGCTTTTGTTTACTTTCCCCTCCTGCTCCACCCCAGCCACCAGTGATCTTACATCCTCATAATTAACTTATGTTACATTTCCCACATCAATGCCATCAAGTTTTCTTTGCCCAGAGAATGGTGGTAATGGCTTTTTATTGTTAGTTAGATATAGGGTTCAGGTTAGAGTTAGGGTTAGGGCTGGACTAAGCTTCCAAATATTACATTATAGCCACTTCATTGATCATAAAGAAAGGACAATCCAGACAAAGCAGTGCTTTGTGCTGGTGATGTCTTGGTCCTGAGCTAGGTTTTCAATGCCCGCAACATTGAGAACAGTCACAAGTTGATGGGCCGCACTGTGGTGCACAAGGTAGGGCATAATTTCCATTCTATGCATCACATGTGCCATGGACCTATCAGAAACATAATTAATACACACTGTAAATGGGTACTAATAAAAAGTATGATAATTTATAAGCAAAACACACAGCAAGAAAATCCACTTCTGATATGTGGGAATAAAAGCACAACTGATGAAAAAACTCACACCAGAGGAACACTACCTAGTCAGCACTGAGTCCCTCATGCACATGCAAACCTGAAGATCGAAGCATCAGCTGTCCTCAAACTAAGACCTCACTAATGCAACTTTGGGGCCAACCTTACTATCATGGGAACTGCACTTTTATACTTTGCTCTGTGCAAAACCTAACAGAGACACAGAGATCTCATTGTGTGCTGACTACCCAAGATCCCCAGAAGCAGATCAATTGGGAAGACAAGTGAACCCACACTGCCAACAGCTGGTGATGACCAAGTCATGGAACAGAAAGTGAAAACAAAATGCAGACAAATCTTCTGGAGGAGCCCTCAGTTGGGCTCCCAAGTCCAGCCTTTGTAGCTCTGCTCAGACTCCTGATTTCTAGCAAAGTGATCAAAATAGCTGTCTTCTCTCTGGCCTCAGGATATAGGCTCAGAAGTGGGTGTAACACTGACAGCTGGAAGTGCCCCTTGTCCTTCTATATTTTCTGTCTTGGCAGAGAAAGCCCCTTGTCTTCCTCTACTTTCCTCCACTCTGCCCAATGGAGGTTCGAAGGCTAAGCTGCTGCCAAGCAGGCTGGGTGGAGATGACTAGCAGGGCATTCAACATACATTTATCAACACACTTTTATTTGTGACATGATAAGAACAGGTGCCTTGCAGAGTACATGAGGAGCTGATTTCAGTAGGGGTTGTGATTTCAGTAGGGGTTCTCCCTACCACACATTAATGCTGTGCCTGGTTTTAACACACTATGAACCACAGGAAAAGTGAGTCCCTATGGGTTCAGGAATCAAGGGAAGCTAAGACATTCTGGTAAGTAGTTCCACAGTGTGACAGTGGGGTCAACAGATAACACTGTTCTTGGCCTTCAGCCTAGGGACTAGCTCATCTGAGTCCATTGTCTGACCAGTCTGCTTGAAGGCTGCACATATGTTGCTTGGGTAGCTGCGTTCCAGGTCAAGGTCAGAACGTTTTAGAACTTTAATGCTCTGTGCATAGAGGAGGGATGGAAGTGTGCCAGTTGTTCATCACAGGGCTTAAGAAGTGATCTTCAAGGTGCAGTCATGAAACTTGATCTGTTTTCTAAAGCTGTACCCCAACAGAGATTTGGGCTTTAGGATGTAATGTGTGCCTTTGAACAGGGGACAGAGGCTTTAGTTTTGTATGGTATTAAATTTCCCTGTGTCTGTGGTATGAGATTTTCTCAGAGATAGGGTGGTGAATGGATATTTTAGTGGGTAAAAGGAGAAAAAGCCACATGGAACCAACATTAACAACAACAGTAAGCAAGAATCTTTATTATCCAGCCTGTATGTATCACTCATCATTAGGCATTACATTCTTGCATTCTGTCACAAGCCTTAGCACATCCATGGCTGTCTATGCAAAGTCATGCTTATAGACTTGTGTCCATGCTGTGCATATGCTATTCAGTTGTGTCAGGTCCATACAGGTCCTTAAAGCCTTTGGGTTGAAACGACATGAAGGGGTTTCCCACATTCCACCACCTCAAAGATCAGGGGAAATATGCTTATTGTAAGTGACCCATATGGTGGACTCATGCACACAATGACCAAAACCACAGGAAATGTAAAGCATAATACCACTAATCCCACCACAGTGCAGTTTATGGCCACCCAAACTGAAGTGGATCCCAAGGATTCTCTCCACTGCATGTGCAGGTCTTGCTGCAAGGCCTGGATGGCAAAGAACTCCACATCCATTTGTTTAAAATTTTTTTTATTTAAAGAAAGAAAATAAAATTATAAGAAACAATAAAAAAGTAGCATACAGATCTCAAATAATTAACATCATCAAATCGCTAGTTGATACATTACATCTTGTCATCTTAAAAATAATTGTTAAAGTAACAAAACCAAAGGGTAAAAACTGGCTAAACACTCAAATATTTACAGTGCAAACCCTTCTTATCAATGATTAACAGAAATTTAGTAATATGGACATCTATCTTACACACTATACATATTGTTACATCCTTTAGAGCACTTTCCTTTCTCCTTTACAATATCTATTATACATTTTGGATCATATTACTTTGTAATTTTTAGTATGTTTTACACCATAGACACAATTTGATATTTACTACTGTGAGTGTTGTTTACTTCACTAATGAGGATATTCTCAAGTTGCCTCCATTTATCTATAAAGAACTCAAGACCATCCTTTTCTATATCTGAGTAGTATTCCATTCTATAAAAATACATATTTCATCCACTCTGCAGCTGATAACCATTTTGGTTGTTTTCAAGATTTAGCTATCACATATTGTGCTGTTATGAACATGGGTGCACATATATCACAGTGACATGACATTTTCAGATTTTCTGTGAAAATACCCAGGAAACGAATAACTGGATTGAATGGAACTTCAAAATCCTAGTTTTTTGAGGAATCTCAATACTGATTTCCACAGTGGTTGCACCAGTCTGCACTCCCACCAAATCATCAAGAAGATTATACACCATGACCAAGTGGGCTTTACCACAGGAACACAGGGGTAATTCTTGATGTTCCTTTTTACCTGCAGCCTCACCAACATTTGTTATCAGTTGATTTCTTGATGGCAGCCACTCTTTCAGGAGTGAGAGGAAATCTCATTGCTGTCTTAATGTGTATTTCTCAAATGATTATTAAAGGTGAACATTTTTTCATATATTTATTTGCCATTTGTATATCTTCGTCTGAGAACTATGTGTTTATTTTTGATGCCCATTTGTGGAGATGGTCTTCGAATCCTGGAGGCTTGATGTTTTTCAGTTCTTTATATGTTCTGGATATAAGTCCTTTGTCTGAGTGGCTGTTTGCTAAAATTCTTTCCCATTTTGTGAGTTTTCTTTTCACTTTGTTGTTGATTTCTTTTGAAGTGCCAAAATGTTTTAATAATATGAGATCCCAGTTGTTGATTCTTTGCAGTATTTCCTATGTGGTTTGCATTTTATTCACAAATTCTCTGCCAACCCCAATGTCCCCAAGATTTCTACGTACCTTGTTCTCCAGTTGATTTAGTGTTTCTTTTTTAATATTTAGATCCTTGACCCATTTGGACTTTAGTTTAGTATATGGTGATAAACATGAGTGTAGTTTCAGTGTTTGGCATGTGGAAAGCCAATTTTTCCAACACCATTTATTATGGAGCCTGTCTTTTTTCTAGGGAACATATTTAGCTCGTTTGTCAAATGTAAGGTGGCTGAGTGTCTCTGTGGTAGTGTTTGCATCTTCTAATTTATTCCATTGATCCTCAGGTCTCTGCCAGTACTATGTTGATTTTTATTACTGTGGCTCTGTAATATAGTTTTAAGTCAGGAATTGAGATGACTCCTGTCTTGCCTTTGTTACCCAAAATCGCCTTTGCTATTCTAGGTTTCTTCTGTTTCCAGATGAATTGTAGGAATATTTTCTCTAGATCTGCAAGGTATGTTAATGGTATTTTGATTGGGATTGAATTGAATTTGTGTAACAGTTTTGGGAGGATTGCCATTTTCACAGTGTTGGTTGTTCCTAACCACAATCAAGGAATACCCTTCCATTTTCTAATGTCCTCCTCAATCTCTTTTTTTAGCGTAGTATAATTTTCAGCACATAACCCTTTTATATTCTTGGCTAGGTTGATTACTAAGTATTTCATTATTTTAGGTGCTATTATGAAAGGCAATATTTCCATAATTTCTCTCTCATGGCGTTTGTGTACAGGAATGCTATTGATTTTTTGAGTGTTCATTTTGTGTCCAGCTATGCTGCTGAATTTGTTCATTACATTTAGTAGTCTTTTAATGGAGTTTTTGGGGTCTTTTATGTAGAGTATCATGTCATCTGCAGGAATGATAATTTAACTTCTTATTTTTATTCCTTTTATTTTATGCTCTTGTCTAATTGCTCTGAATAATACTTGCAGAACTATATTGAATAGGAGTTTTGATAGTGGACATCTTTGTCTTCTTCCTGATTTTAGTGTGAAGGCTCTCAATTTTTGTCTATTTAGTATAACATTGGCTGTAGATTTGTCATCAATGGTCTTTATGAAATTAAGGTAGATACCATCTATTCCAACTTTCCATAGGCTTTTCATCATGCACAGGTTTTGGACTTTATCAACAGCGTTTTCTGCCACTTTTGAGATGATCATGTGATTTTTATTTTTGGCTCTGTTGATGTGGAGTATTTCATTTATTGATTTGCATATTTTGAACCATTCCTGTATTTCAACTTGGTCATGGTGTATAATTTTCTTGATGATTTGCTGCATTCTATATGCCAATATTTTATTGAGAATCTCTGCATAAATGTTCATTAGTGAGATTGGCCTATAGTTTTCCTTATTAGTTGGGTCTTTTTCTAATTTTTGGTATCAGAGGGATACTTGCATCCAAGAATGAAGTTAGGGAGGATTGCTTCTCTTTCAATTCATTGAAGAGTTTAAGGAGTATTGGAGTTAGGTCTTCTCTAAACTTTGTATGGAATTCAGCCATGAATCCATCAGAACCTGGGCTTTTGGTGGTTGGTAAATTTTTAAATCTTTTTCAATTTCAGTAGCTGATGCTGGGTTATTCAAAATTATTTTATCTTCTTCATTAAGCTTTGTTAGTTCATGTTGTTAGAAATCTGTCCATTTCCTCTGTGTTTTCCACCCTAAGTGAATAGAAATTTTCTGAGTAGATATTCATGATCTTCTCAATTTCCATGGAATCTGTAGTCATTTCCCTCTCCTCAGTCATTATTGGGTGGATTTCAGTTTATTCTTTCTTTTTCTTGATAAGGCTGGCAAGGGGGTTGTCAATTTTGTTTATTCTCTCAAAAAAAACCCCAGATGATTCCTTCTTTGTAACATTTTTTAATTTCAATTGCATTAATTTCTGCTCTAATCTTTACAATTTCCTCTCTTCTATCAATGTTGGGTTTGAATTGCTCATTTTGTAGAAACTTGAGATGTAGGATTAGGTTACTTATTTCTGTTCATTCCGTTTTCTCCATGTGACTATTTATTGCTATATATTTCACTCAGAAGACTGCTTTTATTGCGTTCCATAGGTTACAGTATGTTGTATCTGTGTTTTCATTGTATTGTAAGTATTGTTTTGTTTGCCCTTTAATTTCATCTGTAAACCACTGGTTATTCAGAAAATTGTTATTTAATTTCCGTGTATATGAATGCTTTGCACTTTTTTTGCCATTGATTTCCAATTTTATTGAGATATGGTCTGATTTTATGCATGGGATAATTTTGTTCCTTTTGCATTTAGTTAAGCATGCTGTATGGGTTAATATATGATTTATTTCAGAGAAGGTCCAATGTGCAGCTAAGAAGAATGTATATTCTAATATAAATTATGATGTGGTTGGGTGGAACACTCTGTAAACATCCATCGAGTCCATTTGCTCACAGGTATTATTCAGTGATGTTATTTCTTTGCTGACTTTCTGTCTCATTGATCTATCTCTAACAGTGAGGTGTTAAGGTCTCCTATTGCAATTATATACTTGTGTTTGGTTTTTCATGTCCATTAGTATTTGTCTTATATAGCTGGGTGCTCCTGTATTTGATGCAATTTGATTACATATATATATATATATATATATATATATATATGTAACTCTTTCTCTTGTAGTTTCTCACTTACACATATGTAGTGGCCTTCTTTATCTCCTTTAAACATTTTAGGTTTAAAGTTCACATATTCTGCAAACAGAATAGCTATCCTGACTTTTTCTGGGTTCCTGTTTCATGGAAAAAATATTTTCCATCTTTTGTCTTATAATCTATGAAGTTTTTTTTTTGAGTAAAATGTGTTTCTTCTATACAGCATATTGTGGGGTTCTGTTTCTTGATCCACTCTGTCAACCTGTTTCTTTTTATAGGTGAGTTGTGCCCATTTACTTTTATAGTTATCACTGATATGTACTGACTTGACTTTGCCATGTTCTATTCCTGTCGCTGATTTCCTGCTTTTCTCCCTTGTTCAATTTCTTGCCAAGCCTGGTCATTTCTTTCTGTTGTTCTGGAGATTGTGGTCATTTTTATCTCTATCTAGCATCTCTTTCAGTAATCCTTCTAGGGTTGATTTGGTGGACATGAATTTCTTCAGTTGTTCTTTGTCATCGAAGTATCTTTTTTCTCCATTAAATGTGAAAGACACTTTTTCTAGGTACATCAGTCTAGGTTGAAAGTTGTTTTCTTTTAGGGCTTGAAATTTTTCACTCTAAGATCATCTTTACCTGAAGGTTTGTGCTGAAATGTTTGCCTTAATAGTTATCATAGTCTTTCCTGGACAGGTGAGTTGTGTCTTTTCTCTAACAGTTTTAGTATTCTGTTTTTATGCTGTATGTCTTGGATCTTAATTATTATATATTTGAGCATAGACATGTTTGTTGTGACTGGCACTTTGTGTGTCTCTTATTTGTATATCAGAATTTTCCTCATGTTTGGAAATTTTTCTGTTATTATTTATGTAAGTATCTTAGTTATGTCATTTGCATTGACTCCTGCATTTTCACTGATGTCTATTAGTCTTACATTGCTTCTCTTGGCATCATGTTGAAGCTGCTGGATTGTCATTTCATGATGCTTTGTTATTTTTATATACACATTCATGATCACTAACTGCAATAATGTCCTAAAATTATGAAATTATATCCTCTGCTTCATTTAAATGGTTTTGCCAGCTTTCAAGATATTTTTTGTTGCTTGACTATCTCTTTGCATATGTTTCATAGATTCTGCTTGTTTTCTACATTGCTCATTCATAGTTTCAATTTACCATGCTCCTGTATTTTTGTTTTATCTATTTCTTCTCTAGCTATGTTGAGCAACTACTTTACTATAGTTGTTATTTCTTTACATTAGACATTATTTCTAATTCAATTTCCTCTATAGCATTATAGATTTCTTTCTTTACTTCATTTGCTATCTTTTGAGATTTCTGATTTATGACTTTTAAAGTCCTCTATTTCAATGTAGATTGGTCTTGCTCCGGATGGAATAGATGTTTAAGATTGCATTTTGCCTTTTCTTTTTGTCATTTTCCAATAGGTATAACACCCATGTTGGGACTGTTTCACTCACATTTTGCTTTAACTCTTTCAGCTGCTGCCATATTCCAAAGCTGTCTGGATTGTACACATGTATTATGCAGACAGAGGAAAAGTCCCCTGAGTCCCTCTCCTTGGGCTATGGGCTCCTTCACCTCCATCTTCTGTCAAGTAGTAGGCCTGTCATGCAATACCAAGGAACTCTCACAGGGACGATCCTAGTCATTGGGCCTTAACTTCAGGAGAAGTCAGTACTCCCTGGGTCATGTGGTGTGACTTCAACAGGAGCCAGCTGTGATTCCAAGTCCTCCATGGGATTCACAATTCTATCACTTCTAAGACCTTCAACATGCCCTTGGCAGTCACATGAATGCTTCCCAGTTTCTACATGCCTCCTATCATTGTCAATTATCAGGTAAGCAAATATTCATTCCACAAGAGAAACCCTGTTTATGTTTTGAAGAGCACAAAAGCAGACTTTCTTTTTTTGGGCAAAACACACTGGTATTAGTGAGGAAGTGCACAAAGGAAATTTCTTCTCTCTTGTTTGTGGTACATTCACTTCAGATATCATTTTGACAGTTAATTTCAGATTAACACATCTGACTATCTTAGGATTCTGTGCATACAATCTTCTCTATGTCATGAAGAGAATTTTAAAAGGTATTCACATGAACTTTGTTTCCAACAACTGAAAACTGCAATGTGAATATCCAATAACATTTGAATGAATAAACAAACCACAGAAAACCATGAAGTGAGAAGCTACTAAAAAAATCTATAGGAAAACACTGTACAGTAATCGCACTGTACATAATCTTTAATGATTATGATTGCTGAAAGAAGGCAGAGAGGTCAAATTCTGTCCAATCATTACATAAATTTTGAAAATGTGACAAGACACATGTGATAGAAGACAGGTCAGTTCATATAAGAGATAAACTCTGTTCTCTCAGAGTTGCTGTGTATCAGGAATCCAGGAGCATTTGCTGGGTCTATTACCATCATATCTCTGTGAAGACAGGCTTAGGTGAGATGGCACTATGGCAGAATTTGCTCTCAGGGTCTGTCCCTTGCTTACAGGCAGGACCCAAGGCAAAAACCTGATGCCTTTTGGACTGTTTTCCCTTTTCTCCCTCAAAGCTCATCAGCCTCTCCTCTTGCAAGCTTCAGAGATAGCATTGGCTTCGCCACACCCAGAGATGCAGAGAGAGAGAAAAATAAATACTAGAATGTAAGAGAGAACATAAGTGGGAAAGAACAGAAGATGCATCACAATTATTTTAATGCTTGAACCTTAGTATTCACATCACATGATGTCTGCCATATTCAGTTATTTAAGAGTGAGTCAGGAGCTGGGGAGACCTCAGTGTAGAGTACTAGTTTACCATGCATGAGGCTCTGGGCTCAATTTCAGCTCTGCTAATGCAAAATAACAACACTAAAAATAATAATAATAATAAAAATAATTCACTAAGTGAGGCCCATAATGTAGGGAATGGCCACTCAGCTTTTGGCATCAGAAGGTCATCTGTCAGCTATTGAGTAGGAGTCAGGTCATGGGAGTGCTATTTCACACAGGTGTGAATGTAGAAGCAATGCCAGAAGATTTGTGGGTGCAACTCCATCCATAGTGCTTGCATAGCCTGTTTGAGGTCCTGACTCTAGCCATAGCACCAGTACATAGAAGAAATTGTGATGCTTAGGGAACATAAAGATGATTGAATTGAAGAACTGCCCCATCACAATGCCACCAGGGAATATGTCCAATAGGTCAGTGTCATTTCTACCACCAGGCAGCACTGTATTCCAAATTCATCGCACCCATTCCTGGATTTAACGTCTAATTCTGTACACTATGTACACAAGACACTAGCCAACAGGCATTACAATTGTCATCTCAGACTGGTGATAATGTCCCTCGGAAGTAGGTGCCAGGATGACCTCTATAGTGCATGGGGACACTCTGTGAAAGACTTGAGGCTTGGTGTCTTGTCTAGGTTTACTTAGGAAGTCAGAAGGAGGATTTGGTTCTAAACCCAGAGCTTTCCCCTCAGAGCTGTGACCCTGCCAGCACTGCTGGTTTTTCTTAGCCTTGGGGAAGCCTTGCCTGCTACCATGGATCTGTCACTTGCGTGAAGCTGTTCTCTTCATTTTGAAGGACAATGGAGAGTCATTCCATGTTCTTCCACGGTATCCACAGCAGGAGTCTCTGGGGGGATACCACAGGATATGGGTTCACAGAGACATCATAAAAGGAGATGCTGAGTGCCTCTAACCCCCAATTTACTAGGCTGTGACCATGATGCAATGACCAGAGCAAATGTAGCCAGTGTTCTCTGGTGATTCCATGTTATCCAGGACACAAGTCCCTCTAAAGAACAGATCAGGTACTACCCACATTACCGTGAATGTGCCTAACTTCCTGGCCTCTGTATATGTGAACACATAATAGGGGAAGAGGTGTCCCCAGATGGCACACATAATGGAATGATGCATCACTGTATGAATTGAAGATGAAGGAATGGCAGGCAGAACACACTCCCTCTGACCACTCACTTCACAGATATTTACAGTGCACCAACCCTGTAGAGTAAGCACAAATAGATTAACACTGCAGACACCATTCTCTTTCTCACAGAGACAACACCACGAGGGTGGGAAAGGAAGATGGATTTCATGCTTTCCTAAAGAGTGGAGGACAGGTGGTCACAGCACTTTTAGAGACTGCTATCAGCAGGGGAAGGCTTCCTGGGCCAGCACTGTCCCATTCAAGGCAGTGAGAAGACTGGGCTGGGCTCTCTGCTACTAGAGCAGGAGGCTGGTGTCAAATTCCACAAGATGTCTCAGCTGAATTGGACCAACCTGAGCTCACAAAAACTAAGCACTGCCTTCAGAAGGTTTTGACTTTGGCCTGTGGACCTCTGGGTAGTGCATGGAACATTTGAAAAGGAGAAAGACTGCCAGCCTTGGGACCTCATGCAACCCTCAGGCATGCAGAAATGAGTTGATTGAAGATGAATGAGAAACTTTGCTGGGGTGGATTTGATCGAACATGAATGAGAAACTTTGCTGAGAAGTTCTGGGGCCTGCAAGGAGCAAGGACAGTTGGTGATTGTTCTCCTTCTGCTGATGCAGGGCTGGTACCTGACTAACCCCAAGTCCCAATTGCAGAGCTTTGGTCATCTGCACCTCCAGTGACTTCACCAGCTCTGGGATCAAAGTAAAAACTAAGGTCAGGCACCCTGTCATAAGGAATTCCATAACTGGCACTTTTACTGCACCATGACAGGTGTCTTGAACTCTACTTAGGGCCAAGTCCTGCAAAGAACCTGCTTTTACCTTCCCATCCCCTTGAAACCCCTCCCCTTGTATTTCTTTCAGTTTTGATTTTTATTTCTATGTCTATAATTATTCTCAACATCAAATTGTAAGGTAATTTTAATTAAAAGTTAAGATATCATGCATTTCAACATATTCAATTCAGTAGCACGTCATCCCATCACTAATTTGTACAATTTCCACATCCATTGAGTTCCAGCACTCTGCTCACTTTGGGACCCTTCCATATCCTTGTTCTCTCTTGCTACTCCCCACCCACTCTGACTTTTTCACCCTCTAATTTAGTACTGTGGGTCTTTAATATTCATGCATCAGATTATGTTGGCCAAATATTCCTAGAAGAGACTGGCTGCTTTGCTCTTGATAGAAGACAAAATCCCAGGTAGACCAAAGTGTACAGGTAAAATGTATTGAGTATTTACTCATCTTTCCGTGTTGGAAAAGCTTTCCCATGATTTCAGTGATACAAGGGAAAGAGAAAGACCTGATTCCTTACATTTGAAAAACAGAAACAAGAATAATGTAGAATCCACAATAAGAAATCTTTACTTACAAGCAGCAGACAGATAATTAATTTGTATTAGAGGTGACAAAGAGGTGTCATGAGTCCATCTGTGAGAGATGAATACTTCTTGTAATTCAAAAGAGAATCACAACATGTAAACAAATGTAGCAAACGCCGAGTGTCCCAAAGCTGATTCCTGCAGGCACACATCCCTGACATGTGCTGGGTCCCCATCTGATGGCGGGTTTTAAGGCAAGTGCTGAACATCACTGGGGAGAACATGGTGTGCAGAGAAGAGCCCTGTCCAGTAGCTCCCATCACAGCTCTACACAGGTGTCCCCGGACCTTGCAGTGCTCAGAACAGAGATTTATCCCACACAGAGATCCGCATAACTTTTCAAGCTTTCTGTTTAAGACTGTGGTTCATAGCACTGTTTGAAGCAGGAGGACACTGGGAGCCTTGCTACACTCCACATAGAGAGTTCAAGGCATCAGAGTGGGTCATGAGAACCAGGGAAAGCTGCAGGGATGCTGAGCTCAGTCTCTCTGGGACCACAAGGAAAGAGGAAAAGGAATCTGATCACGAAGTAATACACTGATGAGAGAAGGATGTGTGCATGGAGGATCATGGTTTTGAAAAGGAAACGCCTCTTACATCAATGTGTGTCCACAGACAGACATGTAAGTATGTATGCCCAAGAATGGGGTCTCAGCAGTGTACTTTCTTATGCAAAGCCTGATTCAAAATAAAAAAGAAATTTAAAAACAGAATTTACTGTAGTTCAGTGCAAGGCCCTGCATTCAATTCCCAGAATTGAGTTAAGGAAAAAAAATGGGAGCAAGCTGAAGGGCTGCAGAACACCATCACCTGGTCGTTCTGGAGAGCAGTGTGCCCCAAGCAGCTTTGAGTCTCCACATCTTTCTTGGGCACTTTGATTTTAAAGAATGATCAGTTCCATGAAGGATGGGGAAAGGAGGATTTTCATCCAAGAATACAAAGTCTCATTAACAATGGAGAAGAAATTTTCAATGATTACTAAACTGCATGGTGACCACAGTTAATAAGGATAGCTTTCAAATCTGGTAAACAATGGGATTTGCAGTTGCAGTCACTGTGAAAGTATTTGTAGGTTAGTAATGTGGTAGACACATGGTAGACACATTAACTTGATTGATTTTTTATACAAAGGAGCCATAGATCAAAAGCACATGTTACCTCACAAACATTCATAATTATTGTGAATTACTAAAGGAGGATATCCTATACCTGTATTCCCAGCAGTCTGGGAGGGGAAGGAAGGGGGACCACAAGTTTAAACCCAACTTGGAGAGCTGAGTAAATTATTTACATACTATCTCAAAATTAAAAAAAAAAAAGAAACCAACAAATTTTTAAAGTGCATGGGCATATAGCTCATACAGGAATCCCTGGGATCATTGAACACAGTGTATTAACCACTATTCTGTTACAAAAAAAAATTAATCCATTGATAAAAGTGTTTACATTCTTTATTAATATCTACCTGTGCTACATTAAAATTAAAAAGAGTAAAAATTGGTTGCTTGTTTTATTTTCCTTTGAGACAAGGTATTGCTATGTACTGCAGGCTGACCTTGACTCAACAAATATTTCAGGCTAGCCTTCAACTCCCTGTGATCCTTGTGTCTAACCCTCCTGTGTGCTGGGATTACAGGCATGCACCACCATGCCTTGCCAGAAAGTGTGTTTTTTTTAATTGTAAAGAGGATAAAACCAAATGAAATAAAACAGAATCAATACAAAAGGATGAACATGGTACATCAGTTAAAAATAAAATCCAACAGTAGGTTGTGTGGCCTCTCATCTGGTACAGAAAATGACTCAACACCTTGCTGAACTCCAAATTTCTCCAGATAATTGGGCAAATACCTAAATTTTGCAAGGTGTCTATTGTTAACATGCCTTGTCTACGGAGCAATTCATATCAAGTACCAGGGAAAGAACACAGAACTTTGATTTACTATTTTCAATGTCTGGAATTTATCCCAAGAAAAAAAGATATATGCTCAATGCAGTTTTTCTAAGAGGAACTAGACTTGTGTAGATGGTCAGTAACAGGATAACTAAGTAAAACTCTACCTATGCATATAATATAAATATTCAACACTACGCAAATACATAAATTATATGAGCAGAACTGGGGAGTATGGTTAGAGACAGCCGAATACGGACAAGATGGGTATTCTGCATCAAGTTCAACAATGTGTGTGAATTATTTTTTTTGTGGATTGAAATTTTTAAACTGCTGATCAACTTCCTCATCCCTCAAAGCCCCATGCCACATCCAGACTCCTCACAAAGCTTAAACACCCAAGAGGCACCAATATGAAAACAAGCAGAAAGCCCTTATCAATGGAATGGACTGGAGACAAAGCACATGCATGTAGAATAACAACTGTCTTAGTTTAACATCTAGGTCCTCTCTCAGTCTCTGCAGGGAGGAGCTCCAAGTGGAATAAAATCGTCCTATTGGGGTAAATGTCCGCGGCTCAGCTCAAGCTCACTGAGAGCACAGGCCATGTGAGACCCCCAGCTGCCCTGCCCACAGGTCCCACACCAGGGCTGGGCTTCCAACAGCACCTGGGGGAGGGGAGCAAGGATCTCGGGCCACGTGCCAGGCCTGGCCAAGGGGACCCCGACAGAGAGGAGGGAGGAAAGGAGGGCCCTGAAGACCTGAGGCTAGGTCACCCCAGGGCCGCACCAGCCGCCTCCCTGGACCCCTGACCAGAACACTTGTGCTGCTAAAGTCGAGGCCACCGGGCCGCACTGCCACTCAACACTGCCTGCCACCCACCTACCTGGCCCAGACCCCAGTCCCAGCCCAGCCACAGCCTAGATGGAGGAAGGAAGGAAGAGTGCTCAGGTCTCCAGAAGGGGTCGCTAGCTGCAAAATGGCCACTCCGTGCATCCCCTGTGAAGCGAGGCCGGGGGCGGGGTGGGACTGTGTGGGATGCAGAGGCCAGTGGCTAGGGACCATCCCTGGGCGCGGGCCTTCCAGGTTGGTCCAGGTGGAGTGTAATCTTCGCTGGCGGCCAGGGGGTGGGGCCAAGCGATGTGAGTGGCTGGTCCAGAAGCTGGGACCCAGGAGGTGCAGAGCCCTCCAGGAGGCAAGAATGAGACGGTGGGCGTGGCAGTGGGGGTTAGGGTTTCTATGATGCTGGGTGTGGCTGCAGGTTGAGCTTCTGGGAGACTGAGCCCCAGGCTTGCTGTGAGAAGAAGCAGAGGAGTGGACTGAGTCTGAGGCTTGGAATTTATAGATGTCTGGACTCAAATCTTCCCGGGCCTGACACCTTAGGTACACTGCCTGTGTTCTGGGAGCCTCAATTTCCACTGTTCTTATTCTTGTATTATTTTGCTTTGAAATATTATGTGGTTTTTTTCTATTAAAAAAAACAAACTGTGATGAAACAATACTCATCTCTTGGCACTGCTGTGAAGATCCAATGAAAACCCTGCAGAGCTCTTCCCATGGTTCTTACCATAAAGCAAGTGCTCAGATGCCATTGTTATTTGCACTGTTGCCCTTCTTTTATTACAGAGAAATGAGTGCTTTTGGTATCAATAGTATGATGTCTTCATAACTTAAAAATATGTTTACATGCTAATATAACACACTAACAAACATATGTAACACAGGTGTAAAGCCAGGGCTTCTCTGAGGTGCTTGACATATGTTAATTCTTACAAGAGTAGGGGTTATGAATTATTTTCATTTTCATAGCTGTGTGAGCCGAGACACCAACATTTAATACCTTTTCCAATGACAAACGTGTGGACAGAATTTTAACCCAGTGGGCCTCATACCAACACCTCCATTAACTAACCCATACTTGGCACAGCACTGCTACAGTTCTGCTTTGGATTTTTCACATGAGTGAGGCATGAAGTTGTTCATGGGAGGTTGCACAGGTAGCTAGAAGCAATTTGTGTCAGGGTTCACTAGAGAGTCAGCTTTAATTTGTGTGTGTGTGTGTGTGTGTGTGTGTGTACCTGTGTATGTGTCACACATAAAGGATTTACATAGTAAGATTAGAATGGCAATTTGCAGAGTCATGGGGAGAACACAAAAGGGCCATGTACACCTTGGAGATGCAGAACAATTGGCTGAAGGTTACATGGACTGTTCATGGGCACTGTGTGAACACTTGTTGGCCTGCTTTGGGAACTCAAGAAAGATTTTCTGGGGTGAGGTCCCAAGGTCAGAGAATGTACATGTTCAAGACAATAGCAAAAGTGGTAGTCAGTGTGGAACAGAGCAGAGAACCACTGTTTTTGTTGTATAATTCTTACAGTTTGTTATCTCATATTTACATTCTTGTATACTGCTTAAGCAGTCCATGGTGGTCAGGAAGCAGAATAGAGGGACAGCACCAGGGAGGAAGAAGCCAGGTACCAGATGGAGTACTTAGCGTTATTCCTCCATGACCCCTACAGATGAGCCCAGAAGTACACTTTACTAATCCCTTGGACAGCTCTCAAGCCAATCAAGTTGACAATGAAGTCAATCATAACATAGCAGAAGTTTGGCAATGTTAAAATTATAGGTGATTTACATATGTGCATATATATATATATATATATATATATATATATGTATTTTGGGTTTTTTCCACCTTTAAAATTCTATCCAAAGTAAAAAAATGCTGAATTTTATGTAACAGAAATAAACTTTCCTTAGGTACATTTTATAAAATGAACTGAAAAAGACTGAAAAATAAATGAACAAGAGTTTTAAAAAGAACAGTGTTTAAAAATACTCACAGGAAGAGCCAAAAATCTTTACTCTGCTTTGAAAAAGTACTTGAAAGACAGTTAAACAATTTCTAAGTTAAACATGCAAGACCTGAAATATTCAACTTCACACTGAGTATCTTCCCCTTGTAAATCAGTGCTACAGCTATACAAACACAAGAATGACTACAGCAACTTTATTTTTGAGATCAAAACTGGAAACACCACACAGGGCCTCAGCTGATGGACACATGAGGATCTGTGGTTCATCCACACCGTGGGATGTGATGGCTCAGCCACTGACAAGGAGCAGCACTTGGGAAACCTAACATGGTTATGAGGATTGAATAAACCCTAGCAGCTCTCTCCAAAACAAAAACAAAAACCTTCTTCATCCTGTGTGGTTACAGACCTGTCACCTCTAGAAAATACAAAGTGTTTCCCAGAGACAAAAAGCAGATACATTGCTTAGAATGGAAGGAAGCAATTATAAGGAGCCATAAGGAAAATGTGAAGGTGACGTATACATCACCGCTTTGGTGACGATTTTCAAGGGGCTCATGTATGACAAGACTCCTAGAGGATTTTTGTTTGTTTTTAGTTTTAGTTTTGTTTATTTTTGACACCATGAACAAAATTCAGGACCCTGTGCTTGCCAGGGAGCACTTTGCCACTGAGCTATATCCCTGGCCCATGTCAAGATTCATCCAATTTTGTATTTAAACCTGTAAGTTCATTGTATGTCAATTATAATGAAATAAAATTGCTTTTAAATCACTTCTCATCTCAGCTATCCACAAAAGTTTACTTACTTATAGATTTACTAACAAGCAATTTTATTTATAGATTTATTTCTAAGCAGTTTTGTTTATTTATAGATTATTTTATACAAAGTTTTGTTTATTTATAGATTTATTTATTTTTTGCTGTGCTGAAGATTGAATCCAGTGCCTTGGTCCTTTTATCATAATTTATTCCCAGACAGAGCCTTGCTAAGTTGCTAAGTTGTTTACATTGGGCTGGAATTTTATTACATTTATTAGCATTTTTGTATACTTAAGTAGAACAAAGTTAACTAAATTGAGTAGTCTCAAGTAAATCAATAAATACTGCTTAATAATCAATAGCTGGGTGTTATGGTACATGCGTGTAATCCTGGCACTTAGGAAGCTGAGGCAGGAGGATTGTTGCAAGCTCTAGGTCAACCTAATTTACATAGTGAATTGAAGGCCAGCCTGAACTACACAGTGAGAGTCTTAAAAAGGAATTAATAAAATAAAATAAGATAAACCCTGGACTAAGGCAAGGAATTATCTTCTAGTCCAAAGCATGGGCATCTTCAGAGGATTTACTTTCGATGGTGTTATGGTTTGTATCTGGGTGTCTCCACCAAAGCCTCATGAAGTCACAGAGGCAGCTAAACCTAGCATCTGTGATTGGTTCAATGTTTAGTGCTGTGATTGGTGATGAAAGTGTTTCACCTTCCCGGGGTTTGAATTATCAGAGTAAAAGAGGTCTCACCAGTCCATGTGAGAGAAGTGAGAAAGTCTTGTAATTCAAAAGGAAATCACCACTTGTGGCCAACAGGTGCAGAAAACATTCAGCCTCCAAAAGTAGATTCACCCAGGCACAAATCACTGAGAAGTGCTGTGTCGCCATCCAATGACACATTTTTAAGGCAGGAGCTGAGCAGCACTGAAGAGAACATTGGGGACAGAGCAGAGTCCTGTCCCATAGCTCCCATCACAGCTATATACAGAGCCATCCTTAGACCTCACATGACTAAGAAGAGAGGTATCTCCAACACAGAATGCTACACAAATTTTCAAGGTTTCTTTTCAAGAGTTTGATTCATAGTACTGTTTGAAGCAGGAAGGAACTGGGACCCTCCCTAGCCTTCACGTAGGGCATGCACAGGAGAGCTGTTTGGAGAAGGCCATGCATGATTGTTGGAGGGAACTCTGGGCAGGGCCATTGAGGTGCAGGTCTAGGCATGAAAAACTCATAGCACAGCAAGGTTTTTCATGTGTTAACCAGTGCACTGGGAGTCTACACTGCAAACCAGTTCTTCCCAACACCAGGGACAACACCGAGCAAGGGCATTTGGATGCCAGAGTGGCCAGTCAGGTGAGGGGCAGCTCTGACTGACACCCTGAGTAGAGTATCCCTCTGGAGCTGAACCCCCAGCAGGTCCACCTCACTTCCTTTTCAGGTCTGTCAGCAAGGACATCACACAGGAACACTGCAACACAATTGAAGTTTGCTCAAACTAAATCATTTAGCTTCCTTTTGAAGAAATGTTTGAAAATGAACAAGTCTGAGAAAAACAAGGCTGAGAACAGAATTCTGTATGTTGTGTAAGTAAACTGACCCTTTATAAATATGGAAATAATGCCTATGGGTGATTCTGCAATGGCAGAGGTGTGAAATCTAATGCACGAAGGTTTCAAAATTGCAAAAGAATAACTCCAAATAAATGCTACATGGACATGACTTCCCTTTGGCACTGCACTACAGCAATCTAAATTTACTGAGCCACCTCAGTAAACCCAAGGCAAAACCCACCTGATGATTTCATCACCCAAATGTGAGGGTTCAATGCTGTGCTCCCTGCTTGATGCTGCTGCTGGTTGACAATTTCAAGGTGTTTCTATCTGCACAAGCCATCTCCACCCCTCTCAGCTCATGATTGCCTGGGTGTGGATCAGACTATGTCTTTACATAAAATCCCATCATGATTTCAGGATGGGTAGCAGTCTCTTGTTTACTGGAAATTATTTTTGAAGTTTGGGTGTAAGAATCCTTAGTCCATGTGCTTAGCAACTTGAGGAGAAATGAGATTGTTTGAAGTAAATGTAGGAAACTCATTTGTCAGTGGCAGATTCAGTTGGTATTGAAGCCCATATGTTATGGGTAAAAAGGCATGAGTCAGGGATTACTGTACAAAATTCTGGAAGGCACAGCAGTGTCCCCAACTTCAGTTTCTGCTTTGCTTCCCTCATTCTACCAAGATGGAGAGTGGATTCTCAGAATCCACTTGAGCACATAGGGTTTGAACTACAGTAGAAATCGGTAAAACTTCTGTTAACTGGGAGTGAAAAGACAAGGAAATGTTTTTGACAAAATGCAGTTCTAAATATCTGCTTAAATAAACAAAGAAGCCAGAAAAAAATAACAACAAAAAGAAATGTAATGACAATATTGTGTTTTGTTCCAATGCCACTGCCTCAGTCTCAAAGATAGGCGCAAAACTTGCAGAGTAGAAGGGTCACTGAAGACAGTGGTCTTCGTGGTCTTCATCCCCAGAGGTGCAGAGTGGGTGCACTGCCCACTAAGCCAGATGAATTCAGGATAGCACCTGAATCCTGGTGGAGGCTGAGATCAGGACCCAGGAACTGAGACCTCTGGGGCTGAGGAATCAGAGTTTTTGCTGCATCCTGGCTGCTCTGCCTTTCCTTGCCTGCAGGGCTGCAGCATGGATGAGGTGGGGGAAAAGGGTGTAAGGCAGGCAGTGCTAGGCTCCTGTGCAAGCTGCACAGTACTTGTGCTGCCTGAAAGCAGGAGATACAGGACTTGCTTGCTGGAAAAATAGACATGAAGCAAATCTGTTGTTGTCCTATGGCAGTAGCAGGCACAGGTCAGCATGGTGGCTTTTATGGTAGGAAGGGCAGGGACACCCACCACAGCAGGATTCTCATGGCTTTATGTGTTGGAATTTTTAGAAGTTAGTCATGAGTGATGTGTTGGCTTGCTGAATACCAAGCCTCCTTATTTTATATTTACAGTGAAATTTAAAGTGTCTGTACTGTACATAACTTTCAGTATATAAAATGAAATTAAATCATCCATTTCCACTTACCTATTCAAGAAATTAGCCACTATTAAATATTAACTGATTTGAGTAAAAGGAATATTGAATAGAACACTAAAAATAATGCAATGGAATGGAAAAATGGAAAAAACACCAAAACGGCTTCCCCCCAGGTTCAGTGTTCTGCTCTCCAGGAGCTCATCTCTTCTGTCCTCTCCTGCTATTCAGGCCTGGGTCTCTTCATTCCTGGGTGGAGAGAGGGCCAGGCTATGAGCTCTTCTATCATCTCAGGTAGCATCCAGGACATGGCCTAGGACATGGCCTTCTTTCAGCATTTTCTGTGACTATAATTGTATAATTGACTCAGCAGCTGTGATGTGGTACATTCATGGATTCTAACTATCCATACTCATAACTGAATAAGAAGTGTTCACGGGTGTCTATCAATCTCATTTTTTATAATGAGGCCGTAGAAGTGGAATTTATAGGTTAAATGTATATAAATTGAATTTCCTGATCATAAAATTCACACTAAAACTCACCATAGAGTTGGAGCCTGAAAGGGGAAGCCTAAGGCTCCTCAGATCTCTGTGGAAATTCAAAGTAGGAGGAAGATGGACCATGCAGATGTGGAGGACACCACGGCATCTACTAGTGTACCATGGGTAAGAAAGTCTCAGGTCCAGGACTCTTGATCCATCAGTCAGTTTCTCAGCAAAAAGCATACACTGCATGCTGGATAAGAGAGGGCTGTTGTGGCCCTGCTGTCCAAGCTCCTCCCTGCAGTCCTGAGGCCCCATAGCTCACTAAGGAGAGCTCTTTACAAGACTATCAGCATGTTTCAGAGCCTACCTTGACGGAATGTCTTCCACCCAGGTGAGATCTCAACTGCCACATGTGAATTCACCACAGCTTTGGGGCAAGACATTTGTTTTTAGGCAGCAGGTCAGAAGGTGAGGAAACTTTAGGCAGGTAATGGTACAAAGCCTGAAATAAGAGACCTAGACCTAGCCTGCCCCAGTGTACTCCAGGAGTAACTGCACCCTGCAACAGTGTGCTTTTAAAAACTATATAACTTAACATATTACTCACAAAAATATATGCTGTAGGGGTAGTTTGAAGATACAAAAGTTAATTGCTACATACCTAAGTAAAATGTGACATGATTCTTAATCAGTGCATGATCTCCTATGTTGTCCCTGACCCACACCCTTAGAAGAAAACACACCATTTGACATAGCATTAACAAACACGGGCAATGAGTCAACAATCATAACTGCTTAATAATAACAACAAATTCCAGGATATGATAAATGCCCTGATGATTTGTATGAAGTGTATATTAGAGCATAAATACTGGATCTGGCCATGTTGGGACTTAGGCAGCTGAACAAGAAAACAATTCTCCTGCCTCCCTGGCCAGCACCCCTGGTGCAAGCCAGGAGGAGAACCAGTCAACATCTCCCATGAGCCTACAGGTGCATGATTGTGAGCCATACATCTCACTTGACCACCCTTGGTTAGCAAGGAGAGGCAGAATTCTGAGCATCTCTTGGGAAGATGACTGTGTGCAATATAGAAACTATGGGGGATTTTTTTCTATCTTGTGTTTGAAAACAAATGTCTTTAATTTTTTGCTGTGTTCTGATTAATTGTTTGCTCTATTCAGTATTATCTTTTGACCGGTGTTAAAATGTTCTGTGTTTGTTTGGATTTCACTATAACTAATTGAATGGAGACCAATTGTGAAGATAATGAGATATACTATGGTATCTATTACTGTTATCATGGGCCCTGCTGTGAAGTTCTGTACCAATTTCACTGCATTGTCTTGATTTTCTTTGTTGTGTTTGCTCTGTTGTATTTTACTATCTTCAAAATAAAATTTTGAAAAAGAATAAATGCTAATCATTTTTCACATCTTTCAAGGGAAGGGAACCACCACCAATTCCTTTTAGATGACAAAGTCACCCTGATAATGAAGCCAGACCATAATGCATTAAAAATTGGTAATGCTCTAATGGCTGATATTCTTAATGAACATACACAAAAATATTCAACTAAATGCTCATAAGCTAAATTCACCAGCACATGAAAATTTTAAATACCACAATGAACACTGGGTTCACCCTCAGTGGTGCTAGAATGGTTCCACTTGCACAAATCATTCAGTGTCACTTGCCACATTCACAGCATGAGGCACAGCTAACCCCTCAAGAGATTTGGAAAAATCACTTCGAGAAATGCAAAAGTTCACCATACGTTCATGATAAGAACCATTCACACACCATGTGCAGGAGGAATGAATCTCAGCACAGCAAAGCACAGACATGACAAGCCCACCACTGACATCATGCTCAGAGACTGACAAGCTGCAAAATTTGCTTCTCAGGTCAGGAACAAGACCAAGTTTTGGACTCTTTTCAACACACAACTTCAAGTCTTACTCCTAGAATTTAGTCAACAATAAGAACCCAAAATTTACCAAGTCAGAAAGGAAGAATAAGAGATGTTTCTGTTTCCTGAGGACACAACATTTCATATAAGAAACTTAAAACTCCACTGAAAAGCTTTTAGAACAAATGGACAAATAACGTCAGTTTCAATGTACAATATCCATATGTCATAATCAATTCATATCTATGTGCTTCAAACAAACTGCAGCCTCAAATACAAAGAGCACAATTCATTTCATAATTCATCCAAAAGAATTAATACTCATGTAAAATTTAAACCAAACTCACCTGTTCTTGGAAAATTGTAGAAATTGAAGCAATGAGTGAAGTTGCACTAAGAGAAGTAAAGACAGATTGTGATGGTGGATGGGAAGAATTCATGTTGTTATAATGTACATGCTACCCAGAACAACCAGGTGTTTAAAATGCCATTCCTGTCAAAATATAAGTTCCATTTTGGCACTGATACAAAAAACAAAATGAAAATGCACAGTGAAGGAGAAAGAGTCATCTTATAGCCTTTGAAAAAACATTAAAGTTAGAGGCAACAAAAAACATAGTTTTCTGGTATATAATAAAGTGACAACAGTCAAAAGGCTCCTATACTGCAAGAACGGGACCACAGATTAAAAAGGCCAGCCCAGTAGAGAAAAACTCATACAGTCACCAGGAATTTTGTTTTGTTCTTCCTTTTTCCTTCCCTTCCCTCCCCTCCCCCTCCCCCTCTGCTTCCCTTCATTTCCCTTTCCTTTAGTTTTCTTTCTTTTTCTTTTTCAGTTTTTGGTCAAGTTTTTCCTATGGCCTAAGCTGAACTCAGAGTGTGTTGCAGACTTGTCTGGAACTCCCAGGAATCCTGCTGACTCAGCCTCCTGAGTGCAGGCATTGCAGGCATTTTCAACATTCCATGCTCAGCCAATGAGTTTTTAACAACACTATGATGAAACCAGGTCTGGTGGTGTGCTTGTAATGCCAGCAGTCTGGAAGGCTGAGGCAGAAACATCACAAATTTAAGGACAGCTTCAGCAATGCAGCCATTTATCCAGAACCTGGATGAAAATAAAAAGAATTGTAAACGTGGAAGGCCATGGAGCTAAGGGCAAATCTCAGTATTCAATCCATAGAAACTGAATGCAAAACAAAAAAACGTGGGAAGTCCAACAGTAGAAAAAACAGTATTTTACACTGCCCTGCCTTTCTGGAGGGCAGTGTTCCCCAAGTGGCATTAGGTTTCACACTTTTCATGTAGTTTGACTTCAAAAAATCATCAAAATCCATGAGGGATAAAAAAAATAAACAGAAATTGCTTCAAGGACATCAAATCTCAGTCCCAGTGCTGAAGGCATTTGTAGTGATATTCTGAAGCACATGATGACCACAGTTACAAAACAGAGAATCTACAAATAGTGTTAATGGGATTTTCAATCTTACTTACTTTGAAAAAACTGCCATTTAGGAGGTTGATATATAGCTTAACTACACCCACTCTTTCTGCAAAGTGTCTAAAGATCAAAGCCAAATATTTCATTCTATGAATGCACAAAATTACTGCTGATTACCAACTCAAGATAATGTACATTTGCAATCCTAGCACTTTGGGAGAGGGAGCAAGATTGAATAAGGAAAGGTTTAAGCCTCACCTGGGAATCTCACAATCCTAGTGAGATCATGCCTTAAAATTTGTAAAAAGATTAACAAATTTTACAAATGTATGAAAATATAGATCATTAAGAAATCATTGTGCACAATACAGTAGCCAATGTTATTCTCTCATTGTTCTTCTGTATTTTATTCTTTTACAGACTTAACAATACCATCTTTTATGTGGTCCTTATTAATGTGTACTTGAGTTACATTAAAATAAGACAAGAAAGTCTTTCCAAAAAACAGTAAGCCTTTGCTCAAATCCTACTTCCATATATAAAGTTAGTGCTAAAATAAAAAGAACCATCAAATTCTCTTTATACTATGCTCTCCTAATCCTAAGAGTGTATATTCAGTAACATATCTACATTCATCTCAGTTAAAAGGTCAAAAAAATTGAAACAGTTCCACTTCTTGGCAGTAGATCAATGTCTACCTCATGGTAAACCTAATGCTCAGTGTGATGACTAAAGTACATATGTAAGAAAAATTCACCAAGCTTTAAGTTGTTGATTTATAGACAGTTTGTGTCTTTTTAAACCTTTTAAATGTATCTTTTATTTTGATTTATGTATTTATTTTTAAGACAGGATTTTGCTATGAAGTTTAGGCTTTCATTAAACTCACATTGTAGCCCAGGCTGACCTCAACTCACAGCAATCTTGCTGCCTCAGCCTTGTAACTTCTCGCATTAGAGATGGTTACTACCAAACCTGGCTCTCACTTACATTTTACATATTTTCCCAAATTAAATTACCCAGGATTATGCGGTATGTCATAGTTTATCAGGTGAATTATACAAAATGAAATCAGAAACCACTGAAAATGTAGTGAAGGAGACTCAAAATCCTCACCAACACAAAACATAGTGTAACATAACAAAACATAACATATTATAGCATAAAAACACAACAAAACAAAGGAAAACAAAATAAGAAAACAAGGTTGGAGATTTAGTTCAGTAGTATAAGTGCCCACTTGGCAAACCTGAGGTCATAAGTTCAATCCTCAGTACCAAAAAGAAAACAACCACCTAACTGTGATTTTAAAAACTGCTTGCAAGTGTACCTTAATAGTTTGTAAGCTAATCATACACAAGACATATCATCTGGCAATTTCACATCCAAGTACTTTTTCTTTGAAATAAAAGTCTATGTCCACTCAAGACCGTTTATAAGAATGGCTGTGGCAGCTGGCTTTCCAGGGCCAACCTGGAAACAGAACAAATGGAATCAGTAGATGGGTGACAGATGCATGAACAAGTTGCAGTTGGCGGGTTCAGCCCCATGAGAGTGTGTTGGCTCCACTACCAATAAGCTGCAGTATGTGGAGACAAATTCCCTAGGACGGATGCCCATGGGTCCTCATCAGCACAGGGTTATGATGTCCACGGCCTTGCAAAGCCTCCCCTTGCCCTCGCCACCTGCTTTCCCTCCTCAAAGTAGGTCAGAGTATGGAGCACTACAGGGTGTGGTTGAAGTAAACGTGAGTGAAACTTGCTATGAATCCTCCTTTCCTGGACACATGGGTGTTATAACATGAAACATTTCATATCCTTCAAGTAAAATTATTATGGGAATTATGGGAACATCTCCATGCTCCTTAGTGATAATGAAATGAAACTAACGTAAGTCCAGAAAAGACCGTCAAAAAAAAATTTGAGAAATCTCTAAACGAAGAAACTGTGCACCTCATCCTCACGAGAAAGGTTCTTTTGGAGGGAAAAGTCTAATAACACACACATTTTGCTAGTTTTTTAACTTGCTGTTTCTAAGGAGGACACAGATTAGCTCACAATAAAAACAACGGAGGCATCAGAGGAGGAGCTTCAACTGTGGACCCCAGCATATGACCTCACTTCCTTGGTGGTATGTCCAAACAGAACTCTGAATACTCTGGTCACCATGCACTGTGGTCTGGTGATAGTTGGCCTTCATAGATGGCTGGCTTGAAAGAGTGAACAAGGAACATGCTATGCTGCTTTCCCAGGGCTAGTGGCCCCAGCATCAGGACCCCGTGTCAGGGAACCACGTGGGAACATATGGAGAGGATGGTTCACTTGGTCCAGATGCTTCAGGAAGCTCAACTGGAAACAACCAGCTGTCAGCAGCTCAGGCCAAGACTCATTGGCACACAGAGGTGCCCAGAGGCGCCCAGAGACAAGAGGAAGCGCAGAACACATAACCCTAGAGTCAACCACCAGCCACTCAGAGACAATGAGTCCATGAATAGTTCAGATACAGGGAAGTTAAATTCTCACCTGAGCATCCCCATGAGACTTGGCCCCCTGTGTATTCAAGTCCTGGCCATGTGAAAGCACCTCAGTCTCGGTTTACAACACTGAACTGTGGGGTGCTGAATGGATCCAGAGTGCAGGGTCACTGAGGATGTAATGGGGACTCCATGGCAAGGCATTAGCTGTGGCCTTGGCCCCATGAAGACCTGCTAAGGAGGCTGTCCTGATTCCCAGTGATGACCTTCCACCCACCTCACTGACACACACACATGGGGAAAACTTTTCTGTTCTTTGGAAAGGAGATTAGAGAGGCATTCTAGGGGTTTCAAGGTATGCTCAGGGCAGGAATTCTTAGGAATGACAAAGTGTCCATGGCCCACAGGTATCACTGGAAAGTGGGTGGGTGTCATCAAGCCAAAATACACATGAAGACACCCTGTGTGAAGACACTTTTCTAAGTATTGTCCATGATCTTGTAAGCAGAACAGGTGCAACCACTGTGCTTTTGAGTTTTGATGTTCTTTGAAGGCCACAGCGTCAGAATTGGCAGCAGAACAGGTATTGTTCACATCAAGGAAGTCTTTCTGTGTCCAAGGCCAACCTTAGAAGTGGTTACAGACCAAGTAAGGAGGAGTTCTACAGAGACCAAGAAAACTGGGCAGATCTTTGCCTGACCTAGACACTGCAGAAAGTCGGGATAGACATTGATGACTCCTTACTTCTCAGATATTCATGGAGCACCAGCCCTGAGCCTTTGAGTGCAAAGACATGGCAGATATCAGTCTTTGCCTTTTTTGAGCTGACCTGCAGTGGGAAGGGCAGGGAGAAACTGTCATGTTTCCCTTAAGAAGGGAGTGGTGTCATACCCATAAGCAAGGACTGCCTCCAACGGAGCATTCTGTCAGCCTCTCAGGGATATCAAGGCCCGCACTGCCATACTGTAGTTGGGAGAGGGTGGGAGTAGACACTGAACTTGCTGGGCTAGAGGCCCATGTGCCTCTCCCTAAGGTAACCTGTATAGGTAGTGTTAGAAGAGAGGCCAGACCTCTTGCTTTGTTACCTCCCTGTTTGCTCCAGGTCCGCATCTCCTGTCCTTGAATACTCACTGGAGCTGAACTCCAAGGTGGCGTCCCAGGCCAAGCTTCTCATGGACCATCTTGAGCCTCCTAAGTCCCTGGTGCTTAAGTCACAGGGTAAGGAGCCCTGGAATGTGGGTTGTGGCTCTGAGAGGAGGAATGTGCTAGGGAACTCAGCAATGTGCCCAGATTATGGGAGACACAGGAACATGATCCCCTCAGGAGTCAGTGTGGGGATGCAGTCTGGGAGGCTTTCATTGGGCTGTATTCATGCACACAGCTGCCTCTGACAGGCAGTGGGAAGGTTTGGCCCTGAGAAGTCCCTGGAAAGTCAGTGATGTTTCCTTCCCCTGCAACTGCAGAGGCAATTCCAGTGCATGCTGAATTTGCACCCGCAGTGCTCGTGCCAGCTCCACCTACAGCTCCCTCACCAACTGTGGCCTCACAGAAAGAGCAGGCACATGTTTTTCTTTTTTCACCAGCTGCAGAGCTGGATCTCCTGGTGGCTCAACAGCAGGAGTCATCTCTTTACCTCTACCTTCAGGCAGCTCTTGACCCACACCTGCCATTCCCCTCTCTTCCGGATTTACATATCATTCTATTTATTATTATTCTATTCTGGGATGTGAGTGATAGAATTATTGTAAATGAAATTTAAGGGTTTATTCTTGTTTCAGTTGATGAGTTTGGTACGATTTAGTGCATTCTCCATATTGTGAAACCTTCACCAGTGTCCTCTTCCAGAACATTTTCATCAACTCACTACGCAAATATATATTCTTTTATTTTGCTTCCTACTATATCCTGGTCACCACTCATCTTATGTCCTTGTAATTTACCTTTCCTACCTTTTCCATATCACTGCAGTTGTGTTTCTACTCTGCCTTACCTTGCTGTAAGTAACTGTTTAATCTCACCTTGTCTGAGAAGGGAAAATCCAGACAGATTGCATTAATTTGTCATGCATGTATTCTTGGCAGGGCATACAAAAATAATTCAGGAATTTTTTGTAATTCTTATGATTCTTTGTTTTGTTAATTATGTTCCTGGCTTTATAGCCATAAACACATCAAAACTGCTCCATGTTTAATTACGTGTAGGTCATTTCCTATCCATTTCATATGAAAGAGACTAACACACTTTATTTTGTTACAGAGCAGCACCATGGGAGTGTCGCACCCATGTTTATTCTTTAGATATTTCCAATGATAAATTATTAATTTTAATTTATGAGTGCTTAACATGAAAACAATCACAAAAGTAAAGTATTGTAGTTGTAATACAACCATTAAAATGTGAGGCACTGTGTGTTCCAAGGAAAGTCTATAACCCAGTATAGAAAGTGCAGTGTCACAGGCAGCATGTCCATTGAATTCCCCTGTGGTTTATCTCCATGAAATGTCATGAATATGGCTGCCCACGTCCTCTTCTCTGGACAGAGTAAATTTACAGAAAGTCAGTCTCAGCATGTCACCACCTATAAGTTTTAGTTCTTACCCAGTAGTTCAAAGAACAAAACACATGAACACAGCCCAACTAAGAGTGGGCTGTGTTCATAAGGAAAGAAACATGATGGTCAGCGAGGCAAACAAGCTGGGGAAATGAGCACTGGGAAACAGCAGAGGCATCAAGCTCCAGGTAGTAAAAACCAGCACAGAACTCGAATCCACCAGGCTCCTGGCCAGGCTGGGGTAGATGGTGGGGACCCAAGAACTCTCCATGACTCCTCAGGGGCTGGGGTGCGGTCTTCAATCACAGATCTGCTGTGTCATGGTGTAAACCCCTGCAGCCTTCACAGAGGCCAGCTGATTGGTTGCTCCATGCTATAAATGCTCCAGGCTGAAGTTATTCACCCAAGTCCTGGCTACACTGTGCTGCCATTCGGGGCTGGGCAGCAGGAGAGTTTAGATAACTGATTCAGCAGCCACTAGGTTTCCCACAAAGAAATAGCTGAGCACGTGTGTGCCCCAGTATAAGCTAAGGTGTAGGTCCTGAATTCGATGGATGGTAGAAAGTTTTCCCATGGTCTTTGAACCAATTAGGCCTATAATGTGTCACAGGCTTGGGGAAAGGCATCATTGACAGTGAGTGGTGAGTTCTAAGTCCAGGCCTTGCCCTGCCCAAAGGACTACATGTGACAATGACAACGTGAGGTAACCCAAAGATGATGGCCTTAGGAGGGATGGTATCAAATTACAGGCATGTGTAGATGGGGACAGTGCCCAGGTGAAGAGAACCCCACGTGACACTCTAGTGCCTCACCCCGAAGCATGCTAGAATCTCCAAAGTAAAGGACTATGTGTGTTATTTCATTCCCAATGGACATTTCACAACCAGTGCCCAGAGAGGGACAATGCCAGGCCCAAGGCACAGGACATGGGCAGAGTAAAGAGGATGGGGGAGAAGTCCAAAAGAGAAAACCTCTTAGCACAGGACCCATCCCACTCCCATAGGCATTAGAAAAGCAGCCCCCAAGCTCCTGGGACCTGAGCCTAAACATATAGGATTGATTTCAAGCAGCATCCCAAGGGATATACACACACATGCACACACACACACACACACACACACACACACACACACACACACGAACACACAGTGATGCCATGGGCACCCACTGGGTAGCTCAAAGGAAAAGTGATATGATTCATTCAATCTACATGCCTCAAATTCTCACCTTATTCCTGGGCTGAACTAGGCTGGCACCAACACAGAACAGGACAATATGTCACTAGCCACCCAGAAGCTGGAAGGTTGGAGGAGAGGCACAAATCACTGCAGAATGTAGTGGAAGAGAAGACCCAGAGCTATATCCCAATAAAGCAAGGGCAAACAGAGGTAAAGGTCACTACCTGGGGGCATCTGAACAGCCTCACTGAGATGGAACTGATGCGTAAACCAGAGACATGCAGGCCCTAATGCTGTACAGAGTTGAGTCTGTGTGGCAGAATAGAGGACCAACCATTTAGAGATTCAAAGTCAATTTTTTTAGTCAAGAAAGAGATGAGAAGGGAGAACAGAAGGCCTGGTGAGAATAAGGGAGGGGAGGAGTGGGTGAGGGACAGGGGTGGGGGAAAAACCTCACATCTGCTGTAGCGCACCAGTGACCACTGATGATTGCATGGCTGCAAATTTAGGTACAACATGTAAACTTCAGTTCTCTCAGGTTCTATGGGTCAGGAATTCAGGAGGTGCTGCTGCAGGATCCACCATAGTTTCTCCTGACCAGGCTGCAGGCTCAGTGGAAACACTGCTGTAGAACAATCTGTTCTCAGGCTCTCTCTCTCTTGCTGACAGGCAGGAATTCAGTTAGGTTGGAGGACTGATGTCTCCTCTGTCTGTTAACCTTTTTCTCTGCAAAGAGTCAGCCTCTCCTCAGGGAAAATGCAGAGATAGTCAGAGATTTAGAGAGGAAGACAGAATGAAACAGAGAGGAAGGAAGGAAGAACAGAGAAGGGAGAGAGCAGGAGGTTGGTCACAGTCATTTTATGAGTGAACCTTGATAGTCACATCCAAATTACATCTGCCATGTTGTGTTATTAAGAACAAGTAAGGAATTGGGGAGAGAGCTCAAGACAGAGCACTTGCCTACCATGCCTGAGGACCTGGGCTCAATTTCAGCCTGGCTAACACAAACCAGAAGAAACCACGCTCAAGGAATGAGCTACTCAGGAGGTGGCCATCAGAAGGTTAGCTGTCAGCAGTTGAGCACCCTTGCCATGGGTGTGCTGACTCACAAATGTAGCCACAGTGCTGGTAGGTTTTGAGGGTGCATCTGCATCCATAGTGCTTTCTTAGCCTGTGTGAAGTCCTGACTTGAGGCCACAACACCAGTACATAGAAGAAATTGAGATGCTTAGGGAACATAATGATGGCTGATCTAATGAACTTCTGCCCCTCATGATGCCACCAGGGAATCATGTCCAGGAGGTGAGTGTAATCTCCACCACCATACAGCAGGAACCAGGCCTGTGTGCACTGTGTTCACCTCTCTTCCACCCCTTCATGGAAGTGAACTCTAATTCTGTATACTGTGTACACATGACACCAGACCACAAGGTTTAAAAGTGTCATCTCTCACCTCTGATGATGTCCCTAGGAAGCAGGTGCCATAGTTCCGGGGGACACACTGGAAAGGAACTGAGAGGCATGGTGTCTTGTCTAAGTTGACAAGGGAAGTAGGAAGGAGGAGTGGGTCTAAAACTAGGTCTGCTCAGACCGGGGACCTTGGATTCATTGTGGTTTTTCCTTTGCCATGGGAAAGCTTTGCCTTTTGCCAAGGATCCATCACTTGGGTGGAGCAGTTGTCTTCACTCTGAAGGACAGTGGGCAGTCATTCCATGTGCTACCATGGTATCCAGAGCAAGAATCTCTGGGTGATGCCAGATGACCCAGTTCCACACAGACGTCATGGAGGGAGCTGGTGGGTGCCTTAAATCATCAATGTATCAGGCATTGACCATGATGCAATGACCAGAGCAGATGCAAAAGCTGGTCTCTTGTGCTTCCATATTGTGAAGGCCACACAGTCACCCTGGAGAACTGACCAGGTACCACCCACCTTACTGTGAATGTCCCTAATTCTTGGCCTCTGTACACATGGACATAAAATATGGGAAGGAGAGACCCGTGAAGGCACACAGAATGGGGTGATGCATCCATATATCAACTGAAGGTGGAGGAAAGGCAGGCAGGGAGCACTCCCACTGTCCACTCACTTTTCAGATAGTTATAGAGCAGCACCCTGTTGAGCCCCCATGATTAAAGTAACACTGCAGACTGCACTCTCTTTCTCACAGAGGCAATATGCCACAAGGGGGATAAAGGGAGTTGCATTTCAGGCTTCCTGAAGAGTGGAGGCCAGGTGGTCACAGCACTATCCAGGGAACTCTGTCATCAAGTGAGGGCTGATTATGGTTAGTGCACAGGATACCCTGGGAGGGCACTTTGGGAGGGAGGCCAGACCTGTAATGTTGCTTTCAACTGTCCTCCTCAGGATCAGAGTTCCCCTCTTGGCTCCTGGCAAGATGGCAGATGCTGCTGAGGAAGGTGGGACAACCAGCCCAACCAAATCTGATTGAGTTGGGCCAAGCCCCCTGTGTATTCAAGTCCTGGCCATGTGCAAGCACCTCAGTCTCGGTTTACAACACTGAACTGTGGGGTGCTGAATGGATCCAGAGTGCAGGGTCACTGAGGATGTAATGGGGACTCCATGGAAAGGGATTAGCTGTGGCCTTGGCCCCATGAAGACCTGCTACATAGGGTTTCTCTCCAGTGTGAATTCTTTCATGAACCTTACAATGTGCACGTGTGTTAAAAGCTTTCCCACATTGCTTACATGCATATAGTTTCTCTCCAGTGTGAATTCTTTCATGTTCCTTACAATGATCAGGTCTGGTAAAAGCTTTCCCACATTGCTTACATACATAGGGTTTCTCTCCAGTGTGAATTCTTTCATGTTCCTTACAACGATCAGGTCTGGTAAAAGCTTTCCCACATTGCTTACATACATAGGGTTTCTCTACAGTGTGAATTCTTTCATGAACCTTACAATTTGCACGTGTGTTA
Source organism: Cavia porcellus (assembly GCF_034190915.1). Classification (NCBI taxonomy): domain Eukaryota; kingdom Metazoa; phylum Chordata; class Mammalia; order Rodentia; family Caviidae; genus Cavia; species Cavia porcellus. The sequence goes on from NW_026947529.1 coordinate 4,700,097, forward strand.
AAAGCTTTCCCACATTGCTTACATACGTAGGGTTTCTCTCCAGTGTGAATTCTTTCATGTTGCTTACAGTATCCCCATGTGTTAAAAGCTTTCCCACATTGCTTACATACATATGGTTTCTCTCCAGTGTGAATTCTTTCATGTTCCTTACAAAATCCAGGTCTGGTAAAAGCTTTCCCACATTGCTTACATACATAGGGTTTCTCTCCAGTGTGAATTCTTTCATGTTTCTTGCAACATCCAGGTCTGGTAAAAGCTTTCCCACATTCCTTACATACATATGGTTTCTCTCCAGTGTGAATTCTTTCATGATTCTTACAATCTCCCTGTGTTTTAAAAGCTTTCCCACATTGCTTACATACATATGGTTTCTCTGCAGTGTGAATTCTTTCATGAACCTTATAACTTGCACGTATGCTAAAAGCTTTCCCACATTGCTTACATACATATGGTTTATCTCCAGTGTGAATTCTTTCATGTTGCTTACAACATTCAGGTCTCGTAAAAGCTTTCCCACATTGCTTACATACATATGGTTTCTCTCCAGTGTGAATTCTTTCATGTGCCTTACAACGTCCAGGTCTGGTAAAAGCTTTCCCACATTGCTTACATACATAGGGTTTCTCTCCACTGCAATATTTTTCATGGATCTGAACATCGTGGTGTGTTTCTGTTTCTTTCACATTCACATTACCTTCTGCATTACAAAGAAATACTTCTTTACACTGCTTCCAAGATGTATGTCCATAAAATTTCCCTAGCTTGTCATTTCTGAAAAGAAAAAATCACATATAGGATTTATAACCATATTACTAAGCTTTTTTCGAGAGTTGAACAAAACTGTTTGCAGTCTCATTGTTTGAATCCCACTTGATATGTTTCACTTTTGTATTTCATGACTATTTCTATGATCAGCATTCGTAATCATCATCTTGCTATTTGTTACTGTTTTTTTCACTTTGAATGCAGTATTATTTCTACTTATTTTGTCTTATTTAATCTTTCCTTATATTAAATTTAAAAAAAGAAAAATTCACTGTGAAATTGGTCTCTGTTAATGACTGCATTAATATCAAGTTCTGTTTTTAATGCCTGCTAAGAAATTCTGACCAAGAAGCAACAGAATGGCCTTGTAAGATATGTTGAAAACAACCATTCCCAAAAGAGTGGTACACATTTGGAAATCTTAAAAGTTGGTACTTTGAAATGCATAATCTTTACCTTCACTTTGGGAATGGGTACATATATGTATCACATGCAGATTATTCTCATATGTTTCCCCATCACAATCTTCCTTCTGTCCTTAACTTGTAGTTCCCTTTTCCATCTGGTCAGTCTTACTTTTCTCTAACAACTCTGTTTCATTTCTTTCCACATTTTGTACTTTGGTTTCTCCTCTAAAAGAAATCCAGTGACCTTTTAGGTTTTATAGCTGAGTTATTTCACTGAATTGATGGGTGAAAGACCCATCTAATTCTTATGGAAAATGACATTATATTATTTATTTTTTGACATTATATAACACATTTTTTCCATTCTGGGCTGGGAATGAGCAACAGATATTAGCATAAATCTATAGCTTTTTAAAAATCTATTTTAACAGATTTTCATAGATCATTAAGCTGTGAAGTTTGAACTTGAAATTGCCATTCTGCAAACAGATTTGCAAACCCTAGTGTGCTGGGTTTACAAGAATGTAAAATCACAGAGAGTCTATTAAAATTTTCCTTCTCCACAAATCCAGTGATACATAGATAAGCTTCAAGGCCTGATCTGTCATAACTTGATCTGCTTTGTATATGACTAAGCATGTATCAGTATTTTATGCAGATTTTGAGATTTTAAAAATATCCAGGACAAGTATGAGGGGATCAATTTCTAGAGACAATTGCATACTGATATTCAAAATGCATGCACTAACATTCCACCAGCCTACTAAGAATATTAGTCAGAATCGCCGATTGTCTAGAGCATGGCTTGAAAACATGAGCACTCAGTTTTATTTCACATTCTATTGCAATCTTAGCAATTGTTAGATAATGAATGTGTTGTATTCACATGTATATATGGGTAGAAAAACTGAAGGCAGAATGTCATAACTCAAAGTGCATGCCTTTCGTACAGATCTATATGCAATGTCATACATTTTCATGATTTAATTCCCTCATATATACACTAGCTTATACATCTTTGGAGAATATTACTGACATTAAATTGAATGGTGCCTCATTTCTTTGGTGGTCAATTTTCTGCTGACTCACTAATTACTCAAGAACATTCCTCTCCTTGTGAGTGTGAATTACCTTAAGTATCTCCAGTAAATTTTGCATTCTTTTTCAGCTTCCTGGATATCCCCAAGTCCTCCTGAATTGTAGACATAGAAATACCAGGACTCAGTTGAGTAATACATACAAATTAATAGATTTTGTTTAGATTTATGATATAATGTATCCAGGTCTGAGCTATTTTTAAAAATATTTTCATATTCTTTTTAACAAAACAGCAGTAATGAGCAACAAACAATATTCTGACAGCATGAGTGCCAAAAAAGATTTCATCCTTACCTATTGCAGCCATGTTCCTAAAGATTTCACCCATCACATCTCTGTAGAGGTTCTTTTGGGATGGACTCAGCAAACTCCACTCCTCATTGCTGAAGTTCACAACCACATCCTCAAAGGTCACTGCCTCCTAAAGGATCATACATATATTTCTCAAAGGAAGCTTGAGACCCCAGGTTTGTGATATCTTAAATTCTCTCCTACAAATCTGAATCAAAAGCAAAGTGTGGTGGTGCATATCTATAATCCCAGCACTCAAAAGGCGAGACAGGAAGGCATCAGTGAGGTCAGGCCAATTCTAGGCTCTATAGGGTGTTCAAATCCAGCTGATATACATACAGAAAGCTTGTCTCAATAAAACAACACTAAACTCAACAAATAAAGCCAAACAAAACAGCTGAATGAAGACTGATTTGTTCAAATTTAAATCTATGTCTTGGTCGTTAATTTTGTGTCTATATACATTTTTGAAGACAGCAAATTTGATACTAGATTGCAACTCACTGCTAATATAACAGCCAAATAGGAGCACTGATTCTTGTGCTGAGTCATGGCAAGATTCCCTGTGCTCTTTCTCTAAAGCAGAGCTCACAGTGAGAAGCCTGCAGGACCAGCAACCACAAAGCACAGAGGCAGATAAATGTCTCATCAATTGCCTTGGAAGCCAAGCAAGCACCTCCCCTCCCTAGTCAGTGGTGGCAGTCTGGAAAACTGCAGCCCTTCCAGGGGGATAACCAGCAGCAGCTCCTAAGATCCGTTCTATGTTGGAACTTAGGGCGCTGTGAAACCAAACAACCAGCCTGTCTCCCTAGTAAGCAACACTGAACCTACTGATGCACCACCTAGAATCAAACATCCCACTTCCCTACCCCTCTTCTCCTGTCACCCCACATTAGCAAATGGGAACCAGAAATCTGAGCATCTCCTGGAAAGTAGACCATAGCAAATAAGGGGGACTTCCTTCTACTATCTCCTTGAAGGAAAACGTTTTTATTATTGTTTCACTCTATTCTGATTAATGGTACTGCTCAATTCAATATTCTGTTTTGATAAGTTCTATAATGTTCTGCATTTCATCTCATTTTGATATATGTGATTAAAGAACAACTATGATAAAGATAACAAAATATACTTTGATACATATTACTGTTATCCCAGTAACGTGTTGTGAAGTTGTGTACCAATTTCACTGTGTGATCTTAGTTGACCTTAAGCTGCCTTGTTCTGTTCTATTTTACCAATTTCAAATTAAATAAAAAATCTCAGTAATCACTTTGATAGACTACAGATGAGGTCTGTTCAAATCTCATTTAGGCCAATGAGTACTTTGTTCTTAATATACTTAAGCAGCATTTTGAAACATGAATTTGGTTTCATAGAACAAAACATAAATAACATCAAATATGGTATAGAAATAATAACTCAAGTGTTAGTGGAAAACAGCTGTATTTTAAAAATATGTATATAAAATGAAACCAGGCCCAAGCTATAAATTAAACATCACTGTCACCAATTGATCACTTTCAATTCAAATATAAGAAATATATCTTGGGAGGCTGGTGAAGGATTTCTTCCTTGAATTTGGGGCTTTCCTAACTTACAGAGCTGTCTAAAATAGAAAACCCTGATTGAGACACCAAACAAACAAAGTGAAACTTAAAAACAGTACTGCATAACACACCTTTGGTTAGTTTTAAAAAAATTATAGCCACACAATACAGAAAAATTCCAACAATATTCAACACTTTCTCAGAAACAATGTGGATATCGACCATACTACACAGAAAATATTTTCATAGTTGCGCATTTAGCTCAGTGTCATGAACACCTGCCTGGAAAGCATAGGTCATGCGTTTGATCCTTGGTACAAAAAAATTGAAAATTTCAGCTTCATGACAATGGGGCATAATTAGAGATAATCAAATTAGATCTCAAGTATGGAACACAAAAATTATGGGTTGACAGGGATGTAGAATACTGATTGTTGCCAGAGCTGGTGTTGATCACCTCAATGAAGCAATCAGAACCAAATTTACTTCACTCTTACTCTAAGAACTACCTGACTTTCAGTGAAGACGCTCTCTGTTGTATGTCCTGCTATTTGCTGCCTGCATCCTGTCAGCCACTTCCACATCTTTTCCACACTCCTCTGATCCATCCTAAGCAGAAAACCCTTCATGCCTTAACTACTGATATCCCTGCACAATTTCAATTTAGGGCATCTCTTTACACGAATTAGTAAAGTCCATTACAGAGCATTTCCATATTTAAACAATGTATATGATCAACCACGCTATTAAATCACCTCTTCATTCAGAGATGACACCCATATTCCTTTCCATTCAGAAGGAAATCACGTGTATATGTTCATGCAAATGACTAAATTTAGGCATTTTTCAAAGAGAATTTAACACGCAGCCCTTTCTGGAATTTATCCTTAGCAAGCACACTTTACCCTGGCCTTGATGACATTTTTATATCTGCTTCATTTTTCTCAAAATTCAAACCTCTATGGCTGTTCTCACAAACATAGTCTATGAGCACTTGTGTCACATAAAGAATGCTCAGAAATTCTTTGCACTGTTATTTATCATACACAGGAGTTCACCAGGTGTTTGGAAAGCCTTCCTCCACTGAAGTATATCACTACACATCTCTGAATTCTCATAATCTTTGCCAACACCTGTCATGGGGTTGAAAATGTGAGAACATAGTATAAATTTAGGTGATCACAAAATACATAAATGCATAACTTTAAGGAGAGCAGTTGTGGCTACGAGGTCCTGCAGCAGAGACAATTATAAACTTCTGGCTTTCAGATCTGTTGCTGACAGGAATGAGAGCAGAGACCTGGCTTATTACAGCTGCACCCAGCTTGAAAACACATCGGAATCAGGCTCTCCTCATGCCCCGTCCTGGGCCCAGACTTGGAGGAGCAAGGGCAGCAGGGGATTTCAAAAATGGCCTTGTGGCCTGGTTGTATCACAGTGGTGACAGCGTTCTAGGGACCCAGAACTGTCCTGGCCCCAGTGAGAGGTAAAAGGGACAGAGGATGACTCACTGCTAGCACTAGACGAACTCAGGGTCTGAGGCTAAGCACACAGGCTCTAGACAGCACAGCTGCTTCTCACCACTTTTTTTTTCTTTTCTTTTTCTGTCTTTCTTTCTTTTTTTTTTTCTTGGTCTTTTTCCTTTTTATTGGTACCGGGGATCGAACTTACGACTGCCTGCTTTTATGGCAGGCACTCATGCAGCTGAGCTAAACCCCAGCCCCTTCAAACCACTTCTAACTGGTCTCAAGTGGATTCCAACCCATTTAACTGCTCCCATCCCATAACATTACCATTGCATAGTTTGGAGGACTCCCAGGTTCTTTCTAAGCAGTCCACAGTGAATAGAAGCAAAAAATAGTGGTCTAGCAAACATCTAGCGCTCCCTTTTTTGCCCTGGCTTTGCAATTGATGCCATGACACCGGAAGAGACTGCCTACCTTGGCCCGCCTGATTGGACAGTTCTTACAGCCAGCCTCTTCATCACTGATTGGCTCCTGCTATCCTGCCTGCCTTCCCCACCAAGAATAATTACAGAAAAAAAACCCACCCTGGAATTGTGGATCCCCAGTGAAAGATGGTGGAGGCTTCTGGAGCCGGCTGTCTTCTGGAATGTTGACCTCAGCTCGTCTGATGGGTATTTGCACTGAAAGTCTTTACCTCAGTCCTTGTTTTTTCTCCCAAACGCATTTTATTTGAAATTTAAAAAGTAAAAAAAGGGTCCAGGGATTTAGCTTAATCGCCTGCCTGGCAAGCTAGAGGTCCTGCATTCCATCCAAGATCTGGCTACCACAAACTGTGCTGCTATAAACGTGGGTGCACTTATATCATTGTGGTATGATGATTTTTATTCTTTTGGGTAGATACCCAGAAGGAGAATAGCTGAGTTGAGTGGGACCTGTAGACCTAGTTTGTGTGGAATCTCCACACTGATTTCCACAGTGGTTGCCTTACCACCAACAATGGAGAAGGATTCCTTTTTCCCCCACAACCTCTCCAGCATTCGTTATTGCTTGATTTCTTGACAGTAGGCATTTTTTTTCCTGGGGCAAGGTGACATATCAGTGTTATTTAGTTTGCAATTGTTAAATGTCAAGTGATGCAGAATATTTTATCACATATTTATTTGCTGTTTCTATTTTTTCATCTGAGAACTGTGTATTTCACCTCAGATGCACATTTTTGGATTGGGTCTTTAAATCTGGGAAGACTGAAATTTTTTAGTTTTCCGTGCTCTCAATAGTAATACTTTGTCTGAGGAAGAGTTGGCAAATATTTTCTCCCACATTGTGGGTTGTCTTTTCACTCTGTTATTGATTTCTCTTGCTGTTAAAAAGTTTTTCAGTAGGGTGAGATTCTCACTTAATTGTCTTTGATTTTTGCTGTTCAATCCAAGTTTTCTTCATAAAGTCTTTTCGTACATCAATGTCTGCAAGAGTTTTACTTACTCTATCTTGCAGCAGATTTAATGTTTCTGTTTTAATATAAGATCTGTGATCTATTCTGATCTTAGCATAATACACGTTGAAAGATAATATTCATAACGTATAGAGCCAGGTTTTCCAGCACCATTTATTAAAGAGGCTGCTTTTCTTCCAATGACTTTGTTTGGCACCTTTGTCAAAGATAAGATGGTTTAGTGGTCTGGGGTTGTTTTTCCATCTTCTAATTTGTTCCTTTGATCTTTGGGTCTGGTTTTGTTTGTTTTGTTTTTTGTCAGTACCACATCTTATTTTTTTAATCACGATACCTTTATAGTATAATTTCAAGTCAGGGATTTTGATGAACCCTATCTTTCCTTTGTTTCAAAGCATCACCTTTGCTACTCTAGGTCTCTTCTGGTTCCAGATGAATTTTTGGAATTATTTTGTGTTATTCTTTGAGATATGCTACAGGGTTTTGATTGGGATTGCACTGAATCTGTACAATAGCTTTGGAAGTATGTTCATTTTCACTATATTGAATTTCCCTACCCAAGACTATGGGATAGCTCTTCATTTTAGAATGTCGTCTTCAATCTCCTTTTTGAGAGTACTGTGGTTTACAGTATAGAGATCCTTTACATCCTTTGTTAGATTGATTCCTAAGTATTTCATTTTGTTGGATGCTATTGTAAAAGTTATTGTTTGCTTGATTTCTCTTTCCATGAGTTTTTTATTCTTGTTTATGAAATCTAGTGATTGTTGAGTGTTGTCTTTTTAACAAGCTATATTACTGAATTTTCTTCTTTAACTAGAATTCTTTTGGTGGAATTTTTATGGTCTTCTAAGTAGAGTATCATGTCTTCTGCAAATAATGATAGTTTAACATTTTCATTTCTATCTTTATTCCTTTTATTTCTTTCTCTTGTCTAATTGCTCCAGCTAGTTTCCAGGACTATATTGAATAAGAGCGGAGGCAGTAGACATCCTTGTTTTGTTCCTCATTTTAGAGTGAAAGAATTCAGTTTTTGTCCACTTAGTATGAGGTTGAATGTTGGTTTGTAATAAAAGGCTTTTATCAGATTGAGATAAAGATCATCTCTCCTGATTTTTGTAGGTTTTTTATTATGAATAGGTGATGGACTTTGTCAAAATCATTTTCTGCATCTATTGAAATGATCAAATGATTTTTGCTTTTGGATTTGTCAATACGGTGTATTATATGTATGGATTTATGTATGTTGAACCACTCTTGCGTCCCAGGGAATAATTCCACTTGACCATGTTGTACAATCTTCTCGATGATATTCTGCAGTCTGTTTGCCAGTATGTTATTGAGGATATTGCTTCAATTTTCACTAGGCAGAATGGTCTGTAATTCTCTTTCTTATTTGGATTGTTCTCTAGTTTTGGTATCAGGGTAATGCTTGCTTCCAGGAATGAATTGGGAAGAACAATTTCCCATTCGATTTCATTGAATTTTGAGAAGTGGTGGTGTTAGGTCTTCTCTAAATTTCTTATTTATCCCTGCCATTTCATGGCTACCCCTGCTTTCTTTCAAGGATCAGTGGACTCTTTCCATAATGGGCTGCAAATATTTTCAGGATTAAGGTTCAATCCTCCAGGAATAAAAAATCCACTGATGTCAAAAAATATTCTGAGAACAGGCCAGAACAGGACACAACAGAACAGAGAGTCGGAAGTCTGTGTTAGAGGCAGCAGACTTCATCTTAATGATTTTCACTCGTTTCTATTAATTTTCCACCTAGAAACCCAGTATGTGAAAACAAAAGGAGCATAGTTACCGTGTAAAGTGAAGACATTACATTTAAATGATAGTAATGGTCTGCAACAGAGTAAGGATGAAATAAAAGCTAGCATCAGTTCGCCAAGACAAGCTTGCTACTCATTCAGACTCATATAATTTCTGAATTCTGAAAGTGATCATATTGCCAAGCATGGGGGTGACAATTATTGCTGAAATGGAACCAAATTCCTAATCAAATTAAACATTTCCTTCTGGTGAGGCAGGGACACCCAAGGACTTCACACTCTAAGTTCCCCTTGCCACATAGTTCCCTTGTCACTAATTGGCACTCAGCTCTTTGTTGTACTCTACTCAAATAAAATAGGGCCCCATGATGAAAAAACGGGGCAAGACGCCAAGATGACAATGGCGCAAAACGTCTTTTTTAAAAGAAGTGCTTTTATTTTAGCTGGCCCAGCGACACAGTTCAGATGGAATTTGCAAACTGTGCAACTGAGTTAGAGTTTTGACTGATTTTTATAGTTCATTTATGATTAGCTCATTGATCATTAAGTACATAGTGATGAGAAACAGAAATAAGATGGGCCTTTGTTCCCCTTTGCAGAGGTAAGAGACATTTCACAGTGGGTGGTTAGACAATTCATAGCCCTTGGTCTGCCAATTCCAGGAACATTTGTCTCTCATAAAGGGAATAATGGTTGACACAAGATCATTTGTCTCTTACAAGGGGAACAAAAGTTGACATAGCACACAGGTCACTAAGGTGGGGGGATGACGCATTACAGCACAGCAGAACCACGTGGTCAGTTAATTTATAAGTATGTGGTTGGTGTTTGGTTACTAGGGTATTGAGCTCAGTATAGAATGACAATATTACTAATAACTACATGTTTAAGTAAATATTTTTGTTAATTATCTTTTAATCAATTATTTTAATTTTTAGCATCTTAGTATAATATTACTAATCTGTTTATATGCAAGGTCCAATTGTTAAACAAGTAAGTAAGATTAACAGAGGTCTGGAGGCTTCTATGATTAACGTTGTCAACCAGGGAGATAGAGAAAACCATCCCTCAAGCCAATTCTGTTCCGTTTGTCTGGCTTGTTCTTGATCCTGTAGCTGCCCTTTAAGGCTGGCCATACTTTGTCTGATAACCCCAGAATGATTGGCATACAAACAACAATATTTTCCTAATGTCAGACAAAAGCCTCCTTCCTTTAGGAACAGGAGATCTAGACCCCGCCAGTTTTGTAAAACCATCTCAGTCAGTGAACTTATAGAATCCTCTAATTTGGAGACAGAATCACTAAGGGCTGCTAAATCTTGGTCAATGAGTACACATAAGTGTCTATAATTTTGGTCTTTTGACTATTAGGCTGGACACTCTTAAACCTATTGACCTTGTTATCTCAATTTTTAGTAATACAGGTAATAATGCAGGATATTTTTGCTCTTACTGGACTCTTAAAGTCAAAGCTAGGGAACAAGTGACTCTTACCATTATCTCTAGGGTACCAATACACTTGGGGAAAGATATGGACTAATATGTAAAGCTCAGGGCACTGGGTAAACAGGTGATGCATGGAACAAGGAGTTATATTAGAACTACAGGCAAACCAGGCTCCATTGGGAGCAACAAGGTGTTGATTAGCAGGATAGGAAAAAGTATAAATCAAAGCTGAAGAGGTAGGATTACAGAGTGCAGCATTAGGGGAAGTGTGCAAGGAGTAGGAGGCAGAGTAAACACAGATTCCTCGAGCACCCTGTACATTGTCCAGTGTGAGCCAGGGCTTAGCATCCCACCAACAAAGGTGTCATCTGTACAGGAATTGAAAGTTGATTTGCCATAAGCAATGTCCAGAGGCAAGAAGGGGCTAGAGATGTCACAGAAATCGCAGAGGGCAAAAAGGTCTCAGGAGCAGGAAGTCTAGTGGAGAACAGAAGATTGGGTCTCAAAAGTGAGGAAAAAGTTAAAGACCCCATTTATTTCCCTGTCAAGGAGATACAAATTTACAACCCCAATGTCTACAAAATATTTTGTCTCTATGGATTGTGAACACCTATAATCAGAGGCTGGCTGTTGCTTTTGGGGACAAAGATACCAGTAAGTGGACGGTAATTGTTTTTGAATACATAGGTCCCTGTAAGTCTTGATTAGCAACCAATCAGGCAGCATGACATGCACACCCAACAACAATTTTTTTGTCTAATTTTTGCTAGGATGTTATCTAATAGGAAACATAAATTTATCTTAATTATCTTATAGACAGTAGCATTGGCTTCCAATAATTTACCAGTGAAATAGTCAGTAATTGTAAGTTTTAAACAGTGGGTTACAAGGTATCTCCTTGGGGTCTCCATAAGGAAAAACACCTAAGAACAAGATTATCAGATACATTTGGCAATCTTAAGCTTTAAAGAATCCTTGGAGGGAACAACAGTCCACTTACCTGTAGGTTGATTGCTGTCAGAGGCCAGAACTGGCTTGAGGTAGCAATGATGAATTGAGGCAGGCTTTTTTGTGACTTTGAAGGCAGTCAGAGTGCTGAGGACCACTGTGTAAGGGTCTTCTCACCATGGTTTGAGGGACTCTCGGTGATGTCTCTTGATGAGTAGTGTCCTAGGTTTCACGGCAGGACGTTTGTCTTCAGGATGGGCTGTAGGCAGAGGTTGTTGTTCTCAGAATAACTGATGGATGGAAGTCAGAGCAAGTTAAAGGGCCTGGAGGAACTTAGCAAGATCTTGATTAGCCAGCTCAGCTAATTTTTTTTTCAGAAATCTTAGGAATAAGAGGAGGAGGTCTCCCACATAGAACATTAAAGGGGAAACAACTGTAACATAGGGGGTACATTGTGCACGCAAGAGGGAAAAAGGAAGGAGACTCACCCAGTTCTCGTCAGTTTTGAATGTCATCTTAGTTACTACCATTTTTAAAGTCTGGTTTATACTTTTTATTTGTCCTCAACTTTAAGGCCAGTAAGCACAATGGAGTTTTTAATCAATCTGCAAAGCTTGGGTTAGTTTTTCAGTTATCTGGGCTATAAAACCCGGACCATTGTCAGACCCCATGGATAAAGGGAGGCCAAATTGGGAAAACTGCTATCAGGGCTGACTCAAGACTTATTAGGAAAAGCTATCTACCAGTACTCATTCCCTTGAAGTCCAGGTTTTTTTTTTTTTTGTAAAATCTAATTCTCAAGGTTTTTCAGGCACAGTCCCATGATACCAAGTGGTTTTCATTTGTTGTGGTTGCTTAAGTTTTACCAAGTGGCACTGAGGGCCTCTAAGGCTCACAGACTGAGTAAGCTTTGATAACTGAGGGATAAAGAAATGATCTCAAAAAGGGCAGCGAGTTTTGATCCTCCCATGTGAGTGGACTGATGAGCTTGTTGGATGAGTTTTTATCTCAAGGCCTTGCAGAGGAGTACTTGAGTATGAAGCAGTTGGTACCAGCCCCCAGGGATATCAGACTTTGCTTGGAGTTGAGCTGCCAAATGTAAGTCTTTTTGAGTGCAAAAGTGCTCTGGCAGAGTGGGTGGAATCAGTAGCAATGCCGGGATTGTCTCAATCCCCACTGATTTTGTGGCTGCTTTTTAGGGAGCTGCATCTGTTAGATTATTTAATAGCCATATTCCTTGGCATCCAAATGGCAGCTAACAAATCCAAAACTTGGGGAGCATTTTTATCTTTTGGCCCCCTTAAGTCAGTGAACCTCATTCCTGATAAATGGCCCCATGAACATGGGCAGTAGCAAATGCATATCTGCTATCTGTCTGAAAACTTGAGGGCCTCAGTGAGGGCAATGAGTTCAGCCTATTGGGCTGATGTTTTTGGCTCTAAGATTTGTTCCCATAGAATCTGAGAGTCTGTGACAGTGGCTCCCACGACCTGCTTACCTTGATATATGTGGCTGCTTTCATCAGAGAAATATGATGGAATTCCGGACAGTGGCTCATCTGTCAAGTCTGGTCAAAGCCCCATGAAATGATCAGAGGGGCAATTAGAGGTCATCATCAGGCAGCTGAGTATCTGGGTTTAAAGACACTGTCCCCTTGAAACTGATGGTATTCAGATCTAGAAGTAATGCCTGATAGGCAGCCATCTGTCCGGTGAAGCTTTGATGAGAGTCTCCAGTGAATGAGAGGAGATAATTAAAAGTTGTTGCCCAAATGTCACCTTTTGGGCCATTTTCACCAGGAGGGCCACCGAGGCAATCATCTGCAGGCAAGGCAGACATTGGGCTGCCACGTTATCAAGTCTCTTGGAAAGATAGGCAATAGGCTTTTGCCATGGTCCTAAACTCTGGGTCAGTACTCCTTTTGCTATCCCTTGTTTTTTTATCAACATAGAGAGAAAGAGGTTTTTGCAACTTTGACACAGCCAGAACTGGAGCTTCTGTTAAGGCTGATTTCAATTGCTGAAAAGCCTGGTCTCGTGAGTCTGTAATCTAAAGCAGGCAATATCCTATGGCTCCTAGAAATTTTTATATTTGTTTTTTAGTCACAGGAACTGGAATCTGTTGAATGGCTTGCACCAGCTGGAGGAAAGAGTCAGTTTTAAGAAAACTCTAATAACTAACTGCGAGACATTTTTTAAAGTCTCTTAATTCTTTGCAACTTTTGCTTAATATCAGGTGCTGACAGTTACAAAGGTATTATTAATGGCCCTTGCCTTTTTAGGTGCTACCAGATCTACAAGTGTATAAATGTAATAGGCCTCTAGCAATCTCTCTAGAAACCCTGACGAAGACTCATCATCTAATTGTCTCACCTCTGTTACCTTGGACAAATTGGTGGGTTTTCTAGCAGCCCTTAAAGACTTCTGAGAACAACAGGCAATACTGAACGAGAGCCTTATTACCTCTGGTTGTCCTATTGGGGCAGGACAAAGGGAAAACATGGTTCTGGCATTTGGGGTCAGAGGACTGGTTTTTATTTGGAATGCACACTGCTTTTTATCCCACAACATGAAGGTTTTTTTTCTCTCTCTCTTTTACTGTAAACAAAACCTTTAAAATCTGCTGGCAGTCATCCCAAGTGGGGTGATGAATGGAGAAGACAAATTTCAAAAGTGAAATAAGGCTCCGAGGGTCCTTAGAAAAAGGGGGGTGAGGAAGAGGAGTACAGGAATTCTGAACGCTGATGGCTTCTATTCCGGATGGGACTGAGAATTACAGTCCTTTTTAATTTTTATTTTCATAGGCAAATATATTTTATATATGGTCAACACTGACTTTTTATCATTATATAAACTTGGGATGACAAAGGGCTCTAGTTTGTCCTCCCCTTTTTAGAATACAATCTCATTTTAATGGAAACATTTGCAGTAAAGGTTTACTGATCCAATACTGTCAAATTCTGAACACATTTGTTTTTCTGTTTCTGTTTATTACTAATTACCTTTTTTCTAGCTTTTTAGACAACATTAAAAATTTTAACAAAATCCTTGAAGTGACTTTCTTAGTAGTCTAAAATATATTAAATCATTTTATGTCTTTTTACCATCTTAAAATGTTACACTTTAAAAACTGTAACTTTTTAAACTGGCCCAATAACAGTATGACCTGGCTTTATTTGGTAATGGCAATATGATTTTAAAAGCCATATATATATATATATATATATATATATATATATATATATCTGTGTGTGTGTGTAAATATATATGTATTGTTATATATTTACATTTTAACCAGAAAAACACTTTTAAAGACATGCCAAGGTTGTACATAATGAGAACTAAAACATTAAACAAGGCGCCACAAAAGACAAGACCAACATTAAAGACAAAAACAAAGGATTTTCTGTCCATGGTTCGGTGACCTAAAGGGAAATAAATTTTCATTATGACCCTTAAGTCCAATAAGCCGCATGGAACCTGCAACAGTAGTTTAAGAGAAAAAAGAAATCTAAATGTTTGTACTGAGGTAACAGATTCAAATGAACAAATGGCTCCACCGTAAAAATATGCCAAGCACAAAACCAAACGGATAAAAAAAATCCCAAATCACAAATGGCCTAGAAGCCCTGTCCCAGAGGGCATCCCGCTCGGGTGCAGAAGGAACCAGCCAAGCTCTCTGCAACTTCAAAGGTGCGCACTCAAATTACAAAGAATAAAAGATCCAAATACTTACAGATGTTTCAAGCCGATCGATTGGTGAAAAAATGTGGGGAGGGGTCCCCATGTAATCCCGGAGTGCCCCCAAATGTTGTACTCTACTCAATAAACAGGGCCCCATGATGAAAAACGGGCAAGACCCCAAGATGACAAATGGCACAAGATGTCTTTTTTAAAAGAATCGCTTTTATTTTAGCTGGCCCAGCGACACAGTGCAGATGGAATTTGCAAAGCTTTGCAACTGAGTTAGAGTTTTGACTGATTTTTATAGTTCATTTGTGATTAGCTCATTGATCATTAAGTACATAGTGATGAGAAACAGAAATAAGGTGGGCCTTTGTTCCCCTTTGAAGAGGTAAGAGGCATTTCACAGTGGGTGGTTAGACAATTCATAGCCCTTGGGCTGCCAATTCTGGGAACATTTGTCTCTCATAAAGGGAATAATGGTTGACACAAGATCATTTGTCTCTTACAAGGGGAACAAATGTTGACATATCACACAGGTCACTAAGGTGGGGGGAGGGGTGACGCATTACAGAGCAGCAGAACTATGCAGTCAGTTAATTTATAACTATGTGGTTGGTGCTTGGTTACTAGGGTAATGAGTTTAGTACATCATGACAATATTACTAATAACTATATTTTTAAGTAACTATTTTGTTAATTATCTTTTAATCAATTATTTTAATTTTTAGCATCTTAGTATACCAGCTCCTGTGTAGTTACAGACCTGTCAACTCTAGAAAATACAAAGTGTTTCCCAGAGACAAAAAGTAGACACATTGCTTAGGATGGAAGGAAGCAATTATAAGGAACCATAAGGAAAATGTGAAGGTGACGTATACATCACCACTTCAGTGATGATTTTCAAGGGGCTCATGTATGACAAGATTCCTAGAGGTTTGTTTGTTTTTAATTTCAGATTTGTTTATTTTTGGTACCAGGAACCATATTCTGTACCCTGTGATTGCCAGGGAGCACTTTGCCAATGAGCTACATATCTGACCCATGTCAAGTTTCATCCAATTTTGTATTTAACCCTGTTAGTTCATTGTATGTCAATTATAATGAAATAAAATTGCTTTTAAAACACTTCTGATCTGAGCTATCCACAAAAGCTTTATTTACTTACAGATTTACTGACAAGCAATTTTGTTTCTTATAGATTTATTTCTAAGCAGTATTGTTTATTTATAGATTATTTTATACAAAGTCTGTTATTTATAGATTTATTTAATTTTGCTGTGCTGAAGATTGAATCCAGTGCCTTGGTCCTTTTATCATAATTTATTCCCAGGCAGGGCCTTGCTAAGTTGCTAAGTTGTTTACATTGGGCTGGAATTTTATTACATTTATTAGCATTTTTGTATACTTAAGTATAACAAATATAATTGAATTGAGTAATCTCAAGTAAATCAATAAATACAGCTTAACAAACAATAGCTGGGTGTGATTGTACATGCGTGTAATCCTGGCACGTAGGAAGCTGAGGGAGGAGGATTATTCCAAGGTCTAGGTCAGCCTAATTTATATAGTGAATTGAAGGCCAGCCTGAACTGCACAGTGAGAGATTTAAAAAATAAATTAATAAAATAAAATAAGATAAACCCTGGACTAAGGCAAGGAATTATCTTCTAGTCCAAAGCATGGGCATCTTCAGAGGATTTACTTTCAAAGGTGTTATTGTTTGTATCTGGGTGTCCCCACCAAAGCCTCATGAAGTCAAAGAGGCAGCTAAACCTAGCATCTGTGATTGGTTCATTGTTTAGTGCTGTGATTGGTGATGAAAGTGCTTCACCTTCCCAGGGTTTGAATTATCGGAGTAAAAGAGGTCTCACCAGTTCATTTTGTGAGAGAAGTGAGAAAGTCTTGTAAGTCAAAAGGAAATCACCACCTGTGGCCAACAGGTGCAGAAAACATTCAGCCTCCCTAAGTTGATAAGCACAGGCACAAATCACTGAGATGTGCTGTCTCCCCATCCAATGGCACATTTTAAGGCAGGAGCTGAACAGCGATGAAGAGAACATGGGGGACAGAGTCCTGTACCATTGCTCCCATCACAGCTATATACAGAGCCGTCACTAGACCTCATAGGACTAAGAAGAGAGGTTTCTCCAACAGAGAATGCTACACAAATTTTCAAGATTTCTTTTCAAGAGATTGATTCACAGTACTGTTTGAATCAGGAAGGAACTGGGAACCTCCCTAGCCTTCACGTAGGGCATGCACAGGAGAGCTGTTTGGAGAAGCCATGCATGATTGTTGGAGGGAACTCTGGGCAGGGGCTTTGAGGTGCAGGTCTAGCGGTGAAAAACTCAGCACAGCAAGGATTTTCATGGGCTAACCAGTGCGCTGGGAGTCTACACTGCAAACCAGTTCTTCCAAACACCAAGGACAACACTGAGCAAGGGCATTTGGATGCCAGAGTGGCCAGTCAGCTGAGACAGCCCTGACTGATACCCTGAGCAGAGTATCCCTCTGGAGCTGAACCCCCAGCAGGTCCACCTCACTTCCTCTTCAGGTCTGTCAACAAGGACATCACACAGGAGCACGGCAACACAATTGAAGTTTGCTCAAACTAAATCGTTTAGCTTCCTTTTGAAGAAATGATTGAAAATGCACAAGTGTGAGAAAAACAAGGCTGAGAACAGCATTCTGCATGTTGTGTAAATAAACTGATCCTTTACAAGTCATGGAAATAATGCCTGTGGATGATTCTTCAGTGGCAGAGGTGTGAAACCTCATGCATGCAGGTTTCACAATTGCAAAAGAATAACTCCAAATAAATGCTACATGGACATGACTTCCCTTTGGCACTGCACTACAGCAACCTAGATTTACTGAGCCACCTCAGTAAACCCAAGGCAAAACCCACCAAATGATTCCATCACCCAAATGTGAGGGTTTGGCAGCTCTACTCCCTCCTTGATGCTGCTGCTGATTGACAATTTCAAAGCGTTTCTATCTGCACAAGCCATCTCTGCCCCCTTAGCTCATGATTGCCTCGATGTGGATCAGACTGTCTTTACATACAACCCCACCATGATTTCAGGATGGGTAGCAGTCTCTTGTTTACTGGAAATTATTTTTGAAGTTTGGGTGTAAGAATCCTTAGACCATGTGCTTACCAAGTTGAGGGGAAATGAGATTGTTTGAAGTAAATGTAGGAAACTCATTTGTCAGTGGCAGATTCACTTGGTATTGAAGCCCATATGTTATGGGTAAAAAGGCATGATTCAGTGTTTGCTGTACAAAATGCTGGAAGGCACAGCAGTGTCGCCAATTTCAGTTTCTGCTTTGCTTCCCTCATTCTACCAAGCTTGAGAGTGGATTCTCAGCATTCAGGCACATAGGGTTTGAACTACAGTAGAAATCTGTAAAAACTTCAGTTATCTGGGAAGTGAAAAGACAAAGAACTGGTTTTTTTTTTTGGCAAAATGCAGTTCTAAATATATGCTTTAAAAAACAAAGAAGCAAAAAAAAATAACAACAAAGAGAAATGTAATGAAAATATTGTGTTTTGTTCCAATGCCACTGCCTCAGTTGCAAAGATAGAAGCAAAATTTGCAGAGTAGAAGGGTCATTGAAGACAGTGGCCTTCGTGGTCTTGATCCCCAGAGGTGCAGATTGGGTGCCCTGCCCACTAAGCCAGACGAATTCAGGATAGCACCAGAATCCTGAGATTCAGGAGGCTGAGACCAGGACCCAGGAACTGAGGCCCCTGGGGCTGAGGAATCAGAGGTTTTGCTGCATCCTGGCTGCTCTGCCTTCCCTTGCCTGCAGGGCTGCAGCATGGATGAGGTGGGGGAAAAGGTTGTAAGGCAGGCAGTGCTGGGCTCCTGGACAAGCTGCACATTCCCTGTGCTGCCTGAAAGCAGGAAGATTCAGGACTTCCTTGCTGGAAAAAGACACTGAAGAAAAACTCTTGCTGTCCTCTGGCAGTAGTAGGCATAGGTCAGCTCAGTGGCTTTTATGGTAGGAAGGGCAAGGACACCCACCACAGCAGGATCCTCATGGCTTTCTGTGTTAGAATTTTTAGAAGTTAGTTATGAGCGATGTGTTGGCTTGCTGAATACCAAGCCTCCTTATTTTATATTTATAGTGATATTTGAAGTGTCTGTATTGTGCATAACTTTCAGTATATATAATGAAATTAAATCATCCATGTTTACATACCTATTCAAGAAGTTAGCCACAATTAAATATTAACTTATTTGAATAAAAGGAATATTGAATAGAACACCATAAATAATGCAATGGAATGGAAAAAACACTAAAAAGGCTTCCCCCCAGGTTCAGTGCTCTGCTCTCCAGGAGCTCCTCTCTTCTGTCCTCACCTGCTATTCAGGCCTGGGTCTTTTCATTGCTGGGTGGAGAGAGGGCCAGGCTATGAGCTCTTCTATCATCTCAGGTAGCATCCAGGACATGGCCTAGGACATGGCCTTCTTTCAGCATTTTCTGTGACTATAATTGTATAATTGACTGAGCAGCTCTGCTGTGGTACATTCATGGTTTACCACTGTCCACACTCCTAACTGAATAAGAAGAGATCACGGGTATCTCTCAATCTCATTTTTTATAATGAGGCCATAGAAGTGGAATGTCCAGGTTAAATGTATACAAATTGAATTTCCTGATCATAAAATTCACACTAAAACTTACCATAGATTTGGAGCCTTGAAGGGGAAGCCCAGGGCTCCTCAGATCTCTGTGGAATTTCGAAGTAGGAGGAAGATGGACCATGCAGATGTGGAGGACACCACGGCATCTAGTAGTGTACCATGGGCAAGAAAGTCTCAGGTCAGGACTCCTCATCCATCAGTCAGCTTCTCAACAAACAGCATACTCTGCATGCTGGAAAAGAGAGGGCTATTGTGGCCCTGCTGTCCAAGTTCGTCCCTGCAGTCCTGAGTCCCCATGTCTTACTCACAGGAACTCTGTACAAGAAGATCAGCATGTTTCAGAGCCTACCTTGACTGAATGTCTTCCACCCAGGTGAGATCTCAACTGCCACATGTGAATTCACCACAGCTGTGGAGCAAGACATTTGTTTTTAGGGAGGAGGTCAGGAGGTGGGAACACTGCAGGCAGGTAATGGTACAAAGCCTGAAATAAGAGACCTGGCCCTAGCCTGCCCCAGTGTCCTCCAGGAGTAACTGCACCTGCAACAATGTGCTTTAAAAGACTAAATAACTTAACAGATTACTCACAAAAATATATACTGTAGGGGAAGTTTGAAGATACAAAAGTAAATGGCTACATCGCTAAGTAAAATGTGATGTGATCCTTAATCGGTACATGATCTCCCATGTTGTCCCTGACCCACACCCTCAGAAAAAAACACACCATTTGACCTAGCATTAACAAACACGGGCAATGAATCAACAATCATAACTGCTTAATAACAACAACAAATGCCAGAATATGATAAATGTCCTGCTGACTTGTATGAAGTGTATAGTACAGAATAAATACTGGATCTGGCCATGTTGGGATTTACGCAGCTGAACAAGAAAACAATTCTCCTGCCTTCCTTGGAAAGCACCCCTGATGCAAGCCAGGAAGAGAACCAGGCAGCATCTCCAGTGAGCCTACTGGTGCATGGACTGAGAGCCATACATCTCACTTGCCCACCTTTGGTTAGCAAGGAGAGCATCTCTTGGGAAGATGACTGTGTGCAATATAGAAAATATGGGGGATTTCTTTCTATCTTGTGTTTGAAAAGAAATGTTGTCTTTAATTTTTTGCTGTGTTCTGATTAATTGCTTTTCTCTAGTCAATATTATCTTTTGACTGGTTTTAAAATGTTCTGTGTTTGATTGGATTTCACTATAACTAACTGAATGGAAACCAATTGTGAAGATAATGAGATGTACTATGGTACATATTACTGTTATTATGGACCCTGCTGTGAAGTTTTGTATCAATTTCACTGCATTGTCTTCATGTGCTTTGTTCTGTTTGCTCTGTTGTATTTTACTATATCAAAATAAAATTTTGAAAAAGAATAAATACTAATTATTTTCATGTCTTTCAAGGGAAGGGAACCACCACCGATTCCTTTCAAGTGACGAAGTCACCCTGAAAATGAAGCCAGACCATAATGCTCAAAAAAAATGGTAATGTTCTAATGGGAAATATTCTTAATGAACATACACAAAAATATTCAACTAAATGCTCATCAGCTAAATTCACCAGTACATGCAAAATTTAAACACCACAATAAACACTGGATTCACACTCAGTGGTGCTAGAATGGTTCCACTTGCACAAATCATTCAGTGTCACTTGCCACATTCACAGTATGAGGCACAGCTAAACCCTCAAGAGATTTGGAAAAATCACTTTGAGAAATTCAAAAGTTCACCATCCTTTCATGATAAGAACCATTCACACACCATGTGCAGGAGGAATGAATCTCAGCATAGCAAAGAACAGACATGACAAGCCCATCGCTGACATCATGCTCAGAGGCTGACAAGCTGCAAGATTTTCTTCTCAGGCCAGGAACACGACCAGGCTTTGGACTCTTTTCAACACACTACTTGAAGTCCTAGTCCTAGAATTGAGTCAACAATAAGAACCAAAAGTTTACCAAATCAGAAAGGAAGAATTAAGAGGTGTCTCAGTTTCCTGAGGACACAACATTTCACATAAGAAACTTAAAACTACACTGAAAAACTTTTAGAACAAATGGAAAAATAAATTCAGTTTCAAGGTACAATATCCATATGTCATAATCAATTCATATCTATGTGCTTAAAAACAAACTGCAGACTCAAATACAAGGAGCACAATTCATTTCATAATTCATCCAAAAGAATTAATACTTATGTAAAATTTAAACCAAACTCACCTGTTCTTGGAAAATTGTAGAAATTGAAGCAATGAGTGAAGTGGCACTAAGAGAAGAAAAGACAGATTGTGATGGTGGATGGGAAGAATTCATGTTGTTGTAATGTAAATGCTACCCAGAGCAACCAGGTGTTTAAATGCCATTCCTGTCAAAATACCAGTTCCATTTTGGCACTGATAGAAAAAACAAAATGAAAATGCACAGGGAAGGACAAAGAGTCATCCTATAGCCATGGAAAAAACATTAAAGTAGAGGCAACAAAATACATAGTTTCCTGGTATATAATAATGTGACAACATTCAAAAGGGTCCTATATTGCAAGAACTGGACCACAGATTAAAAAGGCCTGCCGAGTAGAGAAAAACTCATACAGTCACCAAGAATTTTGTTTTGTTTCTCCTTTTCCTTCCCTTCCCTGCCCTCCCCCTACCCCCTCCGCTTTCCTTCATTTCCCTTTCCTTTAGTTTTTTTTCTTTTTCTTTTCAGTTTTTGGTCAAGTTCTTCCTGTGTAGCTCTCGCCTAAGCTGAACTCAGAGTGTGTTGCAGGCTTTTCTGGAACTCCCAGGAATCCTGCTGCCTCAGCCTCCAGGGTGCAGGACTTGCAGGCATTTTCAACATTCCATGCTCAGCCAATGAGTTTTTAACAACACTGTGATGAAACCAGGTCTGGTGGTGTGTTTGTAATTTCAGCAGTCTGGAAGGCTGAGGCAGAAACATCACCAACTTAAGGAGAGCCTCAGCAATATAGCCACTTATCCGGAACCTGGATGAAAATAAAAAGAAATTTAAATGTGAAAGGCCATGGAGCTAAGTGCAAATCTCAGTATTCAATCCATAGAAACTGAATGCAAAACAAAACAACTTGGAAAGTCCAACGGTAGAAAAAATAATATTTTACACTGTCCTGGCCTTCTGGAGGGCAGTGTGCCCAAGTGCATTAGGTTTCACACTTTTCTTGTGGTTTGCCTTCAAACAATCATCAAAATCCATTAGGGGAAAAAAAAAGAGAGAATGTGCTTCAAGGACACCAAGCCTCAGTCCCAGTGTAGAAGGCATTTGCAGTGATATTCTGAAGAACATGATGACCACAGTTACAAAATAGAGAATCTACAAAGATTGTTAATTGGATATTCAATCCTACTTACTTTGAAAAAACTGCCTGTTAGGAAGTTGGGAGATGGCTTAACTAGATCCACTCTTTCTGCAAAGTGTCTAAAGATCAAAGCCAAATATTTCTTTGTATCAATGCACAAAATTATTGCTGATTACCAACTCAAGATAATACCTGCAATTCTAGCACTCTGGGAGAGGGAGGGAGATTGAATAAGAAAAGGTTTAAGCATGGCCTGGGAAACTCACAATCGTAGTGAGATCATGCTTTAAAATTTGTAAAGAGAATAACAAATTTTACAAATGTATGAAAATATAGATCATTAAGAAATCATTGTGCACAATACAGTAGCCAATGTTATTCTCTCATTATTATTCTGTATTTTATCTTTTTATAGACTTAACAATAGCATCTTTTATGTGGACCTTATTAATATGCACTTGAGTTACACTAAAATAAGACAAGAAAGTCTTTTCAAAAAACAGTAATCCTTTGCTCAAATCCTACTTCCATATATAAAGTTAGTACAAAAATAAAAAGAACCATCAAATTCTCTTTATACTAAGCTCTCCAAATCCTAAGAGTATATATTCAGTAGCATATCTACATTCATCTCAGTTCAAAGGTCAAAAAAGTTGAAACAGTTCAACTTCTTGGCAGTAGATCAATGTCTACCTCATGGTAAACCTAATGCTCAGTGTGCTGACTAAAGTACATATGTAAGAAAAATTCACCAAGATTTGATTTGTTGATTTATAGATGGTTTTTTGTCTTTTTAAACCTTTTTAAATGTATCTTTTGTTTTGATTTATTTATTTATTTTTGAGAAATGATTTTGCTAAGAAGTTTAGACTTTCATTGAACTCACATTGTAGCCCAGGCTGACCTCAACTCACAGCAATCTTGCTGCCTCAGCCTTGTAACTTCTCACATTAGAGATGTTTACTACCAAGGATGGCTTTCATTTACTTTCTAAATTTTTTCCAAAATAAAATTACCCAAGGATTATGTGATGTGTCATAGTTTATCCAGTGAGTTTTACAAAATGAAATCAGAAAGCACTGAAAATGCACTGAAGGAGACTCAAAATCCTCACCAAGACTAAACATACTGTAACATAACATAACATAACAACCACCTAACTCTGATTTTAAATAATCCTTCCAAGGGTACCTTAACAGTTTGTAAGTTAACCATACACAAGACATATAATCTGGAAATTTCACATCTAAGTACTTTTTCTTTTAAATAAAAGTCTATGTCCACTCAAGACTGTGTATAAGAATGGCTGTGGCAGCTGGCTTTCCAGGGCCAACCCAGAAACAGAACAAATGGGATCAGTAGATGAGTGACAGATGCATGAACAAGTTGCAGTTGGCAGGTTCAGCCCCATGAGAGTGTGTGGTGGCTCCACCACCAATAATTAGCAGTACGTGGAGAGCCCAGCACAGAGATGCTACTTGAAGGAGACCAACCAAGAGCATCCAGACTGAACAGGCTCAGTGCCATCACCTCTAGGAAAGGCAAACTACCCAGCAGGGACACAAAGCCCATGGTCTGTTTAGGATGAGAGAACAGGAAGTGAAAACAGTGACTAGGAGACAAATTCCCCAGGAGGGGTGCCCATGTGTCCTCATCAGCACAGGGTGATGATGTCCATGGCCTTGCAAAGCCTCCCCTTGCCCTCACCACCTGCTGTCCCACACAAAGGAGGTCAGAGTACGGAGCACTACAGTGTGTGGCTGAGGTAAACATCTCAGGATGAAATGATCATTCATAGGCATGTGAGAGTAAAACTCGCTATGAATCCTCCTTTCCTGCACAGATGGGTGTTATAACATGAAACATTTCATATCCTTCAAGGAAAATTATTATGGGCCTTCTGGGAACATCTCCATGCTCCTTGGTGATAATGAAATGAAACTAACATAAGTCCAGAAAAGACAGTCAAAATAAAATTTGAGGAATCTCTAAATGAAGAAACTGTGCACCTCATCCTCAAGGGAAAAGGTCATTTGGATGGAAAAGTCTAAAAACACACACATTTTGCTAGTTTTTTAACTTGCTGTTTCTAAGGAGGACACAGATTAGCTCACAATAAAAACAAAGGAGGCATCAGAAGGGGAGCCTCAACTGTGGACTCCAGCACATGACCTCACTTCCTTAGTGACAAGTCCAAACAGAACTCTGAAGGCTCTGGTCACCAGGCACTGTGGTCTGGTGATAGTTGGCTTTCATAGATGGCTGGTTTGAGAGAGTGAACAAGGAACATGCTACGCTGCTTTCCCAGGGCTAGTGGCCCAGCATCAGGACCCTGTGTCAGGGAACCACGAGGAAACATATGGAGAGGATGGTTCACTTGGTCCAGATGCTTCAGGAAGCCCAACTGGAAACACCCAGCTGCCAGCAACTCAGGTCAGTACTCATTGGCACACAGAGGTTCCCAGAGGCACCCAGAGACAAGAGGAAGCCCAGAACACATATCCTTAGGCTCAACCACCAGTCACTCATAAACACTGAGTCCAGGACTAGTTCAGATACAGGGAAGTTAAGTTCTCATCTGAGCAACCCTGCAGAATGTGGCCACCTGTGTATTCAAGTCCTGGCCATGTGCAAGCACCTCAGTCTCAGTTTACAACACTGAACTGTGGGGTGCTGAGTGGATCCAGAGTGCAGGCTCACTGAGGATGAAATAGGGGTTCCATGGCAAGGGATTAGCTGTGGCCTTGGCCCCATGAAGACTTGCTACAGAGGCTGTCCTGATTCCCAGGGATGACCTTCCACCCCCCTCACTGACACACACACATGGGGAAAACTGTTCTATTCATTGGAAAGGAGATTGGAGAGTCACTCAAGGTGATTCAGGGTATGCTCAGGGCAGGAATTCTTAGGGATGGCAAAGTGTCCATGGCCTACATGTATCATTGCAAAGTGGGTGGGTGTCATCAAGCCAAAATACACATGAAGACACGCTGTGTGAAGACACTTTTCTGAGTATTGTCCATGATCTTCTAAGCAGAACAGGTGCAACCACTGTGCTTTTGAGTTTTGATGTTCTTTGGAGGCCACAGAGTCAGAATTGGCAGAAGAACAGATATTATTCACCTCAAGGAAGTCTTTCTGTGCCCAAGGCCAACCTTATAAGTGGTTATAGACCATGTAGGAGGAGTTCTACAGAGACCAAGAGAACTGGGCAGAAGATCTTTGCCTGACCTAGACACTGCAGAAAGGCAGGATAGAGATCGATGACTCCTCACTTCTCAGGTATTCATGGAGCACCAGCACTGAGGCCTTGAGTGGAAAGACATGGCAGATATCAGCCTTTGCCTTTGTTGAGCTGACCTGCAAGGGTAAGAGTATGGAGAAACTGTCACGCTTCCCTAAAGAAGGGAGTGGTGTCATACCAGTAAGCAAGGATTGCCTCCCATGGAGCATTCTTTCAGCCTCTCGGGGATCCAAAGGCCCACACTGCCACACTGTAGTTGGTAGAGGGTGAGAGTGGACAATGAACTTGCTGGGCTAGAGACCCATGTGCCTCTTGCTAAGGTAACCTGTGTAAGTAGTGTTAGAAGAGAGGCCAGACCTCTTGCTTTGCTATCTCCCTTTTAGTTCCAGATCTGCATCTCTCATGCTTGACTCCTCACTGGAGCTGAACTCCCAGGTGGATCCCCAGGCCAAGCTTCTCATGGGCCATCTGGAGCCTCCTAAGTCCCTAGTGTCTAAGTCACAAGGTAAGGAGCCCTGGGATGTGGGTTGTAGCCTTGAGAGGATGGAATGTGCTATTGAACTCAGCAATGTGCCCAGATGATGGGAGACACAGGAACATGATCCCCTCAGCAGTCAGTGTGGGGATGCAACCTGGAAGGCTTTACTGGGGCTGTGTTCATGCACACAGCTGCTTTGACAGGCAGTGGGAAGTTCTGGCCCTGAGAAGTCCCTGGAAAGTCAGTGATGTTTCCTTCTCCTGCACCTGCAGAGGCAATTCCAGTGCATGCTGAATTTGCACCCGCAGAGCTCGTGCCAGGTCCACCTGCAGCTCCCTCACCAGCTCTGGCACCACAGCAAGAGCAGGCACATGTTTTCCTTTCTCAACCAGCTGCAGATCTGGATCTCCTGTTGGCTCCCCAGCAGGAGGCATCTCTTGACCTCTACCTGCAGGCAGCTCTTGACCCACACCTGCCATTCCCCTCTCTTCCAGATTTACTTATTATTCTATTTATTATTATTCTATTCTGGGCTGGCAGTGACAGAATCAGTGTAAATGAAATTTAAGGGTTTATTCTTGTTTCAGTTGATGAGTTTGGTACAATTTAGTGCATTCTCCATATTGTGAAACCTTCACCAGTATCCTCTTCCAGAATATTTTCGTCAACTAGCTATGCAAATATATTTTCTTTTCTTTTCCTTCATACTAGATCCTGGCCACCACTCATTCTAGGTCCTTGTAATTTACCTGTCCTACCTTTTCCACATCACTGCAGTTGTGTTTCTCCTCTGCCTTACCCTGCTGTAAGTAACTGTTTAATCTCGCATTGTTTGAGAAGGGAAAATCCAGACAGACTGCATCAATCTCTCATTCACATATTCATGAACTCTTGGCAGGGCATAGAAAAAGAATTCAGGAATTTTTTGTAATTCTTAGGATTCTTTGTTTTCTTAATTACGTTCCTGGCTTTATAAACAAATACACATCAAAATTTCTCCACATTTAATTACGTGCAGGTCATTTCATATGTATTTCATATGAAGAAGACTAACACACTTTCTTTCATTACAGAGCAGCACCATGTGAGTGTCACACCCATATTTATACTTTAGATATTTCCAATGATAAATTATTAATTTTAATTTGAGTGCTTAACATGAAAACAATCACAAAAGTAAAGTATTGTAGTTGTAATATAACCACTAAAATGTGAGGCACTGTGTGTTCCAAGGAAAGTCTGTAACCCAGTATGGAAAGTGCAGTGTCGCAGGCAGCATGTCCATTGAATTCCCCTGTGGTTTATTTCCATGCAATGTCATGAATATGGCTGCCTATGTCCTCTTCTCTGGACAGAGTAAATTTGCATAAAGTCTGGCTCAGCATGTCACCACCTATAAGTTTTAGTTCTTACCCAGTAGTTCAGTCAAAGAACAAGACACATGAACACAGCCCAATTAAGAATGGGCTGTGTTCATAAGAAAAGAAACATAATGGTCAACAAGGCAAACAAGCTGGAGAAATGAGCACTGGGAAACAGCAGTGTCATTAGGTCCCAGGCAGTAAAAACCAGCCCAGAACTCAAATCCACCAGGCTCCTGGCCATGCTGGGGTAGATGGTGGTGACCCAAGAGCTCTACATGACTCCTCAGGAGCTGGGGTGCTGTCTTCAGTCACAGATCTGGTGTGTCATGGTGTAAACCCCTGCAGCCTTCATAGAGGCCAGCCAATTGGTTGCTCCATGCTATAAATGCTCCAGGCTGAAGTTATTCCCCCAAGTCCTGGCTGCACTGTGCTACCACTGGGGCCTGGGCAGCAGGAGAGGTTAGGTCACTGATTCAGCAGCCACTGGGTTTCCCACAAAGAAATAGCTGTGCATGTGGGTGCCCCAGTGTGAGCTAAGGTGTAGCTCCTGAATTCAATGGATGATAGAAAGTTTCCCATGGTCTTTGAACCAAGTGGGCCTGTAAAGTGTCACAGGCTTGGGGCAAGGCATCATTGACAGTGAGTGGTGAGTTCTAAGTCCAGGCTTTATCCTGCCCAATTGACTGCATGTGACAATGACAATGTGAGGTAACATGAAGATGATGGCCTTAGTAGGGATGGTATCAAATTACAGGCAGGTGTGGATGGGGACAGTGCCCAGGTGAAGAGAACCCCATGTGACCCTCTAGTGCCTCAGCCCAGAGCATGCTAGAAACTCCACAGTAAAGGAATATGTGTGTTATTCCATTCCCGATGGACATTTCAGAACCAGTGCCCAGTGAGGGACAATGCCAGGTCCAAGGCACAGGACACGAGCAGAGTGAAGAGGATGGGGTAGAATCCTAAAGGAGAAAAACCTCCTAGCACAGGAGCCAGCTGACTCCCAAAGGCATTATAATAGCAGCCCCCAAGCTCCTGGGACCTGAGCCTAAACATGTGGAACTGATTTCAAGCAGCATCCCAAGGGATACACACACATGTGCACACACACACACACACACACACACACACACATACACACACACATGAACACACAGTGATGCCATGGGCAAGCACTGGGTTGCTCAGAGGAAAAGTGATCTGATTTATTCAATCTACATGCCTCAAATTCTCACCTTATTCCTGGGCTGAACTAAGCTGGCACCAACACAGAACAGGACAATATGTCACTGGCCACCCAGAAGCTGGAAGGCTGGAGGAGAGGGACAAACCACTGCAGAATGTAGTGGAAGAGAAGACCCAGCGCTATATCCCAATAAAGTAAGGGCACACAGAGGTCAAAGTCACTATATGGGGGCATCTGAACAGCCTCACTGAGATGGAACTGATGCCTGAACCTGAGACATGTGGGCTCTAATGCTGTACAGAGTTGAGTCTGTGTGGCAGAAGACAAAAAACCAACAATTTAGAGATTCAAAGTCAATCTTTTTTTAGTCAAGAAAGAGATGAGAAGTGAGAACAGAAGGCCTGGCGAGCATAAGGGAGGGGAGGCATGGGCGAGGGACAGGGGTGGAGGCAGAACCTCACATCTGCTATAGTGCATCACTGACCACTGATGAATGCGTGGCTGCAAACTTAGGTACAAACAGGTAAACTTCAGTTCTCTCAGGTTCTGTGGGTCAGGAATTTAGGAGGTGCTGCTGCAGGATCCACCATAGTTTCTCCTGACCAGTTTCCACATACTTTCTCCTGCACACTCAGCAGAAATACTCCTGTGGCAGAATCTATTCTCAGGCTCTCTCTCTCTTGCTAACAGGCAGGAACAGAGTTAGTATGGTGGTCTGATGTCTCCTCTGTCTGTTACCCTTTTTCTCTGCAAACAGTCAGCCTCTCCTCAGGGAAAATGCAGAGATAGTCAGAGATTTAGAGAGGAAGACAGAATGAAACAGAGAGGAAGGAAGGAAGAAGAGAGGAGGGAGAGAGCAGGAGGTTGGTCACAGTCATTTTATGTGTGAACCTTGAAAGTCACATCCCATTACATCTGCCATGTTGTGTTATTAAGAACAAGTAAGGAATTGGGGAGAGAGCTCAAGATAGATCACTTGCCTACCATGCGTGAGGACCTGGGCTCAATTTCATCCCAGCTATTAGAAACCAGAACAAAATTCACTACGTGTGACCCATGCTCAAGGAATGGGCTACTCAGGAGGTGGCCATCAGATGGTGAGCTGTCAGCAGTTGAGCACCCTTGCCATGGGTGTGGTGACTCACACAGGTGTGAATGTAGGCACAGTGCTGGTAGATTTGAGGGTACATCTGCATCCATAGTGCTTGCTTAGCCTGTGTGAGGTCCTGACTTGAGGCCACAACACCAATCCATAGAAGAAATTCAGATGCTTAGGGAACATAATGATGGCTGATCTGATGAACTTCTGCTCCCTCATGATGCCACCAGGGAAACATGTCCAAGAGGTGAGTGTAATCTCCACCACCATACAGCAGGAACCAGGCTTGTGTGCACTGTGTTCACCTCCCTTCCACCCCTTCATGGAAGTCAACTCTAATTCTGTATACTGTGTACACATGACACTAGCCCACAAGGTTTGAAAGTGTCATCTCTCACTACTGATGATGTCCCTAGGAAGCAGATGCCATAGTTCAGGGGGACACATTGGAAATGAACTGAGAGGCATTGTGTCTTGTCTAACTAGACAAGGGAAGTAGGAAGCAGGAGTTGGGTCTAAAACTAGGTCTGCTCAGACCGGGGACCTTGGATTCATTGTTGTTTTTCCTTTCCCATGGGAAAGCTTTGCCTCTTGCCAAGGATCCATCACTTGGGTGGAGCTGTTGTCTTCACTCTGAAGGACACTGGGCAGTCATTCCATGTGCTTCCATGGTATCCAGAGCAAGAATCTCTGGAAGATGCCAGGTGACCCAGCTCCACACAGCCATCATGCAGGGAGCTGATGGGCACCTTAAATTATCAATGTACCAGGCATTGACCATGATGCAATGACCAGAGCAGATGCAAACACTGGTGTCTTGTGCTTCCATATTATGAAGGCCACACAGTCACCCCGGAGCGCTGACCAGGTACTACCCACATTACGGTGAGTGTCCCTAATTGTTGGCCTCTGTACACATGGACATTAAATAGGGGAAGCAGAGTCCCGCGAAGGCACACAGAATGGGGTGATGCATCCGTAAATGAACTGAAGGTGGAGAAAAGGCAGGCAGGATGCACTCCCACCATCCACTCACTTTTCAGATAGTTATAGAGCAGCACCCTGTTGAGCCCCCATGATTAAAGTAACACTGCAGACTCCACTCTCTTTCTCACAGAGGCAACAGGCCACAAGGGTGAAAAAGGGAGTTGCATTTGAGGCTTCCTGAAGAGTGGAGGACAGGTGGTCACAGCACTGTCTAGAGACCTCTGTGAGCAAGGGCTGATTATGGTTAGCACACAGGATACCCTGGGAGGGCCATTTGGGAGGGAGACCAGACCTGGAGTGCTACTTACACATGTCCTCCTCAGGATCAGAGTTTCTCTTCTTGGGTCCTGGCAGGTGCTGCTAAGCAAGGTGGTACAATCAGCCCAACCTAATCTGATTGAGTTGGGCCAAGCCTAGCTCACTGAAAATGAGAACTTCAGTGAGAAGGAATTGGCCAGGGTCTGTTCGTTTCTGAGGAGGACACGGGGCACTTTAGAGGGAGAATGACTCTCAGACTTGGGGCCTCCTGCAAAACAGAGGCATGCAGAATTGAGTGGGGTCAGGGAGAATGGGAAGTTTTCCTGGGGTGCATTTGTGCACAGAGCTGTCCCTGACAGGCCTTGGGAGGCTTTGGGGCTTGCAAGGAGCAAGGACAGTTGGGGATTTTTCTAAAGCAGGGCTGGTACCGGACTTAGCTCAAGGTCTACTTACAGATCTTGTGCCAGCCTCACCTCCAATGATCTCACCAGCTCTGGGATCAATCTGAAAATCAAGGTCAGATACCCGGTCTGGTGGAATTCCAAGGCACGTCTCTCACTGGCTCCATGACAGGTGTCCTGAGCTCCACTTAGGGCTCAAGTCCTGCAAAGCACCTACCCTTCGCTTCCCCTTCCCTTTATCTTTTCTATTTCTCAGTTTTTATTTCTACTCTTAAATCTATAGTTCTTTGGAACATTAAATTCTAAGATAATTTTAAGTTAAGATTTCATTAGTTTCCACATGTTCAGTTGAGTCAAAGGTAAGCACATCATCAATTGGTACAATCTTCACATATGTTGAGTTCCAGCTTTCAGCTCAGTGTTGGACCCATCCATGCCCCTGTTCTCTCCTGCTAGTCCCCACCCTGTGCTGACTTTTCTCTCACTGTGATTTACTACCCTTGGTCTTTCATATCAGTGCATCAGATTCTGTTTGGCCAAACATTCCTGGAGGAGACTGGCTCCTACTGCTCTTTGAAAGAAGAGAAAATCCTAAGAAAAAAGTCTACAGGGAAAATGTAGACACCATTGTGTATGTACTGATCTTTTCATTTCTGAAAATGTTTTCTGGTATTTCAGTGATACAAAGGGAGCTACAAAGGGCTGATTCATTGCATTTGAAAAACAACAATAATGCAAAAACCAAAATAGGAAACCTTTCTTTACAACCAATAGTCAGATAGATGGTTTTTATTACAAGTGTGAAAGAGGTTTCATGAGTCCATTTAGTGAGGGAAATGGCAAATTCTTCTAACTCAAAGTGAATCACCAGACATGGCCAACAAGCACACAAAACACTGAGCCTCCTAAACAGGTTTCATGCAGGCACACATCCCTGAAATGTGTTGTTTCCCCATCCAATGACACATTTTAAGGCAGGTGCTGAACAACAATGGGAAGGACGGGGGGGGGCAGAGCACAGCCCTATCTCGCAGCTCCCATCAGAGCTCTAAACAGCCTTCCCCAAAACTCCTAGGACTAAGAATCGAGTTTTCTCCCACACAGAATGCTGCACAAATTTTCAAGAGTTTGATTCACAGTACTCTTTGAAACAGGAATGAACTGGGACCCTTGTTAGCCTCCACATAGAGTACGCACAGGAGAGCTGTCTGGATGATGCTGTTCAATGCAGCTGGGGGGAACCTTGCCCTGGCCCCAGGGCCACAGATGTGCAGGGCTAAGGATGACAAACTCATGGCATGACAAGTTTTCCCCAGGGCTAGCCAGTACACTGGGAAACTTCACTGCAATCCAGCACCTCCCAGAGCCAGAGACAGCACTGGGAAACGGTGGCCTTCAGGTGATGGAGAGCTCTGCCTGACACAGCTGTGCAAAATGTGTCCCTCTTGAGCTAAATCTCGAGCAGATCCCACTCATTACCTTCCTCATGTCTGGCAGTGAGGATGTCACACAGAAGCAGAGCAACATACTTGAAGTTTACTCAAACTAAATCATTTAGCTTCCCTTCAAGAATGACTGATGGATTCCCTTCAAGAAATTCCCTTCAAGAAATGACTTCGACCTTCAAGAAATGCACCAGTCTGGAAAATCAAGGCTGAGAACATCACTCTGCATTTTGTATAAATAAACTGACCCTTTACAAGATATGGTGGTAATGCACGTGGGTGGGTCTGCTATGGCAGAGATGTGGACTCTCATGCATACAGGTTTCATAACTGCAATAGAAATTTTCAAATAAATGATGCATGTTCATGACTTTCTGTTTGTATTGCACTGCAGGAAGGGGGATCCAGGCATCAACCTAGATTTACTGAGCTGCCTCAGAAAACCTAGTACAAAACCCACCACACAATTCCATTACCCAACAGTGAAAGCTCAGCAACGTGGTTCCTGCTTGTTGTGGCTGGTAGTTGACAATTCTGAGGTGTTTCTATCTGTGCCAGCCATCTCTGACTCTCTTAGCTTCTGTCTGCCAGAGTGTGGATCAGACTATAGGTTTACAAGAAAGTTCTGTTATGATTTCAGGACCAGTGGCAGCCTTTCATGTACTAGATATAATTTTTCAAGTTTGGTCATAAGAAACCTATACCATGTGCTTCACAAGTTGAGGGGAAATGAGATTGTTTGAAATACATACAGAAAACTCATTTTGTCTGTGGCAGACTCACTTGCTGCTGAAGTCCATATTTTCGAGGTAAAAAGCCATGAGTCAGGGGTTGTTCTATGATATGCTAAAATGCACAGAATCTTCCCCAAGTGCAGCTTCTGCTTTATTTCCCTCATTCTACCAAGCCACAGAATGGATTCTGAGCATTCAAACACATAGAATTAGAACTGCAGTAGAAATCTGTAAAAACTTCAGTTAACTGGAAAGTGAAAAGACAAAGAAAGGTTTTTGGCAAAATGCACCTCTAAATATATGCTTAAAGCATCAAAGAAATCAAGAAGACTAAGAAGTCCAAGACAAGGACCAAGACAAAGATGAAGAGAAGAAGAGGAAGAGGAAGAGGAAGAGGAAGAAGAAGAAGAAGGAGGAGGAGGAGGAGGAGGAGGAGGAGGAGGAGGAGGAGGAGGAGGAGAATGAGAAGGAGAAAGAGAAGGAGAAAGAGAAGGAGAAAAGCAGGAAAAAGAAAGAAAAACAAAAAGTAATGCTAATGTGTGGGGTTTTGTCTCCAATGCTGCAGCCTCATTTAGAAAGGAAAGGATCAAAATTTGCAGAATGGAAGGCTCACTATGGAAAACGGACTTAGTCCCAAGGCACTGATGGTGTGTCTGGCCCACTATGTAAGTCCATCCCAGCGCAGAGCCTGGAGCCTGGTGGAGGCTGAGGCCCGGACCCAGGAGTTGATGCCCCTGTGGCTGAGGTGGCAGAGTCTTTCCTGCACCCTGGTGGCTCTGCCTTATTGGGCCTGCAGCGCTGCAGCATGGATGCAGTGGTGGAAATGGGTGTAAGGCAGGAGGTGCTGGCTCCTCTGCATGCTGCACACTCCCTGCTTGGCCTGAACACAGAAAGATTCAAGACATCCTTGCTGGAAAAAGAACTCTGAAGAAGATTCTGGGTGTCCTCTGCCAGAAACAGATGAGCACAGTGAATTCTCAGGTAGGGAGCGCAGGACACCCACCCCAGCGGGATCCACATGGCTTTATGTGGTGGGGGTTTAAAAGTTAGTCATGAACGATGTGTTGCCTTTCTGAATAAAAAGACTCCTTATTTTATATATCTATAAAGTGACGCTTGAATGTTCTTCTATATGCTTATCCTACATTACAGATAAAAGAAAATTAAGTCATCCATTTCCACTCACCTATTCAAGAAAATACCAGCTATTTATTCTTAAGTGAACTGAACAGGAGAGAAGTAATATTGAGTGGAGCACTATAAATAATGCAATGGAAAAACCCCAAAGGCATCCCTCCCAGGATGAGAGGTCTGCCATTGACCAGCTCCTCTCTCCTGTCCTCACCTGCTGTGCAGGCCTGTGTCTCTTCACTGCTGTTGTAGAGTGGCCAGGACACAAGCTCTCTTCCATCTCAGGAAAGATCAGGGACATGGCCTTCTTTCAGCATTTTGAGTGGATGTCATTTAAAATTAACTCAGCAGCTGTGCTGTGGAACATTCATGGTTTCTAACTGTCCACACCTTAACTGACTAAGAAGAGAATATGGTGTCTATCAATCTCATTTTTTATAATGACCCTTAGAAGTGGAATTTTCAGGTTAAATATATATAAGATGAATTTTAGGGACACAGATATTTCACTGAAGCTTCAGCATAGAGTTAGAGCCTGGTAGAGGAAGACTGAGACTTCTCATATCTCTGTGGATATCTGAAGTCAGAGAGATGGTCCAGGCAAAGGTGCAGGACACCATGGCACCTAGCAGGAACCATGGCTAAAAAGGGCCCAGTCCAGGCTGCCTCATCGATTAGTGAGTTCTAAGGATAGTGTCATACACTCCACACTGGACAGGAGAGAGCTGGAATGGTTCCAGAGCTCCTCTCTACATGCCTGAGGCCCCCTATCTCACTCAGGGGAGCTCTGTATGAGAAGGTCAGTCCATTACAGAGCTCAAATTCACTGAATGTTTTCCACCTGATTGCAGATCTGAACTGCCACATGTCGACTCCCCATAGCTGTGGAACAGGACAGGTGTTTACAGGGTGCAGGCCAGGAGATGGAGGCACTACAGGCATGTCAGGGTACAAAGCCTTAAATAAGAGACCAGGCCCTCACCAGCCCCAGTTTCCTCCAGCATTAACCAAACCCTGCAAGAGTGTGCATTAAAAACTAAGTAAGTGAAAGGAGTTACTCACAATATTATATATTTTGGAGATAGTTTGAAGATACAAAAGAAAATGGTAGCATCTGTAAATAAAATGAGACGTGACCCTTAAAGGATATGTGGTGTCCATTGATGTCCCCAAAGCACACGCATCAGAAGGAAACAGTCTGATGAACAGAGCAATAAGGAGGACAGGCAATGGGTAAACATCACAGCTGCTTAATAACAACAACAAAGCCAGGATACAACACGTGCACTGGTGAATTTTATACAGTATGTGATAAAGAATGAATACTGATTGTTTTTCAATTCTTCCATCAAGTTGAAGAAAAAACCACCACCAACTTCTTTTAAGTGACAAGTCATCCTGAGAATGAAGCCAGACAATAATGTGTTAAAAATAAAATAAATGAAAACACTCTGTTAGCTAATATTCCTAATGAACATATACAAAAGTATTCAGCTAAATGTTTGCCACATTAACTCACCAGCATGTTCAAAATTAACCAACACGATCAACACTGGGCTCAATCTCAGTGGTGCAAGAATGTCCCCTCTCGCACAAACTATTAAATGTCGCTTACCACATTCACAGCATAAGGCACAGCTAACCCCTGAAGAGATTTGGAAAAACAGCTTTGAGAACCTGAAAAGGCCACCATTTTTTCATGATAAAAATCATTCATAAACTGTAAGTAGGAGGAATGGACCTCAGCACAGCATGACAAGCTCCATCCTTGACATGATGCTCAGGGGCTGACAAGCTGCAAGCTTAGCTTCTAGGGTCAGGAAGGAGACAAGGCTTGCAACTCTTTTCAACATACAGTACTCGAAGTCCTGGCCATAGAATTTAATCCAGAAAGAGAAAGCAAAGCCTTCCAAATCAGAAAGGAAGAATTAATTGTTGTTGCAGTTCTCCTGAGGGTGCAGCATTGTATATAAGAAATTTAAACTCCATTGACAACCTTATAGAACAAATTCACAAATCACTTAAATTGCAGGATACATGAGCAAGATGCCCTAATCAATTCATTACTATGTACTACAAACAAATTGTAGCCTCAAATACAAAGAACACAATTCATTTCACAAATAATCAAAAATAACTAATGATTACGTTAAATTGAAGCAAACTCACATCTTCTTGGAATACAATAAGTAGAAGAGCACTAACAGAAGAAAAGCCATACTGTGATGAGGGATGGGAAGAATTCATGTTATAATGTACATGCTACCCAGAGCAACCAGGTGTTTCAGTGCCATTCCTGTCAAAGTATCAGTGCCATTTTCCTAGAAACATAAAAAAAAATATGAAAATTCACAAGGAAGTACAAAGAGTCATCCTATAGCCATAGAAAGAACATTAAAAGTAGAGGCATCAAAATACTAGTTTCCAGGTACTATAAAGTAACAGTAGTCAAAAGGGTTTTACACTGTAAGAAAAGGACCACAGACTAAAAAAGCTTGCCCAGATGCACACCAAGTGACAAAATCACTAGGAATTTTATTTATTTCTTCTTTCCTTTCTTTTCCTTTCCTTTTCTTCCCTATTTTTTCATTTTCTTTTTATAGTCAGGGTCTCCCTGTGTCATTGTAGCCTGAGCTGAACTCAGAATATGTTGCAGGCTTGTCTGGAACTCCCAGAAACACTGCTGCCTCAGCCACTTGAGTACAGGCATTACAGGCATTTTCACCATTCCTTGCTCAGCCAATAAGTTTTTAACAACACTATGATGAGACCGGGTCTGGTGGTGTGGCTTGTAATCCTAGCAGTCTGGAAGGCTGAGTCAGGAGCATCACAAATTCAAGGTGAGCCTCAGCAATTTAGCTATTTATTAAGGACCTGGCTCAAAACAAGAAAAGTGTTAAAAATTGAAGACAAAGAAGCCAATGCAAAGCTCTGTATTCAAGTCCTAGAAATTGAACAGCAACAAAAACAAAAACAAAAACAAAAAAACTTGCAACTGACACTAGGAGGGAAAATAAATTTTTACAATGGGCTGGCCTTCTGGAGGGGAGTGTGCCCCAAGTAGCTTTAACCTTCCCACCTTTCTTGTGATTTGACTTCAAACAATCATCAAATTCCATGAGGAATCAAAAAAAAAAAAAAAGAAAGAGAATGTGCTTCAAAGACACCAAGCCTCAATCCTAGTGCAGAAGGCATTTGGAGTAATCTTCTGAAGTGCCTGCTGACCACAGTTAGAAAAGCAGAGAATCTACTAACAGTGTTAATGGGATTTTCAGTCCTATTCACTGTGAAAGAAGCTGCAGACCTGGAAAGTGGTGGACAGCTTAACTAGAGTGACTCCATCTACAAAGTGTCTGAAGACGAATGCCAAATATTTTATTGCATGAATACACAACACTACCAATTGCCAACTCAGGATAATATACACCTGTAATCCCAGCACTCTGGGAGAGGGAGGAATGATGAGAGGAAAGGTTTAAGCCTAGCCTGGGACATTTAGAAAATTAGTGAGACCATGTCTTAAAATTTGTACCAAACCTAAGCTTTTACAAATGTATGAAAATATTGATCTTTAAGAAATCTCAGAAATCACTGAACAAGGTACATTAATCACTATTAATCTATACATATTTTATCATTTTATAGGCTTAAAAAGTGTATCTTTGTATGATTCTTATTATTATTTCAAAATAAAAATAGTAATCCCTTGCTCAAATTCTGGTACTAAATATAAATTTAGGACAGAAAAAAAAAATAAACCAGAATGATCAAAATCTCTTCATACTGAACTACCCAAATCCTAAGAGGATATATTCAGCAGCATATCTACAGTCATCTAAGTAAAACGCCTTTAAAAAATTGAAAGAGTACAAACACCTGGAAGCACATCAATGTCTCCATGATGGTAAACCTTATGCTAGGTGTGCTGACTAAAGTACACATGCAAGAGAACCTCACGAAGATTTCTCACTAGAAAGTCTATTTTTGACTTTTCATTTTTATCTTTTTTTGCTCTCTTTCTTCTTTCCTTTTTTCTTCAGACATGGTTTTGCTATGCAGTTCAGTCTGACCTTGATCTTCCCTTGTAGCCTAGGATGACCTAAAACTCACCACAAACTTTCTGCCTCAGAGGTCTGGAATGACAGGTGTACAACAACATCCCTGATTGTGTTTTCCTCTTTAAATTTTCTCCAAAACAAAACTCCTCAAAGTTTTTGATATTCTCAAAGTTCATCAGGTTGGTTATACAAAACCAAATCAGAAAGTACTGAAAACACCCTGAAGGACTTTCAAAATCCTCACCAACATATAACATAATATAACATAACAGAGCATAATATAGTATAGCAAAATAACACAAAACAAAATAAAAAAGGAACCACATAACTCTGCTTTAAACATCTGCTTCCAAAGATACAGCAAGAATTTCTAAGTTATCCATACACCAGCAATATGATGCATTTTCTTTGAAATAAATGTCAGTATCCACTCAAATGCTTGTGTAAGAATGAGTGTGGCAGCTTCCTTTTGAAGTCTGACCCAGAAACATAAAAAATGGCCATCACAAGATGGGTGACAGGTGCATGTGCTTGGTTCAGCCACATAATAGTGGGTGGTGGCAGCACAAAGAGAGCCCAGTATGGAAACACTGCTTAAAGGAGACCAACCAAAGAGTATTACAACTGAAAAGGCTCAGCACCATCCCCTCTAGGAAAGGGAAACTACCCATCAGGGACACAAAGCCCATGGTCTGATTGGGATGGGAGGAAAGGAAGTGACAGCAGCAGCTAGGACACAAGTTCCCCAGGAGTGATGCACATGCGTCCTTCTTCAGTATGGGGTGATGATGTCACCTCCCCTTCTACTCATCACCTGCTGTCCCCCATCCCTGGAGGTCAGAGTTTGGAGCACTACAGTGTATAGCTGTGTTGAACATCTAAGGATGAATAAATAATCATTCCTAAGCACGTGAGAGTAAAACTGGCTATGAATCCTCCTCCCCTGGATATATGGGGTTTATAACATGAGACCTTCACATTGTTTGGTAAAATTATTATGGGTATTTTGCTTCCTAATAGAACTGAAATGAAACTAATATAAGCCCAAGAAAGGAAGTCATCCTAACATTTGACGAATCTTTAACAGAAGACAATGTGTCTTTCATCCTCTGAGACAATGGATCCTTTGGATGGACATTTGTGTTTGGCACCCAGCCTGACACATCTGAAGCATCTACATGTTTGCTGCATTAAAATGTTCAAAGTGCAGCAAAGTCTAAATGTATACACAGTTTTCTAGCATTTTAACTTGTTGTTTCTAAGGAGGACATAGATTTGTTCCACAACAAAAATAAAGGTGATATCATAGAGGAAGGCCAAATTGTGGACCCCAGTGCATGACCTCACTTCCTTGGTGACAGGTCCAAACAGAACTCTGAAGGCTCAGGTCACCAGGCACCTTGGTCTGGTGACAGTTGGTCTTTACAGACAGTTGGCTCAAGACAGTGAACAGGGAGCAGGTTACGCTGCTTTCCCAGGACACGGGACCCCAGCCTCAGGATCCCGCATAGGTAGACCATGTGGGAATGGCTGAAAAAATGGTTCACTCATCCCAGAGCCTTCAGGATGATTGCGGGCAAATGCCAAATGACAAGGGCATTAAAGGACAGGGCTCACTGTCCGCAGCCTTCTGGCACCCAGAGGCAGGAGAGAGACCAGGACAGGTGTCACAAGACTCATCCACAAGCCACTCAGACTCACTGAGTCCAGCAGAGTAACATTAAGGCCTGACTACCACTGTGAATCCCCCTACACAATTCCTGCCCTAAGTCAAGTGTGACTGGGTCTGACAAGCCCTGAGGGCAGATCCTTGTGGGCTGGTGCAGGTCCTGGGAGGATGCAAGCCTGGGCCACTGTCAGGTTCCCACCCAAGACCGGGCTGGCAGAGCAGAAGGGCAGCACCCCTGTCTAATCCACAGTCTTCAGATTCATCTTCTGTCTTCCTGGGTAGAAATATGGGACAGAGCTGTCTGTCTTACAGAAACATAAGATTATCTGTGTTCACAAAGAAAAACCAGTGTTGTCTCAGAGCCTCAGAGTCTCTGGCTTCCTGCCAGAAGCTGTACTCTGCCTCATCAGAGTGGCATAGAGGAGAACAGTCTAGAGGCGGTCCCAAATCTATGTGTTCCATGGCTTTGCAGCAGACTCTGGGACCCACAACAGGTGCTGGCCCAGGCACAAAGTGTGTGTACAGAAAGGACTATAGAGACTCTCAGATGACAGAAAGTTATCTTTGGGTCAGTGCTACACTGTACTTAACTGTCAGCATTTGCATGAAACTCTAGCCAGGGTTATTGACTCTCTGATTATCCGTGGAAATTTTAAAAATGTTTTCTAAGGAAAGTAGAAGAGGAAACAGTTATGTACAGCTATGTTGCACTGCAGTACACTGACAGCTCTGAACCCAGCAGACAGTGTCATGGGGCTGGGGATATGCACATCCACCTCAATAATGCCAAAGTTTCTACAAATGCTGGAGGTAAAATATGGAAATACTTTAACAACATAAACAGTTGAAATAAAATATCCTGAATATGCACTTAATATAGCAAATATAAACTAGGTGTGGTGGCTCTTGGGTGGAGCCCAGTACTTGAGACACTAAGAAAGGAGAATTGTTTGAGACCACTCTGGGTTATAATGTGACCTAAAAGCCAGCCTGAACTTCATAACAACATGCTTCCTCAAAAAGATAAAACATCAAATCTAATGAACGTAATAGTGTACTAGTGATGGCCTTGTGACATTAGCATGACTATCATATTTGCACTGACCTGTAGTCTACTGGAAAACCTAAGTCACAGCTGACTTCACAATAAAATTTCACATCATATATCAAATGGAGTACACTATTGAGTATTTGTTGTTCGTAATTGGTATTTGGTGGTGATGGAGCAGTGCTTGCTGCTGCTCTCCACAGAAAAGTGACTATTGCTGCAGTAACAGGAATCTGCATGAATCACTGCAATATATCCTTAACTCTTTGGGGAGGAGACCCACTAAAGGAAGCACTGCACTAATGAGAATTACTAATTTTAGTCTTTTGAATACTTTAAAGCTGAATTCAGTAGTAGTTGAACTACTTACCTACATTTCCATCAAAAAGATTAAATAATTCCTTTTCTCCTGTAGTCTCCTGAATGTTCTTTAGATCTTATGGTGAGGGGTTCTCTCTGCAATGAAATGATGTCCCTATTTGCATTTCTCTATTGTGCAAAAATGCTCAATAGTTCTTCAAGTATTTCTTCGCACTTTGTACATATTCTGAAAAATGTGCATTCCTTTCATGTTCCTATTGGTTTTACATGTCAGCTGTCAGGGAGTAATAGGCAAAATTTCTCTCATTCTGTAGTTTATTTCTTCATCCTTTTGGTTTGACTTTTTTGTGGCTTGTATGCTTATGCAAGAGGATTAAAATCTTACAAGGTCCTTTTTGCTTCTTTTGTCACCCTATCTTATTTTCTACACAAAACAGCAGGAATAGTATTTTAAAAATGTATTTTAATAGCTCTATATTCAAAACATGGAATGTCTGGCTCTTTCATGTTTCACTATGTTTTACTCCAATAGAGGCATATTTGAGACTGCTGCACAAATTACCAAAAAAGTACACTTCCCGAGTAAAAGAAAAATCACAATTTGCAGTAGTGATTATTTTACCCTATCGTACATTTATATTCTTGACCTCAACGTACTTGTTTCTTAAACTTCAAATGCAGGCATAAAAAGAACTGTTTCACACTCTGCTAAACTATATAGCAATTGCCTCCCAAAGTCAGCTTCAAAGCCATTATCATCCCATCTCATTCTCTCCTGATGCTTGAACTAAAGAAATCATCTTTAGCCTAATCTTTATAGGTAACTCCTTACCAATGCAATTATTTAAATACAAAATGACCAAAAAGTGCATACTTTTTGTTAGTTCTTATAAAATAACAAGGAATATAAAAGTTACAATTCTACTGTATTCAATACAAGAATGAATGTGTTAAACTGACAACTGCCCAAATGATGCTCAGGATGGTCACTGCGAAAACAAATGTGTTTCACAAGTGATTCTCCGGAATAACTGCATATGGCCAACTGATAAAAAGACAACTACTGATGTGCAATTGTGAGTACTAAAAAACGTTAATGCTGGGGAAGAAAGGGAGGAGATTTAAAGCATTAAGCAACCTCTGCAGAACTTGAAGATATATTTGAGACAAGGTCACTCTAATTGTGTAGGTTAGACTCAACTTCCTCTTCCACTAATTTAAGCCTGCTGAGGTGCTAGCATTACAAGCATGCATCAATAGGGCCAGCAAGATTTACTGTCATGGTAAAATGAGAAAGTGCATGGACTCGGGATATATTCTTATAGATTCAGTATTCTATTATTATCTGTAATACAAACTCCAAATATTCCCATTGATGGTAAGCAGAAATATGCTGCAGGGGATCTGGCCACATGCTGTAGTGCATGGAGGCTAACAATGTACTTCACAGTGTCTTTTACTTTGTGAAATATATCAGGTTCTTCAGGTACAAAATAGATATAGTTTTAGTGGTGATTACATAAGAGGTGAGTAATTTATTTTCCCGAGAATAATTGAGACTTGGGCAAGCTATCTTCACTGGATTAGGGGTATTTATGCAATGTTCACTTGTGTTTTCATGACACCACAGTTTTAACAATATAATTCCTAAGCAGATTTTGTATTCAACAACACTGCATTAAACACATTACGAATTACATGAATATTAAAACGGAAGTGAAAACCACAGGCCACAGGAAACCAACTGGGACTCATGGCCCAGTGTATGTGTTTAAAGATAATCAGTACACACCACAAACGTCATACACTGGTCCTTATAAACAAAGTGATATGCCATTGTA
This sequence comes from Cavia porcellus, assembly GCF_034190915.1. Lineage (NCBI taxonomy): Eukaryota > Metazoa > Chordata > Mammalia > Rodentia > Caviidae > Cavia > Cavia porcellus. Next base: position 4,744,228 of record NW_026947529.1, read on the forward strand.
TAAATTCACAATTCAGTAAAACAGAACACAATCTGAATCTTAATTTAGCAAATTTACTTTTTACTGTGGTGACAGCTCAAAATTTAGGTTTCCCTTCATGCCATTACTTCAGTATTTTAGGAAAAAACAGTAATAATTACAAAATATACAATGCATTCACAGCATCAAGGACTAAAATAAAGGCATTTGCATGATACATCCAATAGCAACGTTTTCTGCCAAAACAACTCCATATTTAAGAAAAATTGATTTCAAAGTATGGTTACTCATAAATCATGCCAAATTTTATAATTTCTGGAGATATTGATATATATATTGTGATGTGCTATTGGAGACAAGTTACAATTCTGTCAGTATGGCACAATCAGAAACTCACAGTGGTATGGTTTACATTTGGTAAATGTGGGGAAACCTTACTAGCAAATAAAGATGTAATATAAACATAACAAGTAAAATTCTGATGGTTAGAAAACAAAGGTTTACTTAAATGACAAATATTGGCTCCACTGAGAAACAAAATCAGGCAACATAATTTACATGGTATGATATCCAGTGATGCTAGGAAATCAGCAGATGTCTTGTCACAACTTGGAAAACATAACATTCATTAATGTACAAGTTATGTGAAAAGAACACAACTTTTTCAAAAACACATGCTCCAAGCTTCTACAAATGTATATCTTAATGCCAAATATGGCATCAACTTCAGAAACATCATTTATGAAAGAGAAAATGAAGCATGTGCATCAAAAGATTAAAACAAAGCCATGTTAAAATTACAATTCCCCCCCAAAAAATAAGAGACTAGACTAATATCACTCTGAACAGTGAATAATAGTATTGCTCAATTTTATATCATAATGCTACAGAATTAGCATTGGGTTTCTTAGTGTCACTTCTTCTTCAGAGTATCTGTCCATTACATTATGCATTATATTATTTGTTCCAATAAATAGGTTATAAATTCTTCCCATGTGTGAATCTCTATGTGTATATCTATCCTTTCTGTATTATGGGGGAAAACAGATCAAAATAAGACAACAAAACAAATTCCTAGAAAATCATGATATGAAAGAGACATATAAGACCACAATATTAGGTGATATACAGTACTTACTATGCTTTCTCTTGTTATTTTCAATAGAATTCTCCACATCATCAGGGACTATATAATTAATCATAGCATTATATAGCTATTTTTATAAAAACACAACTTTGAAGACGTTGTAGGATGTGACAGCAGTTAATAATCAAACCTGATGTAGAACCCGTGGTTTCTGCCAGGACCAGCAAGTCAGGCCAAGGCACAGAATATCATCCAAGTCTGGAGGAACTCCCTTCCTCACCTGGGGACCAGATGGTTGCCAACTGTGACCAGTGAGTTCGGACCAGCGAGTCAGAACCAGGGAGTCGGGCCAAGGCACAGAATCCTTTTTCAGTCTGGGGAAACTCTCTTCCTCACCTGGGGATGAGCCCGCAGATTCCTGCCGGGACCAACGAGTGGGGCCGAGGAACAGATTCCAATTCCAGTCTGGGGGAACTCCCTACCTTGCCAACAAGTTCAGCCGAGGCATGGAATCCCATCCAAATCTGGGTGAACTCGCTCCCTCATTTGGAACAAAATTTGAAGCTTGAAAATACAGCAAAATGACAAAATGAAAGACCAAAATGCAATTTCAAACATCCATCCCATCCCAAAAAAGCCTAGAAGCCATGTGCATAGAAGAAAACACATTCCACATAACTGAAATACCTGAAATAATAGTAACTGAAATAAAGAAGCAACTTTGGGAAGCATTAAAGAAATTCAAACTAGAAATAATCTCGTAGGTAAAAAAACAAATGTTAAAAGAAATGAAGGAGATTCTGAACACATCTAAAGAAGACACAGTTAAAAAATTGGAGGAACTAAACAAAAAGATAGAATCCCTGGATGAACTCTATAAGAAACAAACAGAATACATAAAGCAGATGCAAAGTGATATACAGGAAATCAAAAACTCCACTCAAAGTTGTAAAAACTGCCTCAATGAATATGAAGATAGAATATCAGACCTTGAAGACAAGATTGTAGCCAGTGAACAAGAAAGGAAAGATCTTTTAAAAATGACAAGAAACCAGGAAATAACTATTGAACACCTGCAAAATGATGCAAAGTGGGACAACATAAGGTTGATAGGGATAAATGAAAAAGAAGGGGACAACGTAAAGGATGTCAAGAGGATATTTAGAGAAGTAATAGTTGAAAATTTCCCAAACACGAGATTGGAAACTGATATCAAGATCAATGAAGCATATAGAAATCCAAATAGCCATAACCAGAATAAATCTACACCCAGACATATAATAATGACCATCCCAGAAATTGAGCAAATGAATAGAATATTAAAAGCTGTCAGAGAGAACAGACAGATCACCTATAAAGAAAAACGTATCAGAAGCACAGCAGACTTCTCATCACAAACAATGAAGTCAAGAAGAGCATGCAACAAAGTATTTCAGATCCTAACGGAAAATGATTTCCAACCTAGACTGATGTACCCTGAAAAACTATCCTTCAAAATCGATGGAGAAATAAGATACTTATATGACAAAGAAAAGCTGAAAAACTTCATGATCACCAAGCCAACTCTGCAAAGAATACTGAAAGACAGCCTAGGTACATTTAGGGAAAAAGCACTAAACAAAACAGTGAGTTAAAAAGAGCAGAAAGATAAAGATGCAACAGCAGAAAGATAACATGTCAACAATAAACCAATATATAACAGTTCTAACCATTAATGTAAATGGTTTCAATGGACCATTAGAGGAAACCAACTGGAAGAATGGATTAAGAAACAACATCCAACCATATGCTGTCTACAAGAAACCCATCTAAACCCAAAAGGATATTCACAGACTGAAAGTCAAAGGATAGAAAACAATACTTCATGCAACAGGAACCAAAAAAAAAGGGAGGGGGTAGCTATTCTGTTTGCAGACAATGTGAACTTCAAGCCAATAGTGATCAGAAGGGATAAAGAAGGTCACTACATACTGGTTAGGGGAAAACTCCAAGAGGAAGAGAAAATTATCTTAAATTTATATGCACCAAACTCCAGAGCACCCAGTTATATAAAACAAGTACTAACAAAAATGAAAAAAATCAAATTAGCATTAACACAATTCTAACAGGAGATCTTAACACACCATTGACACCAATGGACAGATCAACCAGACAGAAAATGACAAAGAAATAAAAGAACTGAATCACACCTGTGAACAAATGGACTTAACACATATACAGAGTATTCCACCCAACAACAGCAGCATACACATTCTTCTCAGTATTACATGTGTCATTCTCTAAAATAGACAATATATTAATTCACAGAGCATATTTAAATAAATGCAAAAGGGTTGAAATTATCCCTTGCATGCTATCAGACCATACCCACTATGGAATTAGAAATTAATAAGATACTGCAAAAATCCTACAAACACATGGAAACTGAATAACACTCTAAGTAATCAGTGAGTCACAGAGGAAATTAAAGAAGAAATTAAACAATACCTACAAACAAATGAAAACACAAATACAATGTACAAGAATCTGTGTGACGCAATGAAAGCTGTCCTCTGAGGAAAATTTATTGCACGAGTTCCCACATTAGGAAAACAGAATGAATACAAATAAATAACCTGATGTTATACCTCAAACATCTAGAAAAAGAAGAGCAAGTCAAGCCCAAAGCCAAAAGAAGAGAAGAAATTATAAAAATCTGAGCAGAAATCAATGCAATACAGACTAAAAAAAAAAAATCCAAAAGATCAATGAATCAAAGACCTGGTTCTTTGAAAGAATAAATAAAATTGAAAAGCCCCTAGCCAACCTTATTTAAAGAATGGAAGAAAAGTTCAAACCCATGCAATAAGGAATAACAGATGTGAAATTACTACAGACCCTATTGAAATACAGAAGATCATCAACACCTATTTCGAAAACCTCTACTATCAAAGGTTTTATAACACAGAAGAAATAGACAGATTCCTAAAGCATATGAAGTACCAAAGCTAGGTCACAAAGATGTAAAACTACTGAATAACCCAAATTCTATTAATGAAATTGAAAACATAATAAAATTGTTACCTACAAAGAAGAGCCTAGGCCCAGACGGATTCACTTAAGAATTCTACAAGAAATACAAAGAAGACCTAATGCCAACTCTCCTCAAATTCTTCATTGAAATGGAAAGGCAAGCAATCCTTCATAAATTGTTCCTAGAAGCAAATATTACTCTAGTACCAAAACCAGAGGAGGAACCAACTGAAAAACAGAACTACAGACCAATCTCCCTAATGAACAAAGATGCAAAAATCCTCAATAAAATATTGGCAAATAGGATGCACCAAATCAACAAGAAGATCATATACCATGACCAAGGGGGATTCATCCCAGGCATGCAGAGATTGTTTAATATATGTAAATCAGTAAATGTAATATACCATATCAATAGAGCCAAAAGTTATAATCACATGATCATTACTATAGATGCAGAAAAAGCTTTTGATAAGGTCCAACATTCATTTATGATAAGAACCATGCAGAAAATTGGAATAGATGGTCCTTACCTCAATATAATTAAGGCCAGCAATGACAAAACAGCAGCCAGTACCATACTAAATGGTCAAAATCTGAAGGCCTTTACTTTAAAATCAGGCACAAGACAAGGATGTCCCTTATCACAGCTCCTATTTAATATAGTACTGGAAATACTGGGCAGAGCAATTAGAAAAGACAGATAAATAAAAGGCGTAAGGATAGGAAAAGAAGACGTTAAATTATGATTATTTGCAGATGACATGATACTTTATATAGAAGATCCCTGAAGTTCCATTGAAAGACTCCTAGATATAATAAATGAATTCAGTAATGTAGCTGGATACAGAATCAATACTCAAAAATCAATAGCATTCCTATACACTAACAACAAAGTCACAGAGACAGAAATAAGAGAGGCCACACCCTTCACACTAGCAACCAAGAAAATGAAATATTTAGGAATTACTCTCACGAAAGAAATGAAAGGCCTATACAGGGAAAATTATAACACACTGAATAATGAAATTGAAGATGACCTCAGAAAATGGAAAGACATCCCTTGCTCATGGATAGGAAGAATAAATATTGTGAAAATGGCCATTCTCCCAAAACTTTTATACAGATGCAATGCAATCCCAATAAAAATACCATCAACATACCTCATAGAACTTGAGAAATCACCCCTAAAATTCATCTGGAATGAGAAAAAACCTAGAATAACGAAGACAGAGGCAGCAAAAGCAAGGCAGGAGGTACCACAATCCCTGACTTGACTACAAAGCAACTGTAGTAAAATCAACATGGTACTGGAACCAAAACAGAGCTGAAGATCAGTGGAATAGATGAGAAGATACAACCACAACTACAAACACACTCAACTACCTTATTTTGATAAAGGGGCCAAACATGTTCACTGGAAGAATGACATTCTCTTTAATAAATGGTGGTGAAAAACTGGCTCTCCATATGCCTAAAACTAAAACTAGACCCATGCCTATCACCATGTACTAAAGTAAAATCTAAATGGATCAATGATCTGAATATTAAAACAGAAACACTAAATCTATTGGAAGACAAATTGGGTAAAAACCTTGAAGACATAGGAGTAGGTAGAGAATTGATGAACAGGACTCAAACCGCATGGGAAATGCTTCCCAGAATCAATAATTGGGATCACCTCTTATTCAAAAGTTTTTGCACATCAAATGAAATCTCCAGTATAGTGAAAAGAAAACCCACAAACTGGGAAAAAATCTTAGTGAACTGCCCCTCAGAGGACTTCTGTCTAAAACATATAAAGCATTTTAAAAAAGGAGATCACCAAAATTCAAAGACCCAATCCAAAAATGAGCATCTGAGATGAATAAACAATTTTGAGATGAAGAAATACAAATGACAAATAAATACATGAAAAAATGTTTACCATCCATAGTCATTAGAGAAATGCAAATTAAAACCACACTGAGATTTCATCTCACTCCTGAAAGAATGGCCAAGATCAAGAAAACCACCAACAACAAATGATGGAGACGCTGTTGGGACAAAGGAACTCTCTTGCACTTTTGGTGGGAGTGTAGACTGGTACAACCATTGTGGAGCTCAGTCTGGAGATTTCTCAGAAAGTTGGGACTGGAAGCACCTTTTGACCCAGCTATTCTACTGCTAGGCATATTCACAGAAGAACGGAAAGCATCATTCCACAGTGATATATGTGCACCCATTTTTATAGCAGCACAGTTTGTAATAGCCAGATCTTGGAAACAACCTAAGTGTCCATCAACTGAGGAATTGATAAAAAAAGTTATGGTGTTTTTATACAATGGAGAACTACTCAGCTATAAAGAATGATCACATTGACACATAAATAAATGTACACAGACTGAGACCATACTCATAAGTGAAATAAATCAAATTCCCATGTATAAATACCAAATATATTCCCTAGTATAAGAAATGATAATAAATAGAAGTATGTGGTAATCATGATACCCAATCATATTGTTTGAATCCATATAATGTTTTCACTCATTAAGTGCAATGGTCTTACCCTGGGTTTTTCGATTTTAGTACCGAAAATAGGTGTTCTAAGGAAAATAACACATCATAAAAGCTAGTGCTGATTTAATATCATCTCCTTTAGAACTCCCATCAAGTTGTTCTATATGTTTCCACTGGATTTAACATGTTGTATCTTAATATATTTTACTGTGATAGTATAAAACAATTTTTTTACAGGCAAAGAGATAATATAGAAATCGTTGTTCATTTTCTGTTAACTGGCTCTAAATACCCTGTAATTCTTTCATTGTCTTGAATGTGATTGATTCCATAGTATACGAAGTTATACTCAAATAATTCAAGGAAAGAGGCACTGTGGTGACTACTATTATGTTAGATTACCTGGTGGTGAAACCAAATGATGCTTTAATTGTTCAGTTCTGACCTGTGTTGTTCTATCACAATGTCTCTTTTATCTTGATCTCCACCCTTTTTAAAAAAATTATTTTATTTTTTTTTCAGTTAAAGGAAAACTAAATTAAAAAATAGTGCGATATATTATAGTAACTTTTTTTGTTTTCCTATTAACCTGATTTTAACCCCAGTATTGCTCTCTCCATCCTGTTCTGCCTGACTTTACTATATTCTATTTTGTTTGATAGTATCAAGTTTGAGAGTATAGGCAACCACTTTGTAGGCAATAAGATATACTATGATACCCATTATGGTTTGACTATGATCTTCTTTTGAAATTCTGTAAGGTCTCCAGTGTAGATTTTATTGGTCTTGTTCTGTACTGTTTTGATCAATTCTATTATACCTGATGACATAGGGAACTCTTTTTAAAAATAGCAAGAGGCACAGTGGTAACCATTTTTGATCACCTGATTGCGTCAAGTACTATGCCCATCCTTATGTTCTAACCAACTCTGTTTTGTTAACTCACTTGAGGTTTTGTTCTCTTCAAAAAAAAGTAATAAGAACTATGGGAGTAAAAAATACCCAAAAGTGTAATTGTTATTGTGAAGAAGAGAGGAAAGGAAGGTGGTCTAAGGGAAGTAAGTGCCTGTTTGACTGTGTAGGAAGGAAAACCATATTACCGAGCTTTTGTTGGATCATTGAACAGAACTGTCTACAGTCTCGCTGTAGGAATGTTCACTTTATATGCTTTAATTTTATAATTTGGACAACTGTTTTTCAGAAGACAATATGTAACCTATAAACTAGTGATTTCTTACTGTATTTTTTCTTCAAATTCTGTATTATTTGTACCCTTTTACTGCTTTGCTTTTTTATGTTCTTTTTTTCTCCTTAAATAAAAAAATTAAACCTGGAATTTATATCTTTTATTTATTTATTTTTTGGTACTGTGAATCAAACTGATGACCTCACACTTGCCAGGCAGGGGCTTAAGCAACTGAGCTAAATCCCCAGCCCCCCAATATATATCTTTCACATCTTATCACCTTCAGAGTAGTTGCCTCTACTCTTGGACTTGATACCAGCAATCATAACAAATATGAATAAAATCAGTCAAGGCCAAATAACATTCAAAGAAACCAGCTTAAAATAAGATCAGTCATACTAAGACAATGCTAGTAATACAGGGTTTCAGTTTTAGTTAATAGGAAATTAAGGACAATTACCATCATGGTATAACCTGCCATTTTTGGGTTATCTCTCTGTGCCCTCAAATCTAAAATGAGTAGACAGACCAGAACAAAATATAATCAAACTAAACAGAGCAACAGAACTACTGTAGCTTTTAAATCCTAATACACTTTTCACAATGTGCTCTGCCTTCTTTTTTTGGCAATTCGTCACCTTTCTCCTTCTCAGGATACTGTTATTCACTGTTTAGAGTGATATTAGTTTAGTCTCTTATGTTCAATTTCAACATACATAAAAATAAAGATGTCTACTACGAAAAGAATGAGACACATTATGGTAATCATTATCAACTTCCCCAACATCAGTCTTGAAGATCAAAAAAGTCTGTATCATCCTGTAATTATTTGATTAGTTCTATAATGTTCAGTATATATTCAATGCTTGTGAAGATGGGAACAACTATTTTGAAGAAAACTAGAGACAGTAAGATAGAAAATGAACATCTCAGTGGACTTGCTTTGAAACCTGTGTTTCCTTAACTTGTTTCCATATGAACTGTTCTGTTTTTTCATGTTTAATCTTACCATCTTTTAGATAAAAAACAAGTTTGTAGAACAGATAAGAATATTAATAAGTTTTTGTTGGATCACGGTGGTGAGCTGTTTGCAATGTCATTATTTGAATATCACTTTGTATGCTTTAATTTTGTAACTTGAACAATTACTTCTAAGATGACAATATGTAACTAATCAACTAGTGATTTCTTATTGTTTATTTTTCAGAACTTCTGTATTATTTCTACACTTTTTGGTTTTTTTCTTTAAATAAAAATAATTCACAAAAATATAAAAATTAAGGTTTAAAGACAAAATATTAAGTACATAGACACTATCCATACTTGAAAGTGAAAAGCCCATTTCAGTTTACCATGTTTAATTACAAGATGCCATGTTGAAGCACAAAGACACTTTAAAAAATCTAAAGAGGTAAAAGTGATTAACTGAAAACCATACAAAATATGTACTTGAGTAGAGCTCCATTTCAGATTTGTCATTTCTGGAAAAGTTGTGAAGAAATTTTGACATCAAACTTCTATATTGATTATTTCTTCAGGTCTACTTGGAATTTTTAAAGTAAACTTAGATCTAAACTGTCTGAAGTATGCTGATTTTTCTATGCGTTTAACAACAAACATGGATTGCCATATTTCTCACATTGTTAATGCACATAGGATAAAGTGAACTATTTCAGATATGTAACAATGATCATGTGTGCTGAGAGCATTCACATAATACATAGGATTTATCTCTTGTGTGAGCTTGTTCACGTATTTCACTTACAATCTGGCTGCTGAAAGTGTCTCCACTTGCTTACGTAGCCAGTGGTTCTTCCCAGTGTAAATTCTTTCATGTGTTTTGCAATGACCGTATGTGGTAAAAGCTTTGCCACATTGTTATATACATAGGTTTTCTCACCAGAGTGGAGCCATTGATGTATTTTACAAAATCCATGTGTGGTGAAAGCTTTCCCACATTCACATAAACAGGGTTTCTCAACATTGCAAATGTTTTCATGTATTGGACAATGAACATGTCTGCTGAAACATTTCCCACATTCCTTACATATATAAGTTTTCTGCCCAGTGTGAAGTTTTTCATTCATTATGCAACATGTACTTGAGCTCAAAAAATTCTCATGATGCTTATATACACTGGTTCTACCATTGCTTACATACATAGGGTTTCTGCCCAGTGTGAATTCTTTCATGTATTTTACAGTTTACCCGTGTGTTAAAAGCTTTCCCACATTGCTTACATACATATGGTTTCTCTCCAGTGTGAATTCTTTCATGTTTCTTAAAATCTCCCCATGTGTTAAAAGCTTTCCCACATTGCTTACATACATATGGTTTCACACCAGTGTGAATTCTTTCATGAACCTTACAATATGCACGTGTGTTAAAAGCTTTCCCACATTGCTTACATACATATGGTTTCTCTCCAGTGTGAATTCTTTCATGTTTCTTAAAATCTCCCCATGTGTTAAAAGCTTTCCCACATTGCTTACATACATATGGTTTCACTCCAGTGTGAATTCTTTCATGAACCTTACAGTATGCACGTGTGTTAAAAGCTTTCCCACATTGCTCACATACATATGGTTTCTCTCCAGTGTGAATTCTTTCATGTTGCTTACAAGCTCCATGTTGTGTAAAACCTTTCCCACACTGCTTACATACATAGGGTTTCTCTCCAGTGTGAATTCTTTCATGTATTTTACAGTTTGTCTGTGTGTTAAAAGCTTTCCCACATTGCTTACATAGAGATGGTTTCACTCCAGTGTGAATTCTTTCATGTTCCTTACAATATCCAGGTCTGGCAAAAGCTTTCCCACATTGCTTACATACATACGGTTTCTCTCCGGTGTGAATCATTTCATGTATTTTACAATTTGCCCGTGTGTTAAAAGCTTTCCCACATTTCTTACATACATATGGTTTCACTCCAGTGTGAATTATTTCATGTTGCTTACAATGTCGAGATTTGGTGAACCCTTTTCCACATGGCTGACATACATAGGATTTCTCCTCACTGCCATATTTTTCATGGATCTGAACATTGTGGTGTGTTTCTGCTTCTTTCACATTCACATTACCTTCTGCAGTATGAAGGAATACTTCTTTACACTGATTCCTAGAAGTATGTCCATAGGATTTCCCTACCATGTCATTTCTGTAAAAAAAAAATCACATATCAGATTGATAATCATATTACTAAGTTTTTATAGGAGATTTGAACAAAATTGTTTGCACTCTCGCTGTTTGAATCCCCACATCATATGTTTCACTTTTGTATTTCATTAACTATTTCTATGAGCAGCATATGTAATCACTGTCTTTAGATTTCTTACTGTTTATTTTCACTTTGAAAGTGGTATCATTTCTACTTATTTTTTTTTAGTCTTTCCATACATTAAATAAAAAAAGAAACATTCACAGTGAAATGGGTCTCAGTTTAATGACTGCATTAATGTCAAGTTCTGTTTTTAATGCCTGCTAAGAAACCCTGACCATGAAGTAACAGAATGGCCTTGTAAGACATGATGAAAACAACCATTCCCAAAAGACTGGTACACATTTGGAAATCTTAAAATTTGGTACCTTTTGAAATGCAGAATCTTTAGCTTCACTTTGTGCATGGGTACATATGTGTATCACACACAGATCATTATGATATGTTTCCCCATCACAATCTCCCTTCTGTCCTTAACCTGTAGTTCCCTTTTCCATATGGTCAGTCTTACTTTTCTCTATTAACTCTTTCATTTCATTCCACAATTTATGTTTTGGTTTCTCATCTAAGAGAAACCCTGTGAACTTTTAGGTTTCATAGCTGAGTTATTTCACCGAATTGATGGGAGAAAGAACCACCTATTTCTTATGGCAAATGACATTATATGTTTTATTTTTTGACATTATATAACACATTTTTTTCTTTTCCATGCTGGGAATGAACAACAGCTATTAGTATAAAATCTATAGCTTTTTAACATGTTTTAAGAGATTTCGCTGATCATTAAGCTGTGATGTTTGAACTTGAATTTGCAATTCTGCAAATTCTGATTCCTAGTGTGCTGGATTTACAAGCATGCACAATCACAAAGAGTCTATTAACATTTTCCTTCTCCACAAATCCAGTGATAGGTAGATAAGCTTCTTCAAGGCCTGTTCTATTATAACTTGATCTGCTTTATATATGAGTAAGCATGTATCAGTATTTTATGTGCATTTTGAATTTTTAAAAATACATCCAGGACAAGTATGAGGGGATCAATTTCTAGAGACAACTGCACACTGATATTCAGAATGAGTGCAATTACCATTCTACCAGCCTTCTAAGAATTTTACTCAGAATGGCTGATTCTTCAGAGCATGGCTTGCAAACACAAGAACTCCATTTTATTTCAAATTCTATTGCAATCTTAGCAATTTTTAGATGATGGGTGTGTTGTATTCACATGTATATATGGGTAGAAAAACTGAAGAGAGAATGTCATAACTCAAAGTGTATGCCTTTCATACACGTCTATACGCAATGTCATACATTTTCTTGATTTAATCCACTCATTATACATACCCTAGCTTATACGTCTTCGGAGAATATTACTGACAATAAATTGAATGGTGCCTCATTTCTTTGGTGGTGTTTTTCTGCTGACTCACTAATTACTCAGGAACATTCCTTCTCCTTATGAGTGCGAATTACCTTAAGTATCTCCAGTTAATTTTGCATTCTTTTTCAGCTTCCTGGATATCCCCAAGTCCTCCTGAATTGTAGACATAGAAATACCAGTGCTCATTAGAATAATACATACAAATTAATAGATTTTGTTTAGAGTTATGATATAATGTGTCCAGGTCTGAGCTATTTTTAAAAATACTTTCACATTGCTTTTAATGAAACAGCGACATACAACATTCTGACAGCATGAGTGACAAGAGTATTTTGTCATTACCTATTGCAGTCATGTTCCTAAAGGTTTCGCCCATCACATCTCTGTAGAGGTTCTTTTGGGATGGACTCAGCAAAGTCCACTCCTCATTGCTGAAGTTCACGACCACATCCTCAAAGCTCACCACCTCCTAAAGGATCATACATATATTTCTCACATGAAGGTTGAGACACCAGGTTTGGGATACCTTAAATTCTCTCCTACAAATTTGAATCAAAAGCAAAGTGTGGTGGTACATATCTAAAATGCCAGCACTCAAAAGGCTGAGGCAGGATGGTTTCAGTGAGTTCAGGGCAATTCTAGGTCCTGAACTCAAAAGGCTGAGGCAGGATGGTTTCAGTGAATTCAGGGCAATTCTAGGGTGTTCAAAGCTAGCTGATATACATACAGAAAGCTTGTCTCAATAAAACAAAACAAAACTAAACAAATACAACCAAACAAAACAGCTGAATGAAGACTGATTTCTTGAAATTTAAATCCATGTCTTGGTCATTAATTTTGTGTATATACACATTTTTGAAGACAGCAAATTTGATGATAGATTGCAACTCACTGCTAATGTAACAGTGAAATAGGAGCACTGATTCTTGTGCTGAGTCACTGCAATAGTCCCTGTGTACTGTCTCTAACGCAGAGCTCACAATGAGAAGCCTGCAGGACCAGCATCCACAAAGCACAGAGGCAGATAAATATCCCATCAATCAACTGGGAAGCCAAGCAAGCACCTCCCTTCCCTGGTAAGTGGTGGTGGTGTGGTGGACTGTGGCCCATCCAGAGGGCAAACCAGCAGCAGCTCCTTAGATCCATGCCATGCTGGAATTTAGGACACTTGGAAGGCAAGCAAGCACCACTTCTCCCTGGTAAGTGGTGGAGGTCTGGCAGAATGCGGCGATTCCAGGGGGAGATCTAGCAGCAGCTCCTGAGATACCCGCCATCTGGGAACTTAGGACGCTGTGAAACAAAACAACTGGCCTGTCTCCCTACTAAGCAATAGTGAACCTACTGATGCACGGCCTAGAATCAAACATCCCACTTCCCTAACCCTCTTCTCCTGTCACCCCCCATTAGCAAATGGGAAACAGAAATCTGAGTGACTCCTGGGAAGCAGACCATAACAAATAAGGGGGACTTCCTTCTACTGTCTCTTTGAAGGCAAATATTTTTATTAATGTTTTGCTCTTTTCTGATTAATGGTATTGCTCTATTCAATATTCTGTTTTGATAAGTACTATAATGTTCTGTATTTCATCTCATTTTGATATATGTGTTTGAAAGAACAACTATTGGGGCTGGGGATTTAGCTCAGTGGCATAAGCATCTGCCTTGCAAGGAGACAGTTGTGGGCTCAATCCCCAGTACTGATAAAAGGAAAAAGACAAAAAAAAAAAAAAAAGAACAACTATTATAAAGATAATAAAATATACTGTGATACCTATTACTGTTAACGCAGTAACCAGTTGTGAAGTTGTGTACCAATTTTACTGTATGATCTTAGTTGGTCTTATTCTGCCTTGTTCTGTTGTATTTTACCACTTTCAAAATTTAAAAAAGAAAAAAATACTCATCAATCACTTTGATAGGCTGCAGATAATGTCTCTTCAAATCTCATTTAGGCCAGTTAGTACTTTGTTCTTAATATACTTCAGCAAAATTTTGAAACATGAATTTGGTTTCATAGAACAAAACATAAATACCATCCAATATGGTACACAAATAATACCTCAAATGTTAGTGGAAAATACTGTTTTTAAAAAATAAGTATATAAAATGGAACCAGGCCCAAGTTGTAATTTATAGCTCACTGTCACCAAGCGTTCACTTTCAATTCAGATATAAGGAATATATCTTGTGAGGCTGGTGAAGGACTTCTTCCTTGAATTTGGGGCTATCCTAAGTTACAGAGCTGTCTAAAATAGAGAAACCCTGACTGTGACACCCCACAGACAAAGCGAAACTTGAAAAGAGACTGCATAAGACACCTTTGGTTTGTTTTTAAAAATTATAGCCATATAATATGGAAAAATTCCAACAATATTCAACACTTTCTGGGAAACAATGTGGATATCTTCCATACAACAAAGAAAACACTTTCATATTTGGTTATTTAGCTAAGTGGCACGAACGCCTGCCTGGAAAGCATAGGTCATGAGTTCGATCCTTGGTACAAAAAAAATCCACATTTTACCTTCATGACACTGAGGCATAATTAGAGATAATCCAAATTAGATCTCAAGTATGGAACAGAAAATTCATGGGTTGGCAAGGATGTAAAATACTGATTGTTGCCAGAGCTGGTGTTGATCACCTCAAGGAAGCAATCAGAACCCAACTTTAACTTCACACTTACTCTAAGAACTACCTGAATTTCAGTGAAGATCATCTCTGTTGTATGTCCTGCTATTGACTTCCTGCATTCTGTCAGTCACTTGCACATCCTTTCCACGCTCTTCTGATCGATCCTCAGGAGGAAACCCTTCATGCCTAACTATTGATATCACTGCAAAATTTCTGTATAGAGCTTCTCCTTTACATCACTTAGTAAATTCCATTGCAGAGCATTTCCATATTTAAACTATGAACAACCAAGCCAATAAATCAGCTCTTAATTCAGAGATGACATACCTTTTCCTTTCCATTCAGTAGGATATCACGTGTATATGTCCATGCAAATGCCTAAATTTCAGCATTTTTTGATGAGAATTTAACAGGTAGCCCTTTCTGGAATTTGTCCTTCACAAAATTTTACCCCGTCCTTGATAACACTTTCATATTTGCTTCATTTTTCTCAGACTTCAAAACTCTATGGCTGTTCCTACAAACCTAGTCTGTGAGCAAGGGTGCCACCTAAATAATTAAGTATGCTCAGAAATTATTTTGCACTGATCTGTATAATACACAGGAGTTCACGAGTTGTTTGGGAAGCCTTTTTCCACTGAGGCACACTACTACACATCTCTGCATTCTCGAGAACTTTGCGACTACCTGTCATGAGGATGGAAATATAAGAACATAGTATAAATTGAGGAGATCACTATAAATATAAAAAAGCCCAAGTTTAAGTTGAGCCATTGTGGCTATGAGGCCCTGCATTACAGACATTAATAAACTCTGGACATTCTAGATGTGCTACTCTGAGGATCAGCTCTCACATAACATCAATCTCCCCTCAAGCACCACATCCAGTCAAAAGTCACATATACCCCATAACCCCATAGTCAGTTGGAAAAAAAAAAGCCAAACCCTTAGGGGCTGTGGGCTCCTCTCCACATTAAGTAAAAGGCCACTTTTACATTTCTTATATTCTGCTTCTCTACTGTACTAATTTATCTCCTCAGTAACTTCAGTAATCTAATCCATTTTAAACCTATCTCACCACATGATTTTATTCTATAAAATTCCTAGAAAAGACAGAGTCCTTTGCTACCAGCTGAGAACCCCTCCTGTTTCTCCCAGACAGAAGCTTTCTGATAGGATTTTTGGTGTAGTAAAGAAGAGAATATAAAGTCAAAATGGCTTTTAATCTAAGAATATGGAGAGAACCCCATGACCACTGGGCATCTGGCTTTTTCTTCTGGAAAACTGTGGGTGGCATACAAGTAGTTTTTGACTTGGTGGGTGGTTAAAGTTGTCATTGCTGATATGCAAGTAGCTGATTGAGATTCCTTCCTTGCCACATGTACCTTGAATAGGGATAAGGAAAGTCACTTCAAGGTAAAAGTCCCCTGGTTCCACCTCGACTTCCAAAATATCCTATTTAGAGCAAAATATTATCACTTTCTTTCTCTCAATAAATATATTCTGCTCTTCAACTCTGTTGTTCCTAAAATTCATTCTTGTGTTTTACAGAACACACGCTCATACCAGACATAGAAGGTCAAGAACTTCATTCCACTTTATCATGGTATGGCTGCCTGTATTTCTAACTAACTCAGCTGCCTGTAACTTTAAGAATTGTTTATCAATTTGACTTGGAGCAATTTTAGCAAATAAAATGTGCTTAATGGATATAGGGAAATATATCATTAAATTGAAAAAATGATTATCACAGTGTTTCTAGCTAGCATCAGCCAACATTTTCAACTTTGAAGTTTGTGGGAAAAAAAAATAAAAACAACTCAGAAAATAGCAATCCTAGAGGGGACAGTATATCATTCACTGTAGTTGCCATGTTATCTGCAGGTATTTCATAGATCACAAAAGAAACATTGAGCAAATTAAATACCAAGTATTAGTTTCAATAAATGTGCTTATAGCATTGCATCATTGACAACTGTGATTTTTTTTTTTCTGTATGAGGGATTGAACTCATGGCCTTGTGCTCTCCAGGCAGCTCCTTGTATCCCTGAGCTCAATCCCCAGCCTCAACAATTTTAGATACTAAATATGACTATTAACAATGTTTAATTTGCCATTGACATATTTAGTATAAATTTTGTAAACCTACATTTTCAGAAATGCAATTATTTTCTTTCCTTGCAGTTTAAATTACTTTTTTTTTTTTTTAGGTACTAGGGATCAAAGTTACAATCTACCACTATCCAGGCAGGCGTTTCTGCCTGCTGAGCTTAATCCCTGGCGTGTATTAATGAGTATTTTACTTTATTCATTCAAATAGTACTGTGATTTTAGCAAAGGTTTTCAATTTAGACAGAAATTGATATACAATCAGAGAGGAACTGGAACCTCAAAGAGTCAATGCAAAAAACTAAACACAAAAATCACTGCTACAGGCACAGGTGAAGAAAGCCAGACCTGAAAGTGAAGATGCAGTGACCATGTCTACATGCCCCTGAAAAGAAAAACAACAGCTTGAAATGTACTAAAGTTACCACCATCTCCTCCAGGAAGTTCAGATAGGCATTAATTACCATAATCAAAGACCAGAACAACTGGACTATTGTTCCCACAAATGCCTTGGCTTTTTTCACATACCTTTTCTGGCTGACTTGTTCCCCTGATGAATAATATTAGTTAAGTACCTACAAGCTTACAGATTGATTGTAGTTTGAGACCCACAGTTTCCCCACATTGTGACTATCCTGTATAAATGACCCCTGACAATATGACTCTGGCCAAAACACTGAAGATCACTCCTGAAAATTCAGAGCTATTCTCTCTTTTTTTCTAAGACAATTTTTGAACTTCTTTTGGTTTGTGACTTCATTTCTCAATGTTGTCAGCCATTAAATGGTGCATTTGATATCAAGCAGGGCAGGATTATATTTCTCTTATCTCAATTTAAATATGAAATGTCTGCTAAAGGCATTGTTCCAAAGCCTGAATTTCAAGCTCTTTGTTTGCCCTGAGTTTAACATTTCCATGAGCTTTTAGAAGTCCTCATTCTAGTGAATTGCAAATGTATTGGAGGAAGGAGGTCACTGCTGTGCTGTGGCACAGTAGGTGCCATTCCTAAGCCTGTGTTTGTCACTGCCTCCTGAATGCCACTGCATGCCACTACCTGGCCTTCTTTAGTCTGCAAGCATCATTCAATAATTCCCATTTTACATAAGTCAAATTTCACTCAGCTCTATTTTTGTTTGTTTTCAATAGTCTTTCTGTCTACTTTGTTGTTGTTTTTTTTCATTTTAGTTTTTTGATTTAAAGACATAGTCTCACTTTGGAGTTCTGGCCAGCCTTGCACTCACTATGCAGGTTAGGCTGTCATTGAACACAAGCCCATTCTCCTGTTTCAGCTTCTTCATTGTTTAGGAAAATAGGTGGGCATTATAGCACATAGTGTTTGTCTTTTTTCTCCTTTCTTTTTCACAATTATTCTTTCATTTCAGTGGCACTGTCATTTAATCCTGAGGTGTGCTTGTGTCAGTAAAGGTTTCTGCAGCTTGAGTTGAGTTTGTGAACAATAATATAGGAGGCCAATATACGAACCCAATTGAGAAATGTGGAATTTCATAGCTGATCTCAGGACCACCTGTATACAGAACCCCCAACCCCATATCAGGATCTAAACAAGAGGCTCTGAACTGGAAAGTTACAGATGTTTTAAAAGATAGAATCACAAAAAGATCCTGTTGGAAATCATTTAGCTAGAATCTTATAATAATGGTTGGATGACAACTGTATTCTGCTTCTTTTGTTGAGCAGGTTAATTTTTTTCTTTGGGTACAGCTCATTGTGCTTTTCTCCTGGAACTTCAACACTGAGTAATTTTCCATTTTTCTAGGTGAAATACAGGGCACTAGTTAAATTAAAAGCTCAAGATGGCATCTATTATGCAAGCTACAATACAGCTAAGTTACAAGCCTCAATATTTTCTAGGGTAAAAACACACATATCTATAATCTAAACACTCAAGAGGCTGAGGCAGGAGTGCTGCTTTGAGGTTAGGGCAATTCTGTTCTCCAAATAGGGTTCAAATCTAGCTGATATACATAGAGAAAACTTGTCTCAATAAAACAAAACTAAACTAAACAAATAAAACCAAACAAAACAGCTGAATGGACACTGATTTCTTCCAATCTTAATTCCACATCTTGGGGATTAATTTTTGGTATATACACATTTTTTGAGACAGCAAATTTAATGCTCTATTGCAACTCACAGCTAATGTAACAGCCAAATAGGAGCACTGATTCTTATGCTGTCACTGCAAGAGTCCCTGTACACTGTCTCTAAAGCAGAGCTCATAGTGAGAGCCTGCAGGACCAGCATCCATAAAGCACAGAGGCAGACAAATATCTCATGAATCACTTTGATGTACTAACAATGATATCTCTTCAAATCTCATTTAGGCCACTGAGTCCTTTGTTCTTAATATACTTAAGCAGCATTTTGATATTTAAATTTGGTTTCATAGAACAAAACATAACATCAAATATGATACATAAATAATAACTCAAATGTTCATGGAAAACCGCTGTATGTAAAAAATGTATAAACAATGAAACCAGGTACAAGTTTCAAATTAGAGCTCAGTGCCACCAAGTGATCACTCTCCATTCAGATATAAGAAATATATCTTCGGTGGCTGATGCAGGAGAACTTCCTTTGTTTTGGGGATGGCCTAAGTTACAGAGCTGTCTGAAATAGAGAAACCCTGACTGAGACACCCCACAGACAATGTGAAACTTGAAAAGTGACTGCATAGTACACCTTTGGTTTGCTTTAAAAATTATATCCATATAATATAGAAAAATTCCACAATATTCAACATTTTCTGAGGAACAATGTTGATATCATACACAGTACACAGAATACAATTTCAAAGCTGGGTGTTTAGCTCAGCAGCATGAACACCTACCTAGCAAGCTTGAGATCATGAGTTCGATCTCTGTTACAAAAAAAAATTTCAAATTTCACCTTCACGACACTGGGTCATAATTAGAGATAATCAAAATTAGATCTCAAGTGAAGAACACAGAACTCATGGGTTGACAAGGATGTGGAATACTGATTCTTACCAGAGCTGGTGTTTTTCACCTCAAGGAAGAAACCATAAGCCAACTTTTTCTTCATGCTTACCGTAAGAACTACCTGACTTTCAATACTCTCTGTTTTATGTCCTGCTATTGGCACAATGCGTCCAGCCAGTCACTTCCACATCCTTTCCATGCTTGGCTGATCCACGCTAAGCAGAAAACCCTTCATGACTAAACTATTGATATCCCTGCACAATTTTAATTTATGGCATCTCATTTAACCACTTAGTAAAGTCCATTGCAGAGACTTTCCATATTTCAACAATGTATATGATCAACCAAGCTATTAAATCACCTCTTAATTCAGAGATGACACCCATATTCCTTTCCATTCAGAAGGATACCACGTGTATATGTTCATGCAAATGACTACAGTTAGGCATTTTTCAATGAGAATTTAACAGGCAGCCCTTTCTGGAATTTGTCCTTAGCAAACACACTTTTCCCTGCCCTTGATGACACATTTATATCTGCTTCATTTTTCTCAAAATTCAAACCTCTATGGCTGTTCTCCCAAACATCATCTATGAGCACATATGTCACATAAAGTATGTTCAGAAATTCTTTGCATTGCTCTTTGTAATACACAGCAGTTCATCTGGTGTTTGGGAAGCCTTCCTCCACTGAGGCACATCACTACACATCTTTGAACGCTCAGAATTTCATGAGCATGGAAATATGAGAACATAGTATAAATTTAGGCGATCACAAAATACATAAATGCATAAGTTTAAGGAGAGCAGTTGTGGCTATGAGGTCCTGCATCTCAGACACTTATAAACTTCTGGCTTTCAGATGTGTTACTGACAGGAATGAGATCAGAGACCTAGCTTATTACAGCTGCACCCAGCTTGAAACCACATCGGACTCAGGGTCTCCTCATGCCCCTTCTTGGACCCAGACTGTTGGAGGAGCAAGGGCAGCAGGCAGTTTCAAAAATGGCATTGTGGCCTGGTGGTATCACAGTAGCAACAGCATTCTAGGGACCCAGAACTGTCCTGGCCCCAGCGAGAGGTAAAAGGGGCAGAGGATGACTCACTGCTAGCACTAGAGGATCTCAGGGTCTGAGGCTAAGCACAGTCTCTAGACAGCACAGCTGCTTCTCACCACTTGTTTTTTTTTTTTTTAATTTTAATTTTATTTTTGGTCTTTTTCCTTTTTATCGGTACCGGGGATCGAACTCATGACTGCCTGCTTTCAAGACAGGTGCTTATGCTGCCGAGCTAATCCCTGAGCCCCTTCTCATCACTTCTAACTGGTCTCAACCAGATTCCACCCCATTTCACTGCTCCCTTCCCATAACATCACCATTGCGTAGTTTGGAGGTCTCCCAGGTTCTTTCTAAGCAGTTCACAGCGAATAGAAGCAAAAAATAGTGGTCTAGGAAACATCTAGTGCTCCCTTCTTTGCCCTGGCCTTGCAATTGACGCCATGACATGGGAAGAGACCGCCTACCTTGGCCCGCCTGATTGGACAGTTCTTACAGCCAGCCTCTTCATCACTGATTGGCTCCTGCTCTCCTGCCTGCGTTCCCCACCAAGAATAATTACATAAAAAAAAACCCACCCTGTAACTGTGGATCCCCAATGAAAGATGGTGGAAGCTTCTGGAGCTGACTGTCTTCTGGAATGTTGACCTCAGCTCGTCTGATGTGTATTTGCACTGAAAGTCTTTACCTCAGTCCTTGTTTTTTCTCCCAAACCCATTTTATTTGAAAGTTAAAAAATAAAAAATGGTCCAGGGATTTAGCTTAAGCGCCTGCCTGGCAAGCTAGAGGTCATACATTCCATCCAAGATCTGGCTACCACAAACTGTGCTGCTATAAACGTGGGTGCACATATATCACTGTGGTATGATGATTTTTATTCTTTTGGGTAGATACGCAGAAGGAGAATAGCTGAGTTGAGTGGGACCTGTAGACCTCGTTTGTGTGGAATCTCCACACTGATTTCCACAGTGGTTGCTTTACCACCAACAAAGTAGAAGGGTTCCTTTTTCCCCCATAACCCTTTCAGCATTCGTTATTGCTTGATTTCTTGACAGTAGGCATTTTTCTGGGGCAAGGTGACATATCAGTGTTATTTAATTTGCAATTGTAAAATGAAGAATGATGCAGAACATTTTGTCACATATTTATTTGCTGTTTGTATTTCTTCATCTTAGTATTGTGTATTTCACCTCAGATGCACATTTCTGGATTGGGTCTTTAAATCTGGGAAGACTGAAATTTTTTAGTTTTCCGTGCTCTGAATAGTAATACTTTGTCTGAGGAACAGTAGGCAAACATTTTCTCCCACATTGTGGGTTGTCTCTTCACTCTGTTAGTGATTTCACTTGCTGTTAAAATGTTTTTCAGTAGGGTGAGATTCTCACTTAATTCTCTTTGATTTTTGCTGTTCAATCCATGTTTTCTTCATAAAGTCTTTGCTTACATCAGTGTCTTCAAGAGTTTTACTTACTTCATCTTGCAGCAGATTTAATGTTTGTGTTTTAATATAAGATCTTTGATCTATTCTGATCTTAGCTTAATACACATTGAAAGATAATATTCAGAACGTATAGAGCCAGTTTTTCCAGCACCATTTATTAAAGAGACTGCTTTTCTTCCAATGACTCTGTTTGGCACCTTTGTCAAAGATAAGATGGTTTAGTGATATGGGGTTGTTTCTCCATCTTCTAATTTGTTCCTTTGACCTTTGGGTCTGGTTTACTTTGTTTTGTTTTTTATCAGTACCACCCTTTTTTAAAATCACAATACCTTTATAGTATAATTTCAAGTCAGGGATTTTGATGAACCCTATCTTTTCTTTTTTGCCCAGGATCATCTTTGCTACCCTAGGTCTCTTCTGGTTCCAGATGAATTTTAGGATTTATTTTGTGTAATTCTTTGAGATATGCTACGGGGTTTTGATTGGGGTTGCACTAAATCTGTACAATAGCTTTGGAAGTATGGTCATTTTCACTATATTGAATTTCCCTACCCAAGACTATGGGATAGCTCTTCATTTTAGAATATCGTCTTCAATCTCCTTTTTGAGAGTACTGTGGTTTACAGTATACAGATCCTTTACATCCTTTGTTAGATTGATTGCTAAGTATTTCATTTGGTTGGATGCTATTGTAAAAGTTATTGTTAGCTTGATTTCTCTTTCCATGAGTTTTTTATTCTTGTTTATGAAATCTAGTGATTGTTGAGTGTTGTCTTTGTAACCAGCTATATTACTGAATTTTCTTCTTAAACTAGAATTCTTTTGGTGGAATTTTTATGTTCTTCTAAGTAGAGTATCATTTCTTCTGCAAATAATGATAGTTTAACATTTTCCTTTCCTATCTTTATTCCTTTTATTTCTTTCTCTTGTCTAATTGCTCCAGCTAGTTTCCAGGACTATATTGAATAAGAGTGGAGACAGTAGACATCCTTCTTTTGTTCCTGATTTTAGAGTGAAAGCTTTCAGTTTTTGTCCACTTTGTATGGGGTTGACTGTTGGTTTGTAATAAAGGACTTTTATCAGATTGAGATAAAGATCATCTCTCCCAATTTTTGTAGATTTTTCATTATGAATAGGTGATGGACTTTGGCAAAATCTTTTTCTGCATCTATTGAAATGATCAAATGATTTTTGCTTCGGGATTTGTCAATACAGTGTATTATATGTATGGATTTATGTATGTCGAACCACCCCTGCATCCCAGGGAATAATTCCACTTAATCATGGTGTAAAATCTTCTTGATGATATTCTGAAGTCTGTTTGCCAGTATCTTATTGAGTATTTTTGCTTCAATGTTCACTAGGCAGAATTGTCTGTAATTCTCTTTCTTATTTGGATTGTTCTCTGGTTTTAGTATCAGGGTAATGTTTGCTTCCAGGAATGAATTGAAAGGTACCATTTCCCATTCGATTTCATTAAATTTTGAGAAGTGGTGATGTTAGCTCTTCTCTAAATTTCTTATTTATGCCTGCCATTTCATGGCTACCCCTGCTTTATTTCAAGGATCAGTGGACTCTTTCCATAATGGGCTGCAAATGTTTTCAGGATTCAGGTTCAATCCTCCAGGAATAAAAAATCTACTGATGTCAGAAAATATTCTGAGAACAGGCCAGGGTGGGACACAACAGAACAGAGTCAGAAGTCTGTGTTAGAGGCAGCAGACTTCATTTTCATGATTTTCACTCATTTCTATTAATTTTCCACCTAGAAACCCAGTACAGGAACACAAAATTCGTACAGTTACTGTGTAAAGTGAAGACATTACATTTAGATGATAGTAATGGTCTGCAACAGAGTAATGATGAAATAAAAGCAAGCATCAATTCTCCAAGACAAGCTTGCTACTCATTCAGACTCATAAAAATGTTGAATTCTGAAAGTGATCATATTGCCCAGCATGGGGGTGACAATTATTGCTGAAATGGAACCAAATTCCTAATTCAATTAAACATTTCCTTCTGAGGATGCAGGTATACCCGAGGACTTCACACTCTAAGTGCCCCTTGCAGTATAGTTCCTTTGTCACTAATCGGCACTCAGCTCTTCAGGATTTTAATATTCCTAGAAGTCATATATTCCCTAAAGACTGGTGATCCATTTTTAACACCTTTTTGGCTTCAGAAATGTGTAGGATATTACTATGATCGCTTCTATATGTATATACTGCAGCCATGTGTGTTGGAACCCATGAACCAAATCTGGTCCCTGGATCCTACCTCTCAGTTTCTGAAACTGTTCTCTGGCTCCTTGGCCTCATAAAAAAGCTACCTTTTCCTTTTCACTTTTTTGCAAGATATTTATGCTTTAGAAACAGTCAAAACCAAACTTCCCTCATGGAAACAACGAGATAAAGAATATATTTATATTAAATTCTGTAAGTCAGGTATTTTGTACCTGTATAAAAGTAAAGAAATAAATATCTAATATAATTCACCTAGCTGTATGTTCTGAATAATATTCCAAATGCATCAACTCATTCATCATTTAATTATGTAAATGTTTTTAATCTATGAAAACCCTAATAGTTTTTTAGCTTTTACCTGTTTCAGTTTGACTCCAGCAATTCCTTGGAGATCAAAACCACATAATTTCCTGGACAATCCATTCTCTGGCAAGCAGGCATAACTGCCATCTCGTGAGGAATTCATGGCTAACACAAATGAACTGCTAGAAACACCAAGACTCATGTTACATAGTACATAGCAAGTTGGTGGATGCCTCCTTTATTATCTCAATTTCACTTATAAGTACTGACTTAGAAAAGTTATGCAGAATACTCACAATGATATAAAGAGGTGTATAATCATGCCTTCTGAGAAATCACTATAATACCCCTCAATATGTTAAAAAGGTAGCATATGTTGATAAGTTAGCAATATATTTGTTGATAATAACACTTCCATCTACAGGTAAAGAAAATTTACATGCAACAAAATTTTCAGGAAACTTATAGTTATCCTATCTGGAAGGTAAGTTTTTATTGGAGCCTATGCCTAAATACCTAGCCCCCAAAAAAGTGCACAGCAAAGGACCAAAAGAAGGAGAAAAGTGGCATTGTCTTGAGGGCAACAGAAAGAGCGAAATCTTCTTTAGAACTCATAACTCTGCTAACCAGCCAGCCACCTGTCACTAGGCAGCCCATATTTAATCAGAACAAGCAAGGAAGTGAGTGGATAATGGTAAAAACCTGAGCAGGCCCCTGTGAGAGGTTCAAGGAACCCACTGAGCAACAGTTGATTCTAATTAAGAAAAACTATCCAGGAAGTCTCCAGGTGGCCTCAGCTGTGGCCTATCTTGTTCCTTATGGTGTCTCCTCATTCTCAGTTCAATCATGCCCAGGCAACACCACAGCCCTGCACATGTATTCATCTTCAACCCTTTTCAACATTTCTCTCTTTTTTTTGTTTTGATGACTCCCAGGATGCGTAGCCAGCTAAATTGGGGAAGCATTGAGGAGATCTCCAATTTAAACTCATCATAGTCCATCAGTTAATAACAGTAGTCATTTACCAGTATAGCCAGCAATTGTTAGTGATCCTAGCTTCCCGCACAGCCAAGTTTTTACATTGCACCGTATCTTCAGAGGCCAGGCTTTTCTGAAGGACATCCAAGGCCAAGCTAACATGAGACCTGCATTAACTACTGTCTTAGTTATTTTTTACTTGTTTCTGAGACAAAATACCTGAAGCCAAAGTTGAGAAAGGAAAGGTTTATTTCTTTGGTTTTTGGAGGTTTCAGTCCACACTCAGTTGGCTCCAAGTCTGGTGTGCATGGCTGGACCGCAGTTCGTGGCAGCTGCAAACAGCAAGCAGGAACCAGCAAAAAGCAAGACACACTTTCTTCCTGCCATTATATTACATCCTGGCTCCACCCCTATGTGGGTGTAGCCCTAACATCATCAATCCACGTACTACAAAATGAACCATCACAAATGCACAATGCAAACTCATGAAGCCTGGGGGACACAGGCATAAACGATGATATTCCACCCCTGGCCCCCAGGATTCATGTACATCCATTATACAAAAGACATTTAGTCCACTTCCAAGAGTTGCCAACGTCCTATGTTTCAGCATTGCTGAACAGTCCAATTCCCAAGTCTCCTCCAAGATCTAAGGCAAACTCTTAACTGTAACCCCTGTACAAATGAAACAGGGTTAAACACTTCTCAAATGCAAAGGCACAAGGTAAACATTACCATTCCAAAAGTTACAAGAGGGGAATATAAAGCATTGGAAACAAAAGAAATCCAGCAGGGTGAACATTGTGTCATAGAATTCCATGTTCAGCATCAGAAGCAATCTGGTTGCAAACTCCAAAAGGCTTGGGTAATTCCACCCCCATAGCACTCCAGCGGTTTTAATTCCCACAGCTTTTCTCTTAAATCTTCTCTGCTCTATTTTTGTGGCTTCCCTTGAATCATCCACATTCCTGCCTTTTCCAAACTTCTGCAGTCTCCACTGCACTTTTGGCTTCACCCTTACATCTTCACAAATTGCCCTCTCAGGGGCAGATTTTTGGCATCCCATGCACTTTGCAATTGAGGTGGATGCCATCTTGCCTCAGAATTTGTACATTTTCTTGCACCTAAAATCAGCACCTTGTGGATGCCACCAAGGTTTGCTGCTGACTGGAGCAGTACATAGGCTTTTCTGTCTTTTGGCTATAGGGGTCAGGTGCCTGGATTGCAGGGCTCTATTTGCCTGATTGTGAGGAAAAGCTTCTCTAAGTTTCCACCATTCTGGAACCTCTAGTGGCCTCTGTCACTGGTCTGGAACATGGCACTCTGCAGCTTTTCCCTCTGAGCAAATTCTTTCACTTTTGCAGTGAGGCTGCACAGGGTGGGGATCCCCTTCCTATGATGCCCTGGGGCCATCTTTCTTATCTCATTTCTCCTCAGGAATTAAAATCTCAACTCTGCCTTTGCAATCCATAGTCTTCCTGGAATTTTCCTTCTGGCCAAACTCACAGCATTGTACACTATCCTGCTGATCTCTTTGCTTTTGATATGCAACATAAATCTGGCTAAAAGCCCCCAAGAATAGCGATGCCACAGCCTCAAAGTTTGATTGCTTTTTAATTTCTTTTTCAAGATTAATCAGTCCATTGCCCTTTGTCTCAGTCTCAGCAAAGTCGCTGGGCAGGAGCAAATCTTGAGGTTTGAAGACAAACCTTCTGCCAAGCCATAACACACATCATGTGGAGTCCAACAACCAGTGCAGTCCTTCTTCCCAACAAAAACCTCCCAAGCCTGGTCTTTACCATCAGGCCCTCTATCAGCCTTCTGGTCTCCAGAGCTCTGACCAGAATGCCCTCTGCAGAACAGCCTAAGCTGCACCAGCTCTACACATCCAGCCGACTTGTCCAAACTCTGCCCACAAGCCATTTCCAAAGCCACTCGAAAAACATGGTCAAGTATAGTCACAGCAAATGACCCCACTCCTAGGTACCAAATTCTGTCTTAATTACTTTTTACTTGTTGCTGAGACAAAATACCTGAAACCCATTTTGAGAAAGGAAAGCTTTATTTCTTACAGTTTTTGCAGGTTTCAGTTCACACTCATTTGGCTCCAAGGCAGGCAGGTATGGCTGGGCTACAGTTCATGGAGGCTGCAAACAGCAAGCAGGAACCAGCAAAAAGCAAGACACACCTTCTTCCTCCCATTGAATTACATCCTGGCTCCAACCCAATGTGGGTTAACACTGACACCATCAATCCAAGTACTAGACAATGAACCACCACAAGTGCACAATGCAAACATATGAGGCCTGCGGGACACATGCATAAACCATGACAACTACAGTCAGTTACTTACTTCCTATCAAGGTCACTTAGGTCTTCTCAGGAGTTATCTTAGAACCATGCATAACACCTCATATCTCTTCTGTCAGTGTCAGCCACTTACAAGAATCACAATCATTGCTTGACCACATTGCTCTCTGTGAAAGTTTGAGAGATTTTTCTCATGGTGACTCTTCTTAGGCACACCTTGCATTGAAGGTGACTTTCCTCTGTGGTCTAAACATCTTCTTGATGAGACAACCAGGGACTCACTGAATATCTTAGGATGATGCAATCAGAGGTTATTTTATATCCTGGGTCTCTACCACCCTTGAAGGCCTGGGGCCAAAATATTGGCTATCAATTTAGCCCATCTCTTTCTCTAAGTTTTGGCTTCCAAACCTTAGTTGTCAAACATCCAAAAGAAATTTTTGGTAACAATAGAGTATATTAGAGGCAGTAAGTTTAACATTACGATTTTATCTAAACTTGAAACAACTTAGAACATTAAATGAATCCTATTTTCTTGTATTCATGGACATTTTAGCATTTGAATACCTACAGTATTAACAGTTGCATATTTTACATAATATATCAGGAATCAGAACCATTCGTAGTATTGCATCAGGACAATCATGTGATTCTTGTAATAATCTAAATTCCTGTTTTGGCATAAAATATCCATTTTAGTCAATCACCCTTATCTAATACACAAGAAGTTTTTTGTGTATTATTGAACAACTTATTGATCTTTACTTGAATGTGAATCTCACAAGTCTTTGTTATCAGCAAAGGTGTGCACATGAAACAAAAATCTGTTACCATAAGTAATCCCCACTTTACAATCATGGAGTCTTATGCATCAAGAATTACGAATGTATGCAATACATCATATAGTTGATTACAATCAACTGTCATAACCGTGTGAAACCTTTATACAGGCCTTATCAAACCAAAAATATGTATTACTTCATTGATAATGACCAATGTGAACATTTAGGAATACATTTCATAAATTTATTTGAGGTGTCTCCTATAATGTTCTGGAGATCATTGAGGTCTCTAATCAATGGACAAAAACTGGTTTAAAATGTTACCAGACAGCTGCTTTCTTATTTATCAATCAGAGCTTGGTCCACCAGTCTCACTGCTAAGGGACTTGGTTTATTTATTTATATTTTTAAATTTATTTTTATTTAAAGAAAGACAAAACAAAACAGGAAGCAGGCATAAATAGTACATACATTCAAAGAAAAGAATAAACAGTAATAAATAACTAGTTTGTTTTTACATATTGTCCTCTTACAAATAATTGTTCAAGATACAAAAGTGGAACATATAAACGGGAATTCAAAAAGGGAGACTGCAAATAGTTCTGTTCAACTATCTAATAAAAACTAAGTAATATGGCAATCAATTCTATACACTTAAACTTGTATGTATTTATCCATATCTTCATTTAAGTTGAGTTTAAACAAACCAAAGTAGATAAAAGTCACTCTAGTTGAAGATTAATAGTATTGCTTGATTTCACATCATGACACTATGGAATCAGCACTGGATACTTAAGTCCCTTTTTTTCTCCTTCAAAGTATTTGTTCATTTCATCATGTGTCTTAAGTTCTTGTAAATTGTTGATAGGTTTTATGGAAGCATGCATCTTAACATGTGTTACTATCCTTTCTATAT
Organism: Cavia porcellus; assembly: GCF_034190915.1. NCBI lineage: Eukaryota > Metazoa > Chordata > Mammalia > Rodentia > Caviidae > Cavia > Cavia porcellus. The sequence continues at coordinate 4,774,328 of NW_026947529.1, forward strand.
TAGAGGGAGAAACAGAACAAAGCAGGACAGAGCAAAACATAATCCTAGAGATACATAAAACTAAAAAGATATTTAAAACTGCTGTACAAGGACTTCTACCTTGGTTACTGTGTTGTCTCTTGTTATCATCAATAAAAATGGCTGTATCATCAGATAAAGTATAATTGAATATATCAGTGCATAACAGTATTAACAGAAATAGAACTTTGTAGATAGTGTAGAGCTACAAAAACAGATATTAATCAAGTCAGAATGGGTACTATAGTGAATCATTGCTATTTTCAGTATAGTTGTCTACAGTCTGACAATACTATCAACCTACCGGTTTTGAATACAATAGGCAATAACAAGAAGCAATCAAACAAATCAGATTTAACTAAAATCAGTAATGATATGACAGTATAAGTTTTAGAGTGATCTGGTTTAATTAACAGGAAATTAAAGATGATTACTGTGCTATATCCTGATATTTTTGGGATAGCTGTCTGTGCCCTCAGATCTAGTGCTTGTATAAAAACTAGGAGGGAATAAGTTCTATCTAAGCAGAGTGGTACAAGTAATATGGGTTTTAATTCCTGATACACTTATATCAATATCTCCTTCTGTCTTTTTAAAGACTATTCTTCCCCTTCACTCCCCCAGGGTGTATTGTGTATTTTTTTGTCTCCCCAACACCCTTGGCTTATATTGTGGGTGGCAACCTGCTATTTATCTAAGTGTTTCTGAACTTTCTCACTCCTGGACTTGATCTCTAGTTGTATTTCTTTACTTATTAAAGCCTGTTTTTCCAACCTACCCATAAATACTGGTCCAGTTGCCCCTATTACTCTCTCATTCCCTATCACATCAAGTTCTATTTTCCCATATTCAATTTTAGTCCAAATACACTTCTTCAGGTCAAATATAGTTCCTATAAAGATCATCTCGGTTGGCCCTATTTCTTGATCCACTCTGCCTGTGATTCTCTCATTTTCCCTTAATTTAGTGTATATAGGACATCTGCATTAGAAATTATATCCAGCCTTCTCTGTTTCATTTCAGTTGTTCTATTTTTCTGTCATCAGTTGTCCATTTGTCTTCTTCACTTTGCTTTTTGCTCCGTTCATTGTGGCCTCTCTAACACTGTTCCTGAAAACCTGGTGATTTTCTCTCTCTTTCAAATGTCCTATAGTATTCTCTGTAGGGTTGGATTGATGGTTGTGAATTCTCCCAGTTCCTCTTTATCTCAGAAGCATCTTGTTTCTCCGTTAATTTCTAGGAAAATTTTTCAGGATACATAAATCTGGGCCATAGGTTATTTTCGTTCAGGACTTGGAATGATTCACTCCATTTTCTTCTCGATTTGATGATTTGTGCCGAGATGTTTGATGTAATTCTGATGGACTTTCCCTTATAAATGATCTATTTCTTGTCTCTGACAGCTTCTAATATTCTGTCCTTATATTGGATTTCTGGGATCTTGATTATTATATGCCTATGTGTGGTTCTGTTTTGGTTTAGGTGGCTGGAGTTCTGTATCCCTCATACACCTCATACATCTTTTCCTTTTCATATGCTTGGGATGTTTTCCTTATTTTTGTGAATAGACCTTGTAGTTCCTTTGTTTGTACTCCTGCTTCTTCATTCACATTTGTTATTCTTAAGTTTTACATCCTTTTGTCATCGTCTAATCTTTGTCTTGTTACTACTTGTTTCCTTGTTATTTTTAAGAAATTTTTCCTTTCATGATCCCACAGTGCAAACCTATCCTCTAGTTTGGATAATCTATCCTTAGTTTCTTGCAATCAATTTTACCAGCTTTCAAAGGAGTTTATAGATTCATGGTTGTCTCTTTGAACCAGCTTCCTTTCTTCTATCTTTTCTCTATTTTCCTCAGGAAATAATTCTCCCCTTTTTTTTGTTTTCTTCCCTTTTTCCATGTTTTTTCTTGAGAGGTGCTTAGAATTTCTTAAATTATTCTATTTATATCTTGCTTCACTCAGTTAAATACTTCACCTTTCAAATTATCTATGCGTTCCTGAAGATATTGCTTTATGTCTACTGAGGTCATGTCTGATATTGCATGTTTGCTGTCCTCATTCTCCTTTGCATTTACCTTCCCTGGATCCATGTTCTCATGATTGGAGAATGGGAACACTTTCTTGTTGCTTCCTCTTACTATTTTTTGTTCCTTCCATACAGGTGTATCTGGGAGGTCCAGGTTCTTTCTTTGTTGGTTACAGTTTGTCTGAATTGCTGATTGTATGTTCCCACCCAGTGCAGTGTACTATGTAGATACAGACCAGGGAAGCCTATGCTGGGTCCACCCCTCTGAATTAATCAGAGTGCTGAAGACTTCACTGCATTAGGGTGAACTGACAGGCATCGAGACTGGTATGGGCTAGCCTACTGGTCTCAGCCTGAGGTGTGACACAGGGGAGGTGCTCCCCATCAATCCCACTTGAGAAGGGAGAAGCTGACTGAAGTCACTGCAGCCCCTTGTTCTGGCCAATTTGCCCCGTCCCAGAATGTCATCTCTTGGAGCTCTATGAAAGGGGTTTATTCCCGTCACTCACCACAGGTCAATGCAGGGTTCCCTGCCAGCTCAGCTTGTCAGTTAAGATCACCGACTCCCATCCTCAGTGCGAATGCATCTCCAGTGAGCTGAAACTGATGAAATTTTGTGTAGTTCCATAAATCTTGGCTGCATGAGATCAAGTGTAGGAGTGGCAGCAACTTCAAGTGGCAGCACCAAGACTGTAGCTGTTTCAGTAGAAGCAATGGGACTGTATTTTTAAATGGTTTCGCTCAGCTTAATTTGTTCCAGGCTTGGAAGGGTCTATCTCCCTCTGCCTGGGTCTCACTATGCTGTATTATTTTTGGAATCTAAGTTGACATCTCAGAGAGTCTCTGTAGCCTGCTGTTACCTATACACCATGTTTTCTCCTCCAGGACTTTATTTATTCATCCTAATAATATAATTTCTAAATAAAGAGACTATAAATCAGTGATGAATAAAAACATATCGCATTCATATACCCAGTCTTTGTGACATTTTGAGCAGCTGGCAACCAAGGTGAAACCATGCTTCATAAATTCACAACCCAAACATATCTTTGATCAAACAATGAAAACTTGGAAAAAGAGAAAAGTTACTGAGCTTAAAATGAAAGGAACAGCTGTTTACAGAGTGGACAAATGGACAAACAGACAGATGATCAGTGTGGATTCAAACAAACACAGAAATCACCACACAACTTGTCGGGGTCTGTGAGAATATTTAAGTTCCCCAAAGGCCATTTATGCGCTTATACCATGCCTCTTTGTCAAACTAGCTGCCCTCTTAAACCCCATGCTCCCAGTGCTGGAACACCTGTTCACCTCAAGCATTCCATGCCCTCAGCATGTTTCCCAGAAGTTCTGTGCCACTTGAGCAAACCTGTATGGGTATTTTTGCTTTCTGCTTTACAGATATTAACAATCACTAATTCAGCAACTCCCAGCAACTGCTTAAAAATGGACTGGACAAACAAGCAACTGATATATGGACAGAATCATAAACATCTTACAAAATCGGAGTGCACTCAAGCATATCCTTAATCAAGCCAAATTACAAAACCTTCTTTAAAATTTCAAATCTACAACTATGAATCAACCAGTTGGATTTGCTTTAGACCAACTAGCAGAGATCTTATAAAAAGGATCAAAGGCCTGATTCAGGGAGAGTTGAAATGGTGGAATTGCATTTTGTAGCCTGTGATGCCAACTCATTCCCTACAGGGCAAACACAATTAGCAGAAATCCACACAAGACCTTAGCAAAAACACAGAGGATGCCCCTTCCGCAGATCAACAGAGGCATTAGCCCTAGCCCACATGGGTCTTGGGGAGTTTTGTATCATACAAAAGGGTTTGTTAGAGGTATATACTGGCAAGAATGTATTTGAATCAGGGAAGAAAACAGCTTCATTGGGACAGACAACTGAGTTAAAGTAAATAGCACCATGAAGAGAATAGTAAAACCTGTGCAGGAAGTGCATTGTTCTTTTTTAATCGTTTAAAGAGAAGAGATATTCTTTTCATATTTTTTATTAAAATAGATTAAACAAAACAGAAAACAGGTAGAAAAGATATATGCTTTCAAAGACAAAATAAACTATAAGAAATCACTGGTTGTTTACACATTGTATTCTTACAAATAAGTGTCCAAGATACAAGAGTGGATTATACAAAGTGGGGATTCACATGATTCCCCATTATGTGTCCTTGAAGCCTGGCAAAGTTTTCACTTATTAATTGGAATGGCTTTATTCTGGGATGCTTGATATGGAAATATTTGAAGCTACAGTATATGAAATTATATTCAAATATTTCAAGGAAAAAGCCAGACACTATGGTAACTACTATTAAGTCGGGTTATTTGTGCTGAAGCACTAGGTTGCTGAAACTCTCATGCTTTGACCTGTATTGTTATGTTGCTATGTCCTCTTTTATCTCAATCTCTCCCTTATTCATTAAAAAAATTATTTAGTTATTTTTATGATTTTTTAATTAAGGGGAAAATTTAAAAGAAATTAGCAGTATATATTATAGTAACTTTTTTGATTTCCTATTAACTTGATTTGAAGACCTGTAATACTCCCACTATCTTGTTTTGACTGATTAGACTCTTTTCCATTCTGTATGATAGTATTAAATTTAAGGGTATAGGCAACTACTTAGAAGGCAATAAGATTCACTAAGAAGCCCATTCTGATTTGACTATTATCTCCTTTGGAAGTCCTGTAATGTTTACAATGTTTAGGATTTATTGGTCTTATTCTCTACTGTTTAGTTCAACTTTATAATACCTAATGAGATAGACAATTCTTTTTAAGGAAGCAAGAGGCATTGTGGTAACAATTGTTGATAACCTTGCACTCTGTTTTTACATCATGTGCTATGTCTATCCTTGGTTTGACTGACCACTTTGTTTTGCCATACTTGACTTTATTCTCTTCCAAAAAAAAGTAATAAGAACTAGGGAGTAATAAAACCCAAAATGTGTAAATTGTGTTGTAAAAAAGAGAGGGAAGAAAGTGCTCTAAATGATACAACTGCAAGTGTGTTTAGGGGTGTTAAATAGATGACCATATTAATGTTTTTCGTTGGATCATTGAAGACTACTGTTTACAGTCTCACTGTTTGAATGTCCACTTTGTATGCTTTGATGCTGTGACTTGAGCAACTATCTCTAAGATGATAATGTGTGTTTTATTAACTGGTGATTTCTTACTGTTTTTTTTTTTTTTTGTAGTCTGTATTACTTGTACCCTTACACCACTTTGTTTTGTTTTTTCTCTTTTTCCATTTAAATAAGATTGTTTTTAAAAAGTGGGGATTCAAAAAGCAATGGATCAAAATCATGACTGTGCACTTGCAAGTCAGGCATTCATGCCACTGAACTAATTCTACAAACCTGTGTTTACAGAGGGAACAGCAGATGACAGCAAAAAGGAAAAGTAAGCCTTGGTAAGTGGCAAGATAGTAGTGATTAGATAAATTCTAAGGACTATAGGTGTTCCAGTACATCTCAAGAGATGAGAGGGAATAGCATTGACTATGGAAATGAAATATCACCAAGTTAGTGAAGTAAAAGAGAAACATCAGCTCCAGTAGCAAACATGAAAAGGAAAGGTTGTCAATAGTTAAAGAAAGGCTTCGCCATGCATCTCCTATGGGAATAGCATCAGACAACAAATTGCAGTCAAATCCTTGATTTCCACAAATAACATGACAAGCTTTAGAGGAGAAATAAGACAATACAGTTAGTTGAGCTACAGATTCAGAAACATTTAGTTGAATGGGTAAGAGAGATCACAATTGAATCAACAATATGCCTGTATAAGCACCATCAATGACATCAGGAATCACAAAAGTGGCTATTTTTGATGCATGTGAACAGGAAAGAACCAGGCCAGCTGTCCAGGAGGTAGGGGATCATGAAAAGTAGTAGGGTCCTTATAAAACTTACCAGGGATATCCAAAATAGTGTCAGGTTTCATAGAAACATCTTTCAAAGCAATTTTGTAGTCTGGGTTTGCATTTTTGTATGTTAATTGAATTCAGATAGGTATATACTGCTATCATAACTATTTTGGGGAACTCAGGTTGTGCATCCTACATTTTTCTTCACATCAGAACATCAGCAAAAGACCTGAGAGACTTGAAAATTTTTTGCCAATATAAAATGACTACCTCTGTGAGTGCGTCCTTTAGTGACATTTTAGGTACACAGAGGCCAGGCAGCATAAGCTGCAAAGGCTCATGTTAAGGTGACTGGAAGCACCATGCAGGTTCCTAACACACCTACTTCTTGCCCATGCAACACACAATGTAATGGCTTGATAGTGCTGGAGAAGCTATCAACAGTCCTGAAAATCAAACTATTGATATAGCTGGGTTTCTCTCCAAGAGAAAAGTGACATATAACATTAGGTAACTAAAGAAATTTCTCCTGTCTCAAAAATGTCACATCTTATCCTTTCCCATCTGTTGTACTCAGGGGTTGTGAGGAAAGAGACTTAACATGGAACTTATAATTGATAAGATAGTTTAAAAATATTTATCCCAGAATGTCAGATTTAGAGAGATGTAGAGCTTTTCAGATACTACAGACCAAAAAATCCAACTGAGTACTTGAATGCTATGACAATATCCAGCACAAGTACAGCTGAAGAATTTGAGCCCATGGCAAGGAAAATCAAATTGTACCTGGAGACTTTGAGGCACTTACAACGTGTCATGAAAATCTCTGTTAAGGTTGTACACAAGGAAGGCTCAAAGTTCAGTGTTGGAAGCTAGAAACTCTGTACCTTTGGTCATAGAATCTATGCCATAAAGTTGAGTGATCATTACTGGAGCCAAGGCATGAAGCTCAAGATAACTGCCAGAGATCCGCAAAAGAGAACAGTAGCCATGCACAGCAATAATGAGGACCTGAGCTTCTTTGATGATGATGATGATGGCTGAGTTCATATCTGGAAAAACCAGTGCTACCAGCTTATCCATGAGAATCAACATCCCAGCTCCTTTCCCTCTAGTTCTCCTTTAATGCTGTTTTAAACAATCCATCAATGCATGTTTTGTCCCAAAACCATGATGACTTCATTCACTGGGTAATCCAAGTTGACCTTTACTAAGCAGGCCACAGCACCAGAGCAATTCTTTAGATACTTAAAATCCAAACAGGCTTTATATCACTTCATACATTAAAGTAGTCATCTGGTCTGCTTCACATAAACAACAATGAGAAAACCTGAAGCTCATTCGAATGAAAAAATCAGAAACACAAACCTTCACAAAGTAGTCTTCATATCTGCTTTGACAAACCTTTCACTGGAACTATGTGATATGTTTCTATCTGTGTGTCCTACACACTACCTAACTGTGGGCATTTGAATGAAACTATAATCAGGGTTTTGACCCTTTGATTATTCATGGAAATTTTAAAAATCTTTTAAAGTAATGTATAAAAAGAAGCAGTTATATACACCTATGTTTCACTGCAGTACACTGACAGCACTAAACCCAGGAGAGAAAGTCACGAAGCTGGTGGTATGCACATCACCACCTCAACAAGGCCAAAGTTTCTACAGATGCTGGAGGTAAAAATGTGGAAATACTTTAACAACAAAAACAGTTGAAGTAAAATATACTGAATACACTGAATATACCAAATCTAAACTAGGCCTGGTGGCTCGTGCATGAAACCCATTACTTGAGACAAAGAGGAAGGAGACTTGTTGAGACCACTCTGGTTTATAAAGTGATCTCAAAGCCAGCCTGGACTTAATGGCAACATGATTACTCAAAAAGATAAATATATCAAATCTAATGAACATAATAGTGTACTAGTGATTGCCTTGTGACATTAGCATGACTATCATGTATATACTGACCTATAGTCTACTAGGAAAACCTAAGATACAGCCCATTTCACAATAAAATATCACACCATTTACCAAATGGAGTACACTGGTGAGTATTTACTGTTCATCATGGATATTTGGTGGTGATGGAGCAGTGCTTGTTGCTTCTCTCCACAGAAAAATGACTATTGCTGCAGTAACAGGAATCTGCATGCATCACTGCAATATGTTCTTAACTCTTTGAGGAAGAGACCCACTAAAGGAAGCACTGCACTAATGAGAATTACTAATTTTAGTCTTTTGAATACTTTAAAAACTGACTTCAGTAGTAGTTGAACTACTTACCTACATTTCCACCAACAAGGTTAAATAGTTTCTTTACTCCTGGAGTCTCATGTATATTCCTTAGATCTTGTGGTAATTTGTTCTCTCTGCAATGAGATGATGTCCCTATTTGAATTTCTCTATTATGCAAAAATGCTCAATAGTTCTTCAGGTATTTCTTGGCAAGTTGTACATATTCTGAAAAATTTGTGTTCCTTTCACGTTCCTATTGGTGTTACATGTTAGCTATCAGGGAGTAACAGGTAAAATTTCTCTCATTCTGTAGTTTATTTTGTCATTTTGTTTGACTTTTTTTTGTGGCTTCTATGTTTATGCAGGAGGATTAAAACCTTACAAAGTCCTTTTTGCTTGTTTTGTCACCGTATCTTATTTTCTACACAAAACAGCAGCAATAGCATTAAGAAAAAATGTTTTCAATACCTGTACATACAGAACATGGAATGCCTGGCCCTTTTATGTTTCACTATGTTTTACTCTAATAGAGGCATATGTGATAGTGCTGCACAAATTACAATAAAAAGTACATTTCCTGAGTGAAAGAAAAATCACAATTTGCAGTAGTGATTCTTTTGTTCTATCATACATTTTTATTATTGATGTCAACTTACTTGTTTCCTTAAACTTCAAATGCAGGGATAAAAATAACTGCTTCACACTCTGCTAAATCATCTAGCGGTTGCCACCCAAAGTCAGCTTCAAAGCCATGATCATAGCATCTCATTCTCTTCTGATGCTGGAACTTAAGAAATCACCATTAGCCAATCTTTATCAGTAACTCCTTATCAATGAAATTATTTAAATACAAAATGATCAAAAATTGCATACTTTTTCTTAGTTTTTATAAAATAACAAGCAATATAAAAGTGACATTTCTACTATACTCAATACAAGAATGAATGGGTTAAATTGACAACTGCCCTAATGATGCTCAGGATGGTCACTGCATAAACAAGTGGGCTTCCCAAGTGATTCTTGGGGATAAATTCTAGGTGGCCAAGTGATAAAAGGACAACTATTGATGTGTAATTGTGAGTATTAAAAGATGTTGACACTGTCTAGGAAAGAGAGGAGATGTAAAGCATTAAGCTACATCTACAGAACTTGAAGATAAATTTTGAGACAGGGCCGCACTAATTGTGTAGGTTAGACTCAAATTCCTCTTCCACTAATTTAAGCTCTGTTAGGTGCTAGGATTACAAGTATGCATCAACAAGACCAGTAAGATTTACTTTCATGATAAAATGAGAAAGTGCTTGTACTCAGGATATATGTATTATAGATTCAGTCTTCTATTATTAGCTGTAATACAAACTCCAAATTTTCCCATTGATGGTAAGCAGAAATGTGCTGCAGGGAATCTGGCCACATGCTGTAGTAATACAGGCTGACAATGTAGTTTACAGTATCTTTTAGTTTATGAAGTATGTCAGGTACCTCAGGTACAAAATAAATATAGTTTTAGTGGTGGTTACACAACAGGTGAGTAATGTATTCTTCCAAGGATAATTGAGACTTGGGCAAGCTATCTTCACTGGATTAGGGGTATTTAATGAAATGCTCACTTGTGATTTCATGACACCACATTTTTTCAAAACATAATTGGAACCTAAGCAGATTTTGAATTCAACAACAGTGCATTAAATACTTTACAAATTACATGAATTTTAAAATGGAAGTGAAAACCACAGGCCACAGGAAACCTACTGGGACTCATGGCCCAGTGTATGTGTTTAAAATAATCGGCACACACCACAAACATCAGGCACTGGTCCTTATAAAAGATATGTCATTGTATAAATTCACAATTCAGTAAAACAGAACACAATCTGAATCTTAATTTAGCAAATTTACTTTTTACTGTGTTGACAGTTCAAAATTTATGTTTCACTTCATGCCATTACTTCAGTGTTTTAGGGAAAAGCTGTAATAATTACAAAATATATAATGCATTCACAGCATCAAGGACTAAAATAAAGGCATTTGCATGATACATCCAATAGCAACGTTTTCCCCCAAAACAACTTCACATTTAAGAAAAATTGGTTTCAAAGTATGGTTACTCATAAATCATGCCCAATTTTATAATTTCTGGAGATGTTCATATATTTTGTGATGTGCCATTAGAGACAAGTTATGGTTATGTCAGTATGGGGCAATCAGAAATTCACAGTACTATGGTCTACTTTGATACATGTGGAGAAACATTACTGGCAAAGTAAAGATGCAATATAAACATAACAGCTAAAATTCTGATGGATAGAAAAACAACAGTTTAAATGACAAATATTGGCACCACTGAGAAAGAAAATCAGGCAACATAATGTACATAGTATGATGTCCAGTGATGTTAGGCAATCATCAGATATCTTGTCTCATCACAACATGGAAAACATAACATTCATTAATGTGCAAGTTATGTGAAAAGAACACAACTTTGTCAAAACCACATGCTCCAAGCCTTATAAATGTATAACTTAATGCCAAATATTGCATCCACTTCAGAAACATCATTTATGAAAGAGAAAATGAAGCATGTGCATCAAAAGATTAAAGCAAATGCAGTGTTAAAATTACAGTTCACCAAAAAATAAGTGACAAGACTAATTAATAGTATTGCTCAATTTTATATCACAGTGCTACAGAATTTGCATTGGGCTTCTTAGTGTCTCTTCTTCAGAGTATCTGTTCATTACATTGTGTATTATATAACTTGTTCCCATAAATAGGTTAGAAATTCTTCCCAGGTATGAATCTCTATGTATACATCAATCCTTTCTGTATTATTGGGAAATACAGATCAAAATAAGACAACAAAACAAATTCGTATAAAATCATGATATGAAAAAGATATATAAGACCACAATATTAGGTGATGTACAGTATTTACTATGCTTTCTCTTGTTATTATCAATAGAATTTTCCACACTATCAAGCATTATATAGTTATGCATAAGATTGCATAGCTATTTTTATAAAAGCAACTTTGAAGACATTGTAGGATTTGACAGCAGTTAATAATCAAACCTGGAATGGATATCTTTTATTTATTTATTTTTTTGGTATTTGGGATCAAACTCACAATCTCACACTTGCCAGGCAGGTGCTTAAGCCACTGATCTAAATTCCCAGCCCCCCAATACATATCTTTTACATCTTGTCATCTTCAGAGTAATTGCCTCTACTCTTAGACTTGATACCAGCAAGCATACCAAATGTGAATAAAATCAGTGAAGGCCAAATAGCATGCAGACAAAACAGCTTCAAATAAGATCAGTCATAGTAAGACAATGTAAGTAATATAGTGTTTCAGTTTAAGTTAATAAGAAATTAAGGGTAGTTACCATGGTATAACCTGATATTTTTGGCTTATATGTCTGTGCCCTCACATCTGATATGAGTAGACAGACCAGAACAAAATATAATCACACTAAACAGACCAATAAGACTACTATAGCTTTTAAATCCTGATACACTTTTAACAATGTCCTGTGACTTCTTTTTTTAGGCAATTCCTCACCTTTCTCCTCAGGATACTATTATTCACTGTTCAGAGTGATAATAGTTGTCATGGTTTCTGTCTGTGTCCCACAGGCCTCATAAATTTGAATTGTGCATTTGTTATTCATTCATTGTCTAGTGCTTGGATTGATGGTGTCAGTGCTCCACCCACAAAGGGGTGGAGCCAGGATGTGATGTAATGGCAGGAAGGTGTCTCTTTCTCTTTGCTGGTTTGAGCTTGCTGTTGGCACCTGCCATGAACTGTGGTCCAGCCATGCATACCTGTCTTGGAGCCAACTAAGAGTGGATTGAAACCTCAAAGAACTGTATGGAATAAACCTTTCCTTTCCCAACTTTGGGCTCCAGGTATTTTGTCTCGGTGATGAGTAAAAAGTAACTAAGACAGTAGTCTAGTCTCGTATGTTGAATTTCAGCATACATAAAGATAAAGACAGCTACTATGAAGAGAGTGAAAGACCTTATTGTAATTATTATCAACTTCCCCAAAATCAGTTCTTGACTGATCAAAAAAGCCTGCATCATCCTGTAATTATTTGATTAGTTCTATAATGTTCAGTATATATTCAATGCGTGTAAAGGTGGGAACAACTATTTTAAAAAAAAACTAGAGACAGTAAGATAAATAGTGAACATCTCCAGTGGACTTGCTTTGAAATCTGTGTTTCTTTAACTTGTTTTCTTATGTACTGTTCTGTACTGTTTTGTCATGTTTAATCTTACCCTCTTTAAGATTAAAAAATAAGTATGTAGGGCAGATAAGCATATTACTAAGTTTTTATTGGATCATTGAGCAGAACTGTTCACAGTGTCATTATTTGAATGCTACTTTATATGCTTTAATTTCTAACTTGAACAACTATTTCTAAGATGAAAATATGTAACTTATCAACTAGTGATTTCTTATTGTTTATTTTTTTGAAATTCTGTTATTTCTATCTTTTTTCTGTTTTTTCTCTTTAAATAAAAAACATTACAATTCACCAAAATATATGAAAATTAAGTTTTAAAGACAAAACATTAAGTACATAGATACTGTTTTGCCTTAAGAACTGGTGGTCAACTTAACATCAGCTGGATTACATCAGCATGGCATTGAGCAAAGATGTTCCACCTCAGGTAAGTTGCCAGGATAAATACGTGGAGAAGAAGGGAGGTGATGAGGGTTGAGGCATTAAGGAAGCATTGTGGGCTGTCCTACAAGTTGCTGTCTGAGCTGCTGGTTCTCCTGAAGAAGGCTTGGTCCTCACATTGAGCATTCCTTCTTGGCTGGAAAGGACTTGGATGGGTAGACATGTGCTGCTTGGTCTCCAGAATGATCTCATCATGCTGCTTCCAGGCATGTACTCGACTGTGCTTCTCATTGGAGGAGCTCCGGGCCTCCCTGTCACTGAGGACACTGTGGTGCCTTTCATGATAGACCTGTTCTTTGTTGTGAGTGTGACTTCTCAGCTCTAGTGTAGAACACTCATCCCACTAGCACAGCTCCATCATCCAGCTGGCATAGACTTTCTAGCTTCCACTGATGACCCTTGAGTCTTTCCAGCATGGATCCATAAAAGAGAATCCATGAGTCCTTCTTTTGTGCTCTGGACCTCCAGTTGGATTAATAGTAGGCACTGTCCTGAGCTCTGGATTTTTATCTGGACTCATGTGGGACATTGCTGTGGGGTTTAGGCTCTTGATTAAATAATCTATGCCTTTGTTGTTGCAGATAGACTTCCTGCATTGCCCTGTGTTAACTCCTGGTGACTATTATAAAAATAGTATTATAAACATGTGCTTGATCCAATTGTTCTCTGTGCACACCCCTGACTACAACAGTCACTATCAATACTTGAAAATGAAAAGTGAATTTCAGTTTAACATGTTTAATTACAAGATGCCATGTTGAAGCACAAAGACACTTTTAAAAATCTAGAGAGTTACAAGTGATTAACTGAAAACCATACAACATGTGCACTTGAGCAGAGCTCCACCTCAGATTTGTCGTTTCTGGAAAATTTGTGATTATTTCTTCAGATCTCCTAGGGATTTTTCGAATAAACTTAGATCTAAACTGTCTGACCAGTGATGCTTTTAATATGTATTTAACAACAAATATGGATTGCTATATATCTCACATTGCTATTCCACATAGGATCTCAGCCCAGTGAGCTCTTTCAGATATGTAACAATTATCATGTGTGCTGAGAGGATTCCCATAACCCATAGGATTTATCTCTTGTGTGAGTTTCTTCGTGTAAGTGAAATACATGGCTCTGGCTGCTGAAAGAATCTCCACTTGCTTACATAGCCAGTCGTTCTTCCCAGTATGAATTCTTTCACATGTTTTAAAATGACTGTGTGCATTAAAAGCTTGCCACATTGTTATATACATAGAGTTTCTCACCAGTGTGAAGTCATTGATGTCTTTTAAAATATCCATGTGTGGTGAAAGCTTTGCCACATTCTTCACATACACAGGGTTTCTTAACAGTGTAAACTTTTTCATGTATTGGACAATGAGTGTTTCTGCTGAAACCTTTCCCACATTCCTTACATATATAACATTTCTGACCAGTGTGAAGATTTCATGAATTATGCAATATGTACATGTCCTCAAACCATTCTCACAATGCTTATATACACTGGATTTATCTTGAGTGTGAACTTTCATGTTGCTTACAACGTCCATGTTGGGTAAAAACTCTCCCACATTGCTTACACAAATAGGGTTTCTCTCCAGTGTGAATTCTTTCATGTTGCTTACAATTTCCAGGTTGGGTGAAACCTTTTCCACATTGCTTACAGACATAGCATTTCTGTCCAGTGTGAATTCTTTCATGATTCTTACATTGTCCATGTGTGGTAAAAGCTTTTCCACATTGCTTACATACATAAGGTTTCTCTCCAGTGTGAATTCTTTCATGTTTCTTACAATTTCCATCTGTGGTAAAAGCTTTTCCACATTGCTTGCATACATAGGGTTTCTTTCCTGTGTGAATTATTTCATGTCCCTTACACTGTCTACATGTGGGAAAACCTGTCCCACATTGCTTAGATACCTAGGGTTTCTCTCCAATGTGAATTCTTTCATGTTCCTTACAATATTCGTGTTTGGTAAAAGCTTTCCCACATTGCTTACATACATAGAGTTTCTCTCCAGTGAGTTCTTTCATGTTGTTTATACCCTCCACATGTGGTAAAAGGTTTCCCACAGTCTTTATATACGTAGGGTTTCTCTCCAGTGTGAACTCTATCACGTTGTTTACAAATTCCAGGTTGGGTGAAACCTTTTCCATATTGCTTACATACATAGTGTTTCTCTCCAGTGTGAATTCTTTCATGTATTTGACAATGAATGTTACTGCTAAAAGCTTTCCCACATTTCTTACATATATACAATTTCTGCCTAATGTGAAGTTTTTCATGGTTTACACAATAAGTATGTGTGCTGAAAGCTTTCTCACAGTGCTTACATTTATAACACTTTTCTCCAGAGTGAAGATTTTCATGTACTTAACAATATGTACATGTTGCAAAAGCTTTCCTACATTGCTTACATATGTAGGGTCTCTCTCCTCTGTGAATTCTTTTGTGTTTCTTACAAATTCCATGTGTGGTAAAACATTTCCTGCTTTGCTGGCATACATAGGGTTTCCCTGCACTGCAATATTTTTTATGGATCTGAACATTGTGGTGTGTTTCTGTTTCTTTCACATTCAAATTACCTTATGCAGTACAAAGAAATACTTCTTTACACTGATTACAAGATGTATGTCCATATGCACCTCATTCTCAAGGGAAAGGATCTTTAGGATGGAAAAGTGTGTTTAGCACCCTGCCTGCCACATCTGAAACATCTACACATTTGTTGCATTAAAATTTTCAAAGTGCAGAAAATTCTAAAAACACACATATTGTCTAGTCTTTTAACTTGCTGTTTCTAAGGAGGACAAAGATGAACTCACAATAAAAACAAAGGAGGTATCAGAGGGAGAGGATCAACTGTGGACCCCAGCACATGACCTCACTTCCTTGGCAACAGGTCCAAACAGATCTCTGAAGATTCTGTTCACCAGGCACCTTATTCTGGGGATAGGTGGCCATCACAGACCATTGGTTTGAGAGAGTGAATAGGGAACATGCTGTGCTGCTTTCCCAGGCCTCGCAGCTCCAGCATCAGTACCGTGTGTCACTGAACCACGTGGGAACGTATGAGAGAATGGTTCACTTGGCCCAGATGCTTCAGGAAGCTCACCTGAAAACACCCAACCATCATGGGCAGCTCAGGCCAGGACTCACCAGCCCCAGGCCAGAGGCTCCCAGAGACAAGAGGGAGCCCAGGACAGTTATCCATAGGTTCACTCAGCAGCCACTCAGAGCCACTGAGTCAAGGACAAGTTCAGATACTGGGAAGGTAAGTTCTTACCTGAGCAGCCCTGTGGAACTTGGCTAACTGTGCATTCAAGTCGTGGCCATGAGCAAGCACCTCAGCCTCAGTTTACAACACTGAACAATGGGGTGCTCAGTGGATGCAGAGAGCAGTGTACCTGAGGAGGAAATGGGGGCTCCATGGCAAGGGGATAGCTGTGGCCTTAGCCCCACTGCAGAGACTATGCTGATTCCCAGGGATGACCTTCACCCCCCTCACTGACCCACACTTGCGGGAAGCTGTTCTGTTCATTGGAAAGGAGATTGGAGAGTCACTCTAGTGAGTTCAGGGTGTGCTTAGAACAGGAATTCTTGGAGATGGCAAAGTGTACACAGCCCACAGGTATCATTGGAAAGTGGGTGTCACCAAGCCACAAATACACATGAATAAACCCTGTGTGAAGACACTTTTCCAAGTATTGTCCATGGTCCTGTAAGGAGAACAGGTGCAAACAATGCCCTTTTGAGTTTTGATGCTCTTTGGAGGTGACAAATTCAGCACTGACAGTAGAACAGACATTGTCCACCTCAAATCAGTTTTTCTGGGTCCCAGGCCTCACTAGATGTGGGTACTGACCATGCAGGAGGAGTAGTAAAGAGGCAAAAAAAAAAAAACTAGGCAATAGATCTTTGCCTGACCAAGACACTGCAGAAAAGCAGGACAGACACTGATGACCCCTCACTTCTCAGATATTCATGTAGCATCAGCCCTGAGCCCTTGAGTGCAAAAACATGGCAGATATCAGTTTTTGCCTTTGTTGAGCTGACCTGCAGTGGGGAAGGACAGGGAGACACTGTGTCAGGCTTCTCTGAAGAAGGGAGTGGTGTCATGCCACTAAGCAAGGACTGCCTCCTATGGAGCATTCTGTAAGCCTGTCAGGGTTCCCAAGGTCCACAGTGCCACACTGTAGTTGGGACACAGTGGGATAGGATACTGCACTTGCTGGGCTAGTGCCCCATGCGCCCTCCCTAAGGTTACCTTTGTAGGTAGTGTAAGAAGAGAGGCAAGACGTCTCATTCTGCTGCCTCCCTGTAGGCCCCAGGTCCACATCTCCTGTCCTTGACTCCTAACTGGAGCTGAACTCCAAGGTGGATCCCCAAGTCAAGCTTCTCATGGACCATCTGGAGCTTCCTAAGGCCCTGGAGCCTAAGTCACAGGGTAAGGAGCCCTGGGATGTGGACTGTGGCCCTGAGGGCAGGGAATGTGCTAGGGAACGAACTCAGCAATGTGTCCAGATGATGGGAGACCCAGGAACATGAGCCCCTCAGCAGTCATTTTGGGGATGCAGTCTGGGAGGCTTTACTGGAGCTGTATTCATGCACACAGCATGAGAGGCAGTGGGAAGGTTCCATCCTGAGAGGTCCCTGGAATGTCACTGGTGTTTTCTCCTCAGGCAACTGCAGAGGCAATTCGAATGCATGCTGAAGTTGCAACTGCAGAACTCGTGCCAGCTCCACCTGCAGCCCCTCACCAGCTCTGGCCCCAGAGCAAGAGCCAGCCCCTGGATTCAGTTTTCCACCAGCTAGAGAGATGGACCTTCTGGTGGCTCCCCAGCACGAGTCATCTCTTGAGTTCTACCTGCAGGGAACCCTTGACCCATACCTGCCATTCCTCTCCCTTACAGATTTACTTATCAGTGTATTCATTTCTACCCTTATTTCCCAGAGGAATGGCAGTGATGGAACTAATATAAATAAAGTTTAAGATTTCAGTCAGGTTTAAAATAATCAGCCTGGTAGCATTCTGTGTATTCTCAAAATTTTGCAAATTTCACCACTGTCCACTTCGAGTCCACTGTCCACTTTTCCTCCTCAATTTTGTACAGAAAGGTGTTTTCTTTTTTCACCATCCTGCTCCATCCCAGCCACCACTCATCTTATGTCCTCATAATTTACCTCTGCTACATTTTCCACATCAATGCCATCAAGTTTCTCTTCAGCCAGAGGATGCTAGATTTGACATTTTAATGTTGCTTTTTTTTGTGAGAAGGCAGAATCTTAAGCTAATGTCCTTGGTTAGTCAATCACAGATTCAGTAAATTATCCAGTATTCTTTTGTGGGGCAAGAAATACATTTTATGGTTAAATACCCAATGCAACATGAGTGAATAATATAACATATAGTGGCTGTTGTTCCATCCAGGAACAGTGGCCTCCCTCCTAGGTGCTACTCTTTCAGTCTCATTTTAGGGGCAGCCTGAGTGTTTTAACTGTTGGTTGGGGATTGTGTCTCAGGGAACAGCTTCTCGTAGATTGCATCTAGGATGTGGAGACACAGTCTTGTCAGGCTCTATCCCATATGAAGCAGCCACCTTTGTCAATCTCATTTTGCTTGTTAGATTCTTAGCAGTGGAATTTTTCTGTCACTGTCATAGAAGCTCAGATAGGACCAGTTACTGTCAATGGGTCTGCATGTACAGTGTCCATGCACAGAGCTTCATGGTGATCTCTGGCAAATGCAGCTCTACAAGCTGTGGTGTTCTTATGGGGACACTGCATCCCCATGACATCTCAGCAGACAGCACAACAGCATGACATGGAATCACCTCTGCTTCTTGAAGATGGATCAACATTGCATACAACTTGACTCAAATTCTCTTAGAAATTACTGAATCTCAGACCATTTTGGACAATCGGGGCTTAAGGTTCCTAGGGGAATTTCCTTTCATATTGCCCCAAAGAAGTTGTAGAATCCTCTTGATTCAGCTTCTTCACAAGGTAATAAGTTTTGTATTTATATAGGAGGGTTGAACTGCAGGCCTCCCCACAGAGTGACATCCCCAGCCCCTTTTAGTTTTAGATATTTAAATTTGACATTGAGTCTCACTGTGCAGCTAAGTTGTTCAGTCTGGGCTCAAATATGTGACCCTTTTGCCCTAGTCTCGTAGAGCATGAGGATGCCAGAGACTCAAACCTCAACTGGTTTCTCTAGGAGTTTTTTAAAAACCAACTCAAAATCTACTGCTATAGTCTGGCTGACCACCTTTAGAACATTGTTGATTACTATCTCTCTCCAGGCTGTACCCAGGTGTCATTCTATGAGATGTAAATAACTTTCTGCACTTGAGGCTACAATACCAATACATAGAAGCAATTGCACTGCTTAGGGAACATAAGGATGGCCAAATTGATGAACTTCTGTCTCCTCATGATGCCAGCAGGGAAACATGTCCAGAGGTGAGTGTCATTTCCACCACCAGGAAGGAGGAACCAGCCCGGAGTGCACTGTATTCACCTCCACCCCAACCCTTCCTGGATTTCTCCTCTATTTCTATACATTATGTACCTGGGATACCAGCTGCCAATTTTCAAAAATGTCATCTCACACCTCTGATCATGTCCCTAGGAAACAGATGACAGTATGACCTCCAGAGTGCATGATGTTTTACCTAGGTTTACCTAGGAAGTCAGAAGGAGCAGTTGGGTCTAAACGCAGGTCTTTCTCCTAAGAAGTGGCACCCTGGCTACACTGCTGTTTTTTCTTTCCTATGCAGAAGCTTTGCCTCCTACCAAGCAGCGCTTGCCTCAGTGAAGCTGTTCTCTTCACTGTGAAGGACACCAGAGGGACATTCCATGGGTTTCTGTGGTTTGCAGAGCAGTAATCTCTGGGGGATATCAGAGGACTTAGGTCCACAAAGACATCATCGAAGGAGCTGGAGGGTGCCTTAAATCATGAGTGTACCAGGCACTGAACATGATGTAATGCCAAGAGCAGATGCAGCTACTGCTCTCCTGTGCTTCCATTTCGTCTGGGCACACAATCAACTTGTACCAAATGCTACCAATATTATAGACTACGTTCCTGGCCTCTGTACATGGGGACCCAAAATAGAGGAGGGATGTCATGGGAAGGCACACAGAATGGGGTGATGTGTCAATATATGAACTGAAGATGAATGAAAGACAGGCCGGACACACTCCGTCTAATCACTTCTCAGATAGTTAGAGAGCAGCACCCTGTAGAGTATCCATGAGTAGAGTAACACTGAAGACACCACTCTCTTTCTCACAGAGGCAACATGCCATGAGGCCGGGAAAGGGAGATGCATTTCAGGGTTCCTAAAGAATGGAGAACAGGTGGTCACAGCACTGTCCAGGGACTTCCATTAGCATGTGAGGGCTGCCTGGGTCAGCACTGCCCCATTCAAGCACAGTGATGGCTGGGGCTGGGCTCTCTGTAGCTGGAGCAAGAGGCTGGTGTCAAACTCCACAGGATGCCTTGGGAGGGCAGTTTGGGAGGGAGGCCAGAACTGTACTGCTGCTTACAACTGTCTTCCCTAGGACCAATGACACCTGACAGATGCTAATTACCAAGTTGGGACACCCAGTCCAAACTAACCTGGGTTTTTTGGAACAACCTGAGCTCACTGAAGCTGAGAACTATAGTGAGCAAGGTTTGGCCTCGTCCTATCATTCTCTGGTGAGGGCATGTGTAACTTTACATGGAGAAAGACTCTCAAAATTGAGTTCTTCTGCAACTGAGGCATGCACAAGTGAGTGGGGTGAGGCAGAACAGGAAGCTTTCCTGGAGTGGATTTGTGCACAGAGTTGTCTTTGAGAGGCCCTGGGAGGCTTTGGCACCTGCAAGGATGAAGGACAGTTGGTGATTTTTCTCCCTCCTCTGAGAAAGGGCTAGTACCTGACTGAGCTCAAGTCCTATTTGCTGAGCTTGTGCCAGCTCCACCTCCAGTGACTTCACCAGCTCTGGGATCAATGTGAAAGCTATGCCCAGTTTAGTATCAGGTCTTCATGAATTTAGAGCTGGAGCTTTTGCTGGCTCCATGGTAGATGTCCTTAGCTCTGCATGGGGCCAAGTCCTGCAAAGTACTTGCCTTTCCCTTCCCTCCCCTTGTACCCCTTGTACTTCTTTCAGATTTCGTTTCTACTCTTATGTCTGTAATTCTTCTAAACATTATATTCTAAGTTAATTTAAATTAACAGTTAAGATTTCATTAGTTTCAACATGTTCAACTCTGTAGCCCATAAGCACATTACCAATTTGTATAATCTTCACATCTGTCGAGTTTCAGCTTTCTGCTCAGTTTTGGACCCATCCATAGGCCTGTACTCTCCTGCTAGTCCCCATGTGCTTCTAACATTTTGCTCGATGTGATTTGCTACTCTGAATATTTCATATCAGTGCATCAGGTTCTGTTTGGCCAAACATTACTGGAAGAGACTGGCTGTTATTGCTCTTTGATAGAAGAGAAATTACCAGATAGACAAAGTCTACAGTGAAAATGTAGAGACCATTTTGTATATACTTATCTTTTCATGTTGGAAAAACTTTCCAGTGATTTCAGTGACAGAAGTGAGATTGAAAGTTCTGATACATTGCATTTGAAAAACAGAAACAAGACTAATGTACAGACCACAGAAGGAAACCTTTCCATACAACCAATATTCAGATAGATGATTGTTATTACAGGTGTGAAAGATGTCTCAAGAGTCCACTTTGTGAGAGAAGTGACAAATTTTTCTTGTAACTCAAAGGCAATCAACACAGATGGCAACAAGTACAGAAAATGCTGAACCCATCCCTGACATGGTGCTCAGAGGCTGACAACCTGCAAGCTTTTCTTCTCAGGTCAGGAAGGAGACAAGGCTTGCAACTCTTTTTAACACAGTACTCGAAGTCCTAGATATAGAATTCAGACAAGAAGATTCACTAAGATACCCATTCTGGTTTGACTATTGTCTTCTTTGGAAGTCCTGTAATGTTTACAATGCCTAAGTTTTATTGGTCTTGTTCTCTACTGTTTTGTCCAACTTTATAATATCTAAAGAGATAGACAATTCTTTTTAAGGAAACAAGGGACAACGTTGATAACCATTGTTGATAAACTTGTACTCTGTTCTACACCATGTGCTATGTCTATCCTTGGTATTGACTGACAGCTTTGTTTTGCCATATTTGACTGTATTCTTCCCCCCCCCCAAAAAAAGTAATAAGCACTAAGGAGTAATAAAATACAAAATGTGTAAATTTTGTTGTAAAAAAGAGAGGGAAAAAAAAGAAAAAGAGCTCTAACGGATATAACAGCAAGTGTGTTTAGGGGTGTTAAATAGCTGACTATATCAATGTTTTTGGATCATTGAACACAGCTGTTTGCAGTCTCCCTGTTTGAATGTCCACCTTGTATTCTTTGATAGTGTGATTTTCAAGATGATAATATGAAATCTACTAACAGGTGATTTCTTACTGTTATGGTTTTTCTGGTTTTTTTTTTTTTTTTTTTTTTTTTTGTAGTTCTGTATTACGTGTACCCTTACACCGCTTTGGTTTGTTTTGTGTTTTTCTCTTTTTCCTCTTAAATAAAAAAAATAATAAAAAAAGAATAAGAAATCAAATACTTACAAAACAGAAAGGAAGTTTTGAGGTTTGTCCCTTTTTACTTAGGCTGCATCTTTTCATATAAGAAACATAAAAATCCAGTGAAAAACTCACAAATCACTTAAGTTTCAGGGTACAAGATCCACATTTCCTAATCAGTTCATTTTTATGCACCTCAAACAAACGGCAGTCACAATTACAAGGAATATATTTCATTTCATGATTCATCAAAAATGGGTAATACTAAGATAAACTTTAATCAAACTATTTGAAAATTGTAGAAATTGATGAAAGGACTGAAGCAGCACTAACAGAAGAAATGACAGACAATGATGAGGGAGGGAAGGATTAATGTTGTTATAATGTACGTGCTACCCAGAGCAACCAGATGTTTCAATGCCATTGCTGTCAAAATATCAATGCTATTTTTCTAGAAATTGAAAACAATATGAAAATTCGCAAGGAAGTACAAGGAGTCTTCCTACAGCCATGTAAAGAACATTATAGTAGAGATACCAAAGTGCATGGTTTTCTGGTCTATTATAAAGTGACAACACTCAAAAGGGTCTTATAAGGCAAGAACAGGGCTGCAGATTAAAACATCTGGTCCAAAGAAAAACCAAGTCCTCTGTCACCAGGAGTTTTGTTTGTTTCTTCTTTCCTTTCCTATATTTTTTCATTTCTTTTTCTGATCAGGATCTCCCTGTGTGGTTAAGGCCTGAGCTGAATTCAGAGTGTGTTGCAAGTGTGTCTGGAATTCCCAGGAATCCTGGTGCCTCAGCGGGCTGAATGCAGGCATTGCAGGCATTTTCACCATTCCTTGCTCAGCCAATGAGTTTTTTACATCACTATGATGAAACCAGGTCTGTTGCAGTTGTCAGCCTAGCAGTCTGAAATGCTGACATGGAAACATCACAAATTTAAGGAGAGCCTCATCTATTCATCCACTTACTTAGAACCTGGCTTAAAATGAGATGAATTTTAAAGGAAGAAGGCAAAGGAAGCAAGTGCAAACCTCTGTATTCAAATCCCTAGAAACTGAACAAAAATATAAATAAAAATCAATATCCAAAAACCCCAAAACCAAAACAAACCCTTGGAAAGTAGGACTAAAGGAAAAATAATGTTTTACACCGGCCTGGACTTCGGGAGGGCAGTATGCCCCAAGTAGCTTTAACTTTCACACTTTTCTGGGGTCTGAATTCAAATGATCATCAAATTCCAAGAGTGATCAAAGAAAAAAGAAAATGTGCTTCAAGGATGCCAAGCCTCATTCCCAGTGCAGAAGGCATTTGGAGGGATGCTCTGAAGCACATGCTGACCACAGTTAAAAAGCACAGAATCTACAACAGTGTTAATGGGATTTTGAGTCTTATTCTCTGTGAAAGAAACTGCAGGCTAGGAAGGGAGCAGATAGTTTAACTAGATGGACTCTTTCTGCAAAATGTCTAAAGACCAAAGCTGAACATTTTAGTCCATGAATACACAACATTGCTATCAATTGCCACTGCAGGATAATGTACACCTGTAATCCCAGCACTCTGGGAGTGTGAGGAAGGATGAAGAATGTTTTAAGCCTAGCCTGGGAAACTTAGAAAATTAGTGAGACCATGTGTTAAAATTTGTAAATAATTTTTCAAATGTATGAAAATATCAATCGTTCAGAAATCCCAGTGCAAGGTACATTAACTACTATTAATCTGTAATTATTTTTACTGTTTTATACACTCAAAAAGAGTATCTTTTATGATTCTTATTATTATTTCAAAAAAGATAATAATCCCTTGATCAAATTCTGGTTTGAAACATAAATTTAGGACAGAGAAAATAGGAATGATCAAATTCTCTTCATACTGAGCTACTCATATACTAAGAGGGCATATTCAGTAGCATATCTGCAGTCATTTCAGAGAAAACTTTAAACTATTAAAACAATGCAAACACCAGGCAGAGCATCAATGCCTACATGATGCTAAATCGTATGCTAGTTGTGCTGACTAAAGTACATATTCAAGAAAACCTCACAAAATTTGATTTCTCAATTGACAGGTGACTTGACTTTTCATTTTTATATTATTTCTTTTTTCTTTCTTTCATTCATTCTTTATTTCTTTATTCAGTTTTTAGAAAGGGTTTTGCTATGTAGTTCAGGATGGTCTTCATCTTACCTTGTAGCCCAGGATGACCTCAAACTCACTACAATTCCCCTGCATCAACCTTCTGAGTACTAGAATGATAGGTGTGCTCCAACATCCCTGACTGGGTTTTCCTTTTGAAATTTTCTCCAAAACAAAATTAAGTTATATTCTAATATTTTCTCAGGTTGATTATTCAAAATCAAATCAGAAAACACTGAAAACATGCTGAAGGAGTTTCAAAATCCTAACCAACACATAACATAGTGGAACATAACATAGCATGGCATAGTATAGCATAATAAAACAAAACAAAACAAAAGCCAACTAACTCTGCTTTAGTCAACTGCTTCCAAAGATACTTTAAGAATTTCTAAGTTAGTCATACAACAGTAATATGATCCAGTAATTTCACATTCAAGCACATTTCTTTGAAATAAAATATATACACACAAGAACATGTATAAAATATCTGTGGCACCCCGCTTTCAATAACGAAGCCATAAACAGAATAATCACCATCAGCACATAGGTGACACATGCATGAACAAGTCACAGTTGGTTGGTTCAGCCCCATAATAGCAGGTGGTGACAGCACAGAGGGAGCCCAGCATGGAGAAACTGCTTGAAGGAGACCAAACAAAGAGCATTGCCACTGAACAGGCTCAGCACCATCACCTCTAGTAAAGGCAAACTACCCAGCAGGGAAACAAAGCTCATGGTTTGTTTGGGATGGGAGGACAGGAAGTGATAGCACTGGCTGGGAGACAAGTTCCCCAGGAGTGACACACATGTGTCCTTCATTCACATGGGGCAATGATGTTCATGGCCTTGCGATGCCTTCCCTTCATCTCACCACCTGCTGCTCCCCTCACAGGCTGTCAGAATATGGAGCACTACAGGGTGTGGCTGAGGTAAACATCTAAGGACTAATAAGTAATCATTCATAGGCATGTGAGAGGAAGACTTGCTAGGAATCCTCCTCCCCTGGACATGTGGAGGTTTTAACATGAAACATTCACATCTGTCAAGGAAAATATTATGGGCATTCTGGGAACATCTCCATGCTCCCTAATGGAACTGAAATGAAACTAACATATGCCCAGGAAAGCAAGTCACTTGAAAATGTGACAGATCTCAAAGTGAATACACTGCTAACACCTCATCATCAGAGACAATGGACACTTTGGATGGAAATGTGTGCTTGGCACCTTGCCTGCCACATCTGAAGCATCTATATGTTTGCTGCATTTAAATTTTCAAAGTGTAGCAAAGTGTAAAACCACACTCAGTTTTCCAGTTTTTCACCTGCTGTTTCTAACGAGAACAGATTTATTCCACAATAAAAATAAATTGGGCACTAGAGGGGGAAGCCCAGCTATGGACCCTAACATGTGACCTCATTTGCTTGGCAACAGATCTAAACAGAACTCTGAAGGCTCTGGTCACCAACCACCTTGGTCTGGTCACAGTTGGCCTTTCACAGTCACTTGGCTAGAGAGAGTGATCAGTCAACATGTTATGCTGCTTTCCCAGGCCTCAAAATCTCAGCCTCAGGACATGCCGTGGGAAAACTTCCTGAGAACAAGTGAGAGGATGGTTCATTCAGCCAAGATACTTCAGGATGCTCACTGGGAACTGCCCAACCATCAAAGGCAGCACAGGACAGGATTCACCAGGCCCAGTCCCCAGGCACTCAGACAGAAGAGGGAACCTTGGCCAGATGTCCCTAGGCTCTACCAGCAGCCACTCAGAAACACAGACTCCAGGACAAGGCTATTTAGTCAAAGGTTATTTAGTCAAGGCTGGCCAAGACTGTAAGTCTGCATAATCAATTCTCTCCCAGGGTCATCATTGTGAGGGGGTCTGAGGACAGGCACTGAGGGCAGATGCTCCTGGGCAGGGACAGGGAAACTGAGCCTGGGCCACTGTCACATTCCCATTCCCATCTAGGACAGGGCTGTCAGGAGGAGAAGGGCAGTGGCCATGTTTATCACAGCCTCCAGAGTCATCTCCTGTCCTCCTGGGTAGAAGTCTGGGATAGTACTTTTTGTCTTTAAGGAACATAAGTTTATGTTATTTAACAAAGTGAATCCTGTGATTTCTCAGAGCCTCGGACTTTCTCCAGGCTTCTGGGCTCTGCACCAACAGAGCTGTACACAGGACATGGCCTTGATACTGGCCCCTGGGCCCCGTTTGTCATGTCCCTGCTCCAGACATGGTACCCACAATAACAATAGATATCTGCTATGGTGCAGGGTGTATCAGCAGAAGGGACTGTATAGAGGCCCATAGAGTACTGAGGGGAATTTAGGGTCAGATTAACCATTTAAGCACATCCATCCAGGACTTGTCAAACAGTGCACCTGTGGTCCTTCTCTCAAGGAATCTAGACTCCAAGTGCTCAAATACCATATGCTCTCTACTCAGCTTCTACCTTGTCACAGGCAAGGTCATTGTACACACATTGGTGGGAGAAGGGGAAATGGGACACAAACACAAAGTCACTTCATTTCTTGGCATGACTGAATTCTGCCATTGTATCTCATATTCAGCCCTAGGCCTGGTGTCCATGGACCATTAGCTGGCTGCCTCTCCCCCCTATCTTCAGGTATTACACATCAACAATTCACGACAGATGTGCTCACCTCAAATGTCAGTCCACTCTGTCCATTTCTCTGGCACTTGTCTTACAGGAATTTTTCAGGCACTGCAGTTTCTATCATAGGAGCCTCAGGGCTAAATGAGCACAAGAAAAGAGCAGTGAACACAACTGCTCACCTTCCATGGATATGTGTAGTGAGCCAAGTGACAGGCATTGCTGCCTCCATGCCTCTCTCTATGGGCACTGCGTCTGGCTACATTAACCATAATCCTCTCCTGCTTATGTCACGTATCCTGATGTGACGGTGACCCTGTTGTATTCATCTGTTTAACCTCTTCCTGTCCGAGCTCCCGCCCTTAGCCTATAAAAGGTGTGATCATTTTCTGAATAAACCGAAGGCTTAATTGGATTATCTCGACTTGCCTTCATCTCTTTTCTCTCCCCTATGTCTTTTATTTAATCCCCCTTCCCCCTCCAGGAGTTCTGGATAGGTTGATCTGCAGGCCGGATAAAGTGGCGCTCAGCGTGGGAGCTCCTGGCATGGAGGAGTTGACAAGGGAGCCAGCCATTCGAGAGACAGCCGGCTTAAACTGAAAGTGAAAGCAAATTGAACCAGAGACCTCGGCTGAGGAGTGAGTAAACTGAATCAAGGATTAAAGCTTAAAGCAACAGAACATTAAATTAAGTACTGAGACCTGCGCAGACGACTACCCAACATCCTGCCCGAGTCACGGTGAGTGAACGGCAACCCCATTTCTCTTCCCGGACATGGGTCAAGTATTGAGCGAACATGAAGTGTTCGTGGGAGGCCTTATAAAGGCATGAAAGACAATAGGGGTAAGGGTTAGATTATTGCAGTATTTTCAATTTATTCATAAGGTTCCCCCTAGAGGGTTCTATAGATACCAAGAGGTGGAATAGAGTAAGAGATGCTTTAAAAGATTATTATAGAGTTTTCTGTCCAGAAAAGGTTCCTGTGACCACCTTTACATGTTGGAATTTAATCTCTGAGCTGCTTGCCCAGAGGCATGCAGACCCTCAGGTTGAGGAGACAGTTGCACTAGGTGAGGCTGCCCTGCGTGACTCCATTAAATCTACCTCAAAACCATCCTCAGAAAAATCTGAAGCCTCTGATTTCTCAGATGCAGAGAATGATGGCCTGGGCATTAGCGGTCCTCGTACATGGTGATCTGCCACCACTTCCACCTGTTGACATGATCAGCAGGTCCCAGGATGGCAGCCCGCCACTCCCTGTGCCTCCATAGCCAATTGGGGATTCATATAAGCGTTTAGACCCCAGCATTTCTGATTCTCAGGAGGTCAACTGGGAACAACCAACACAAGCCTCTACATATCACCGTAACTGGTTGCAGCACCAGCCAGTATTAGGCTGTCCCCTGACTATGATGATGCACTCAGCATCTGCTCTCAATGTTCTAGCACATTAGTGGAATTAGAGCAAAGAAAAACAGATATTTTAAAACAGATACAACTAGAAAAAGAATGCCAAAATCTTTCAATTCAATTGCAGGCCCTCCGAGCTACACAGTTTTATAGTGTCCCTGAGATGGAACCTGCCTCCAGCATGCCTTGTAGTGCGCTTAAAACAGTGCCTGCCTCTGGCAGCCAGCCTAAAATGGCTTTCCCAGTTACAGAGGCCTTTACTCCCCCACAGGATGTTGAAGAGGGCACTGAACCACAAGCTGTTAGGATACACACACCTCTCACCGTAGCAGCCTTAAAAGTATTAAAGGCCGCAGTCTCTCAATATGGCCCGACTGCCGCCTACACCATTGCTGTTCTAGATTCTTTGACTCTGGGTTGGATTATTCCTAATGAGTGGAAAGACTTAGCAAAAGCCACCCTCTCCGGAGGCAATTATCTATTATGGAGATCTGAATTTTTTGATCAATGCGAGGACATAGCCAGAGACAACGCCACATGGCCAAACCCCTGGACCCTCACTATGCTTACAGGAACAGGAGATTTTGCCACAAAAGAGACCCAAATGCAGTTCGATTTGGGCCTCTTTGCCCAGATTAATATGGCAGCCATTAGAGCGTGGAAACGGCTCCCCTCAGGAGGTGAGCCTACCTTATCTCTCACCCAAATAAAACAAAAGCCTGAGAAGCCCTTTTCAGTCTTTGTCAATCGCCTCTTACAGGCGGCAGAGTATCTTTTCAGCTCCACAGAAACAAACTCTGCCCTGGTTAAACAATTGGCTTATGAAAATGCAACCTCAGATTGTCAGGCTGCAATTCAACCACATCGCAAAAAAGAGGACCTATTGGGTTATATCCGCTTATGTACAGATATTGGGCCAGTTTATCAAGGCCTAGCCATGGCTGCAACACAACAAGGTTGCATAGTTACACAACCCCTTTCTCGTCCTAAAAAAGATGCCATTTGTTTCAAATATGGCCAAAGTGGCCACACGGCTCGTGAGTGCAAAAGAAAAAATCAAAATCAGTCCTCTACAAAAAAACCAGGGCTATGTCCTAGATGTAAGCGAGGAGACCACTGGGCTAATGAGTGCAAATCCAAAAGAGATGTTCATGGTAACCCTCTTCCCCCACAGGGAAATGGGTTACAGGGCTGGCCCCAGGCCCCCAATTCCGGACAAACCCGTGGGGCTCTAAGGTTTGTCCCAGCAAAAAACCATCCATTTCAGACCTCTTCAGGGCAACCCCAGGGAGTGCGGGGTTGGACCTCTGTTCCACCTCCAACACAGTATTAACCCCTGACATGGGTGTTCAGATCATGCCCTCAGGAATCTATGGGCCCCCTCCCCCTGGGACTTTTGGACTTATTATTGGATGTAGTAGCACTACGCTTAAAGAATTACAAGTTCTACCCGGGATAGTAGATAGTGATTACACAGGAGAAATAAAAGTCATGGTTTCTCCCCTTGTCAGTGTCATACCAGTTAGGACAGGGCAATGCCTTGCTCAATTGCTGCTACTGCCGTTAGCTCAAACATCTAACAAATCCATAACTCCCTATAACGTGAACTCCTTTCGTGAAGCTTCGGATGTATATTGGGCCCAATGTATCTCCAAACAAAAGCCCCTCATGACTCTATCTTTAGATGGAAAAAGTTTCTCAGGCCTCATTGATACAGGCACAGATGTTTTCATTATCAAAAAGGAGGAGTGGCCTACTGCCTGGCCTTTAGAAACAACCTTAACACACCTCCAAGGGATTGGACACTCAAAAAATCCACAACGCAGTTCCAAACAACTGGTTTGGAGAGATCAAGAAGGTAATCAGGGACACTTACAACCTTATGTCATAGAAAGTCTGCCTCTTAATTTATGGGGTAAGGACTTACTCTCCCAAATGGGATTAATTATGGGATGCCCTAATAATGTTGTCACAATGCAAATGCTTAATAAGGGCTACCTGCCAAAACAGGGCTTAGGAAAAAATAACATGGGCATTACTGATCCCATCATTCCCATCCCTAACAATGCTAAAGTTGGGTTAGGCCATTTTTCTTAGGGGCCATTGATGCTCCTGTGATGCATGCTAAACAAATTACATGGCTATCAGAAGAGCCGGTATGGGTCGATCAGTGGCCTTACCACTGAAAAGCTTGCAGCTGTACAGCAGCTGGTGCAGGACCAGTTAGATGCAGGCCACATTGTCCCTAGTAATTCCCCCTGGAACACACCTATCTTTGTTATCCGGAAAAGGTCAGGGAAATGGAGGCTGCTACAAGACCTTAGGGTGATAAATAAGACAATAGTCTTAATGGGGCCCCTACAGCCAGGCCTCCCCTCACCCAGTGCCATTCCCCTGGGATTTTTAAAAATTGTCATAGATCTTAAAGATTGCTTTTTCTCTATTCCTTTACATCCAAAGGACCAAAAACGTTTTGCCTTCAGTCTCCCATCAATTAATTTTAAAGCCCCTATGCAGAAATTTCAATGGCGAGTTTTGCCGCATGGTATGGCTAATTCCCCCACACTATGCCAGTCTTTTGTAGCCACTGCAATACAGCCAGTCAGAGATCATTGGCCACATATCTATATTATTCATTATATGGACGATATCCTCTTGGCAGGAGATGATCAAAACCAAACCGTAAGGTGAAACCAGGACTTACAGGTTGCCTTACAAGAGGCTGGACTTCAAATAGCCCCTGATAAAGTACAGCTTACTGATCCATATACATACTTAGGTTTTCAATTACGTGGCACTCAAATACTCTCTTCAAGGCCCCAACTGAGGCTTGATGGCCTCAGAACACTTCATGACTTTCAAAAACTTTTGAGAGACATTAATTGGCTCATACCATATTTAAAACTAACTAAACATGATTTACAGCCCCTTTATGTGATGCTTCGGGGAGACATAGATCCAACTTCCCCCCAAGAGCTTACACCTGATGCCAGGAGAGCGCTCAGTAAAGTAGAAGAGGCTATTGATTAACAAACTGTTTCCTTTATGGACTACAATGAGCCTTTACAGTTTCTCATTTTTAATACAAAGCTTTGCCCCACAGCAGTGTTCTGGCAACAAGCTCCCCTCATGTGGGTCCATATAACAGTCTCCCCAAAAAGAACACTTTTGCGTTATTTCCAAGCTGTCTCAGACCTAATAATTCACGGTAGAAAGCAAGGAAAATGTTACTTTGGCAAAGAACCAGACATTATCATTCAACCTTTTACAAAAGACCAAATAGATTGGCTACTTCAGAGTACGGAAGTGTGGCCTATTGCCTTAGCTTCCTTTTCAGGGACTATTTTTTTTTAAGAGGAAAAAGAGAAAAACACAAAACAAACCAAAGCAGTGTAAGGGTACACGTAATGCAGAACTACAAAAAAACAAAACAAAACAAAACAAAAACAAAACAAACAAACAAAAAAAAAACATAACAGTAAGAAATCACCTGTTAGTATATTACATATTATCATCTTGAAAATAGTTCCTAAAATCACAGTATCAAAGAATACAAGGTGGACATTCAAACAGGTAGACTGCAAACAGCTGTGTTCAATGATCCAAAAACATTGATACAGTCAGCTATTTAACACCCCTAAACACACTTGCTGTTATATCCGTTAGAGCTCTTTTTCTTTTTCTTTTTTTTCCCTCTCTTTTTTACAACAAAATTCACGCACTTTGGATTTCATTACTCCTTAGTGCTTATTACTTTTGGGGGGGGGAAGAATACAGTCAAATATGGCAAAACAAAGCTGTCAGTCAATACCAAGGATAGACATAGCACATGGTGTAGAACAGAGTACAAGTTTATCAACAATGGTTATCAACGTTGTCCCTTGTTTCCTTAAAAAGAATTGTCTATGTCATTAGATATTATAAAGTTGGACAAAACAGTAGAGAACAAGACCAATAAAACTTAGGCATTGTAAACATTACAAGACTTCCAAAGAAGACAATAGTCAAACCAGAATGGGTATCTTAGTGAATCTTATTGTCTTCAAAGTAGTTGCCTATGTCTTCAAACTTGATACTACCATATAGAATGGAACAGAGTCTAATCAGTCAAAACAAGATCGTGGGAGTACTACAGGACTTCAAAACAAGTTAATAGGAAATCAAAAAGAGTTACTATTTATATATCCTAATTTTTTGAATTTTTTCTTTAATTAAGACAAACATAAGAAATGACTAAATAATTTTTTTTGAAACACTAAGGGGGAGATTGAGATAAAGCAGGACATAACAATATAACAATAGAGGTCACAGCATGACTGTTTCAACAACCTAGTACTTCACCACCATATAACCTGACTTAATAGTAGTTACCATAGTGTCTTTTTCCTTGATATATTTGGATAAAATTTCATATACTCTAGCTTCAAATATTTTCAAATCAAGAAGCCCAGAATAAAGCCTTTCTAATTAATGAGTGAAAACTTTATAAGGCTCCAAGGCCACATAATGGGGAATCATGATTACCACATATTTTTATATATTTGAATCATTACTTACATTAGGGAAACTATTCGGTATTCACACATGCGAGATTGATTTATTTCACTTATGAGTATGGTCTCAAGCTGCGCCCATTTATTGATAAATATCTCAATGTGATCCTTCTTTGTAGCTGAATAATACTCCATTGTATAGAAATACCACAACTTTTTTATCCATTCCTCAGTTGATGGACACTTGGGTTGTTTCCAAGATCTGGCGATTACAAATTGTGCTGCTATAAACATAGGTGCACATATATCACTGTGGTATGATGCTTTCAGTTCTTCTGTCAATATGCCTAGAAGTGGAATAGCTGGAATAAATGGGATTTCCAGTCCCAACTTTTTGAGAAATCTCCAGACAGATCTCCACAAAGGCTGTACCAGTCTACACTCCCACCAGCAGTGCAGGAGAGTTCCTTTTTCCCCACAGCCTCTCCAGCATTTGTTGTCGGTTTTCTTAATCCTGGCCATTCTTTCAGGTGTGAGATGGTATCTCAGTGTGGTATTAATTTGCATTTCTCTAATGATCAATGATGATGAGCATTTTTTCATGTATTTATTTGCCATTTGCATTTCTTCATCTGAGAATTGCGTATTCATCTCAGATGCCCATTTTTGGATTGGATCTTTGAATTTTGGAGGTCTGAGTTTCTTTAATTCTTTATATGTTTTAGACAAGAGGCCCTTGTCTGAGAGAGAGTTCACTAAAATCTTTTCCCAGTTTGTGGGTTTTCTTTTCACTATGCTGGAGATTTCTTTTGACATGCAGAAACTTTTTAATAAGAAGTGGTCCCAGTTATTGATTCTGGGAAGTATTTCCCGTGCGGTTTGAGTCCTGTTCATGAATTCTTTACCTACTACTATGTCTACAAGGTTTCTACCCAATTTGTCTTCCAATAGATTTAGTGTTTCTGTTTTAATATTCAGATCTTTGACCCATTTAGATTTTAATTTAGTACATGGTGATAGACATGGATCTAGCTTTAGTTTTCGGCAAGTGGAGAGCCAGTTTTTCCAGCACCATTTATTAAAGAGACTGTCGTTCTTCCAGTGAACCTGCTTGGCTCCTTTATCAAAGATAAGGTGGTTGAGTGTGTTCGTAGTTGTGGTTGTATCTTCTAATCTATTCCACTGATCTTCGGCTCTGTTTTGATTCCAATACCATGTTGATTTTACTACTGTTGCTTTGTAGTATAACTTCAAGTCAGGGATTGTGTTGCCTCCTGCTTTGTCTTTGCTGCTTAGAATTGCCTTTGCGATTCTAGGTCTCTTCTGGTTCCAGATGAAATTTAGGAGTGATTTCTCTAGATCTATAAGGTATGTTGATGGAATTTCTATTGGGATTGCATTGAATCTGTATAACAGTTTTGGGAGAATGGCCATTTTCACAATGTTTGTTCTTCCTATCCATGTGCAAGGGATGTCTTTCCATTTTCTGAGATCATGTTCAATTTCCTTTTTCAGTGTATTATAATTTTCACTGAATAAGTCTTTCACTTCTTTCGTAAGAGTAATTCCTAAATATTTCATATTTTTTGCTTGCTACTGTGAATAGTCCAGTTTCTCTTATTTCCCTCTCTGTAATTTTGTTGTTCGTGTATAGGAATGCTATTGATTTCTGAGTGTTGATTTTGTATCCAGCCACATTACTGAATTTATTTATTGTATCTAAGGGTATTTCAATGGAGTTTAGGGGGTCTTCTATGTAGAGTATCATGTCATCTGCAAACAATGATAATTTAACTTCTTCTTTTCCTATCTTTACCCCATTTATTTCTCTTTCTTGCCTAATTGCTCTGGCTAGTACTTCCAGTACTATATTAAATAGGAGTGGTGATAAAGGACATCCTTGTCTTGTGCCCGATTTTAAAGTAAAGGCTTTCAATTTTTGGCCATTTAGTATGATGCTGGCTGTTGGTTTGTCATAAATGGCCTTTATTATATTGAGGTAAAGACCATTTATTCCAATTTTCTGTAAAGTTCTTATCATGAATAAGTGTTGGACCTTATCGAAGGCTTTTTCTGCATCTATAGAGATGATCATGTGATTCTTATTTTTGGCTTTATTGATATGGTGGATTACATTTATTGATTTGCGTATGTTGAACCATCCTTGTATTCCTGGGATGAATCCCACTTGGTCATGGTATATAATCTTCTTGATGATTTGCTGGATCCTATTTGCCAATATTTTATTGAGGATTTTTGCATCTGTGTTCATTAGGGAGATCGGTCTATAGTTCTCTTTTATAGTTGGGTCTTTCTCAGGTTTTGGTACTAGAGTAATATTTGCTTCCAGGAATGACTTAGGAAGGATTGCTTCCCTTTCAATTTCATTGAATAGTTTGAGGAGTGTCGGCATTAGGTCTTCTTTATATTTCTTGTAGAATTCTGCAGTGAATCCATCTGGGCCTGGGCTCTTCTTGGTGGGTAAGGCCTTAATTACATTTTCAAGTTCATTAGCAGAGATTGGGTTATTCAACAGTTTTATATCCTCTTGATCTAGCTTTGGTACTTCATATGCTTCTAAGAATCTGTCTATTTCTTCTGTGTTATCAAACTTTTGAGAGTAGAGGTTTTCGAAATAGGTGTTGATGATCCTCTGTATTTCTATTGGGTCTGTAGTGATTTCTCCTTTTTCATGTCTTATTGCATGAATTTGAGCTTTTTCTTCCCTTTTTTTAAATAAAGTTAGCTAGGGGCTTATCGATTTTATTTATTCTTTCAAAGAACCAACTCTTTGATTCGTTGATTCTTTGGATTGTTTTCTTAGTCTCTATTGCATTGATTTCTGCTCTGATTTTTATAATTTCCTCTCTTCTTTTCGCTTTGGGCTTGACTTGCTCTTTTTTTCTAGCTGTTTGAGGTGTAGTATCAAGTTATTTATTTGTATTCGTTCTGTTTTCCTGATGTGGGAACTCAGTGCAATAAATTTTCCTCTCAGAACGGCTTTCATTGCATCCCACAGATTCCGGTAAGTTGTATCTGCATTTTCATTTTCTTTTAGGTATTGTTTAATTTCTTCTTTAATTTCTTCTGTGACCCACTGATTACTCAAGAGTGTGTTATTTAGTTTCCATGTGTTTGTGGAATTTTTGCAGTATCTTTTGTCATTAATTTCTAATTTCAGAGCGCTATGATCCGATAATATGCAAGGGATGATTTCAACTTTTTTGCATTTGCTTAAATATGTTCTGTGAGCTAATATATGGTCTATTTTAGAAAATGATCCATGTACTGCTGAGAAGAATGTGTATTCTAATGTTGTTGGGTGGAACATTCTGTATATGTCTATCAAACCCATTTGTTCACAGGTGTGATTCAGTTCTGTTATTTCTTTGCTCATTTTCTGTCTGGTTGATCTGTCCCTTGGTGTCAGTGGTGTATTAAGGTCTCCTGTTACAATTGTGTTACTGATAATTTGAGTTTTCATTTCTGTTAATAATTGTTTTATATAACTGGGTGCTCTGGAGTTTGGTGCATATATATTTAAGATAGTTATCTCTTCCTCTTGGAGTTTTCCCCTTACGAGTATGTAGTGACCTTCTTTGTCCTTTATGGTCATTGTTGGTTTAAAGTTCACGTTGTCTGCAAACAAAATGGCTACTCCTGCCTTTTTTTCGATTCGTGCTGCATGGAGAATTGTTTTCCATCCTTTGACTTTCAGTCTGTGAGTATCCTTCTGGGTTAGATGTGTTTCCTGTAAACAGCATATGGTTGGATTTTGTTTCTTGATCCATTCTGCTAGTCTGTTTCTTTTGATTGGTGCATTGAGACCATTTACATTAATGGTTATTACTGTTAAATGCTGGTTAATTGTAGGAATGTTATCTCTCTGCTGTTGCATCTTTATCTTTCTGTTCTGTTTAATTATTTGCTTTGCTTAGTGGTTTTTTCCTTTGTGTATCTAAACTGTTTTTCAATATTTTTTGCAGGGTTGGTTTGGTGTTCATGAAGTTCTTCAGCTGTTCTTTGTCATGGAAGTATCGTATTGCACCATCTATTTTGAATGATAGTTTTTCAGGATATATCAGTCTCGGTTGGAAATCATTTTGCTTTAGGATCTGGAATACTTCACTCCATGCTCTTCTTGACCTTATCGTTTGTGCTGAGAAGTCTGCTGTGATTCTGATAGGTTTTCCTTTATAAGTGATCTGTCTTTTCTCTCTGACAGCTTTTAATAATCTATTCTTGTGTTGGATTTCTGGGATGGTGATTATTATATGTCTGGGTGTAGTTTTATTTTGGTTATGACTGTTTGGAGTTCTATATGCTTCACTGATCCTGATGTCAGTTTCTGATCTCATGCTTGGGAAATTTTCAGCTATTGCTTCTCTAAATATCCTCCTGACATCCTTCATGTTGTCTCCCTCTCTTTCATTAATCCCTATCATTCTTATGTTATTCTTCTTTGCATCATCTTGCAGTTGTTGAATTGTTGCTTCCTGATTCCTTGTTATTTTCGAAAGAACTTTCCTTTCCTGTTCATTAGCTGCAATCCTGTCTTCAAGGTCTGAAATTCTATCTTCACTTTCATTAAGGCGGTTTTTACAACTTTCAGTGGAGTTTTTTATTTCCTGTATATCTCTATGCATCTGCATTATGTATTCTGTTTGTTTCTTATATTGCTCGTCTAGGGATTCTATCTTTTTGTTTAGTTCCTCCAATTTTTTTATCTGTGTTTTCTTTAGATATATTTAGAATCTCTTTCATTTCTTTTATCATTTCTTCTTTTATCTGGGAGATTATTTCGAGTTTGTATTTCTTTAAAGCTTCTTGGAGTTGCTTGTCAATTTCAGTGGCTATTGTGTCCAATATATGAGGTGGATGGGATATATTTTCTTCTATATACATCGCTCCTAGGGTTTCTTGAGATGGGCTGGAGGTTTGAGGTTGTAATTTGGTCTTTCGTTTTGTCATTTTCCTATATTTCTGTGTTTCAAGTGTTATTTGAAAGCTTCCTCAGAATCTGTTGAAAATCCCCTTCTATGTTTGGAGCCACTGAGACTCTGGCACTGCGCTACCCCAAGCCATTGGGCCTACAGAACCAGTGGCCCTCCTCTGCCTGCTCAGAACTCCACAGTTCCAGACAAGCTGGGCCTCAGGGACACTGTGCGCCCACCTGCCCCTTGGAAGCTCCACAGTTCTTCAATCGCAGCCGGGTTAGGGTACTCACCACAGGCCGCAGTGGTTCAGGAACCTGTGGACCCTGCCTGGTTGCAGAGATATCCAGAGTCCTCCAGACACGCAGAGAGGCCGGTGAGGGCACCCCAGATCTGCCCAGCTCCTCCTCTGCAGACCTATGGCCAGGCTCGGCAGCTAAACAGGCTGGGCTAGGCTGGTAGTGTGGGCCAGCCCACCTATCGGGAGCTCAGCAGGTCTCCAAGTGAAGCCGGAATGGGGAGGCTGATATGGAAGCCTCAAACCCACCTCTCTCCTTCACTGCACCTGGAAGCCTGGGGGAACTCCAGCAGGCTGGGCGGAGATATCCAGAGTCCTCGAGACACGCAGAGAGGCCGGTGAGGGCACCCCAGATCTGCCCAGCTCCTCTTCTGCAGACCTATGGCCCCTTTTCAGGGACTATTGACAATCATTACCCTCCAAATAAGCTAGTTGTCTTTGTTAATCGTCACCCATTTATATTCCCTAAGGTCACAGCTTCACAACCCCTTCCAGGTGCCCTGGTGTTATTCACTGATGGCTCATCCTCCAGAAGGGCTGCTTATGTATCTCAAGACAATGTTTCTACCCTCCAGGCAGACACTTCCTCTGCACAATTAGCATAGTTAGAAGCTATTCTTGCAGCCTTTGCTGCTTACTCTGACCAACCATTTAATTTGTATACTGACAGTGCTTACCATGCCCAGTCTGTTCCATTATTAGAGACTGTTGCTACTATATGTCATGCTTCCCCAGCTGCAAATCTGTTCAAACAATTACAATGCTTCATATGGCTTCACCATCATAAGTTCTTTATTGGTCATCTGCGAGCTCATTCCAACCTCCCTGGGCCTCTTGCCCAAGGAAATCATTTGGCTGATGTTGCTGTACAAGCACAGGTTTTTATGGCTCAGGACTCCAAGGTGTCTAAGGCCCAACAAGCCCATCAGCTACACCACCTCAATGCTCCCACCCTCCACCTCCTCTATAAAATTACCCATGAGCAAGCCAGACAAATTGTAAAAAATTGCCCATCTTGCGCTATCCACTTACCTGTTCAACACCTAGGAGTCAACCGTAGAGGTTTAATTCCTAACACCTTATGGCAAATGGATGTTACCCATTTCAATGGGTTTGGCAATCTAAAATATGTACATGTCATTATTGACACATATAGTGGCTTCATTTTTGCCACTCTCCAGACTGGAGAAGCTGTTAAACACATTATAGCCCATATGCTGTCAGCCTTCTCAGTTCTGGGATGTCCTCAACAGCTTAAGACCGATAATGACCCTGGCTATACCAGTACATCCTTTGCTCAATTTTGCAAGAGCCTTAATATCCTCCACACCACAGGTATACCTTATAATACTCAGGGACAAGGCATTGTTGAACGTGCGCATCGTTCTCTTAAATTCACCATAGATAAAATAAAAAGTGAGACATAGTACCCCACCCGGGGGTCCCCTATAAATGTCCTTTCACATGCTCTTTTTATTTTAAATTTTCTGACCCTGGATGCTTCAGGCTGCTCCACAGCATCTCGGTTTTGGCATACTCAAACTCAAACACGGTTTGCATCTGTTTTATGGAGAGACCCACCAACCAATGTGTGGAATGGCCCTGATCCAGTCCGTATCTGGGGACGAGATTCAGTGTGTGTTTACTCTCAACAAGATAGAGAAGCTAGATGGCTACCTGAACGCCTCGTAAAACAAGTAGACAGTTTTTTAAAGACCCCATGTAACACCCAGGAATAATGTTATTTCCTGAGGCACAATCCCCTGTGTTCTCTTACAGGTGACACATCTCCCTGGAGCCTTATGCTGCTTAGTCAGCCTTCTTGAGCCACGCCACACCCATGGTGAATTTTAATCCCTGCCAAACAGATTACAACTGCTGACAGCCATGCACAGAACCCCATGACTGCGGAAGAGGCTCTTCTTGCTCTGGAGGAACATACACCAGCCAGTGTTATGCAAGGCATGCTCCAAGACATAGGAGAATGACTTCATACAGAGACACCATCAAATGGCTATCAATCCCTTCTCCTCGATTTGGGGGGGGGAGTTTTTCCCTTACCTAATGCCCCTTTTGCGTCCCCTAGCTGCCCTATTGCTTCTCATTTCTGTGAGTCCTTGTATTTTTCAGAGGATTATGATGTTCATTAATAACCAGATAGATGCATTTATGGCAAAGCCCATTCAGGTGCACTATCATCAGCTGGAGATGGCAGATCAACAAACCTACCAGGAAGGAATTCCCATGAGTGGGCCATATGATGATGCGGCCTAACTGCCCTGGAACAATGGACAGGCAGTCAGAGACGGGCAACTAGGACATGCATGTTAATTCCAACGGCCACCTAAGATAGGCACAGGACCAACTGCTGTTCTGCAAGCCCATGACGGGTAAGGCCTGGTTGGGTTCATGCAATGAAGCCCTTGACCTAAGACAGACGCTGTCCTCACAGGGCCTGCCATATTCTTAATTAAATAATATAAAAAGGGAGGAGATCTAGGGAGCCGAGTGACAGGCATTGCTGCCTCCATGCCTCTCTCTATGGGCATTGCGTCTGCCTACATTAACCATAATCCTCTCCTGCTTACGTCACATATCTGGATGTGACAGTGACCCTGTTGTATTCATCTGTTTAACCTCTTCCTGTCCCAGCTCCTGCCCTTAGCCTATAAAAGGTATGATCATTTTCTGAATAAACCGAAGGCTTGATTGGATTATCTCAACTTGCCTTCGTCTCTTTTGTCTCCCCCATGTATTTTATTTAATCCCCGTTCCCCCTCCAGGAGTTCTGGATAGGTTGATCTGCAGGCCAGATCAGATATGGAAGGGTAACTTATTTCCTTCCTTTGGACATTCTATCAGGAAACTGGGGAACATTCTGTGGGGCCTTATTAATGGATCTGGGAATCCAGAATGATCCTCCATTTTCTTCTCTCTAAAATTGGAGGCCGTCTTAAGACTCATAGGTTTTGTTAATGCATAGACTTCTATTCTGCCTGTCCTCTATTGAAGTGATGTGAGCATGGTAGTATTCCTTAGTGAGCCCTGTACCACAAGCTTCTGTGGGCCATTTGGCATGTGGGTTTTACTTGAGCTCCAACTCTTCTGAGAAGTCATGTTCATGACACCAATTCCATGTCTCTCCACTGTCTCATCACAGATTGGAAGTCAGCCAGCAGAGAGCCTGGCAGAGGTCTGTACAGCAAGCCAGGTACAGGCAGATGGACCTCACAGCCTGAAGGAGACTCTGGACTTAGCCTTCCTGGACAGCTGCCCAGCTCCAGCCATTCCTCTCTGGTTTCCTCCATGACTGACATTTCAACCCCACAGGCACCAAAGCTGAGAAGGTGAGTTCTTACCTTAGCAGCCCAGCGAAACTTGGCCAACTGCAGATTCAGGTCCTAGTCATGTGCAAGTTGATCACTCAGTCCCAGTTTACAATGCTGAATGATGAGGTGCTGAGTGAATTGAGAACTCATGGTCACTGGGGATGAAACGGGGGCTCCAGGCAAAGTGGTTAGCTGTGGCCTTGGCCCCATGAAGACATACAGTAGAGGCTGTG
Organism: Cavia porcellus; assembly: GCF_034190915.1. Taxonomy (NCBI): domain Eukaryota; kingdom Metazoa; phylum Chordata; class Mammalia; order Rodentia; family Caviidae; genus Cavia; species Cavia porcellus. The sequence continues at coordinate 4,816,258 of NW_026947529.1, forward strand.
CTGATTCCCATGAATGATCTTCCATCCCCTTTACTGAACAACACTTGGGGGAAGCTGTTCTATACATTGGAAAGGAGATTGGAGAGTCACTATATGGGCCCCAGGGTTTGTTCAATGCAGGAAACCCTGAGGACATCAAAGAATCCATAACTGTCACATATCATGGAAGAGAAAATAGGTATAATCATGCTACAAATATGCATGAAGACACACTGTGTGCAGACACATTTCTGGGTATTGGTCGTGACCTTGTAAGCAGAGCAGATGCAACTCCTGCCCTTTTGAGTTACAATGTCCTTTGGAGGCCACAGAGTCACTATTTGCAGCAGAACAGATATTGCTCACCTAAAAGCCATTTTTTGGACCCCAGGCCTCCCTTGGTGTGGGTACAGACAATGCATAAGTGGTTACAGCAAAGGATCACTGCCTAAGCTAGAGACTGCAGAGAAGCAAGACAGATACCGACTGAACTCTCACTTCTCAGATATTCGTGGAGCAGCAGCCCTGATCCATTGAGTGCCACGACATGGCAAATAGCAGTCACTGCCTTCACCAAGCTGACTGCACTGGGGAGGGGCAGGGAGACAATGTGTCAGAAAGTACAAATGTGATACAATTATGCAAGGTCTCCCTCTCACAGAGACTTCTTTTAGCCACTAAGGGTTTTTTGGGCCCAAAGTGCCCCATTGTGGGTGGGAGAGGCTGTGGCTGGATGCTGTACAGACTGGGCAGAAGGCCTACACACCCCTCCCTACAGATGAGTTGCCCAGGTATATCAGGCCTCCCACTCAGCTGGCTCCCTTCTGCCCCAGATCCACATCTTCTATGCTTGAGTCTTCATTTGAACTGTACTTCCATGTGAATCCCCAGGCTAAGCTTCTTCAGGAACAGCTAGAGCATCCTGAACCTCCCAGGCCTGAGTTCCAGAATTTGTGGGCTTGTGGGGAGGGGATATGCCTCGGAACTCAGCAAAGTGCCCAAATGCTCTGTGACCCAGGAGCATGAGATCCTCAGCAGTCAGTGTGGGGATGTAGTCTGGGAGGCTTTGCTGGGGCTGAGCTGATGCACATAGCTGCCTCTGAGAGGCAGTGGGAAGGTTTTGCCCAAGAAATCCATGGACAGTTTGTGATATTTTCTCTTCCTGAAATTACAGGGCCAGTTTCCATCCATGCATAAGTTGCACCTCCTGACCTTGTGCCAGCTCCACCTGCAGCTCCCTCGCCACCTCTGGCCCCACAGCAAGAGCCAGCACCTGGATTCCCTTGTCCATCAGCTGCAGAGCTGGACCTCCTGGGTGCTCCACAGCAGGAGTCATCTCTTGAGTTCTACCTGTGGGCAGCTCTTGACCCACACCTGCCATTCCCCTCTCTTCCAGTTTTATTTATCATTGTATTCATTGCTACACTTATTTCTCAGAGATTTGTTAGTGACAGAACAAAATAAATGAAATTTAACATTTTAATGAAGTTTAAAGTAATCAGCTTGCTGACATTCAGTGTATTCTCAATGTTGTGCAGGTATCCACACTGTCCAATTCAAGAATGTTCTTCAAATTTTTACACAATGATGTTTTTTTTTACTTTCCCCTCCTGCTCCACCCCAGCCACCAGTGATCTTACATTCTCATAATTAACTTATGTTATATTTCCCACATCAATGCCATCAAGTTTTCTTTGCCCAGAGAATGGTGATAGTGGCTTTTTAGGGTTAGTTAGATTTAGGGTTCAGGTTAGAGTTAGGGTTAGGGCTGGACTAAGCTTCTAAATATTGCATTTTACCCACTGCATTGATGATAAAGAAAGGACAATCCATACAAAGCAGTGCTTTGTGCTGGCAATGACTTGGTCCTGAGCTAGGTTTTCAATGCCTGCAACATTGAGAACAGTCACAAGTTGATGGACTGCACCGTTTTTCACAAGGTAGGGTGTAATTTCCATTCTATGCATTACATGTGCCATGGACCTATCAGAAACATAATCAGTACACACTGTAAATAAGTACTAATAAAATATGACAATTTATAAGCAAAACACACAGCAAGAAAATCCACTTCTGTTATGTGGGTATAAAAGCACAACTGATGAAAAACCTCATGCAGGAAGGACACACTCTACCTGGCCAGCACTGAGTCCTTCATGCACATGCAAACCTGAAGATCAAAGCATCAGCTGTCCTCAAACTAAGACCTCACTAATGCAATTTTGGGGCCAACCTTACTATCATGGGAACTGCACTTTTATACTTTGCTCTATGCAAAACCTAACAGAGACACATAGAGATCTCACTGTGTGCTGACTACTCAAGATCCCCAGAAGCAGCTCACTTGGGAAGATTCGTGATACCACACTGCCAACAGCTGGTGACGAGTAAGTCATGGAACAGAAAGTTAAAACAAAATGCAGGCAAATCTTCTGGAAGATCCCTCAGTTGGGCTCCCAAGTCCAGCCTTTGTAGCTCTGCTCAGACTTCTGATTTCTAGCAAAGTGATCAAAATAGCTGTCTTCTCTCTGGCCTCAGGATACAGGCTCAGAAGTGGGTGTAACACTGACAGCTGGAGGTGCCTCTTGTCCTTCTATATTTACTGTCTTGGCAGAGAAAGCCCCTTGTCTTCCTCTGCTTTCCTTCCCTGCCTGCCCAAAAGAGGTTTGAAGGCTAAGCTGCTGCCAAGTGGGCTGGGTGGAGATGGCTAGCAGGGCATTCAATATACATTTTATCAACATACTTTTATATGTGACATGATAAGAACAGGTGCCTTGCAGAGTACATGAGGACCTTTTTTCAATAGGGGTTGTAATAGGCATGGGTTCTCCCTACCACACATTAATGCTATACCTGGTTTTAACACACTATGAACCACAGGAAAAGAGAGTCCCCATGGGTTCAGGAATCAAGGGAGGCTAAGATATTCTGGTAAGTAGCGCCACAGTATGACAGTGGGGTCAACAGATAACACCATCCTTGGCCTTCAGCCTGGGACTGACTCATCTGAGTACATGGTCTGACCAGTCTACTTGAAGGGTGTGCATCTGCTGCTTGGGGAGCTGCATTCCAGTTCAAGGTCAGAACATTTTAGATCTTTAATGCTCTGTGCATACAGAGGAGGGATGGAAGTGACGCAGATGTTTGTCACAGGGCTTAGGAATTGATCTTCAAGGTGCAATCATGAAACTTGGTCTCTTTTCTAAAGCTGTACCCCAAAAGAGATTTGGGCTTTAGAATGTTCTATGTGCCTTGGAACAGGGGACAGAGGCTTTAGTTTTGTGGGGTACTAAATTTCCCTGTGTCTGTGGTATGAGATTTTCTCAGAGATAGGGTGGTGAATGGATATTTTAATGGGTAAAAGGAGAAGAAATTTCACAGAGCCAACATTAGCAACAGCAATAAACAAGCATCTTTATTATCCAGCCTGGATATATCATCTGTCATTAGGCATTACATTCTTGCATACTGTCACAAGCCTTAGCACATCCATGGCTGTCTATGCTAAGTTATGCTTATACACTTGTGTCCATGCTGTGCATATGCTATTTAGTTGGGTCAGGTCCATACAGGTCTTTAAAGCCTTTGGGGTTGAAACAATGTGAAGCGGTTTCCCACATTCCACCACCTCAAAGATCAGGGAAAATATGCTTATTGTAAATGACCCATATGGTGGACTCATGCACACAAAGACCACAACCACAGGAAAGGTAAAGCATAATACCACTAATCCCACCGCAGTGCAGTTTATGGCCACCCAGATTGAAGAGGATCCCAAGGATTCTCCCCACTGCATGTGCAGGTCTTGCTGCAAGGTCTGGAGGGTAGAGAACTCCACATCCATTTCTTTTAAAAATTTTTTTATTTAAAGAAAGAAAATAAAGTTAAAAGAAACAATAAAAAACTAGCATACAGATCTCAAAAAAATTAACATCATCAAATCGCTAGTTGATACATTGCATCTTGTTATCTTAAAAATAATTGTTAAAGTTACAAAACCAAAGTGTAAAGGCTAAACACTCAAATATTTACAGTGCAAACTCTTCTTATCAATGATTAACAGAACTTTAGTAATATGGGCATCTATCTTACACACTATACATACTGTTACATCCTTTAGAGCACTTTTCTTTCTCCTTTGCAATATGTATTATACATTTTGGATCATATTACTTTGTCATTTTTTAGTATGTTTTACATCATAGACACAATTTGATATTTACTACTGTGAGTGTTGTTTATTTCACTAATGAGGATATTCTCAAGTTGCCCCCATTTATCTATAAAGAACTCAAGACCATCCTTTTCTATATCTGAGTAGTATTCCATTCTATAAAAATACATTTTTCATCCACTCTGCAGCTGATGACCATTTTGGTTGTTTTCAAGGTTTAGCTATCACATATTGTGCTGCTGTGAACATGGGTGCCCATATATCACTGTGACATGACATTTTCAGATTTTCTGTGAAAATACCCAGGAAAGGAATAACTGGCTTGAATGGAACTTCCAATCCTAGTTTTTTGAGGAATCTCAATACTGATTTCCACAGTGGTTGCACCAGTCTGCGCTCCCACCAAATCATCAAGAAGGTTATACACCATGACCAAGTGGGATTTACCCCAGGAACACAGGGGTAATTCTTGATGTTCCTTTTTCCCTGCAGCCTCACCAACATTTGTTATCAGTTGATTTCTTGATGGCAGCCATTCTTTCTGGAGTGAGAGGAAATCTCAATGCTGTCTTAATGTGCATTTCTCAAATGATCATTAATGGTGAACCTTTTTTTTTCATATGTTTATTTGCCCTTTATATATCTTCATCTGAGAACTGTGTGTCTATTTTTGATGCCCATATGGGGAGATGGTCTTCGAATCTGGGGGGCTTAATGTTTTTAAGTTCTTTATATATTCTGTATATAAGTCCTTTGTCTGAGTGGCTGTTTGCTAAAATTCTTTCCCATTTTGTGCGTTTTCTTTTCACTTTGTTGTTTATTTCTTTTGAAGTGCAAAAATGTTTTAATAATATGAGATCCCAGTTGTTGATTCTTTGAAGTATTTCCTATGTGGTTTGCATTTTATTCACAAATTCTCTGCCAAACCCAATGTTCCCAAGATTTCTAACTATCTTGTTTTCCAGTTGATTTAGTGTTTCTTTTTTAATATTTAGATCCTTGATCCATTTGGACTTTAGTGTATGGTGATAAATATGATTGTAGTTTCAGAGTTCGGCATGTGGAAAGCCAATTTTTCCAACACCATTTATTATGGAGGCTATCTTTCTTCTAGGGAACATATTTAGCTCATTTGTCAAATGTAAGGTGGCTGAGTGTCTCTGTGTTAGTGTTTGCATCTTCTAATTTATTCCATTGATCCTCAGGTCTCTGCCAGTACTATGATGATTTTTATTACTGTGGCTCTGTAATGTAGTTTTAAGTCAGGAATTGAGATGCTTCCTGTCTTGCCTTTGTTACCCAAAATTGCCTTTGCTGTTCTAGGTTTCTTCTGTTTCCAGATGAATTGTAGGAATATTTTCTTTAGATCTGCAAGGTATGTTAATGGCATTTTGATTGGGATTGAATTGAATCTGTGTAACAGTTTTGGGAGAATGGTCATTTTCAGTCCTGCTTGTTCCTAACCACAATCGAGGAATATCCTTCCATTTTCTAATATCCTCCGCAATCTCTTTTTTTAGCATAGTATAATTTTCAGCACATAACCCTTTTATATTCTTGGCTAGGTTGATTAGTAAGTATTTCATTATTTTAGGTGCTATTATGAAAGGCAATATTTCCATAATTTCTCTCTCATGGCATTTGTGTACAGGAATGCTATTGATTTTTTGAGTGTTCATTTTGTGTCCATATATGCTGCTGAATTTGTTTATTACCTTTATTAGTTTTTTAATGGAGTTTTGGGGTCTTTTTTGTAGAGTATCATGTCATCTGCAAGTAATGATAACTTAACTTCTTATTTTTATTCCTTTAATTTCACCCTCTTTTCTGATTGCTCTGAATAATATTTGCAGAACTATATTGAATAGGAGTTGTGATAGTGGACATATTTGTCTCCTTGATGATTTTGGTGTGAAAGCTCTCAAGTTTTGTCCATTTAATATAACATTAGCTGTAGATTTGTCATCAATGGTCTTTATGAGATTGAGATAGATACCATCTATTGTAACTTTCCATAGGCTTTTCATCATGCACAGGTTTTGGATTTTATCAACAGCCTTTTCTTCCAATTTTGAGATGATCATGTGACTTTTATTTTTGGCTCTATTGATGTGGAGTATTTCATTTATTGATTTGCATATTTTAAACCATTCCTTTATTCCCACTTGGTCATGGTGTATAATCTTGTTGATGATTTGCTGCATTCTATTTGCCAATATTTTATTGAGAATCTCTGCATGAATGTTCATTAGTGAGACTGGCCTATAGTTTCCTTATTGGTTGGGTCTTTTTCTGATTTTGGTATCAGAGTGATACTTGCCTCCAAGAATGAAGTTAAGGAGGACTGCTTCTCTTTCAATTCATTGAAGAGTTTAAGGAGTATTGGAGTTAGGTCTTCTCTAACCTTTGTATGGAATTCAGCCATGAATCCATGAGAACCTGGGCTTTTGTTTGTTGGTAAGTTTTTAAATCTTTTTCAATTTCAGTAGCTGATATTGGGTCATTCAAAATCATTTTATCTTCTTCATTGAGCTTTGGTAGTTCATGTTGTTAGAAATCTTTCCATTTCCTCTGTTTTCCACCCTAAGTGAATAGAGATTTTCTGAGTAGGTATTCATGATCTTTTGAATTTCCATGGAATCTGTAATCATTTCTCTCTTCTCAGTCATTATTGGGTGGATTTCAGTTTTTTCTTTCCTTTTCTTGATAAGGCTGGCCAGGGGGTTGTCAATTTTGTTTATTCTCTCAAAAAAAAAAAAAAAACCCAGCTGATTCCTTAATTCTTTGTAACATTTCTTAGTTTCAATTGTATTAATTTCTGCTCTAATCTTTACAATTTCCTCGCTTCTATCAGTGTTGGGGTTGACTTGTTTATTTTCTTGAAACTTGAGATGAAGCATTAGGTTATTTATTTGTGTTCATTCCATTTTCTTCATGTGATTATTTATTGTTATATATTTCCTTCTGAGGACTGCTTTCATTGTGTTCCATAGGTTACAGTATGTTGTATTTTTGTTTTCATTGTATTGTAAGTATTGTTTTGTTTGCTCTTTCATTTCATCTGTAACCCACTGGTTATTCAGAAATTTGTTATTTAATTTCCATGTATATGATGGCTTTGCACTGTTTTCCCATTGATTTCCAATTTTATTGAAATTTGGTCTGATATTATGCATGGGATAATTTTGTTCCTTTTGCCTTTAGTTAAACATGCTGTATGGGTTAATATATGATCTATTTTGGAGAAGGTCCCATGTGCAGCAAAGAAGAATGTACATTCTAATATAAATTATGATGTGGTTGGGTGGAACACTCTGTAAACATCCATCAAGTCCATTTGCTCACAGGTATTATTCAGTGCTGTTATTTCTTTGCTGACTTTTTGTCTCATTGGTCTATCTCTAACAGTGGGGTGTTAAGGTCTCCTATTGCAATTATATACTTGTGTTTTGTTTTTCATGTCCATTAGTATTTGTCTTATATAGCAGGGTGCTCCTGTATTTGATGAAAATATATGTGTAATTCTTCCTCTTGCAGTTTCTCATTTACACGTATGTAGTGGCATTCTTTATCTCTTTTAAACATTTTAGGTTTAAAGTTCACATTTTCTGCAAAGAGAATAGCTATCCTGCTTTTTTCTGGGTTCCTGTTTCATGGAAAACTGTTTTCCAGCCTTTGTCTTTTAATCTATGAAGTTTTTTTTTTAGTAAGATGTGTTTCTTGTATGTAGCATATTGTGGTGTCCTGTTTCTTAATCCATTCTGTCAACCTGTTTCCTTTTATAGGTGAGTTGTGCCCATTTACCTTTATGGATATCACTGATATGTACTGATTTGACTTTGCCATGTTGTATTCCTGTTGCTGATTTCCTGCTTTTCTCCCTTGTTCAATTTCTTGCCCAGCCTGGTCATTTCTTTCTGTTTTTCTGGAGATTGTGGTCATTTTTATCTCTATCTAGCATGTCTTTCAGTAATCCTTCTAGGGTTGGTTTGGCCGGCATGAATTTCTTCAGTTGTTCTTTGTCATCGAAGTAACTTGTTTCTCCATTAAATTTAAAAGACGTTTTTTCTGGGTACATCAGTCTAGGTTGAAAGTTGTTTTCTGTTAGGGCTTGAAATTGTTCACTCCAAGCTCATCTTAACCTGAAGGTTTGTGCTGAAAAGTTTGACTTAATAGTAATCATAGTCTTTCCTGGACAGGTGAGTTGTGTCTTTTTTCTAAAAGTTTTAGTATTGTTTTTATGCTGTATGTCTGGGATATGAATTATTATATGTTTGAGAATAGACTTATGTTTGTTGTGACTGTTTGGCATTTTGTGTGTCTCTTATTTGCATATCAGAATTTTCCCCATCTTTGGAAATTTTTCTGTTATTATTTATGTGAATAGATCAGTTATGTCATTTGCATTGACTCCTGCATCTTCACTGATGTCTATGAGTCTTACATTGCTTCTCTTGGCATCATGTTGAAGCTTCTGGATTGTCATTTGATGATGCTTTGTTATTTTTGTATGTTCTACACATTCATGATCACTCCCAGCAATACTGTCCTCAAATTATGAAATTCTATCCTCACCTTCATTTAAATGGTTTGGTCAGCTTTCAATATATTTTTTGTTGTTTGACTATCTCTTTGCATATGTTTCATAGATTCTGCTTGTTTTCTACATTGTTCATTCATAGTTTCAGTTTACCATGCTCCTGTATTTTTGTTTTACCTATTTCTTTTCTAGCTATGTTGAGCAACTAGTTTACTACAGTTGTTATTTCTGTTATTTCTTTACATGAGACATTATTTCTAATTCTATTTCCTCTATAGCATCATAGATTTGTTTCTTTACTTCATTTGCTATCTTTTGAGGTTTCCGAGTTATGACTTTTAAATTCCTCTATTTCAGTGTCAGTTGGTCTTGCTCCTGATGGACTAGATGTTTGAGATTGCATTTTGCCTTTTTTGTTGTCATTTTCCAACAGATATAACACACATGGTGGGACCATTTCACTCACATTTTGCTTTGATGCTTTCAGCCACTCCCATATTTCAAAGTTATCTAGATTGTACACTTGTATTATGGGTAGAGATGAGCAGTTCCCTGAGTCCCTCTCCTTGGGCTAGGGGCTCCACCACCTCCATCTTCTGTCAAGTAATAGGCCTGTCATGCAATACCAATGAACTGTCAGAGGGACTGTCCTAGTCATGGGGCCTTAACTTCAGGAGAAGTCAGTACTCCAGGAGCCACCTGTGATTCCAAGGCCTCCATGCGATTCAATTCACTAAATTGAGTAGTCTCAAGTAAATCAATAAATACAGTTTAACAAACAATAGCTGGGTGTGATGGTACATGCGTGTAATCCTGGCACTTAGGAAGCTGAGGCAGGAAAATAGTTGCAAGTTCTAGGTCAGCCTAATTTACATAATGAATTGAAGGCCAGCCTGAACTACACAGTGAGAGTCTTAAAAATAAATTAATAAAATAAAATAAGATAAACCCTGGACTAAAGTAAGGAATTATCTTCTAGTTCAAAGCATGGGCTTCTTCAGAGGATTTACTTTCGAAGGTGTGATGGTTTGTACCTGGGTGTCCCCACCAAAGCCTCATGAAGTCACAGAAGCAGCTAAACCTAGCATCTTTGATTGGTTCAATGTTTAGTGCTGTGATTGGTGATGAAAGTGATTCACCTTCCTGGGATTTGAATTATCAGGAATGGGAGTCCCGTGAAGGGACACAGAATGGGGTGATGCATCCATATATGAACTGAAGGTGGAGGAAAGGCAGGTAGGAAACACTCCCACTATCCACTCACTTTTCAGGTAGTTATAGAGCAGCACCCTGTTGAGCACCCATGATTAAAGTAACACTGCAGACTCCACTCTCTTTCTCACAGAGGCACTATGCCACGTGGAAAAGGGAGTTGCATTTCAGGCTTCCTAAAGTGTGGAGGACAGGTGGTCACATCACTGTCCAGGGAACTCTGTGAGCAAGTGAGGGCTGATTATGGTTAGCACACAGGATAACCTGGGATACGTTTGGGAGGGAGACCAGACCTGTAGTGCTGCTTACACCTGTCCTTCTCAGGATCAGAGTTTCCCATCTTGGCTCCTGGCAGGTGGTGCTGAGGAAGGTGGGACAACCAGCCCAACCTAATTTGATTGAGTTGGGGCAAGCCTAGCTCACTGAAAATGAGAACTACAGTGAGAAGGAATTGGCCTGGGTCTGTTGGTTTCTGAGGAGGACATGGGGCACTTTAGATGGAGAAAGACTCTCAGACTTGGGGCCTCCTGCAACACAGAGGCATGCAGAAGTGAGTGGGGTGAGGCAAAATAGGTAGCTTTGCTAGGGTGCATTTGTGCACAAAGCTGTCCCTGACAGGCCTTGGGAGGCTTTGGGGCTTGCAAGGAGCAAGGATAGTTGGGGATTTTTCTAAGGCAAGGCTGGTACCGGACTGAGATCTTGTGCCAGACTCACCTCCAATGACCTCACCAGCTCTGGGATCAACCTGAAAATCAAGGTCAGATACCCAGTCTGGTGGAATTCCAAGGCAGGTCTGTCACTGGCTCCATGGTAGGTGTCCTCAGCTCCACTTAGGGCTCAAGTCTTGCAAAGTACCCGCCCTTCATTTCCCCTTCACTTTACCTCTTCTATTTTTCTCAGTTTTCATTTCTACTCTTAAACATATAGTTCTATAAAACATTAAATTCTAAGATAATTTAATTTTAAGTTAAGATTTCATTAGTTTCCACATGTTCAGTTGAGTCACACGTAAGCACATTATCAATTGGTATAATCTTCACATCTGTCTAGTTCCAGATTTCTGCTCAGTGTTGGACTCATCCATACCCCTGTTCTCTCCTGCTAGTCCCCACCGACCGCTGTCCTTTCTCTCACTGTGATTTACTACCCTGGGTTTTTCATATCAGTGCATCAGATTCTGTTAGGCCAAACATTCCTGGAGGAACCTGGATACTATTGCAGCTTGATAGAAGAGAAAAACCACAGATAGACAAAATATACAGGGAAAACGTAGAGACCATTGTGTATGTACTCATCTTTTCATGTTGGAAAATGTTTTCCATGATTTCAGTGATACAAAGTGAGCTACAAAGGGCTGATTCATTGCATTTGAAAAAGAGAAATAATGCAAAAATCACAACAGGAAATTTTTCTTTAGTGTGAAAGAGGTTTCATGAGTTCATTTTGTGAGGGAAATGACAAATTCTTCAAACTCAAAGGGAATTACCAGACATGGCCAACAAGCACACAAAACACTGAGCCTCCTAAACCTGATTCATGCAGGCACACATCCCTGAAATGTGCTGTTTCCCCATCCACTGACATATTTTAAGGCAGGTGCTGAACAACAATGGGAAGGACATGGGGGGCAGAGCACAGCCCTATCTTGCAGCTCGATCAGAGCTTTAAACAGCCTTCTCCAGAACTCCTAGGACTAAGAATAGAGTTTTCTCCCACACAGAATGCTGCACAAATTTTCAAGAGTTTGATTCACAGTACTCTATGAAGCAGGAAGGAACTGGGACCCACCCTAGCCTCCATGTACAATATGCACAGGAGAGTTGTCTGGACAATGCTGTTCACTGCAGCTGGGGAGAACCTTGCCCTGGCCCCAGGGCCACAGATCTGCAGGGCTAAGGCTGACAAACTCATGGCATGACAAGGTTTTCCCTGGGCCAACCAGTGCAGTTGGCATCTCTACTGCAATCCAGTGACTCCCAAAGCCAGCGACAGCACTGGGAAAGGGCATTTGGAAGCCTGGGTGTCGAGTCAGGTGAGGGGCAGCATTGTCTGGCACAGCTGTGTAAAGTATGTCCCTCTGGAGCTAAACCTCCAGCAGATCCCACTCATTGCTTTCATCAGGTCTGATTCCGAGGATGTCACACAGAACCACAGCAACATACTTGAAGTTTACTCAAGCTAAATCGTTTAGCTTCCCTTCAAGAAATGACTGAAATTGCACTTCTGGAAAATCAAGAATGAGAACATTGCTATGCATTTTGAATAAATATACTGATCCTTTACAAGACATGGTGGCAATGCCCGTGGGTGGGACTGCTATGGCAGAGATGTGGACTCTCATGAATACAGGTTTTGTAACTGCAATAGAAAAATTGCAAATAAATGATGCATGCACATGATGTCATGTTTGTATTACACTGAAGTAAGGGGAATTGAGGCAGCAACCTAGATTTACTGAGCTGCCTCAGTAAAACCAGGGCACAATCTACCACATGATTCCATCATCCAATTGTGAAAGCTCAGCAACTTGGTTCCTGCTTGTTGCTGCTGTTGGTTGACAATTTTGAGGTGTTTCTATCTTTGCCAGCCATCTCTGCCTCTCTTAGCTTCTATCCCCAGGGTGTAGATCAGGCTAAGTGTTTACAAAAAGTTCCATCATGATTTCAGGACCAGTGGCAGCCTCTCATGTACTGGAAATAATTCTTCAAGTTTGGCCATAAGAAACCTGATACAATGTGCTTGAGAGGAAATGAAATTATCTGATATAAATGCAGGAAACTCATTTTGTCTGTGCCAGACTCAGCTGCTCCAGAAGCCCATATTTTTGAGGTAAAAAGATATGAGTCCGAGTGTTGGAAGGCACAGTAACATCCCCAAGTTCAGTTTCTGCTTTACTTCACTCATTCTACTAAGGTGCAGAATGGATTCTGAGTGTTCAAACACATAGGGTGTGAATTGCAGTAGAAGTCTGTAAAAACTTCAATTAACTGGCGTGTAAAAAGACAAGGAATGTTTTTTGGCAAAATACACCTCTAAATACGTATTCGAAGCATCAAAGAAACCAAGAAGACAAAGATGAAGAGGAAGAAGAAGAAGAAGAAGAAGAAGAAGAAGAAGAAGAAGAAGAAGAAGAAGAAGAAGAAGAAGAAGAAGAAGGAAAAAGAAGGAAAAAGAAGCAGGAAAAGAAAGAAAAACAAAAAGTAATGCCAATGTGTGGTGTTTTGTCTCCAATGCCTCTGCCTCATTTAAAAGAAAGGGGTAAAAATTTGCAGAAATGGAAGGGTCACTGTGGAAAATGGACTTTGCCCCAAGGCACTGATGGTGTGTCTGGCCCACTATGAATGTCCAATCCATGGCAGAGCCTGGAACCTTTTGGAGGCTGAGGCCAGGACCCATGAGTTGAGGCCCCTGGGGCTGAGGTGGCAGAGTATTTTCTGCATCCTCATGGCTCTGCCTTATTGGGCCTGCAGGGCTGCAGCAGGGATGCGGTGGTGGAAAATGGTGTAAGGCAGGAGGTGCTGGGCTCCTCTGCATGCTGCACACTCCCTGCTTGCCCTAAACACAGAAAGATTCAAGTCCTCCTTGCTGGAAAAAGAAACTCTGAAGAAGATTCTGGGTGTCCTCTACCAGACACAAACACAGTGATTTCTCAGGTAGGGAGGGCAGGACACCCACCATAGTGGGATTCACATAGCTTCATGTGTTGGGGGTTTAAAAGTTAGTCGTGAATGATGTGTTGCCTTTCTGAATAAAAAAGACTCCTTATTTTATATATCTATAAAGTGAAAGTGAAGCTTGACTGTTCTTCTATATGCATATCCTAATTAAATATAAAAGAATATTAAGTCATCCATTTCCTCTCACCTATTCAAGAAAATACCAACTATTTATTCTTAAGTGAATTGAACAGAAGAGAAGTAATACTAAATGGAACACTATAAATAATGCAGTGGAAAATAAAATGGAAAAACCACAAAGGCATCCCTCCCAGGATGAGAGGTCTGCCATTGACTAGCTCCTCTCTCCTGTCCTCACCTGCTGTGCAGGCCTGTGTGCCTTCACTGCTGGGTGGAGAGAGAGCCAGGACACAAGCCCTCTTCCATCTCAGGAAAGATCAGAAACATGGCCTAGGACATGGCCTTCTTTCAGCATTTTCAGTGGCTTTAATTTATAATTAACTCAGCCGCTGTGCTGTGGAACATTCAGGGTTTCTAACAGTCCACACCTTAACTGGTTAAGAGAATATCGTGTCTGTCAATCTCATTTTATATAATGACTTTTAGAAGTGGAATTTCCAGGTTAAATGTATATAAGGTGAACTTGAGGGTCACAGATTTTTCACCTGAAGCCTCAGCATAGAGTTAGAACCTGGTAGAGGAACACTGAGTCTGCTCAGATCTATGTGGAGATCTAAAGTCAGAGAGATTGTCCAGGCAGAGGTGCAGGACACCATGGCTAAAAAAGGCCCAGGTGCAGGCCACCTCATCCTTGAGTAAGTTCTCAGGAAAGCATCACACACTGCACGTTGGACAGGAGAGAGCTGGAATGTTTCCAGAGCTCCTCCCTACATGCCTGAGGCCCCCTCTCTCACTCCCGGGAGCTCTGAATGAGAAGGTTAGTCTGTTACAGAGCCCAACTTGACTAAATGTTTTCCACCCAGGTGCAGATCTAAACTGCCACATGTGGACTCACCATAGCTATGGAGCAGGACAGGTGTTTACAGGGAGCAGGTAAGGAGATGGGGACACTGCAGGCAGGTCAGGGTATGAAGCTTTAAATAAGAGACCAGGCCCTCACCATGCCCAGTTTCCTCCAGCAGTAACCACACCCCACAAGAATGTGCATTAAATCTGAGTAACTGAAAGGAGTTACTAACAAAATTCTATATTATAGAGATAGTTTGAAGATACAAAATTAAATGGTAGCATCTGTAAGTAAAATGAGATGTGACCCTTAATGGATATGTGGTGTCCATTGATGTCCCCGAACCACATGCATCAGAAGGAAATAGTATGATGAACAGAGCAATAAGGAGCACAGGCAATGGGTAAACATCACAGCTCCTTAATAACAACAACAAAGGTGGGATACAATTAGTGCACTGGTGAATTTTATCCAGTTTGTAACAAAGAATAAATACTGATTGTTTTTAAATTCTTCAATCATGCTGAAGGAAAAACCACGACCAACTTCTTTTAAGTGACAAAGTAATCCTGAGAATAAAGCCAGACAATAATGTGTTAAAAATATTATAAATGAAAACACTCTGTTGGCTAATATTCCTGCCAAACATACACAAAAGTGTTCAGCTAAATGTTTGCCACATTAACTCACCAGAATATTCAAAATTAACCAACATGATCAACACTGGGCTCAATCTCAGTTGTTCAAGAATGGTCCCTCTCGCACAAACTATCTGTTTTCCACTGGTTTTAACATGTTGTATCTTACTATATTTTACTATATGTGATAGTATAAAAAATTTTTATAGGCAAAGAGATAATATAGAAACTGTTGTTCACTTTCTGTTAACTGGTTCTAAATACCCTGTAATTCTTTCATTCTCTGGAATGGATTCACACTGTCTTGATATGCTTGATGGTATAATACACGAAGTTATACTCAAATAATTCAAGGAATGAGGCACTTTGGTTACTGCTATTATGTTAGATTATCTGGGAGTGAAACACAATGATGCTTAAATTGTTCCATTCTGAATAGTGTAGTTTTATTACAATGTCCACTTTTATCTCAATCTTCACCATTTTTTAAAAATTAAACTACTTTTTCTTATTTTTTTTCAATTAAGGGAAAACTAAATTAAAAAATAGCAGGATATAGTATAGTAACTTTTTTGCTTTCCTATTAACCTGATTTGAATCCCAGTATTGCTCTCCCCATCTTGTTCTGTGTGATTTTACTATATTCTATTTTGTTTGATAGTATGAAGTTTTAGGGTATAGGCAACCACTTTGAAGGCAATAAGATTTACTATGATGCCCATTATGGTTTAACTATTATCTTCTTTTGAAATCTTGTAAGGTCTCCAGTGTAGGTTTTATTGGTCTTGTTCTGTACTGTTTTGATCAATTCTATTATACCTGATGATATAGGCAACTCTTTTTAAAAATAGCAAGAGGCACAATGGTAACCATTTTTGATCACCTGATATTCTATTTTTGCATCATGTACTATGCCCATTATTCTGTTCTAACTGACTCTGTTTTGTTTAGTCATGTTAGGATTTATTCTCTTCAAAAAATGTAATAAGAACAGTGGGAATAAAAAAACCCAAAAAGTGTAATTGTTATTGTAAAAAAGAGAGGAAAGGAAGGTGGTCTAAGGGATGTAACTGTATGCTTCAGTGTGTAGAATGGAAAACCATATTACTGAGCTTTTTTTGGAACATTGAACAGAACTTTCTGCAATCTCACTGTATAGATGTCTACTTTATATGCTTTAATTTTATAATTTGGACAACTGTATCTAAGATGACAATATGTAACCTATTAACTAGTGATTTCTTATTGAATTTTTTCTTGAAATTCTGTATTACTTGTACCCTTTTACTACTTTGTTTTTTATTTCCTTTTTTCTATTTAATTAAAAAAATAATCAAATCTGGAATGGATATCTTTTATTTATTTATTTATTTATCTATTTATTTATTTATTTTGGTTCTGGAGATCAAACTCATGACCTCACACTTGCCTGGCAGGTGCTTAAGCCACTGAGCTAAATCCCCAGTCCACCAATAGATATCATTTACATCTTGTCATCTTCATAGTAGTTGCCTGTTCTCTTGAACTTGATACCAGCAAGCATACCAAATGTGAATAAAATCAGTCAAGGCCAAATATCATTCAAACAAACCAGCTTCAAAGAAGATCATTAGTATAAGACAATGTATGTAATATAGCATTTCAGCTTTAGTTAATAGGAAATTAAGGATAGTTACCATGGTATAACCTGTTACTTTGGGATTATCTCTCTGTGCCCTCAACTCTAATGAGTAGACAGACCACAGCAAAATATAACCAAACTAAACAGAGCAACAAGACTACTGTAGCTTTTAAATCCTGATACAATTTTAACAATGTCCTCTGCGTTTTTTTAGGAAATTCCTCACCTTTCTCCTTCTCAGGATACTATTATTGACTGTTCAGAGTGATATTAGGCTAGTCTCTTATGTTTAGTTTCAGCATACATAAAGATAAAGACAGCTACTACGAAGAGAATGAGAGACATTATGGTAGTCATTGAATTCGCCAAAATCAGCCTTGAAGACCGAAAAATCCTGCACCATCCTGTAATTATTTGATTAGTTCTATAATGTTTGGTATATATTCAATGTGTGTGAAGATGGGAACAACTATTTGGAAGAAAACTAGAGACAGTAAGATAAACAGTGAACATCTCCAGTGGACTTGCTTTGAAATCTGTGTTTCCTTAATTGTTTCCTTATGAACTGTTCTGTTCTGGTTTGTCATGTTTAATCTTACCCTCTTTAAGAAAAAAAAAGTGTGCAGGACAGATAAGCATACTAATAACTTTTTGTTGGATCACTGAGGTGAACTGTTGACAGTGTCATTATTTGAATATCACTTTGTAGGCTTTAATTTTGTAACTTGAACAACTACTTCTAAGGTGACAATATGAAACTAATCAACTAGTGATTTCTTATTGTTTATTTTTCTGAAATTCTGTATTATTTCTACACTTTTTCTTTTTTCTCTTTAAATAAACAATCTTACAATTCACCAAAAAATATAAAATTTAAGTTTTAAAGACAAAATATTATGTACATAGATACTATATATACTTGAAAGTGAAAATTCCATTTCAGTTTAGCATGTTTAATTACAAGATGCCATGTTGAAGCACAAAGACACTTTAAAAAATCTAGAGAGGTACAAGTGATTAACTGAAAACCATAAAACATGTGCACTTGAGTAGAGCTCCACCTCATATTTGTCATTTCTGGAATATTTGTGAAGAAATATTGACATCTATCTTCTGTATTGATTATTTCTTCAGGTCTCCTTGGGAATTTTAAAGTAAACTTAGATCTAAAATATCTGAACATTGATGCTTTTTCTATTTAACAAGAAATATGGATTGCCATATTTCTCACATTGTTAATCCACATTGAGTCTGTGACCAGTGAGCTCTTTCAGATATGTAACAATGATCATGTATGCTGAGAGTATTCCCATAACATATAGGATTTATCTCTTGTGTGACTTTCTTCATGTATTTCACTTACAATCTGGCTGCTGAAAGTGTCTCCACTTGCTTACATAGCCAGTGGTTCTTCCCAGTGTGAATTCTTTCATGTATTTTGCAAAGACTGTATGTGGTAAAAGCTTTGCCACATTTTTATATATATAGGGTTTCTCACCAGTGTGGAGTCATTGATGTATTTTAAAAAATCCATGTGTGGTGAAAGCTTTCCCACATTCTTCACATACACAGAGTTTCTCAACAGTGTAAATTTTTTCATGTATTTGACAATGAGCATTTCTGTTAAAACCTTTCCCACATTCCTTACATATACAGATTTTCTGCCCAGTGTGAAGATTTTCATGCATTACACAATATGTAGTGTGCTCAAACCATTCTCATGATGCTTATATACACTGGTTTTATCTTGAGTGTGAACTTTCATGTTGCTTACAATGTCTATGTAGGGTAAAAACTTTTCCACCTTGCTTACATACATATGGTTTCTCTCCAGTGTGAATTATTTCATGTTTCTTACAATCTCTCTGTGTTTTAAAAGCTTTCCCACATTGCTTAAATACATAGGGTTTCTCTCCAGTGTGAGTTCTTTCATGAACCTTAAAACATCCACGTGTGTTAAAGGCTTTCCCACATTGCTTACATACATATGGTTTCTCGCCAGTGTGAATTCTTTCATGTATCTTACAATCTCCCTGTGTTTTAAAAGCTTTCCCACATTGCTTACATACATAGGGTTTCTCTCCAGTGTGAGTTCTTTCATGAACCTTAAAACATCCACGTGTTTTAAAAGCTTTCCCACATTGCTTACATACATAGGGCTTGGCTCCAGTGTGAATTCTTTCATGAACCTTACAATTTGCATGTGTGCTAAAACCTTTCCCACATTGCTTGCATACATAGGGCTTGTCTCCAGTGTGAATTCTTTCATGGACCTTACAATGTGCACGTGTGTTAAAACCTTTCCCACATTGCTTGCATACATATGGTTTCTCTCCAGTGTGAATTCTTTCATGTTGCTTACAATGTCCAGATCTGGTGAATCCTTTTCCACATTGCTGACATACATAGGGTTTCTCTCCAGTGTGAATTCTTTCATGAACCCTGCAATATGCACGTGTATTAAAAGCTTTCCCACATTGCTTACATACATATGGTTTCTTTCCAGTGTGAATTCTTTCATGTTCTTTACAACGTCCATGTCTGGTGAAACCTTTCCCACATTCCTTACATACATAGGGTTTCTCTTCAGTGTGAAATCTTTCATGTTGCTTACAATTTACAGGTTGGATGAAACCTTTTCCACATTGCTTACACACATAGGGTTTCTCTCCAGTGTGAACATTTTCATGTATTTTAAAATGAATTTTACTGCTAAAAGCTTTCCCACATTTCTTACATATATGCGATTTCTGCCCAGTGTGAAGGTTTTCATGGATTATACAATAAGTACCTGTGCTGAAAGCTTTCTCACAGTGCTTACATTTATAACGTTTTCCTCTGGAGTGAAGACTTTCATGTACTTGACAATATGTACGTGTTGTAAAAGCTTTCCCACACTGATTACATATGTAGGGTCTTTCTCCTCTGTGAATTCTTTCATGTTTCTTACAAATTCCATGTGTAGTAAAACCTTTCCCACATTGCTTGCATACATAGGGTTTCCTTCCACTGCAGTATTTTTCATGTATCTGAACACTGTGATGTGTTTCTGTTTCTTTCACATTCACATTACCTTCTGCAGTACCAAGGAATACTTCTTTACACTGATTCCAAGATGTATGTCCATAGGATTTCCCTAGCTTGTCATTTCTGTAAAGAAATAAATCACGTATAGGAGTTATAACCATATTACTAAGTTTTTGTTGGAAAGTTGAACAAAATTGTTTGCAGTCTCAAAGTTTGAATCCCTACTTCATATGTTTCACTTTTGTATCTTGATTAACTATTTCTATGATCAGCATACGTAATCATCATCTTGTGATTCCTTACTGTTTATTTTCACTTTGAAAGTAGTATTATTTCTACTTATTTTGTTTTGTTTAATCTTTCCTTATATTAAATTTAAAAAAAGAAAAATTCGCAGTGAAATGGGTCTCCATTAATGACTGCATTAATGGCAAGTTCTGTTTTTAATGCCTGCTAAGAAATTCTGATGAAGCAAAAGAATGGCCTTGTAAGATATATTGAAAACAACCATTCCCAAAACACAGGTACACATTTGGAAATCTTAAAAGTTGGTACTTTGAAATGCAGAATCTTTAGGTTCACTTTGGGCATGGGTACATATGTGTATCACATACAGATCATTCTGATATGTTTCCCCATCACAATCTCCCTTCTGTCCTTTACATGTAGTTCCCTTTTCCATATGGTCAGTCTTACTTTTCTCTAGTAACTCTTTCATTTCATTCCACAATTTATATTTTGCTTTCTCATCTAAGAGAAACCCTGTGAACTTTTAGGTTTTATAGCTGAGCTATTTCACCAAATTGATGGGAGAAAGAACCACCTATTTCTTATGGCAAATGACATTATATTATTTGTTTTTGACATTATATAACACATTTTTTTCTTTTCCATGCTGGGAATGAAGAACAGCTATTAACATAAAATCTAGTGCTTTTTAAATATGTTTTCAGAGATTTTCGCTGATCATTAAGCTGTGAAGTTTGAACTTGAATTTGCCATTCTGCAAAATCTGATTCCTAGTGTGCTAGATTTACAAGAATGCACAATCACAAAGAGTCTATTAACATTTTCCTTCTCCACAAATCCAGTGATGGATAGTTAAGCTTCTTCAAGGCCTGATCTATTATAACTTGATCTGCTTTGTATATGAGTAAGCATGTATCAGTATTTTATGTGCATTTTGAATTTTTAAAAATATATCCACGACAAGTATGAGGGGATCAATTTCTAGAGACAACTGCACACTGATATTCAGAATGAGTGCACTAACCTTTTACCAGCCTTCTAAGAATTTTAGTCAGAATGGCTGATTCTTTAGAGCATGGCTTGGAAACACAAGAACTCCATTTTATTTCAAATTGTATTGCAATCTTAGCAATTTTTAGATGATGAATGTGTTGTATTCACATGTATATATGGGTAGAAAAACTGAAGAGAGAATGTTATAACTCAAAGTGTATGCCTTTCATACACATCTATATGCAATGTCATACATTTTCTTGATTTAATCCACCCATTATACATACCCTAGCTTATACGTCTTTGGAGACTATTACTGACAATAAATTGAATGGTGCCTCATTTCTTTGGTGGTATTTTTCTGCTGACTAATTACTCAGGAACATTCCTTCTCCTTATGAGTGCGAATTACCTTAAGTATCTCCAGTAAATTTTGCATTCTTTTTCAGCTTCCTGGATATCCCAGAGTCCTCCTGAATTGTAGACATAGAAATACCAGCACTCATTAAAATAGTACATACAAATTAATAGATTTTGTTTAGAGTTATGATATAATGTGTTCAGGTCTGAGCTATTTTTAAAAATATTTTCACATTGCTTTTAATGAAACAGCGACATACAACATTCTGACAGCATGAGTGACAAAAGTATTTTGTCATTACCTATTGCAGTCATGTTCCTAAAGGTTTCTCCCATCACATCTCTGTAGAGGTTCTTTTGGGATGGACTCAGCAATGTCCACTCCTCATTGCTGAAGTTCACGACCACATCCTCAAAGGTCACCACCTCCTAAAGGATCATACATATATTTCTCACATGAAGGTTGAGACACCAGGTTTGGGATATCCTAAATTCTCTCCTACAAATCTGAATCAAAAGCAAAGTGTGAGGGGCTGGGGATTTAGCTCAGCGGCATAAGCGCCTGCTTTGCAAGCAGGCAGTCGTGAGTTCGATCCCTGGTACCGATAAAAACGAAAAAGACAAAAAAAAAAAAAAGCAAAGTGTGGTGGTATATATCTATAATGCCAGCACTCAAAATGCTGAGGCAGGATGGTTTCAGTGAGTTCAGGGCAATTCTAGGCTCCATAGGGTGTTAAAATTTAGCTGATGTACATATAGAAAGCTTGTCTCAATAAAACAAAACCAAACTAAACAAATACAACCAAACAAAACAGCTGAATGAAGACTGATTTCTTCAAATTTAAATCCATGTCTTGGTCATTAATTTTGTGTATATACACATTTTTGAAGACAGCAAATTTGATGATAGATTGCAACTCACTGCTAATGTAAGAGTGAAATAGGAACACTGATTCTTGTGCTGAGTCACTGCAATAGTCCCTGTGTACTGTCTCTAATGCAGAGCTCACAGTGAGAAGCCTGCAGGACCAGCATCTACAAAGCACAGAGGCAGATAAATATCCCCTCAATCATGGAAAACTGCTGTATGTAAAAAATGTATAAGCAATGAAACCAGATATAATTTTCAAATTAGAGCTCAGTGTCACCAAGTGATCACTCTCCATTCAGATATAAGAAATATATCTTGGGAGGCTGATGCAGGAGAACTTCCTTGAGTTTGGGGCTAGCCTAAGTTACAGAGCTGTCTGAAATAGAGAAACCCTGACTGAGACACCCCACAGACAATGTGAAACTTGAAAAGTGACTGCATATGACACTTTGGTTTGCTTTAAAAATTATATCCATATAATATAGAAAAATACCACAATATTCAACATTTTCTGAGGAACAATGTTGACATCATACATAGTATACAGAATACAATTTCAAAGCTGGGTATTTAACTCTGCAGCATGAACACCTACCTAGCAAGCTTGAGATCATGAGTTCGATCTCTGTCACAAAAAAAATTCAAATTTCACCTTCATGACACTGGGTCATAATTAGAGATAATCAAAATTAGATCTCAAGTGAAGAACACAGAATTCATGGGTTGACAAGGATGTGGAATACTGATTCGTATCAGAGCTGGTATTTTGCACCTCAAGGAAGAAATCATAAGCCAACTTTAACTTCATGCTTACCCTAAGAACTACCTGACTTTCAGGGAAAACCCTCTCTGTTGTATGTCCTGCTATTGGCACACTGTGTCCTGCCAGTCACTTCCACATCCTTTCCATGCTCCTCTGATCCACCCTAAGCCGAAAACGCTTCACCACTAAGCTATTGATATCCCTGCACAATTTCAAATTATGGCATCTCCTTTTACACCACTTAGTAAAGTCCACTGCAGAGCATTTCCATGTTTAAACAATGTATATGATCAGCCCGGCTATTAAATCACCTCTTAATTCAGAGATGACATCCATATTCCTTTCCATTCAGAAGGATATCACGCATATATGCTCATGCAAACGACTAAATTTAGGCATTTTTCAAAGAGAATTTAACAGGCAGCCCTTTCTGGAATTTGTCCTTAGCAAACACACTTTACTCTGCCCTTGATGACACATTTATATCTGCTTCATTCATCTCAAAATTTAAACCTCTATGGCTGTTCTCCAAAACATCGTCTATGAGCACATGTGTCACATAAAGTATGTTCAGAAATTCTTTGCATTGTTCTTTATAATACAGAGCAGTTCATCCGGTGTTTGGGAAGCCTTCCACCACTGAGGCACATCACTACACATCTTTGAATTCTCAGAACCTTTGCGTCCACCCTTCACGTGCATGGAAATATGAGAACATAGTATAAATTTAGGCGATCACAAAATACATAACTGCATAAGTTTAAGGAGAGCAGTTGTGGCTATGAGGTCCTGCAGCACAGACATTTATAAACTTCTGGCTTCCAGATTTGTTGCTGACAGGAATGAGGGCAGAGACCCAGCTTATTACACCTGCACCCAGCTTGAAACCACATTGGAATCAGGGTCTTCTCATGCCCCTTCCTGCGCCCAGACTTTTGGAGGAGCAAGGGCAGCAGGTGATTTCAAAAATGGCATTGTGGCCTGGTGGTATCACAGTGGCGACAGTGTCCTAGGGACACAGAACTGTCCTGGCCCCAGCGAGAGGTAAAAGGGACAGAGGATGACTCACTGCTAGCACTAGAGGACTTCAGGATCTGAGGCTAAGCACACAGGCTCTAGACAGCACACCTGTTTCTCACGACTTTTTTTTTTTTTTTGGTCTTTTTCCTTTATCGGAACCGGGGATCGAACTCATGACTGACTGCTTTTAAGGCACGCGCTCATGCGGCTGAGCTAAACCCTCCGGCCCCTTCACACCACTTCTAACTAGTCTCAACCGGATTCCACCCCATTTCACTGCTCCCATCCCATAACATCACCATTGCGTAGTTTGGAGGTCTCCCAGGTTCTTTCTAAGCAGTCCACAGAAAATAGAAGCAAAAAATAGTGGTCTAGCAAACATCTAGCGCTCCCTTTTTTGCCCTGGCCTTGCAATCGACGCCATGACACTGGAAGAGACCGCCTACCTTGGCCCTCCTGATTGGACAGTTGTTACAGCCAGCCTCTTCATCATTGATTGGCTCCTGCCCCCCTGCCTGTCTTCCCCACCAAGAATAATTACAGAAAATAAACCCACCCTGTAAGTGTGGGTCCCCAGTGAAACATGGTGGAGGCTTCTGGAGCTGGCTGTTTTCTGGAATGTTGACCTCAGCTCGTCTGATGAGTATTTGCACTGAAAGTCTTTACCTCAGTCCTTGTTTTTTCTCCCAAACCCATTTTATTTGAAAGTTAAAAAGTTAAAAGTTAAAAAATACCAACAGCAATGGAGAAGGGTTGCTTTTCCCCCCACAACCCCTCCAGCATTCGTTACGTTATTGCTTGATTTCTTGACAGTAGGCATTTTTTCTGGGGCAAGGTGACATATCAGTGTTATTTAATTTGCAATTGTGAAATGACGAGTGATGCAGAACATTTTGTCACATATTTATTTGCTGTTTCTATTTCTTCATCTGAGAACTGTGTATTTCACCTCAGATGCACATTGTTGGATTGGGTCTTTAAATCTGGGAAGACTGAAAATTTTTAGTTTTCCGTGCTCTCAATAGTAATACTTTGTGTGAGAAACAGTTGGCAAACATTTTCTCCCACGTTGTGGGTTGTCTCTTAACTCTGTTAGTGATTTCTCTTGCTGTTAAAACATTTTTCAGTAGGGTGAGATTCTCACTTAATTCTCTTTGATTTTTGCTGTTCAGTCCATTTTCTTCATAAAGTCTTTGCTTACATCAATGTCTTCAAGAGTTTTACTTACTCTATCTTGCAGCAGATTTAATGTTTCTGTTTTACTATAAGGTCTTTGATCTATTCTGATCTTAGCTAAATACACGTTGAAAGGTAATATTCAGAACGTATAGAGCCAGTTTTTCCAGCACCATTGATTAAAGAGGCTGCTTTTTTCTCAATGACTCTGTTTGACACCTTTGTCAAAGATAAGATGATTTAGTGGTCTGGGGATGTTTCTCCATCTGCTAATTTGTTCCTTTGATCTTTGGGCCTGGTTTTGTTTGGTTTTTTGTCAGTACCACACCTTTTTTTAAAAATAACAATACCTTTATAGTACAATTTCAAGTCAGGGATTTTGATGAACCCTATCTTTTCTTTGTTGGCCACGATCTCCTTTGCTACTCTATGTCTCTTCTGGTTCCAGATGAATTTTAGGATTTATTTTGTGTAATTCTTTGAGATATGCGATGGGGTTTTGATTGGGATTGCACTGAATCTATACAATAGCTTTGGAAGTATGGTCATTTTCACTATATTGAATTTCCCTATCTAAGACTATGGGATAGCTCTTCATTTTAGAATATCTTCTTCAGTCTCCTTGTTGAAAGTACTGTAGTTTATAGTTTAGAGGTCATTTACATCCTTTGTGAGACTGATTCCTAACTATTTCATTTTGTTGGATGCTATTGTAAAAGTTATTGTTTCCTTGATTTCTCTTTCCATGAGTTTTTTATGCTTGGTTATGAAGTCTATTGATTGTTGAGTGTTGCCTTTGTAACCAGCTATATTACTGAATTTGCTTCTCAAACTAGAAGTCTTTTGGTGGAATTTTTAGGGTCTTCTAAGTAGAGTATCATGTCTTCTGCAAATAATGATAGTTTAATATTTCCTTTCCTATCTTTATTCCTTTTATTTCTTTCTTTTGTCTAATTGCTCCAGCTAGTTTCCAGGACTATATTGAATAAGAGTGGAAGCAGTAGACATCCTTGTTTTGTTCCTGATTTTAGAGTGAAAGCTTTCAGTTTTTGTCCACTTAGTATGAGGTTGACTGTTGGTTTGTAATAAAAGGCTTTTATCAGATTGAGATAAAGATCATCTCTCCCAATTTTTGTAGGTTTTTTATTATGAATAGGTGAGGGACTTTGGCAAAATCTTCTCTGCATGTATTGAAATGATCAAATGATTTTTGCTTTTGGATTTGTTAATACCATGTATTATATGTATGATTTTATGTATGTTGAACCAGCCCTGCATCCCAGGGAATAATTCCACTTGATCATGGTGTAAAATCTTCTTGATGATATTCTGCAGTCTGTTTGCCAGTATCTTAATGAGGATTTTTGCTTCAATGTTCACTAGGCAGAATGTTCTGTAATTCTCTTTCTTATTTGGATTGTTCTCTGGTTTTGGTATCAGGGTAATGCTTGCTTCCAGGAATGAATTGGGAAGTACCATTTCCCATTTGATTTCATTAAATTTTGAGAAGTGGTGGTGTTAGCTCTTCTCTAAATTTCTTATTTATCCCTGCCATTTCATGGCTACCCCTGCTTTTTTTCAAGGATCAGTGGTCTCTTTACATAATGGGCTGCAAATGTTTTCAAGATTCAGGTTCAGTCCTCCAGGAATAAAAAATCCACTGATGTCAGACAATATTCTGAGAACAGGCCAGGACAGGGCACAACAGAACAGAGAGTCAGAAGTTTGTGTTAGACCAAGCAGACTTCATTTTCATGATTTTCACTCATTTCTACTAATTTTCAACCTAGAAACCCAGTATGTGAAAACAAAAGGAGCACAGTTACTGTGTAAAGTGAAGACATCACATTTAAATGATAGTAATGGTCTGCAACAGAGTAAAGATGAAATAAAAGCAAGCATCAATTCTCCAAGACAAGATTGCTACTCATTCAGATTCATAAAAATGCTGAATTCTGAAAGTCATCATATTGCCAAGCGTGGGGGTGACAATTCTTGCTGACATGGAACCAAATTCCTAAACTAATTATACATTTCCTTCTGATGAGGCAGGGACATCGAGAACTTCACACTCTAAGTTCTCCTTGCCGTATACTTCTCGTGTCACTAACTGGCACTTAGCTCTTCAGGATTTTAATATTCCTAGAAGTCATATATTCCCTAAAGCCTGGTGATCCATTTGTTCACACCTTTTTGGCTTCAGAAACGTGCAGGATATTACTACAATCGCTTCTATATGTATACACTGCATCCATGTGTGTTGGAACCCATGAACCAAATCTGGTCCCTGGATCCTTTCTCTCAGGTTCTGAAACTGTTCTCTTGCTCCTTGACCTTATAAAAAAATTACCTTTTCCTTTTCACTTTTTTGCAAGATATTTATGCTTTGGAAACAGTCAAAACAACACTTCCCTCATCGAAAAAAATTAGATTAAGAATATATTTATATTAAATTCTGTAAGTCAGGTATTTTGTAGCTGTATAAAAGTAAAGAAATAAATATCTAATATAATTCAGTTAGCTGTATGTTCTGAATAATCTTCCAAATGCATCAACTCATTCTTCAACTAATTATGTAAATGAGTTTTTAATCTATGAAAACCCTGACAGTTTTTTAGCATTTACCTGTTTCAGTTTGACTCAACCAATTCTTTGGAGATCAAAACCACTTAATTTCCTGTACAATCCATTCTCTGCCAAGCAGGCATAACTGGCATCTGGTCAGGAATTCATGGTTGAAACAAATGAACTGCTAGAAATACCGAGACTTGTGTTACATAGTACTTAGCAAGTGGATGGAGGCCTCCTTTATTATCTCCCAATTTCACTTATAAGTACTGACTTAGAAAAGTTATGCAGAATACTCACAATGATGTATAGAGGTGTATAATCATGGTTTCTGAGAAATCACTATAATACCCCTCAATATGTTAATAAGGTGGCATATGTTGATAAGTTAGCAATATATTTGTTGATAATAACACTTCCATCAACAAGTAAAGAAAATTTACATGCAACAAAATTTTCAGGAAACTTACAGTTATCCTATCTGGAAGTTAATTTTCTGTTGGGGCCTATGACTAAATATCTAGCCTCCCAAAAATTGCATAGCAAAGGACCAAAAGAAGGAGAAAAGTGGCATTGTATTGAAGGCAATAAGAAGAGTGAAATCTTCAGAACTCATAACTCTGCTAACCAGCCAGCCACCTGTCACTAGGCAGCTCATAATTAATCAGAACAAGCAAGGAAGTGAGTGGACAATGGTAAAAACCTGAGCAGGCCCCTGGGAGAGGTTCAAGGAACCCACAGAGCAACAAATGATTCTAATTAAGAAAAACTATCCAAGAAGTCTCAAGGTGGCCTCAGCTGTGGCCTATCTTGTTCCTTATGGTGTCTCCTCATTCTCAATTCAATCATGCCCAGGCCATAGCACAGCCCTGCACATGTATTCATCTTCAACCCTTTCCAACAACACTCTCTCTTTTTTTTTTTTTTTTTGGTGACTCCCAGGATGGGTGGCCAGCTTAAGGTGGGGAAGCATTCAGGAGAACTCCAATTTAAACTCATCATAGCCCATCAGTTCATAACAGTAGTCATTTACCAGTATAGCCAGCAATTGTCAGAGGATGTTAGTGATCCTAGCTTCCCCCACAGCCAAGCTTTTACATTGCACTATATCTTCCAGAGGGCAGACTTTTCTACAGGATGTCCAAAGCCAAGCTAACATGAGACCTGCATTAACTGTTGCCTTAGTTATTTTTTACTTGTTTCTGAGACAAATACCTGAAGCCCAAAATGAGAAAGAAAAGGTTCATTTCTTTAGTTTTTGGAGGTTTCAGTCCATACTCAGTTGGCTCCAAGGCAGGTGGGCATGGCTGGGCCGCAGTTCATGGCAGCTGCAAACAGCAAGCAGGCACCAGCAAAAAGCAAGACACACTTTCTTCCTGCCATTATATTACATCCTGGCTCCGCCCCTATATGGGTGTAGCACTAACACCATCAATCCACAAACTACACAATGAACCATCACAAATGCACAATGCAAACTCATGAAGCCTGGAGGACACAGGCACAAACCATGACATTCCACCCCTGGCCCCCAGGACTCATGTACATCCATTATACAAAAGACATTTATTCCACTTCCAAGAGTTGCCAATGTACTATGTTTCAGCATTGCTGAACAGTCTAATTCCCAAGTCTCCTCCAAGATCTAAGGCAAACTCTTAACTGTAACCCCTGTACAAATGAAACAAGGTTAAACATTTCTCAAATGCAAAGGCACATGGTAAACATTACCATTTCAAAAGTTACAAGAAGGGGAATATAAAGCATTGGAAACAAAAGAAGTCCAGCAGGGTGAACATTAAGTCCTAGAATTCCATGTTCAACATCAGAAGCAATCTGGTTACAGAGAGTACCACCCCCATGACACTTCCAGTGATATTAACTCCCGCAGCTTTTCTCTTAAATCTTCTATGCACACTTTTTTCAGCTTCCATTGGATCATCCACATTCCTGACTTTTCCAAACTTCTGCATTGGCTTCACCCTTACGTCTTCACAAATTGCCCTCTCAGAGGTACACTTTTTGGCCCCCAGGCACTTTGCAATTGAGATGGATGCCATCTTGCCTAAGAATATGTGCATTTTCCTTGCATCTAAAATCAGCACCTTGTGGATGCCACCAAGGTTTGCTGCTGACTGGAGCAGTACCTAGGCTTTTCTGTCTTTTGGCTATAGAGGTCAGTTGCCTGGATTGCAGGGCTCTGTTTACCTGATTGTTTTTTTTTTTCTTTTTTTTTTAAATTTTTTTTGTATTTTTTTTTTAATTTTATTTAAGGAGAAAAGAAAAAAAAGCAGGGAAAGGGTACAAGTTATACAGATTTACAGAAAAAAAATGAACAGTAGGAAATCACTAGTTAATGGATTACATATTGTCATCTTAGAAATAATTGTTCAAGTCACAAAATTAAAGCTTGTAAAGTGGACATTCCATCAATGATACTGCAAACAGTTCTGTTCATTGATCCAATAAAACTCTGTGATATCATTTTCTATCTTATACACTTAAATATACATGCAGTTATATAGTTTGGAGCACTTTCTTTTCCTCTCTTTTGTACCATGACTATTACACATTTGGGTTTCATTGCTCCCACGGTTCTTATTACTTTTTTGGAAGAGAGTAAAACCAAATGTGACATAACAGAACAGAATTGGTCAAGTCAAAAGGGTGGACATAATAGGTAATGTAAAAACATAATACAAGGTGATCAACAATGGTTACCATAATGCCTCCCGCTATCTCTAATAGAATTGCCTATATCATTAGTTATAATACAATTGAACAAAACAGTAAAGAATAAAACCGACAAAACCAAAACATTGGAGACATTGTAGGTCTTCAAAAGTAGATAAAAGTCAACAAGAATGGGCGTCATAATGAATCTCATTATCTTCACAGCTGATGCCTAAACTTTCGAACCTGATACTATCCAGCAAAACAGAATAGGGGAACATCAGTTAAAAACCAGATGGTGAGAGTAATACAGGGCTTTAAATCAAGGTAATGAAAAGTCAAAGTGGGTTACTATAATATACCCTGCTATTTTTTTCCTTTAATTAAAAGGATAAAGATAAAAAAGTAAATAATGGAGTGGAGATTGAGATAAAAGAGGGCATAACAACGAAACAGCGCAGATCAAAACATAACCATTTAAGCAGAATAGTGTTTCACCACCAGATAATCCTAACCTAAAAGTAGTTACCATATTGTTTCTTTCTTTGAAATCCTTGAGTACAACTTCGTATACTGTAGCATTAAGTATATCAAAACAATGTAAAACCATTCAAGAGAATGACAGTATTACAGAGTATTTAGAATCGACTAACAAAATGAACAATGGTTTCTGTATAATCTCCTTGTCTTTAAAAGGTTTTTGCTTATACTATCGTACATAATAAAATCCAATAAGATACAACTTATTTAGACCATTGGAGACAGAAGGACAAAAGCTAGATGAGACTTCAAAACAAGATGATACTAAATCTGTATTACCTATTAAGATGTCATTTTCTCCAAAATAGCTGTTCCTATCATCCAATCTTCTCTGCCTCATTTCTGTTAAGCTCTTTTTCTGTCCGTAGCTGTCAGTTTGTCTTCTTCATTTTGTTCTCTGCTCCATTCGTTGTGGCCTCTCTGCCATTATTTCTGCATTCTTTGTATTTTTCTTTTTTTAGAATATCCTGCAATACTCTCTGTAGAGTTGAATTGGTGGTTGCAAATTCCCCCAGTTCCTCTTTATCCTGGAAGCACCTTGTTTTTCCATCAATTTCCAGGAACAGTTGTGCAGGATATCTCAATCTTGGCTGGAGATTATTATCTTTCAATGCTTGAATTATTTCCCCCCACGCTCTTCGTGATTTGATGGTTTGTGCAGAGAAATCTGCTGTAATTCTGATGGGTGTTCCCTTGTAAGTGGTCTGTTTCTTGTCTCTGACAGCTTTTAATATTCTGTTCTTGTATTGAATTTCTGGAATTTTTATTATTATATGCCTGGGTGTTGCTCTGTTTGGGTTGTAGGTAGCTGGGGTCCTGTATGCCTCATACATCTGAGTATCTTTACCTTTTGCTAAATTAGGAAAATTCTCCTGGATTATTTCTGTGAGTAGCTTTTGTAGTTCACTTGTTTGTATCCCCACTTCTTCTTTTATGTTCTTAATCCTTAAGTTATGGATCCTCTTATCATCTTCTTGTCTTTGTATTATTGCTGTTTGTTTCTTTGTTATTTTTAAGAAGTTTTTCATTTCATTCTCCCATATTACAAGTCTGCCCTCCAGTTCAGATAGTCTGTCCTTAGTTTCTTTCAAGCTGTTATGCCAGTCTTCGATAGACTTCTTAGTATCTTGGTAGTCCCTTTGAACCTGCTTCACGTATTCTATGCTTTCTCTGTTTTCTCCATCAAACAATTCTCCCCTTTTTTTCTGTTCTTCCATTCCACCACCTGTTTTTTCTCGGGTGGTACTTAGCGTTTCTCTAACTATTCTGCATACTTCTAGCTTCAGGTCATTGATAACTTCATTCCTGAATTGGTCTATGAGGCTCTCTATATGGTGCCTTATGTGTATTGGTGTGGTGTCTGCTATTGCCTGTTTCTCAGAATTGGGGGCCGAGGAGCCTTTCTTGTTGCTGCCTCTTCCCATGCTGCCTCTTCTTCTCTGTTCCTTATATATGCAAGCTTATATAAGAGGCCCAGATTCTCTCCCAGTCAGCCACAGCCTGATCGAATTGCGCCAGTTAGTTGTTCCGGCTCACCGCTGTGCACCAGGGAATTATGGACCAGGCAGCCTACGCGTCTCCCCTCCCGGCCACTGTCAGGCTCTGGGATCTGGGTTGGGACAGTCTACCAGGTCCGCCGGCAGCGTCACGCAGGCCAGGCACTTTTCACCAATCTCGCCCGAGAGGGGGATGTGTGACTGGAGTCGCCACCGCGCCCTGCTCCCACAGGACTGCTCGGGCCCAGAAAGTCCTCTGCTGGAGTCAAACTGTGGTAGAGTGTCAGTTTCTCTCACTCACCTCACCACAAGTCAGTGCACACCTCCCTGCCGTTTGCAGATTGCCGTTCTCAGAGCTCTCTCCTTGCCGAGCCGCTGTAGAGGCAGCCAGCCGCCGCGCGGCGGGAAACCCAAATTGCGGCTTACAATGGCGCGGTTCCAGCCTCCCCACCGAGTCTTTTCCGTTCCTGTTTTAGCACCAGGACTGCATTCCAAGTTGGCTTCTCTCAGCCCAGTTCGTTCCTGAGTCAGCAGAGCATATCTCCACCTGCTTATGTCTCCTTAGTCCGCACCATTCCTGGCTTCTGAGCCGAGTCTTTCAGAGAGCCTCCGGTAGTTGCTGTTATCTGTCCGCCATGTTCTCCCGGATGTTTACCTGATTGTGAGGAAAAGGTTCTCTAAGTTGCCACCATTCTGGAACATCAAGTGGCCTCTGTCACCATTCTGGAACATGGCACTCTGCAGCTTTTCCCTCTGAGCAAATTCTTTCACTTTTGCAGTGAGGCTGCACAGGGTGGGGACCCCTTTCCTATGATGCCCCGGGGTCATCTTTCTTATCTCCCTATTTCTCCTCAGGAATCAAAATCTCACCTCTGTCTTTGCAATCCACAATCTTCCTGGAATTTTCCTTCTGGCCAAACTCACAGCATTGTACTCTATCCTGCTGATCTCTTTGCTTTTGATATGTAACATAAATCTGGCTAAAAGCCCCCAAGAATAGCCATGCCACAGCCTTGAGGTTTGATTGCTTTTTAATTTCTTTTTCAAGATTAAGCAGTCCATTGCCCTTTGTCTCAGTCTCAGCAAAGTCTCTGGGCAGTAGCAAAATGCAGACAAACCTTCTGCCTAGCCATAACACACATCATGTGGAGTCCAACAACCAATGCAGTCCTTCTTCCCAACAGAAACCTTCCAAGCCTGGTCTTTACCATCAGGCCCTCTATCAGCCTTCTGGTCTCCTGAGCTCTGACCAGAATCCCCTCTACAGAACAGCCTAAGCTGTTCCAGCTCTACACATCCAGGCAACATGTCCAAACCTTTCCAAACTCTGCCACAAGCCATTTCCAATGCCTCTCGAAAAACATGGTCAAGTATAGTCACAGCAAATGACCCCACTCCTAGGTACCAAATTCTGTCTTCATTACTTTTTACTTGTTGTTGAGACAAAATACCTGAAGCCCCATTTGAGAAAGGAAAGGTTTATTTCTTACAGTTTTTGCATGTTTCAGTTCACACTCAGTTGGCTCCAAGACAGGCAGGTATGGCTGGGCCACAGTTCATGGAGGCTGCAAACAACAAGTAGGAACCAGCAAAAAGCAAGACATGCCTTGTTCCTGCCATTGAATTACATCCTGGCTCCACCCCAGTGTGGGTTTAGCACTGACACCATCAATCCAAGCACTAGATAATGAATCATCACAAATGCACAATGCAAACGTATGAGGCCTGCGGGACACATGCATAAACCATGACAACTACAGTCAGTTACTTACTTCCTATCAAGGTCACTTAGGTCTTCTCAGGAGTTATCTTAGAACCATGCATAACACCTCATGGCTTTTCTGTCAGTGTCAGACACTTAGAAGAGTCACAGTCATTGCTTGACCACATTGCTCTCTGTGAAAACTTGGGAGATTTTTTTTCCCGGTGACTCTTCTTAGGCACACCTTGCATTGAAGGTGACTTTCCTCTGTGGTCTCATCATCTTCTTGATGAGACAACCAGGGACTCACTGAATATCTTAGGATGATGCAATCAGAGGTTATTTTATATCCTTGGTCTCCACCACCCTTGAAGGGCTAGGGCCAAAATATTGGCTATATATTTAGCCCATCTGTTTCTCTAAGTTTTGGCTTCCAAACCTTAGCTGTCAAACATCCAAAAGAAGATTTTGGTAACAATAGAGTATATTAGAGGCAGTAAGTTTAACATTACTATTTTACCTAAACATGAAACTACTTAGAACATTAAATGAATCCTATTTTCTTTTCTCCATGGACATTTTAGCATTTGAATACCTACAGTATTAACAGTTGCATATTTTACATAATATATCAGGAATCAGAAGCATACATAGTATTGCATCATGACAATCATGATATTCTTGCAATAATCTAAATTCCTGTTTTGACATAAAATATCCCTTTTAGTCAATCACCCTTATCTAACACACAAGAGATTTTTTGTGTATTATTGAACAACTTATTGATCTTATTTGAATGTGAATCTCACAAGTCTTTGTGAGCAGCAAAGGTGTGCACATGAGACAAAAATCTGTTACCATAAGTAATCCCCATTTTACAATCATGTAGTCTTATGCATCCAGAATTACGAATATATGCAATACATCATATAGTTGATTACCATCAACTGTCATAACCATGTGAAACCTTTATACAGGCATCATCAAATCAAAAATATGTATTACTTCATTTGATAATGACCAATGTGAACATTTAGGAATACATTTCATAAATTTATGTGAGGTGTCTCCTATAATGCTCTGGAGATCATTGAGGTCTCTAATCAATGGACAAAAACTGGTTAAAAATGTTACCAGACAGCTGATTTCTTATTTATCAATCAGAGCTTGGTCCACTAATCTCACTGCTAAGGGACTTTGTTTATTTATTTACCTTTTTAAATTTATTTTTATTTAAAGAAAGACAAAACAAAACAGAAATCAGGCATAAATAGTACATACATTCAAAGAAATAAACTAATAAATCACTAGTTTGTGTTTACATATTGTTCTCTTACAAATAATTGTTCAAGATACAAAAGTGGACCATATAAATGGGAATTCAAACAGGGAGACTGCAAATAGTTCTGTTCAACTATCCAATAAAAACTAATTAATATGGCAATCATTCCTATACACTTAAACATGTATGTATTTATCCATATATTCATTTATGTTCAGTTTAAACAAACCAAAGCAGATTAAAATCACTCTAATCAAACATTAATGGTATTGCTTGATTTCACATCATGACACTCTGGAATGAGCACTGGGTACTGTAGTCCCTTTTGTTCTCCTTCAAAGTATTTGTTCATTTCATCATGTGTCATAAGATCAGTTCTTGTAAATTGTTGATAGGTTTTATGAAAGTATGCATCTTAACATGTGTTACTATCCTTTCTATATTAGAGGGAGAAACAGAACAAAGCAGGACAGAGCAAAACATAATCCTAGAGATACATAAAACTAAAAAGACATATAAAACTGCTGTACAAGGAGTTCTACCATGGTTACTGTGTTGTCTCTTGTTACCATCAATAAAAATGGCTATATCATCAGATAAAGTATGATTGAATATATCAGTGCATAACAGTATTAACAAAAATAGAACTTTGTAGATAGTGTAGAGCTACAAAAACAGATATTAATCAAGTCAGAATGGGTATTATAGTGAATCACTGCTATTTTCAGTATAATTGTCTACACTCTGATGATACTATTAACCTAACAGTTTTGAATAAAATAGTCAATAACAAGAAGCAATCAAACAAATCAGATTTAACTAAAATCAGTAATGATATAACAGTATAAGTTATAGAGGGATCCGGTTTAAGTTAACAGGAAAATAAAGATGATTACTGTGGTATATCCTGATATTTTTGAGATAGCTTTCTGTGCCCTCAGATCTAGTGCTTGTATAAAAACTGGGAGGGAATAAGTTCTATCTAAGCAGAGTGGTACAAGTAATATGGGTTTTAATTCCTGATACACTTATAAAAATATCTTCTTCTGTTTTTTAAAGACTACTCTTCCCCTTTCACTCCCCAGGGTGTACTGTGTATTTTTGGGTCTTCCCAACACCCTTGGTTTTATATTGTTGGGGCAACCTGCTATTTATCTAAATATTTCTGAACTTTCTCACTCCTGCGCTTGATCTCTAGCTGTATTTCTTTACTTATTAAAGCCTGTCTTTCCAACCTACCCATAAATACTGGTCCAGTTGCCCCTATTACTCTCTCATTCCCTATCACATGGAGTTCTATTTTCTTATATTCAACTTTGCTCCAAATACCCTTCTTCAGGTCAATTATAATTCTTATAAAGAGCATCTCAGTTGGCCCTATTTTTTGATCCCCTCTGCCTGTGATTTTCTCTTTTTTTCCTTAATTTAGTGTATATAGGACATCTGCATTAGAACATATATCCAACCTTCGCTGTCTCATTTCTGCTGTTCTCTTTTTTCTGTCATCAGTTGTCTATTTGTCTTCTTCACTTTGCTTTTTGCTCCTGTCATTGTGGCCTCTCTACCACTGTTTCTGAAATCCTGGTGATTTTCTCTCTCTTTAGAATGTCCTATAGTATTCTCTGTATGGTTGGATTGGTGGTTGTGAATTCTCCCAGTTCCTCTTTATCTTGGAAGCATCTTGTTTCTCCATTAATTTCTAGGAAAAATTTACAGGATACATCAATCTGGGCCATAGGTTATTTTCTTTCACAACTTGGAATGATTCACTCCATTTTCTTCTTGATTTGATGGTTTGTGCTGAGAAGTCTGATGTAATTCTGATGGACTTTCCCTTATAAATGATCTGTTTCTTGTCTCTGACAGGTTTTAATATTCTGTTCTTATATTGGATTTCTGGGATCTTGATTATTATATGCCTATGTGTAGTTCTCTTTTGGTTTAGGTGGCTGGAATTCTGTATACCTCATACACCAGAGTATCATTTCCTTTTCCAATGCTTGGGATGTTTTCCTTATTTTTGTGAATAGCCTTTGTAGTTCCTTTGTTTGTACTCTTGCTTATTCATTCACATTCGTTATTCTTAAGTTATACATGCTTTTGTCATCATCTAGCCTTTGTATTGTTACTACTTGTTTGCTTGTTATTTTTAAGAAATTTTTCATTTCATGATCCCACAGTGCAAACCTGTCGTCTAGTTTGGATAATCTATCTTTAGTTTCTTGCAATCAATTTTGCCAGCTTTCAAAGGAGCTTTTAAATTCATGGTTGTCTCTTTGAACCAGGTTCTTTCTTCTATATTTTCTCTATTTTCCTCATGAAACAATTCTCCTCTTTTTTTGTTTTCTTCCCCTTTTCCATGTTTTTTCTTGAGAGCTGCTTAGCATTTCTTAAATTATTCTTTTTATATCTTGCATTACTCGGTTAAATACTTCACCTTTCAAATTATCTATGCGTTCCTGAAGATATTGCTTTATGTCTACTGGGCCCATGTCTGATATTGCATGTTTGCTTTCCTCATTCTCCTTTGCTGGATCCATGTTCTCATGATTGGGAAATGGGAACCCTTTCTTGTTGCTTCCTCTTACTATTTTTTGTTCCTTCCATACAGGTGTATATGGGAGGTCCAGGTTCTTTCTTTGTTGGTTACAGTTTGTTTGAAGTGCTGATTGTATGTTCCCACCCAGTGCAGTGTACTATGTAGATACAGACCAGGGAAGCCTATGCTGGGTCCACCCCTATGAATTAATCAGAGTGCTGAAGACTTCACTGCATTAGGGTGAACTGACAGGCATCGAGACTGGTATGGGCTAGCCTACTGGTCTCAGCCTGAGGTGTGACACAGGTGTGGTGCTCCCCATCAATCCCACTTGAGAAGGGAGAAGCTGACTGAAGTCACTGCAGCCCCTTGTTCTGGCCAATTTGCGCCATCCCAGAATGTTATCTCTTGGAGCTGTATCGAAGGGGTTTATTCCCTTCACTCACCACAGGTCGATGTAGGGTTCCATGCCAGCTCAGCTTGTCAGATAAGATCACTGACTCCCATCCTCAGTGAGAATGCATCTCCAGTGAGCTGAAACTGATGAACTTTTGTGTAGTTCCATAAATCTTGGCTGCATGACATCAAGTGTAGGAGTGGCAACAACTTCAAGTGGCAGCACCAAGACTGTAGCTGTTTCAGTAGAAGTACTGAGACTGTATTTTTAAATGGTTTCTCTCAGCTTAATTTGTTCCAGGCTTGGGAGGGCCTATCACCCTCTGCCTGGGTCTCACTATGCTGTATTATTTTTGGAATCTAAGTTGACATCTCAGAGAGTCTCTGTAGCCTGCTGTTACCTATCCACCATCTTTTCTCCTACAGGACTTTGTTTATTCATCCTAATAATATAATTTCTAAATAATGAGACTATGAATCAGTGATGAATAAAAACATATCGCATTCATATACCCAGTCTTCATGACATTTCGAGCAGCTGGCAACCAATGTGAAACCATGCTTCACAAATTCACAACCCAAACATATCTTTGATGAAACAATGCAAACTTGGAAAAAGAGAAAAGTTACTGAGCTTAAAATGAAAGGAACAGCTGTTCGCAGAGTGGACAAATGGACAAAAAGACAGATGATCAGTTTGGATTCAAACAAACACAGAAATCAGCACAGAACTTGTCGGGGTCTGTGAGAATATTTAAGTTCCCCAAATGCCATTTATGCACTTGTACCATGCCTGTTTGTTAAACTAGCTGCCCTCTTAAACCCCATGCTCCCAGTGCTGGAACACCTGTTCACCTCAAGCATTCCATGCCCTCAGTGTGTTTCCCAGAAGTTCTGTGCCACTTGAGCACGCCTGTATGGGTATTTTTGCTTTCTGCTTTACAATTATGAACAATGACTAGCTCAGCAATTCCCAGCAACTGCTTAAAAATGGACTGGACAAACAGGCAACTGATATATGGACAGATTCATAAACATCTTATGAAATTGGAGTGCACTTAAGCATATCCTTAATCAAGCCAAATTACAATACCTTCTTACAAATTTCAAATCTACAACTATGAATCAACCAAGTGTATTTGCTTTAGACCAACTAGTAGAGATCTTATGAAAAGGATCAAAGGCCTGATTCAGGGAGAGTTGAAATGGTGGAATTGGATTTTGTAGCCTGTGATGCCAACTCATTCCCTACAGGGCAAACACAATTAGCAGAAATCCACACAGGACCTTAGCAAAAACACAGAGGATGCCCCTTCCCCAGATCAACAGAGGCATCAGCTCAAGCCCACATTGGCCTTGGGGAGATTTGTATCATACAAAAGGGTTTGACAGAGGTATATACTGGCAAGAATGTATTTGAATCAGGGAAGAAAACAGCCTCATTGAGACAGACAACTAACCTAAAGTAAATAGCACCATGAAGAGAATGGTAAAACCTGTGAAGGAATTGCCTTTTTCTTTAATTGTTTAAAGAGAGGAGATATTCTTTTCTTATTTTTTATTTAAAATAGACTAAACAAAACAGAAAACAGGTAGAAAAGATATATGCTTTCAAAGACAAAATAAACTATAAGAAATCACTGGTTGATGTTTACATATTATCGTCTTACAAATAAGTGTTCAAGATACAAGAGTAGATTATATAAAGTGGGGATTCACATGATTCCCCATTATGTGGCCTTCAAGCCTTACAAACTTTTCACTTACTAATTGGAATGGCTTTATTCTGGGATGTTGATATGGAAACATTTGAAGCTATAGTATATTAAATTATATTCAAATATTTCAAGGAAAATGACAGACACTTTGGTAACTACTATTAAGTCAGGTTATTTGTGTGAAGCACTAGGTTGCTGAAATTGTCATGCTTTGACCTGTATTGTTATGTTGTTATGTCCTCTTTTATCTCAGTCTCTCCCTTATTCATTAAAAAATTATTTATTTTTTATGATTTTTTAATTAAGGGGAAAAATTCAAAGAAATTTGCAGGATATATTATAGTAATTTTTTGATTTCCTATTAACTTGATTTGAAGTCCTGTAATACTCCCACTATCTTGTTTTGACTGATTAGACTCTGTTCCTTTCTGTATGATAGTATCAAGTTTGAGGGTATAGGCAACTACTTTGAAGGCAATAAGATTCACTAAGATGCCCATTCTGTTTGACTATTATCTCCTTTGGAAGTTCTGTAATGTTTACAATGTTTAGGTTTTATTGGTCTTATTCTCTACTGTTTAGTTCAACTTTATAATACCTAAGGAGATAGACAATTCTTTTTAAGGAAGCAAGAAGCATTATGGTAACAATTGTTGATAACCTTGTACTCTGTTTTTACATCATGTGCTATGTCTATCCTTGGTTTTGACAGACAGCTTTGTTTTGCCATATTTGACTTTAATCTCTTCCCAAAAAAGTAATAAGAACTAAGGAGTAATAAAACCCAAAATGTGTAAATTGTGTTGTAAAATGATAGGGAAAAAAGTGCTCTAAATGATACAACTGCAAGTGTGTTTAGGGATGTTAAATAGATGACCGTATTAATATTTTTGGTTGGATCATTGAAGACAACTGTTTACAGTCTCACTGTTTGAATGTCCACTTTGTATGCTTTGATACTGTGACATGAGCAACTATCTCTAAGATGATAATATATAATCAATTAACTGGTGATTTCTTACTGCTTTTTTTTGGTATGTATTACTTGTACACTTACACCACTTTCTTTTGTTTTTTTTTTCTTTTTTTCCTTTTAAATAAAATGTTTTAAAAAGTGGGGATTCAAAGAGCAATGGATTAAAATCGTGACTGTGCACTTGCAAAGCAGGCATTCATGCCACTGAGCTAATTCTATAGCCCTGTGTTTGCAGAGGGAACAGCAGAGGACAGCAAAAAGGAAAAGTAAGCCTTGATAAGTGGCAAGATAGTAGTGATTAAATCAATTCTAAGGACTATAGGTGTTCCAGTACATCTCAAGAGATGAGAGGGAATAGCATTGACAATGGAAAAAAATATCAACAAGTTAGTGAAGTAAAAGAGAAACATCAGCTCCTATAGCAAACATGAAAAGGAAAGGTGGTCAATAGTTAAAGAGAGGCTTCGGCATGCATCTCCTATGGGAATAGCAGCAGGCACCAAATTGCAGTCAAATCCTTGATTTCCACAAATAACATGACAAGCTCTAGAGGACACATAAGACAAGACAGTTGAGCTACAGATTCAGAAACATTTAGTTGAATGGGTAAGAGAGATCACAATTGAATCAATAATATGCCTGTATAAGTAGCATCAATGACATCAGGAATCACAAAAGTGGCTATTTTTGATGTGAACAGGAAAGAACCAGGCCAGCTGTCCCAGGAGGTAGGGGATCATGAAAAGTAGTAGGGACCTTATAAAACTTAGCAGGGATTTCCAAAGTAGTGTCAGGTTTCATAGAAACGTCTTTCAAAGCATTTTTGTAGTCTGGGTTTGCATTTTTGTATGTTAATTGAGTTCAGATAGGTATATACTGCTATCATAATTATTTTTGGGAACTCAGATTGTGCATCCTACATTTTTCTTCACATCAGAACATCAGTAAAAGACCTGAGAGACTTGAAAATTATTTTCCAATGAAAAATTACTGCCTCTCTGAGTGCATCCTTTAGTGACAATTTATGTATACAGAGGCCAGACAGCATAGGTTGCAAAGGCTCATGTTCACGTGACTGGCAGCACCATGCAGGTTCCTAACACACCTACTTTTTGCCCATGCAACATACAATGTAATGGCTTGATAGTGCTGGTGAAGCTATCAACAGTCCTGAAAATCAAGCTATCGATATAGCTGGGTTTCTCTCCAAGAGAAAAATGGCATATAACATTAGGTAACTAAAGAAATTTCTCCTGTCTCAAAAATGTCACATCTTATCCTTTTCCATCTGTTATAGTCAGGGTTTGCGAGGAAAGAGACTTAACATGGAACTTATAATTGATAAGATAATTAAAAATATTTATCCCAGAATATCAGATTTATAGAGATGTAGAGCTTTTCAGATACTAGAGACCAAACAATCCAACTGAGCACTTGAATGCTATGACAATATCCAGCACAAGTACAGCTGAAGAATTTGATCCCATGGCAAGGGCAATCAAATATTTACCTGGAGACTTAGAGGCACTTACAATGTGTCATGAAAGTCTCTGTTAAGGTAGTACACTAGGAAGGCTCAAAGTTCAGTGTTGGAAGCTAGAAACTCTGTTCCTTTGGTCATAGAATCTATGCCACAAAGTTGAGTGATGATTACTGGAGCCAAGGCATGAAGCTCAAGATAAGAGCCAGTTATCCGCAAAAGAGGAACCATGATGACTTCATTCACTGGGTAATCGAAGTTGACCATTACTAAGCAGGCCACAGCACCAGAGCAGTTCTTTAGATACTTATAATCCAAACAGGCTTTATATCACTTCATATATTAAAGTGGTCATCTGGTCTGCTTCACATAAACAACAGTGAGAAAACCTGAGGCTCATTCTAATGAAATAATCAGGAACACAAACCTTCACAAAGTAGTCTTTACATCTGCTTTGACAAACCTCTTCCTGGAAATATGTGATATGTTTCTATCTGTGTGTCCTACACACTACATAACTGGGGCATTTGAATGAAACTATAGTTAGGGTAATTGACCCTCTGATTATCCATGGAAATTTAAAAAATCTTTTCTAAGGAATGTATAAAAAGGAACAGTTATGTACACCGATGTTTCACTGCAGTACCCTGACAGCACTGAGCCCAGGAGAGAATGTCATGAGGCTGGCAGTATGCA
The DNA here is from genome assembly GCF_034190915.1 of Cavia porcellus. Classification (NCBI taxonomy): domain Eukaryota; kingdom Metazoa; phylum Chordata; class Mammalia; order Rodentia; family Caviidae; genus Cavia; species Cavia porcellus. The sequence goes on from NW_026947529.1 coordinate 4,859,591, forward strand.
CATCACCACCTCAACAAGGCCGAGGTTTCTCCAGATGCTGGAGGTAAAATAGTGGAAATACTTTAACAACAAAAACAGTTGAAGTAAAATATACTGAATACACTGAATATATCAAATCTAAACTAGGCCTGGTGGCTCATGCATGGAGCCCATTACTTGAGACACTGAGGAAGGAGACTTGTTGAGACCACTCTGGTTTATAAAGTGATCTCAAAGCCTGCCTGGACTTCATAGCAACATGCTTCCTCAAAAAGATAAATATATCAAATCTAATGAACATAATAGTGTACTAGTGATTGCCTTGTTACATTAGCATGACTTTCATGTTTATACTGACCTATAGCCTACTAGGAAACCCTAACTTACAGTCCATTTCACAATAAAATATCACACCATTTACCAAATGGAGTACACTGGTGAGTATTTATTGTTCATCATTGATATTTGGTGGTGATGGAGCAGTGCTTGCTGCTGCTCTCCACAGAAAAATGACTATTGCTGCAGTAACAGGAATCTGCATGCATCACTGCAAAATGTCCTTAACTCTCTGAGGAAGAGACCCACTAAAGGAAGCACTGCACTAATGCGAATTACTAATTTTAGTCTTTTGAATACTTTAAAAACTGACTTTGGTAGTAGTTGAACTGCTTACCTACACTTCCACCAATAAGGTTAAATGGTTTCTTTACTCCTGCCGTCTCATGTATGTTCCTTAGATCTTGTAGTGATTTGTTTTCTCTGCAATGAGATGATGTCCCTATTTGAATTTCTCTATTGGGCAAAAATGCTCAATAGTTCTTCAGGTATTTCTTGGCTAGTTGTACATATGCTGAAAAATGTGTGTTCCTTTCATGTTCCTATTGGTTTTACATGTTAGCTATCAGGGAGTAACAGGTAAAATTTCTCTCATTCTGTAGTGTATTTCATCATTTTCTTTGAATTTTTGTGGCTTTTCTTTGAATTTATGTTTATGAAGGAGGATTAAAACCTTACAAAGTCCTTTTGCTTGTTTTGTCACCCTATCTTATTTTCTACACAAAACAGCAGCAATAGCATTAAGAAAAAATGTTTTTTAATACCTCTATGTTCAGAACATGGAATGCCTGGCTCTTTCATGTTTCACTATGTTTTACTCTAATAGAGGCATATTTGAAAGTGCTACACAAATTACGATAAAAAGTACGCTTCCTGAGTGAAAGCAAAATCACAATTAGAAGTAGTGATTCTTTTGTTCTATCATACATTTATATTCTTGACCTCAAAATTCTTGTTTCCTTAAACTTCAAATGCAAGGATTAAAACAACTGCTTCACACTCTGCCAAATCATCTAGCAGTTGCCTCCCAAAGTCAGCTTCTAAGCCATGATCATCCCATCTCATTCTCTCCTGATGCTGGGACTAAAGAAGTCTCCATTAGCCAAACTTTACAGTTAACTCCTTACCAATGCAATTATTTAAATACAAAATGATCCAAAACTGAGTACATTTTGTTAGTTTTTATAAAATAAGAAGGAACATAAAAGTGACAATTCTACTGTTTTCAGTACAAGAATGGGTTAAATTGACAACTGCCCCAATGATGCTCAAGATGGTCACTACATAAACAAATGTGCTTCCCAAGTGATTCTTGGGGATAACTTTTAGGTGGGCAAGTGATAAAAGGACAACTATTGATGTGTAATTGTGAGTATTAAAAAATGTTGATGCTGTGCAGGAAAGGGAGGAGTACTAAAGCTTTCAGCTACATCTGCAAAACTTGAAGATATATTTTGAGACAGGGTCACACTAATTGTGTAGGTTGGACTCAAATTCCTCTTCCACTAACTTAAGCCCCCTGAGGTGCTAGGATTACAAGCATGCATCAATAGGACCAGCAAGAATTACTTTCATGATAAAATGAGAAAGTGCATGTACTCAGTATATATGTATTATAGATTCAGTCTTCTATTATTAGCTGTAATATAAACTCCAAATTTTCCCACTGATGTAAGCAGAAATGTGCTGCAGGAAATCTGGCTACATGCTGTAGTGCATAGAGGCTAACAACGTACTTCAAAGTGTCTTTTACTTTGTGAAGTATGTCAGGCACTTCAGGTACAAAATAGATATAGTTTTAGTGGTGATTACCCAACAGGTGAGCAATGTATTCTTCCAAGGATAATTGAGACTTGGGCAAGTTATCTTCACTGGATAGGGGTATTTAATGCAATGCTCACTTGTGTTTTCATGACACAACAGGTTTTAATAAAATAATTACATTGGAACTTAAGCAGATTTTGTATTCAACAACACACATTAAACATTTTACAAATTACTTGAATGTTAAAATGGAAGTGAAAACCACAGGCCACTGGAAACCAACTGGTACTCATGGCCCAGGGTATGTGTTTAAAAATACTCAGCACACACCACAAACATCAGGCACTGGTCCTTACAAAGAGATATACCATTGTATACACTCACAATTCAGTAAAACAGAACACAATCTGAATCTTAATTTAGCAAATATATTTTTATTGTGTTCACAGCTCAAAATTTAGGTTTCCCTTCATGCCAATACTTCAGTGTTTTTGGAAAAAGCAGTAATAATTACAAAATATGTAATGCATTCACAGCATCAAGGAATAAAATAAAGGCATTTGCATGATACATCCAACAACAATTTTTCCCCCAAAAAACTCCAGATTTAAGAAAAATTCACTTCAAAGTATGGTTACTCATAAATCATGCCAAATTTTATAATTTCTGGAGATATTAATATATTTTGTGATGTGCCATTGGAGACAAGCTATGGTTCTGTCAGTATGGGGCAATCAGAAATTCACAGTAGTATGGTTTACTTTTGGTACATGTGGGGAAACATTACTAGCAAAGTAAAGATGCAATAAAAACATAACAGGTAAAATTCTGATGGTTAGAAAAACAATGGTGTATTTAAATGACAAATATTGGCACCACTGAGAAAGAAAATCAGGCACCATAATGTACATGGTATGATATCCAGTGATGCTAGCAAATCAGCATGTATCTTATCTCAGCACAACATCGAAAACATAACATTCATTAATGTACAAGTTATGTGAAAAGAACACAACTTTGTCAAAACCTCACGCTCCAAGCCTCTATAAATGTATATCTTAATGCCAAATACTGCATCAACTTCAGAAACATCATTTATGAAAGAGAAAAAGAAGTGTGTGCATTTAAAGATTAAAGCAAATGTAGTTTTAAAATTACAATTCACCAAAAAATAAGATTCTAGGCTAATTAATATTATTGCTCGATTTTATATCACAATGCTACAGAATTTGCATTGGGTTTCTTAGTGTCTCTTCTTCAGAATATCTGTTCATCACATCATGTATTATATAATTTGCTCCCATAAATAGTTTAGAAATTCTTCCCATGTGTTATTTTCTATGTTTATATCTATCCTTTCTGTATTATGGGGAAAAATAGATCAAAACAAGATAACAAAACAAATTCCTAGAAAATCATGATATGAAAAAGACATATAAGACCACAATATTAGGTGGTGTCAAGTACTTACTATGCTTTCTCTTGTTATTATCAAGAGAATTGCCCACATCATCAGACATTATATAGTTAAGCATAACATTGCATAGCTATTTTTATAAAAACACAACTTTGAAGATATTGTAGGATGTGAAAGCAGTTAATAATCAAACCTGGAATGGATATCTTTTATTCATTTATGTTTGTGGTACTGGGGATCAAACTCACGACCTCACACTTGCCAGGCAGGTGCTTAAACCACTGAGCTAAATCCCCAGGCCCCCAATGCTTATCTTTTACATCTTGTCATCTTCAGAGTAGTTGCCTCTACTCTTAGACTTGAGACCAGCAAGCATACCAAATGTGAATAAAATCAGTCAAGGCCAAATAGCATTCAGACAAAACAGCTTCAAAAAAGATCAGTCATAGTAAGACAAGGTAAGTATCACAGGGCTTCAGGTTAAGTTAATAGGAAATTAAGGATAGTTACCATGGTATAACCTGATATTTTTGGGTTATATCTCTGTGCTCTCAAATGTACTATGAGTGGACAGACCCAGAACAAAATATAATCAAACTAAACAGAGCAATAAAGCTACTATAGCTTTTAAATCCTGACACACTTTTAACAATGTCCTCTGCCTTCTTTTTTTAGGCAATTCCTCCCCTTTCTCCTTCTGCGGATACTATTATTCACTCTTCAGAGTGATATTAGTCTATTCTCTTATGTTCAAAATCAGCGTATATAAAGATAAAGATGGCTACTATGAAGAGAATGGAAGACATTATTGTAGTTATTATGGACTTCCCCAAAATCAGTTCTTGAAGGTCAAAAAGCCTTCATCATCCTGTAATTATTTGATTAGTTCTATAATATTCAGTATATATTCAATGCATGTGAAAACAGGAACAACTAATTGGAAGAAAACTAGAGACAATAAGATAGACAGTGAACATCTCCAGTATTCTTGCTTTGAAATCTGTGTTTCCTTAACTTGTTTTCTTATGAATTGTTCTGTACTGATTTGTCATGTTTAATTTTACCCTCTTTAAGATCAAAAATAAGTGTGTAGGACAGATAAGCATATTACTAAGTTTTTGTTGGGTCACTGAGCAGAACTGTTCACAGTGTCATTATTTGAATGCCACTTTGTATGCTTTAATTTTTTTTTAACTTGAATGGTTCAACACACGCAAATCAATAAATGTAATCCACCATATCAATAAAGCCAAAAATAAGAATCACATGATCATTTCTATAGATGCAGAAAAAGCCTTCGATAAGGTCCAACATTTATTCATGATAAGAACTTTACAGAAAATTGGAATAGATGGTCTTTACCTCAATATAGTAAAGGCCATTTATGACAAACCAACAGCCAACATCATACTAAATGGCCAAAAATTGAAAGCCTTTACTTTAAAATCAGGCACAAGACAAGGATGTCCTTTATCACCACTCCTATTTAATATAGTACTGGAAGTACTAGCCAGAGCAATTAGGCAAGAAAGAGAAATAAATGGGGTAAAGATAGGAAAAGAAGAAGTTAAATTATCATTGTTTGCAGATGACATGATACTCTACATAGAAGACCCCCTAAACTCCATTGAAAGACTCTTAGATACAATAAATAAATTCAGTAATGTGGCTGGATACAAAATCAATACTCAGAAATCAATAGCATTCCTATACACGAACAACAAAATCACAAAGAGGGAAATAAGAGAAACTGGACTATTCACATTAGCAAGAAAAAAATGAAATATTTAGGAATTACTCTTATGAAAGAAGTGAAAGACTTATACAGTGAAAATTATAATACACTGAAAAAGGAAATTGAGGATGATCTCAGAAAATGGAAAGACATCCCTTGCTCACGGAGAGGAAGAACAAACATTGTGAAGATGGCCATTGTCCAAAAACTGTTATACAGATTCAATGCAATCCCAATACAAATACCATCAACATACCTTATAGATCTAGAGAAATCACTCCTAAATTTCATCTGGAACCAGAAGAGACCTAGAATAGCAAAGGCAATTCTAAGCAGCAAAGACCAAGCAGAAGGCATCACAATACCTGACTTGAAGTTATACTACAAAGCAACAGTAGTAAAATCAACATGGTATTGGAATCAAAACAGAGCCAAAGATCAATGGAATAGATTAGAAGATACAACCACAACTACAAACACACTCAACCACCTTATCTTTGATAAAGGAGCCAAGCAGGTTCATTGGAAGAACGACAGTCTCTTTAATAAATGGTGCTGGAAAAACTGGCTCTCCATTTTCCAAAAACTAATGCTATACACATGTCTATCACCATGTACTAAATTAAAATCTAAATGGGTCAAAGATCTGAATATTAAAACAGAAACACTAAATCTATTGGAAGACAAATTGGGTAGAAACCTTGGAGACATAGGACTAGGTAGAGAATTCATGAACAGGACTCAAACCGCACAGGAAATACGTCCCAGAATCAATAACTGGGACCACTTCTTATTAAAAAGTTTGTGCATGTCAAAAGAAATCTCCTGGGGCCTGGGGATTGAGCTCAGCGGCATAAGCGCCTGCCTTACAAGCAGGCAGTCGTGAGTTCGATCCCTGGTACCGATAAAAAGGAAAAAGACCAAAAAAAAAAAAAAAAAAAAAAAAAAAAAAAAAAAAAAAGAAATATCCAGCATAGTGAAAAGAAAACCCACAAACTGGGAAAAGATTTTAGTGAACTCTCTCTCAGACAAGGGACTCTTGTCTAAAACATATAAAAAATTAAAAAACTCAGACCTCCAAAATTCCAAGATCCAATCCAAAAATGGGCATCTGAGATGAATATGCAATTCTCAGATGAAGAAACGCAAATGGCAAATAAATACATGAAAAAATGTTCATCATCATTGGTCATTAGAGAAATGCAAATTAAAACCACACTGAGATACCATCTCACTCCTGAAAGAATGGCCAGGATCAAGAAAACCAACAACAACAAATGCTGGAGAGGCTGTGGGGAAAAAGGAACCCTCCTGCACTCTTGGTGGGAGTGTAGACTGGTACAGCCTTTGTGGAGGTCTGTCTGGAGATTTCTCAAAAAGTTGGGATTGGAAATCCCATTTATTCCAGCTATTCCACTTCTAGGCATATTCCCAGAAAAACTGAAAGCATCATACCACAGTGATATATGTGCACCTATGTTTATAGCAGCACAATTTGTAATCGCCACATCTTGGAAACAACCCAAGTGTCCATCAACTGAGGAATGTATAAAATCTTGTGATATTTCTATACAATGCAGTATTATTCAGCTATAAAGAAGGATCACATTGAGATATTTATCAGTAAATGGGCGCAACTTGAGACCATACTCATAAGTGAAATAAATCAATCTCGCATGTGTTAATACCAAAGTTTCCCTAATGTAAGTAATGATTCAAATATATAAAAATAAGTGGTAATCATGATTCCACATTATGTGGCCTTGAAGCCTTATAAAGTTTTCACTTATTAATTAGAAAGGCTTTATTCTGGGCTTCTTGATATGGAAATATTTGAAGCTATGGTCTATGAAGTTATAGTCAAATATTTCAAGGAAAAAGACAGACACTATGGTAACTACTATTAAGTCGGGTTATTTGGTGGTGAAGCACTAGGTTGCTGAAACAGTCATGCTTTGACCTGTATTGTTATATTGTTATGTCCTGTTTTATCTCAATCTCTCCCTTATTCTTTAAAAAAATTATTTAGTTATTTTTTATGTTTGTTTTAATTAAGGGGAAAAATTTTAAAAATTAGGATTTATAATAGTAACTCTTTTTGATTTCCTATTAACTTGTTTTGAAGTCTTGTAATACTCCCACAATCTTGTTTTGACTGATTAGACTCTGTTCCATTCTGTATGATAGTATCAAGTTTGAGGGTATATGCAACTACTTTGAAGGCAATAAGATTCACTAAGATGCCCATTCTGGTTTGACTATTGTCTCCTTTGGAAGTCCTGTAATGTTTACAATGCCTAAGTTTTATTGGTCTTGTTCTCTACTGCTTTGTCCAACTTTATAATATCTAATGAGATAGACAATTCTTTTTAAGGAAACAAGAGACAACGTTGATAACCATTGTTGATAACCTTGTACTCTGTTCTACATCATGTGCTATGTCTATCCTTGGTTTTGACTGACAGCTTTGTTTTGCCATATTTGACTTTATTCTCTCCCCCCCAAAAAAGTAATAAGAACTAAGGAGTAATAAAATCCAAAATGTGTAAATTTTGTTGCAAAAAAGAGAGGGGAAAAAAAAGAGCTCTAACGGATATAACAGCAAGTGTGTTTAGGGGTGTTAAATAGCGGACTATATTAATGTTTTTGGATCATTGAACACAGCTGTTTGCAGTCTCTCTGTTTGAATGTCCACTTTGTATTCTTTGATACTGTTATTTGAGCAACTATTGATAATATGTAATCTATTAACAGGTGATTTCTTACAGTTTTTTTTTTTGTAGTTCTGTATTACGTGTACCCTTACACCACTTTGTTTTGTTTTGTGTTTTTCTCTTTTTCCGCTTAAATAAAATTAAAAAAAAATTTTTATCTCGAACAACTATTTCTAAGATGACAATATATAACTTACTAACTAGTGATTTCTTATTTATTTTTTTGAAATTCTGTATTATTTCATCCTTTTTCCTGTTTTTTCTCTTTAAATAAAAACATTACAATTCACCAAAAAATATAAAAATTAAGTTTTAAAGACAAAATATTAAGTACATAAACATTGTTTTGCATTAAGAACTGTTGGTCAGCTTAAAGTCAGCTGGATTACATCAGCTTGGCATTGAGGAAAGATGCTCCACCTGAAGAAAGTTGCCATGATAAATAGGTGGAGAAGAAGGGTTGAGGCATTAAGGAGTCATTGTGTGTTCTCCTATGAGTTCCTTTATTAGCTGTTGTTTGTCCTGGAGAAGCCTTGCTCCTCAAATCGAGCATTGCTTCTTAGCTCCATATAGGAAGACATGTGCTGCTTGGTCTCCAGGATGAGCTCGTCACAATGCTTCCTGGCATGTGCTCGACTGTGCTTATCATCGGAGGAGCTTTGGGCCTCCATGTCACTGAGGATGGCTGTGGTGTCTTTCACGATGAGCCCTGCTTTTTGTTGTGAGTGTGACTTCTCAGCTCCAGCATAAAACACTCATCCCACTAGCACAGCTTCTTCATCTGGCTGGCATAGACTTCTAGCTTCCACCGCTGAACCTTGAGTCTTCTCGGCAAGGATCCATAAAAGAGACTCCATGAGCCCTTCTTGTGGGCTCTGAACCACCAGCTGCATTCATTGGAGGCATTCTCCTGAGCTCTGGATTTTTATCTGGACTCATGTGGGACATTGCTTTGGGGTTTAGGCTCTTGACAAAATAATCTATGTCTTGGGTGTTGCGGATAGACTTCATGCATTTTCCTGTGTTAAATCCCATTGTCTATTATAAAAATAATATTATAAACTCCTGTCTTGATCCAGTTGTTCTATGTACACAACCCCTGACTACAACAGTCACTATCTGTACTTGAAAGTGAAAAGCACATTTCAATTTAACATGTTTAATTACAAGATGCCATGTTGAAGCACAAAGACACTTTAGAAAATCTAGAGAGGTACAAGTGATTAACTGAAAACCATACAACATGTGCATTTGAGGAGAGCTCCACCTCAGATTTGTCATTTCTGGAAAATTTGTGAAGAAATGTTGACATCAAACTTCTGTATTGATTATTTCTTCAGGTCTCCTTGGGATTTTTAAAGTAAACTTAGATCTAAACTGTCTGAAGAGTGACACTTTTAATAGGTATACAACAACAAACATGGATTGCTGTATTTCTCACATTGCTAATCCACATAGGATCTCGGCCCAGTGAGCTCTTTCAGATATGTAACAATGATCAAGTATGCTGAGAGTATTCCCATAACACATAGGATTTATCTGTTGTGTGAGTTTCTTCATGTATTTCACTTACAATCTGGCTGCTGAAAGTGTCTCCACTTGCTTACATAGGCAGTGGTTCTTCCCAGTGTGAATTCTTTCATGTGTTTTGCAATGACTGTATGTGGTAAAAGCTTTGCCACATTGTAATATACACAGGGTTTCTCACCAGTGTGAAGTCATTGATGTATTTTACAATATCCATGTGTGGTGAAAGCTTTCCCACATTCTTCACATACACAGAGTTTCTCAACAGTGTAAATTTTATAATGTATTGGACAATGAGCATTTCTGCTGAAACCTTTCCCACATTCCTTACATATATAAGTTTTCTGCCCAGTGTGAAGTTTTTCATGGATTATACAATAAGTACATGTGCTGAAAGCTTTCTCACAGTGCTTACATTTATAACGTTTTTCTCCAGAGTGAAGACTTTCATGTACTTGACAATAGGTACGTGTTGTAAAAGCTTTCCCACCTTGCTTACATATGTAGGGTCTCTCTCTTCTGTGAATTCATTCATGTTTCTTACAAATTCCATGTGTGGTAAAACCTTTTCTGCATTGCTTACATACATAGGGTTTCTCTCCACTGCAATATTTTCCATGGATGTGAAAATTGTGGTGTGTTTCTGTTTCTTTCACATTCACATTACCTTCTGCAGTACAAAGGAATACTTCTTTACACTGATTCCAAGATGTATGTCCATAGGATTTCCCTAGCTTGTCATTTCTATAAAGAAAAAAATCACATATAGGATTGATAGCCATATTACTAAGTTTTTGCTTTAGAGTTGAACAAAACTGTTTGCAGTCTTGCTGTTTGAATCTCCACTTCATATGTTTTCCTTTTTTATCTTGATTAACTATTTCTATGAGAACCCTATGTAATCATCATTTTGCGGTTTCTTAGTGTTTCATTTTGAAACACTAAGTGTTTCATTTTGAAAGTAGTATGATTTCTACTTATTTTGTTTTGTTTAGTCTCTCCTTACTTTAAATTAAAAGAAAGAAAAATTCACAGTGAAATGGGTCTCAGTTTAATGACTGCATTAATGTCAAGTTCTGTTTTTAATGCCTGCTAAGAAATTCTGACCATGAAGCAACAGAATGGCCTTGTAAATATTTTGACAACAACCATTCCCAAAAGACTGGTACACAACTGGAGATCTTAACAGTGGGTACTTTTTGAAATGCAGAATATTTTGCTTCATTTTGGGCATGGGTACATATGTGTATCACATAGAGATCATTCTGATATGTTTCTCTATTGTAATCTCCCTTCTGTCCTTAACCTGTAGTTCCCTTTTCCAAATGGTCAGGCTTACCTTTCTCTATCAACTCTTTTTCATTGTATTCCACAATTTATATTTTAGTTTATCATCTGAAAGAAACCCTGTGACCTTTTAGGTTTCATAGCTGAGCAATGTCACTGAATTGATGGGAGAAAGACCCAACTATTTCTTATGGCAAATGACATTACATTATTTTTTTACATTGTATAAGACATTTGTTTTCTTTTCCATGCTGGCAATGAACAACAGGTATTAGCATAAAATCTCTAGTTTATCTATCTTAAGAGATGTTCACTAATCATTAAGCTGTGAAGTTTGAACTTGAATTTGCCATTCTGCAAAATCTGATTCCTAGTGTGCTGGGTTTATAAGAATACACAATCACAGAGAGTCAATTAACATTTTCCTTCTCCACAAATCCAGTGATATATATTTAAGTTTTTTCAAGGCCTGATTTGTTATAACTTGATCTGCTTTGTATATGAGTAAGCCTGTATTTTATGTGTATTTTTAAAATTCTGTATTTTATGTGGATTTTGAGTTTTTAAAAAATATATCCAGGACAAGTATGAGGGGATCAACTTCTAGAGACAACTGCATACTGATATATAGAATGAGTGCACTTAACATTCCACCAGCCTACTAAGAATTTTAATCAGAATGGCTGATTCTCTAGAGCATGGCTTGGAAACATGAGCACTGAGTTTTATTTCAAATTCTATTGTAATCTTAGCAATTTTTAAATCATGAATGTGTTGTATTCACATGTATATATGGGTAAAAAAAAACTGAAGGCAGAATGACATAACTCAAAGTGTATGCCTTTCATACACATCTATAAGCAATGTTACATATTTTGATGGTTTAATTCCGTCATACATACCCTGGCTTATACCTCTTGGGAGAATATTACTGACATTCAATTGAATGGTGCCTCATTTCTTTGGCAGTCATTTTTCTGCTGATTCACTAATTACTAAAGAACATTCCTTCTCCTTGTTAGTGTGAATTACCTTAAGTAGCTCCAGTAAATTTTGCATTCTTTTTCAGCTTCCTGGATATCCCCAAGTGCTCCTGAATTGTGGACATAGAAATACCAGGGCTCATCAGAATAATATATACAAATTAATAGATTTTGTTTAGATTTATGATATAATGTGTCCAGGTCTGAGCTATTTTTAAAAATATTTTCACATTCTTTTTAATGAAACAGCACTGATGAGCAACAAACAATATTCTGACAGCATGAGTAACAAAAATATTTCATCCTTACCTATCACAGTCATGTTCCTAAAGGTTTCACCCATCACATCTCTGTAGAGGTTCTTTTGGGATGGACTCAGCAAAGTCCACTCCTTATCGCTGAAGTTCACAACCACAACCTCAAAGGTCACCGCCTCCTAAAGGATCATACATATATTTCTCAAAGGAAGTTTGAGATCCCAGGTTTGGAATAACTTAAATTCTGTCCTGCAAATCTCAATCAAAAGCAAAGTGTGGTGGTTCATATCTATAATCCCAGCACTCAAAAGGCTGAGACAGGAAGGCTTTGATGAGGTCAGGGCAATTCTAGGCTCCACGGGGTATTCAAATCCAGCTGATATACACACAGAAAGCTTGTCTCAATAAAACAAAAGTAAACTAAACAAATAAAACCAAACAAAACAGCTGAATGAAGACTGATTTCTTCAAATTTAAATCCATGTCTTGGTCATTAATTTTGTGTATATACACATTTTTGAAGACAGCAAATTTGATGCTAGATTGCAACTCACTGCTAATGTAACATTGAAATAGGAGCACTGATTCTTGTGCTGAGTCATGGCAAGATTCTCTGTGTACTGTCTCTAAAGCAGAGCTCATAGTGAGAAGCCTGCAGGACCAGCATGCACAAAGCACAGAGGCAGATAAATATCTCATCAATCGACTGGGAAGCCAAGCAAGCACCTCCCTTCCCTGGTAAGTGGTGGTAGGATGCTGTGAAACCAAACAACCAGCCTGTCTCCCTACTAAGCAATAGTGAACCTACTGATGCACGGCCTAGAATCAAACACCCTACTTCCTCTACACCTCTTCTCCTGTCAACCCCCATTAGCAAATGGGAACCAGAAATCTGAGCGTCTCCTGGGAAGTTGACCATAGCAAATAAGGGGACTTCCTTCTACTATCTCTATGAAGGCAAATATTTTTAGTACTGTTTTTCTCTATTCTGACTAATGGTACTGCCCTATTCAATATTCTGTTTTGATAAGTTCTATAATGTTCTGTATTTCATCTCATTTTGATATACGTGATGAAAAGAACAACTATTATAAAGATAATGAAATATACTGTGATACCTATTACTTTTATCCCAGTAACTTGTTGTGAAATTGTGTAACAATTTCACTGTACAATCTTTGTTGGCCTTATTCTGCTTTGTTCTGTTATATTTTACCACTTTCAAAATTAAAAAAAAAAAGAAAAAATTCTCATCAATCACTTTGATAGACTACAGATGATGTCTATTCAAATCTCAGTTAAGCCAGTGAGTACTTTGTTCTTAATATACTTAAGTAACATTTTGAAATATGAATTTGGTTTCATAGAACAAAACATAAATAAAATCAAATACGGTACATAAATAATAAAATGTTAGTGGAAAACAGCTGTATTTTAAAAATATGTATATAAATTAAACCCAGGCCCAAGCTGTAAATTATAATTCACTGTCACCAAGTGATCACTTACAATTCAGATATAAGAAATATATCTTGGGAGGCTTGTGAAAGAGTTCTTCCTTGAATTTGGAGCTATCCTAAGTTACAGAGCTGTCTAAAATAGAGAAACCCTGACTGTGACACCCCACAGACAAAGCGAAACTTGAAAAGAGACTGCATAATAAACCTTTGGTTTGTTTCAAAAAATTCTAGCCATAAAATACAGAAAAATTCCAACAATATTCAACACTTTCTGAGAAACAATGTGGATATCTTCCATACAACAAAGAAAACACTCTCACAATTGGGTATTTAGCTTAGTGGCATGAATGCCTGCCTGGAAAGCATAGGTCATGAGTTTGATCTTTGGTACAAAAAAAATTTCAAATTTCACCTTCATGACACTCAGGCATAATTAGAGATAATCTATATTAGATCTCAAGCATGAAACACAAAATTCATTGGTTGAGAGGAATGTGGAATACTGATTGTTGCCAGAACTTGATGTTCATCACATCAAGGAAGCAATCAGAACCTAGCTTTAACTTCATACTTACTCTAAGAACTACCTGAATTTCAGTGAAGATCCTCTCTTTTATGTCCTCCTATTGGCTCCCTGCATCCTGTCAGTCACTACCACATCCTTTCCACACTCCTCTGATCCATCCTAAGCAGAAAACCCTTCATTCCTAACTACTGATATCACTGCAAAATTTCTATGTAGGGCTTCTCCTTTACACCACTTAGTAAGCCCATTGCAGAGGATTTCCATATATAAACGGAACAACCATGCTACTAAATCAGCTCTTAATTCAGAGATGACACCCCTATTCCTTTCCATTCAGAAGGATATCATGTGTCCATGCAAATACCTAAATTTTGGCATTTTTCTATGAGAATTTAACAGGTAGCCCTTTCTGGAATTTGTCCTTCACAGATTTTTACCCTGTGCTTGATAACACTTTCATATTTGCTTCATTTTTCTCAGACTTCAAAACTCTATGACTGTTCTCACAAACCTAGTCGGTGAGCAGGTGTGCCACCTAAATAATTAAGTATGTTCAGAAATTATTTTGCACTGTTCTGTATAATACACAGGATATCACAAGCTGTTTGGGAAGCCTTTCTCCACTGAGGCACATTACTACACATCTCTGAATTCTCAGGACCTTTGCCACTACCTGTCATGAGGATGGAAATATGAGAAAATACTATAAATATAGGAGATCACTATAAACACTAAAAAGCCCAAGATTAAGTTGAGCAATTGTGGGTATGAGGCACCACAGATCTGCTACGCTGAGGAAAGAGAGCGGAGACCTAGCTCATTACTGCTCTACAAGATGCAAAAAGCATTATAGTCAGGGTCTTCCCAAGCTCCTTCCAATGCCTAAGATTGTGGAGTTACCAGGCCTGCAGTGAATTTCAAAGATGATACTTGAGTCTGCTGCTATCATAGTGAAGCCAGGGTTCTAGGGATCCCAAATCACACTTGCCAACAGCAAAAGGCAAAAGGGAGAGTGAGTCAGCCATGGCCAATGCTGGAGGACCTCAGGAGCTGAAGCTAATGAAAAACCTGAGGCTCCAGACACAAGAACTACTCCTAAAATCCCGTAACTCGTTTCAAACAATCCAACCTATTTCTGGGCTCCCATCCACAACCTCACCATTCCATGGCTCCAGGATCTCTCAGATTCTTTGTTAATCAGGTCACAGGACATCAAAAGTACTAAATGAGATCCAGCAAGCATTTTGCTACCAGTATTGTACTCAGAACAGGTAAATCATGCTGAGACACTGGAAGAGACAGAAGTCACAGCCAGCAATGTCCTGCCTGATTGGACAGTTCATATAGCTTGCACCTTCATCACTGACTGACTCCTGCTCTCCTGTCCTCTTTCTGAGTCAACAATAAACAGGGAAAGGAATCCCTCCCTGCAAGGGAGGATCCCAAATGATAGACATAGTGCAGAGACTTGTGGAGCTGCTTTCTTCGACAGTGGTGAACTCAGCTTGACACAGGAGTGTTTGTACTGAAGAGCTTTACCACAGGCTTTTAATTTTTAAATCCATTTTATTTCAAGGAAAAAAGAACAAATCAACTAAAATTCAAATTTCAAAACATGTCAATCAGGTGGCAGCACTGGTATATACATTGCACATTGTCATCCCCAGATCATTTACCCAAGAGCACAAGACATCTGTAATCAATTTTACAAACAGTACTATTACAGCCACCTGAGTTATTGAAATACTATTGGCATGAGACAGGGCTAGATCCTCCAAGGAGCCCATGCCAGAGACCAGATACCTTGCAACTATGGGGAAGACTGACACCTCATGCTATGGGCCAAGGTTCAACACAAATGATAAGCAAACTCATCCATATCCTAAGGACTGATGTTCTACATAATTTCCTAGCACTCTGAGGAAGTCAGGTGTCACCATTCAAAGAAATGTATCCTTATCCTAAAGACTAACATTCTAAATAGTTCGTATCATCCTGATGAACTCAGGAGTCACCCTCCCAAACCCCTAAGGGAAGAGTCACAGCTGCCTAAGAATGCTTGCTTTCTTTGTGACTCCCTTCCTCCTTTGTTCCCAATTTAATCAACATTAACTGACTATTAATCTTATTGGCTACCATAGCTCTGTTTCATCTTATGCCCATCTGCATTGTGAATTCCTAGTTTTCCCCACCTTAAACTCATTTCACCACATTATTTTACTCTATAAATGTCCCTAGAAAGGACAGTGTTTGGCAAGCTGATCAGGACCCCTTCTCTCTCTCAGGTAGCTTTCTTTCTCTCAATAAGTGTATTCTTCTCTTAATATCTGTTGTTCCTAAAATTCATTCTTTGACTTTAGACAACAAAAAACTCATATTAGACATAGTAGACCGGGGGATTTATTCCACTATAGCAATATCAGAATAAACTTTTCTCTTTCTTGAAGTCAGATAAATCAGTAGTAGTTTGTATCACCCAATGTTGATCTCGCCTTGCCAGGGATACTTGCATTGAAGGCCTTTATCCCTGCCTTTAAGTGCTGCTTCTTTTTCTGAACGTGAACTGATCTGTAATTTTGGTTTTGGTATGGACAATGCATTAAGGAAATGACTGAAAATATTTCTTATGAATGGTTTACCAACAGCCGTGGAGGAAGACAGATAGCAAAAATTCTTTGTTTTGATTTCCTCATTCAAATCGAAGGATGTACTTCAAAGTGTTTTACCCTAGAAACAATTACAGGACCTCATGGTGGTAGTTCAAAGTGGAAGAAGGGGAAATCAGGGATGCTTACACATATGGCCACTTCCTCCTTTCTCCTTAATTACAACTTCATCTTTCTTTCCCAAGGGCCTAAAGAAAATTCCCATCAGCTCCTGGCATGACATCAATGTCCCCTCCAAGCACCACATCCAGTCAAAAGTCACATATACCCCATATCTCCATAGTCAGTTGGAAAAAAAAAAGCCAAACCCTTGGGGGCTGTGGGCTCCTCTCCACATTCTTTAAGTTAAAGGCCACTTTTACATTGCTTATATTCTGCTTCTCTACTGTGCTAATTTATCTCCTCAGTAACTTCAATAATCTAACCCACTTTAAACCTATCTCATGACATGATTTTATTCTATAAAATCCCTAAAAAAGACAGTCCTTTGCTACCAGCTCTGAACCCCTCCTGTTTCTCCCAGACAGAAGCTTTCTGATAGGATTTTTGGTTTAGTAAAGAAGAGAATATAAAATCAAAATGGCCTTTATTCTAAGATGATGGAGAGAACCCCATGAAGACTGGGGTCTGGCTTTTTCTTCTGGAAATGTGTGGGAGGCATACATATAGGTTTTGACTTGGGTGGTGCTTAAAGGTGGCATTGCTGATATGCAAGTAGCTGATTGAGATTCTTTTCTGGCCAAAGGTAGGTTGAATAGGGGAGGGGAAAGTGACTTGAAGGTAAAAGTCACCTATTTCCACCTCATATTTCCAAAATGTCCTATTTAGAGCAAAATACTTTCACTTTTTTCTCTCAATAAATATATTCTGCTCTTCAACTCTGTTGTTCCTAAAATTCATTCTTGCACTTTAGAGAACACAAACTCATACCAGACATATAAGGTCAGGAGTTTCATTCCACTATATCATGGTGTGGCTGCCTGTATTTCTAACTAACTCAGCTGTCTGTAACTTTAAGAATTGTTTATCAATTTGACTTGGAGTAATTGTAGCAGATAAAATTTTCTTAGTGGATATAGAGAAATGTATCGTTAAATTGAAAAAATGATTATCACAGTGTTTCTAGCTAGCATCAGACAACATTTTCAACTTTCAAGTATGTGGAAAAACAAAATTAAAAACAACTCAGAAAATAGCAATCCTAAAGGGGACAGTATATCATTCACTGTAATTGCTATGTTATCTGCAGGTATTTCATAGATCACAAAAGAAATATTGAGCCTATTAAATACCAAGTATCAGTTTCAATAAATGTGCTCATAGCACTGCATCGTTGACAACTGTGATTTTTTTTTTCTGTATGAGGGATTGAACTCATGACCTTGTACTCTCCAGGCAGCTCCTTGCATCATTGTGCTCAAGCCCAGCCCCAACAAATTTAGATACTAAATATGACTATTAGCAATGTTTAATTTGCCATTGACATATTTAGTGATAAATTTTGTAAACCTACATTTTCACAAATGAAATTATTTTCTTTCCTTGCCATTTAAATTACTTTTTTTTTTAGGTACCAGGGATCAAAGTTACAACCTAGCACTTTCCAGGCATGTGTTTCTGCCAGCTGACCTAAATTCCTGGCCTGCATTAATGAATATTTTTAAATGTTTAAACGTCACCTTATCCATTCAAATAGTATTGTGATTTTAGCAAAGGATGTCAATGTACACAGAAATTGATATACAATCAGAGAGGAACTGGAACCTCAAAAACTCAATGCAAAAAACTAAATACAACAATCATTGCTACAGGCACAGCTGAAGAAAGCCAGACTTGAAGGTGAATATACAGTGACCATGTCTACATGCTCCTGAAGAGATAAACAACAGCTTGAAATGTACTAAAGTTACCACCACCTCCCCCAGAAAGTTCAGATAGGCCTCAATTACCATATTCAATGACCAGATCAACTGGGCTATTGTTCCCACAAAATGCCTTGGCTCTTTCCACATACCTTTTCTGGATGACTTGTCCCCTGATGAATAATATTTGTAAGCAGCTATAAGCTTATAGGTTGATTATAGTTTGAGACCCAAACTGTACCCACATTGTGACTATCCTGTATAAATGACACCTGACAATAGGTCTGTGGCCAAAACTCAGAAGACCACTCCTGAAAATTCAGGGCTATTCTCTGTTTTTCAAAGAAAATTTTTGATCTTCTTTTGTTTGTGACTTCATTTCTCAATGTTGTGAGCCATTAAACTTGGTGCATTTGACATCAATCAGGGCAGTACTATATTTCTCTTATTTTAATTTAAATATGAAATGTCTGCTAAAGGCCATGTTCCAAAGTCTGCATTTCAAGCTGCTTGTTTGCCATGAGTTGCAAATTTCCATGAGCTTTTAGAAGTCCTCAGTCTAGTGAACTGCAAATGTATTGGAGGAAAGAGGTCACTGCTGTGCTGTAGCACAATAGGTGCCATTCCTAAGCCTGTTTGTCACTGCCTCCTGGATGCCTCTACATGGCCTTCGTTTCTCTACAGAATCATTCAATAATTCCCATTTTACATAAGTCAAATTTTACTCAGCTCTATTGTTGTTTTTTTTATTTTTTAATAGTTTTTCTGTCTCCTTCATTGTTTATTTTTTTCATTAATTTTTTTGATTTAAAGACATAGTCTCACTTTGGCGTTCTGCCCAGCCTTACAGTCACTATGTAGGTTAGGCTGTCTTGAGTATATGGTCATTCTCCTGTTTCAGCCTCTTTATTGCTGGGGAAAAGTGGTGGGCATTACAACACATGGCATTTGTCTTTTTCCTCCTCTCCTTTTCACTATTATTTTTTCATTTTGGTGGCACTAGCACTTAATCCTAGTGTTTGCTTGTGTCAGTAAAGGCTTATGCAGCTTGAGTTGAGTTTCTGAACAACAATATAGGGAGCCAAGCAACCCAACTGAGAAATGTGGAATTTCATTAGCTGGGCTCAGGACCACTTGTATACAGAACCCCAACCCCCATTTCAGGATCTAAACAAGAGGCTCTGAACCGGAAAGTTACAGATGTTTTAAAAGATAGAATCACAAAAAATCCTGTTGGAAATCACTTAGCTAGGATCTTTTAATAATTTTTGGATAACAACTGTATTCTGCTTCTTTAGTTGAGCAGGTTAATTTTTTTCTTTGGGTACAGCTCATTTTGCTTTTATCCTGGGACTTCTACTCTGAGTGATTTTCCATTTTTCTGGGTGAAATACAGGGCACCAGTTAAATGCAAAGCTCAAGATGGCATCTATTATGCCAAGCTACAACACAGCTAAGTTACAAGGCTCAATATTTTCTAGGGTAAAAACATACATATCTATAACCCCAGCACTCAAAAGGCTGAGGCAGGAGTGCTGTTTTGAGATTAGGGCAATTCTGAGTTCTATAAGGGGTTCAAATCTAGCTGATATACATAGAGAAAACCTGTCTCAATAAAACAAAACTAAACTAAACAAATAAAACCAAACAAAAAGCTGAATGGAGACTGATTTCTTCAAATCTTAATTTCATATCTTGGGGATTAATTTTTTGTATATACACATTTTTGAGACAGCAAATTTGATGCTATATTGCAACTCACAGCTAATGCAACAGCCAAATAGGTGCACTGATTTTTGTGCTGAGTCACTGCAAGTGTCCCTATGCACTGTCTCTAAAGCAGAGCTTATAGTGAGAGACTGCAGGCCCAGCATCCATAAAGCACAGAGGCAGACAAATATCTCATGAATCACTTTGAGTACTATAAATGATATCTCTTCAAATCTCATTTAGGTTACTGAGTCCTTTGTTCTTAATATACTTAAACAGCATTTTGATATTTAAATTTGGTTTCATAGAACAAAACATAAATAACATCAAATATGGTACATAAATAATAACTCAAATGTTCACCAAAAACTGCTGTATGTAAAAAATGTATAAACAATGAAACCAGGTGCAAGCTTCAAATTATAGCTCAGTGTCACCAAGTGATCACTTTCCATTCAGATACAAGAAATATATCTTGGGAGGCTGATGCAGGAGAATTGCTTGAGTTACAGAGCTTCCTGAAATAGGAACCCAGAGCCTTGACCCGCAGCTCCCATCAGAGCTATTCACAGGAGTCCCTGGACCATGCAGTGCTAAGAACAGAGATTTCTCCCAGAGAGATACTTGCACAACATTTCAAGATTTCTGTTCAAAAGTTTGATTCACAGTACTATTTGAAGCAGGAAGCAACTGGGACCCTCCTTAGCCTCCATGTAGAGGGTGCACAGGAGAGCTGCCTGGAGGGTGCTGTGCATGGCTGCTGGAAGGAACTCTGCCCTGACCCCAGGGCCACAGAGGTGCAGGTCTAAGGGTGACAATCTCATGGCAACATAAGGCTTTCCAAGGGCCAGCCAGTGCACAGGGAGTTTCTACTGCAATCCAATACTTCCCAAAACCAGGACCAGCATGGGGCAAGGACATTTTGATTTCAGTGTGGCCAGTTAGTTAATGAGCAGCCCTGCCTGACACAGCTGTGCAAAGAGTGTCCCCTCTGGGGATAACTCTCGAGCAGGTCCAACTCACTGCCTTTTTCAGATCTGGCAGCAAGGATGTCAAACGAAAGCACGGCAGCTCGAAGTTTGCTCAAACTAAATTGTTTAGTTTCCTTTGAAGAAATGATTGAAAATGCACAAGTCTGGAGAAACACGGCTGAGAAAAGTGCTCTGCATGTTGTGTAAATAAACTGGCCCTTGACAAGACATGGGAATAATGCCCATGAATGGGTCTGCACTGCAGAGGCATAAAATCTTGTGCATGCAGATTCCATAAATGCAAAAGAAAAATGTAAAATAAATGCTATATGTACATGATTTTCCTTTGACATTGCATTGCAGGAAGGGAAATCCCTGTAGCAACCTGGATTTACCCAGTCACATAAGTATACCCAGGGCAAAACCTACCACACCATTCCATCACCCAACTGTGAAAGCTTAGCTGCTCTGCTCCATGCTTGTTGCTGCTGCTAGTGGACTATTTCTGGTGTTTCTATCTGCACAAGCCATCTGCCCCTCTCTCAGCTTATGGCTGCCATGCTGTGGGTTGGACTATGTGTTTACATAAAATCCTATCATTATTTCAGGATGGGTGGCAGCATCTTGTCTAGTGGAAATTATTTTTCAAGTTTGGGCATAAGAAATCTTAGACAATGTGCTTATCCAATTGAGGGGAAAAGAGATTGCTTGAAATAAATGCAAGTAACTCATTTTGTCAGTGGCAGATTCAGTTGGTACAGAAGCCCATATTTTGGAGGTAAAAACACAGGAGTCAGGGTTTTCTTGTCAAGATGCTACAAGGCAAAGAAATATCCCCAAATACAGTTTCTGCTTTGGTTCCCCCATGCTACGAAGCTGCAGAGTGGATTCTGAGCATTCAAGCACATGGGTTTGAACTGCAGTAGAAATTTGTAAGAACTTCACATAAGTGGGGCATGAAAAGACAAAGAAAGGTTTTTTGCAAAATACAATTCTAAATATATGTTTTAATAAATAAAGAAACCAGAAAAAAAGAACAAAAAGAAAAAGTAATGACATTTTGTCTTTTGTTCCAATGCCATAGCCTCAGTCAGAAAGGAGAGGAGCAAAATTTGCAGACTGGAAAGGTGAATGTGGTCAGTGATCTTGGTGCATGTGGGGCTGAGAGTGTACCCCAACCACTCTGCCAGCTGAATGCATGGAAGCACCTGAAGCCTCGTGGAGGCTGAGGCCAGGACTCAGGAACTGAGGACCCTGGGGCTGAGGAGGCAGAGCCTTGGCTGCACCCTGGCAGGGCTGCAGCATGGATACGGTGGGGGAAAGGGGTGTAAGGCAGGCAGTGCTGGGCTCCTCTGCATGCTGCTCACTCCCTGGGCTGCCTGGCAGCAGGAAGATTCAGGGCTTCTTTGCTGGAAAAATAAACACTGAACCAAATCTCTTGCTGTCTTCTGGCATTAGCAGGCACAGATGCGCATGGTGGCTTCTATGGTGGCTTCTAGCACCACTGCACCATGGAAGGGCTCTGCATAACCTGATGTGTTAGAGATAGCGATAAACAGAATGTTGCCTTTCTGAATATCAAGACTCCTTTACACACACAACAACAACACACACACACACACACACACACACACACACACACATATAGATAGATATTCAAAGTATGTACTGTGCATTTCATTATATATAATGTAATTAAATCATCCATTTTCACTTACCTATTCAAGAAATTAGCCACTATTTATTGTTAACAAAACTGAATAGAAGTAATATTGAATAGAGCACTATGATTAATTCAATGGAATAAAAAAATGGACAAAAAAGAAATAGGCATCCCCCCAGGATCATGGTCTGCCATCGATGAGCCCCTCTCTCCTGTCCTCACCTGCTGCGTGGGCCTCTGTGTCTTCACTGCTGGGTAGAGAGAGGGCCAAATCATAAACTCTCTGTCATCTCAGGTAACACTGGGGACATGGCATGAGACATGGCCTTCTTGCCACAATTTCAGTGACTGTAATTTTATAATTGATGTAGTAGCTCTGCTGTGGTACATTCAGTGGTTTCTAACTATTCACAGCCAATCTGAATAAGATGAGAATATGGGTGTCATCAACCTCATTCTTCATAATGAAGCCTTAGATGTTGAATTTACAGGTTAAGTGTATAAAGGTTGAGTTTCATACTCACAGATTTCACACCTGAAGTTTATGCATAGAGTTGCAGCCTGGAAGGGGAAGCCCAAAGCTGTGCAGATCTCTGTTGAGATCTGAAGGTGGGGAAGATGGACCAGGCAAAGGTGCTGGACACCATGACATCTAGCAAGAACCATGGCAAGAAAGTCCCAGATTCAGGCCTGCTGATCCATGAGTCAGCTTCTCAGCAAAGCAGCACAGCTTGCAGGCTGGACAGGAGATGGCTGGAATGGTCCTGCTGCCAGAGCTCCTCCCTGCAGGCCTGTAGCCCCTATCTCACTCAGGGGACCTCTGTTCAAGAAGGTCATCCTGTTACAGAGCCCACTTTGACTGAATGTCTTCCACTCCGGTGCAGATCTCAACTGCTGCATGTGGACTCACCACAGCTGTGGAGCAGGACAGTTACTCACAGGGAGCAGTTCAGAAAGTGGGGACACTGCAGGCTGGTCAAGGTATGGAACCTGAAATAAGAGATGGGCTCAGGACTGCTACAGTTTCCTTCAGTAGAAGCAGCATGATGAGTATATTTTGCTTAAAAAACTAAATAACAAAGTAGTTACTCATAAGAATATACACTGTAGGTTTAGTTTGAGGATACCAAAGAGAATGGCTGCATCCCTGAGTAAAATGAAATATGACCCTTAATGGGTGTGTGGTTTCCTTTGGTATAACTGACCCACAGACATCAGAGACAGACACACTGATGAACAGAGCAAAAAACAAACAAAAATCAATATTCAAAAACCAAACAAACCCTTGGAAAGTAAAACTTCAGGGAAAATAATGTTTTACCCTGGCCTGGCCTTCTGGAGGGCAGTATGCCCAAGTAGCTTTAACTTTCACACCTTTCTGGGGGTCTGAATTCAAACAATCATCAAATTCTGGGAGAGGTTAAATAAAAAGAAAATGTGCTTCAAGGACACAAAACCTCAGTCCCAGTGCAGAAGGCAATTGGAGTGATGCTCTGAAGTGCATGCTGACCCCAGTTAAAAATCAGAGAATCTAAAACAGTGTTAATGGGATTTTCAGTCTTACTCTCTGAAAGAAACTGCAGGCTAGGAAGGTAGCAGATAGCTTAAATAGATTGACTCTTTCTGCAAAGTGTCTAAAAACTGAAGCTGAACATTTTATTCCATGAATACACAACATTGCTATCAATTGCCAATGCAGGATAATGTACACCTGTAATCCCAGTACTCTGGGAGGGTGAGGAAGAATGAGGAAAGATTTAAGCCTAGCCTGGGAAACTTGGAAAATTAGTGAGACCATATGTTAAAATTTGTAAATAATTTTACAAATGTATGAAAATATCAATCATTTAGAAATCCCAGTGCAAGGTACATTAACCACTATTAATCTATAATTATTTTTACCATTTTATAGACACAGAAAGTGTATCTTTACATGATTCTTATTATTATTTCAAACAAGATATAATCCCTTGATCCAATTCTCATTCAAAATAAAAATTTAGGACAGAGAAAATAGGAATGATCAAATTCTCTTTATACTGATCTACTCATATCTTAACAGGGTATATTCAGTAGCATATCTGCAGTGATTTCAGTAAAAATTTTAAAAAATTAAATAAATGCAAATACCAGGCAGAACATCAATGCCTGCATGATGGTAAATCTTATGCTAGTTGTGTTGACTAAAGTACATATTCAAGAAAACTTCACAAAGATTTGCTTTCTCAATTGACAGGTGACTTGACTTTTCATTTTAATATTATTTTTGTCTTTCATTCATTCATTCATTCATTCTTTTTTCATTCTATTTTTAGAAAGGGTTTCACTATGCAGTTCAGGCTGGTCTTCATCTTACTTTGTAGCCCAGACTAACCTCAAACTCACTACAATCCCCCTGCCTCAACCTTCTGAGTACTGGAATGACAGGTGTGCACCAACATCCCTGACTGGGTTTTCCTTTTTAAATTTTCTCCAAAGCAAAATTAGTCAGATTATGTTATATTCTTATATTTTCTCAGGTTGGTTATTCAAAGTCAAATCAGAAAGCACTGCAAACATGCTGAAGGAGTTTCAAAATCCTAACCAACACATAACATAGTGGAACATAACATAGCATGGCATAGTATAGCATAATAAAACAAAACAAAACAAAAACCAACCATTTAACTCTGCTTGAATCAACTACTTCCAAAGATACTTTAAGAATATCTAAGGTAGCCATACAACAGAAATATGATCCAGTAATTTCACATTCAAGCACTTTTCTTTGAAATAAAAGTGTATATACACACAAGAACATGAATAAAAATGGCTGTGGTACCCTGCTTTCAAGAATCAAGCCATAAACAGAACAAATGCCCATCAGCACATAGATGACACATGCATGAACAAGTTGCAGTTGTTTGGTTCATCCCCATAATAGCAGGTAGTGACAGCATAGGAGGAGCCCAGCATGGAGACACTGCTTGAAGTATACCAAGCAAAGAGCATTGCCACTAAACAGGCTCAGCACCATCACCTACAGGAAAGGCAAACTACCCAGGAGGGACACAAAGCTCATGGACTGCTTGGGATGGGAGGACAGGAGTGATAGCAGCTGCTAGCAGACAAGTTCCCCAGGAGTGACACACATGTGTCCTTCATCCACACGGGGCAATGATGTTCATGGACTTGCAAAGCCTTCCCTTGCTCTCACCACCTGCTGTCCCCCCTCACAGGCTGTCAGAGTATGGAGAACTACAGTGTGTGGCTGAGGTAAACATCCAAGGACTCATAAGTAATCATTCATAGGCATGTGAGAGGAAAACTTGCTAGGAATCCTCCTCCCCTGGACATGTGGAGGTTTTAACATGAAACATTCACGTCCTTCAAGGAAAAATATTATGGACAGTCTGGGAACATCTCCATGCTCCCTAATGGAATTGAAATGAAACCATGTGCCCAGGAAAGGAGGTCACTTGAAAATGTGACATATCTCTAAGTGAAGACACTAAACACCTCATCTTCAGAGACAAGGGACCCTTTGGATGGAATTGTGTGATTGGCACAATGCCTGCCACATCTTAAGCATCTACATGTTTGCTGCATTTAAATTTTCAAAGTGTAGCAAAGTGTAAAACCACACTCAGTTTTCCAGTTTTTCAGCTGCTCTTTCTAGGGAGAATAGATTTGTAAAAATAAATTGGGCATTAGAGGTGGCAGCCCAGCTATTGACCCTAGCGTATGACCTCATTTGCTTGGCAACAGATCTAAACAGAACTCTGAAGGATCTGGTCACCAAGCACCTTGGTCTGGTGACAGTTGGCCTTCACAGGCACTTGGCTAGAGAGAGTGATCAGTCAATACGTTATGCTGCATTCCCAGGCCTCAAAACCCCAGCCTCAGGACTCGCCATGGGAAAACTACCTGGGAACAAGTGAGAGGATGGTTCATTTAGCCAAGATACTTCAGGATGCTCACCGGGAACTGCCCTACTATCAAAGGCAGCATAGAACAGGCTTCACCAGGCCCAGTCCCCAGGCACCCAGACAGAAGAAGGAGCCTAGGCCAGATGTCCCTAGGCTCTGCCACCAGCCACTGAGAGACACAGACTCCAGGACAAGGCTATTTAGGCCTGGCCACCACTGTAAGTCTGCATAAACAATTCCCTCCCTAGGTCATCAGTGTGAGGGGGTCTGAGGACAGGCACTGAGGGCAGATGCTCCTGGGCAGGGACAGGGAAACTGAGCCTTGGCCACTGTCATGTTCACATTCCCATCTAGGACAGGGCTGGCAGGAGAAGAAGGGCAGCGGCCATGTTTATCCACAGCCTCCAGAGTCATCTCCTGTCCTTCTGGGTAGAAGTCTGGGATAGCGCTTTTTGTCTTTGAGGAACATAAGTTTATGTTGTTTAACAAAGTAAATCCTGTGGTTTCTCAGAGCCTCAGGCTTTCTCCAGGCTTCACGGCTCTGGCCCAACATAGCTGTACACAGGACATGGGCATGGAGCTGGCCCCTGGGCCCTGTGTGACATGTCCCTGCTACAGACATGGTACCCAGAATAACAATAGATATCTGCTCTGGTGCAAGGTGTGTCAGCAGAAGGGACTGTATTGTGGCCCATATAGTACTGAGGGGAATTTAGGGTCAGATTAACCGTTTAAGCACATCCATCCAGGACTTGTCAAACACTGCACCTGTAGTCCTGCTCTCAAGGAATCTAGATTCCAAGTGTTCAAATACCATATGCTCTCTACTCAGCGTCTACCTTGTCACAGTCAAGGTCATTGTACACACATTGGTGGAGAAGGGGAAATGGGACACAAACACAAAGTCACTTCATTTTTTGGCATGATTGCATTCTGCCCTTGTATCTCATTTTCAGCCCTAGGCCTGGTGTCCATGGACCATTAGCTTTATGCCTCTCCATCCTATCCCCAGCTCTTACACATCATCAACTCACCAGAGATGTGCTCACCTCATATGTCAGTCCACTCTGTCCATTTCTCTGGTGCTTGTCTTACAGGAATTTTTCAGGCACCGCATTTCCTTTCATAGAAGCCTCAGGGCTAAATGAGCACAAGAAAAGAACAGTTAACACAGCTGCTCACCTTCCATGGCTATGGAAGAGTAGCTTAGTTCCTTCCTGTGGACATTCTCTTAGAAAACTGGGAAACATTCTGTGGGGCCTCATTAATGGATCTGGACATCTAGAATGATCCTCCATTTTCTCATCTCTAAAATTGGAGGCCATCTTAAAACTCACAGGTTTTGTTAATGCATAGACTTCTTTTCTGCCTCTCCTCTATCAAGATGATGTGAGCATGGTAGTATTCCTTAGTGAGCCCTGTAGCACAAGCCTCTGTGGACAATTTAGAGTGTGGGCTTTGCTTCAGCTCCAACCCTTCTGAGAAGTCATGTGCACGAGACCAATTCTATGTCCGCCCACTGTCTCATCACAGATCGGAAGTCAGCCAGCAGAGAGCCTGGCAGATGTCTGTACAGCAAGCCAGGTGCAGGCAGATGGACCTCACAGCCTGAAGGAGACTCCAGACTTAGCCTTCCTGGACAGCTGCCCCAGGTCTGGCCATTCCACTCTGGCTTCCTCCATGGCTGACATCTCAGACCTGCAGGCACCAAAACTGAGAATGTGAGTTCTTACCTTAGCAGCCCAGCGAGACTTGGCCACCTGCAGATTCAGGTCCTGGCCATGTGCAAGTTGATCACTCAACCCCAGTTTACAATGCGGAACGATGAGGTGCTGAGTGCATTGAGAACTCAGGGTCACTAGGGATGAAATGGGGGCTCCATGCAAAGTGGTTAGCTGTGGCCTTGGCCCCATGAAGGCCTACAGTAGAGGCTGGGCTGATTCCCATGAATGATCTTCCACCCCCTTTACTGACCAACACTTGGGAGAAGCTTTCTATTCTTTGGAAAGGAGATTGGAGTGTCACTATATAGGCCTCAGGGTTTGTTCAACACAGGAAACCCTGAGTACAGCAAAGAATCCATGACTGTCAGATATCATGGAAGAGCAAATAGGTGTAATCATGCTACAAATACACATGAAGACACACTGTGTGCAGACACATTTCTGGGTATTGGCCGAGACCTTGTAAAGCAGAGTAGATGCAATTCCTGCCCTTTTGAGTTACAATGTTCTTTGGAGGCCACAGAGTCACCATTTGCAGCAGAACGGATATTGCTCACCTAAAAGCCATTTTTCTAGACCCCAGGCCTTCCTCAGTGTGGGTACAGACCATGCATAAATGGGTAAGCAATGGATCATTGCCTAAGATAGAGACTGCAGAGAGGCAAGACAGATACCAACTGACCTCTCACTTCTCAGATATTCGTGGAGCATCAGCCCTGATCCATTGAGTTCAGTGAAATGGCATATAGCAGTCACTGCCTTCACAAAGCTGACTGCACTGGGCAGGGGCAAGAGACAATGTGTCAGAAAGTACAAGTGTGATAAAACTATGCAAGGTTTGCCTTTCACAGAGACTTCTTCAGCCTCTAATGGCTCCTTGGGCCAAAAGTGCCCCACTGTGGGTGGGAGAGGCTGTGTCTGGATGCTGTACAGACTGGGCAAAAAGCCTACACCCCTCCCACAAATGAGTTCCCCAGGTATATCAGGCCTCTCACTCAGCTGGCTCCCTTCTGCCCCAGACCCATATCTTCTGTGCTTGAGTCTTCATTTGAACTGTACTTCCATGTAGATCCCCAGGCTAAGCTTCTTCAGGTATAGCTAGAGCCCCCTGAACCTCCCGGGCCTGAGCTCCAGAGTTTATGGGCTTGTGGGCAGGAGATATGCCTTGGAACTCAGCAAAGTGCCCAAATGCTGTGTGACCCAGGAGCAGTCAATGTGGGGATGTAGTCTGGGAGGTTTTGCTAGGGCTGAGCTGGTGCACACAGCTGCCTCTGACAGGCAGTGGGAAGGGTTTGCCACAAGAAATCCATGGACAGTTAGTGATATTTTCTCTTCCTGAAATTACAGGGCCAGTTTCAGTCCATGCATAAGTTGCACCTCCTGACCTTGTGCCAGCTCCACCTGCAGGTCCCTCACCAGCTCTAGCCCCACAGCAAGAGCCAGCACCTGAATTCCCTTGTCCATCAGCTCCAGAGCTGGACCTCCTGGGTGCTCCACAGAAGGAGTCATCTCTTGAGTTCTACCTGTGGGCAGTTCTTGACCCACACCTGCCATTCCCCTCTCTTCCAGGTTTATTTATCATTGTATTCATCACTACTCTTATTTCTCAGAGATTTGTTAATGACAGAACAAAATAAATAAAATTTAACATTTTAATGAACTTTAAGTAATCAGCTTGCTGGCATTCAGTGTATTCTCAATGTTGTGAGGATTTCCCAACTGTCCAATTCCAGAATGCTCTTCAAATTTTTACACGATGCTTTTTTTTTTTTACTTTCCCCTGCTGTTCCACCCCAGCCAACAGTTGTCCTATGTCCTTATAATTAACTTATGTTACATTTCCCACATCAATGCCATCAAGTTTTCTTTGCCCAGAGAATGGTGGTAGTGAATCTTTAGGGTTAGTTAGATTTAGGGTTCAGGTTAGAGTTAGGGTTAGGGCTGGACTAAGCTGCCAAATATTGCATCATACCCACTGCAATGATCATAAAGAAAGAACAATCCAGACAAAGCAGTGCTTTGTGCTGGCAATGGCTTGGCCCTGAACTAGGTTCTCAATGCCCGAAACATTGAGAACAGTCACGAATTGATGGACTGCACCACTGGGCACAAGGTAGGGTGTAATTTCCAATTCTTTGCATCACATGTGCCATGGACCTATCAAAAACATAATCAGTACACACTGTAAATAAGTACTAATAAAATATGACAATTTATAAGCAAAACACACAGCAAGAAAATCCACTTCTGATATGTGGGTATAAAAGCACAACTGATGAAAAACCTCATGCAGGAAGGACACACTCTACCTGGCCAGCACTGAGTCCTTCATGCACATGCAAACCTGACATTCAAAGCATCAGCTGTCCTCAAACTAAGACCTCACTAATGGAATTTTTTGGCCAACCTTACTATCATGGCAACTGCACTTTTATACTTTGCTCTATGCAAAACTTAACAGAGATACATAGAGATCTCACTGTATGCTGACTACCCAAGATGCCCAGAAGCAGCTCACTTGGGAAGACAAGTAAACCCATACTGCCAAAAGCTGGTGACGACTAAGTCATGGAACAGAAAGTGAAAACAAAATGCAGGCAAATCTTCTGGAGGAGCCCTCAGTTGGGCTCCCAAGTCCAGCCTTTGTAGCTCTGCTCAGACTGCTGATTTCTAGCAGAGTGAACAAAATAGCTGTCTCCTCTCTGGCCTCAGGATACAGGTTCAGAAGTGGGTGTAAGACTTACAGCTGGATGTGCCCCTTGTCTTTCTATATTTTCTGTCTTGGAAGAGAAATACCCTTGTCTTCCTCTACTTTCCTGCCCAGCCTGCCCAAAGGAGGTTCAAAGGCTGAGGACTGCTTTCATTGCATTCCATAGGTTACAGTATGTTGTATCTGTGTTTTCATTGTATTCTAATATTGTTTTGTTTGCCCTTTAATTTCATCTGTAACACAATGGTTATTCAGAAAGTTGTTATTTAATTTCCATGTATTTGAAGGCTTTGCACTTTTTTGCCATTGATTTCCAATTTTATTGAGATATGGTCTGATATTATGCATGGGACAATTTTGTTCCTTTTGCATTTAGTTAAGCATGCTGTATTGGTTAATATATAATCTATTTTGGAGAAGGTCCCATGTAGAGCTAAGAAGAATGTGTATTCTAATATAACTTATGATGTGGTTGGGTGGAACACTCTGTAAACATCCTTCAAGACCATTTGCTCACAGGTATTATTCAGTGCTGTTATTTCTTTGCTGACTTTTTGTCTCGTTGGTCTATCTCTAACAGTGGGGTGTTAAAGTCTCCTATTGCAATTATGTACTTGTGTTTGGTTTTTCATGTGCATTAGTATTTGCCTTATATAGTTGGGTGCTCCTGTATTTGGTGCATATATATTTGTAATTCTTCCTTTTGCAGTTTCTCACTTACTCGTATGTAGTTGCCTTCTTTATCTCCTTTAAACATTTTAGGTTTAAAGTTCACATTTTCCACAAACACAATAGCTACCCTGCTTTTTTCTGGGTTCCTGTTTCATGGAAAATTGTTTTCCATCCTTTGTCTTTTAATCTATGAATTTTGAGTAGGATATGTTTGTTGTATACAGCATATTGAAGGGTCCTGTTTCTTGATCCATTCTGTCAACCTGTTTCTTTTTATAGGTGAGTTATGCCAATCTACCTTTATGGATATCACTGATATATACTGGCATGACTTTGCCATGTTGGCTTCTTGTTGTTGATTTCCTGATTTTCTCCCTTGTTCAATTTCTTGCCCAGCCTGGTCATGTCTTTCTGTTGTTCTGGAGATTGTGGTCATTTTTATCTCTATCTAGCATGTCTTTCAGTAATCCTTCTAGGGTTGGTTTGGTCGACATGAATTTCTTCAGTTGTTCTTTGTCATCAAAGTATCTTGTTTCTCCATTAAATTTGAAAGTCACTTTTTCTTGGTACATCAGTCTAGGTTGAAAGTTGTTTTCTGTTAGGGCTTGAAATTGTTCACTCCAAGCCCATCTTAACCTGAAGGTTTGTGCTGAAAAGTTTGCCTTAATAGTAATCATAGTCTTTCCTGGACAGGTGAGTTGTGTCTTTTTTCTAACAGTTTTAGTATTCTCTTTTTAAGCTGTATGTCTGGGATCTTAAAGATTATATGTTTGACAATAGACTTATGTTTGTTGTGACTGTTTTGCACTTTGTGTGTCTCACTTTTTTGTATATCAGAATTTTCTTCATGTTTGGAAATCTTTCTGTTATTTTTTATGGGAATAGCTCAGTTATGTCATTTGCATTGACTCCTGCATCTTCACTGATGTCTATTAGACTTACATTGCTTCTCTTGGCATCATGTTGAAGCTGCTGGATTGTCATTTCATGATGCTTTGCTATTTTTATATGCTCTACACTTCCATGATCACTCCCTGCAATACGGTCCTCAAATTATGAAATTCTATCCTCTGCTTCATTTAAATGGTTTTGCCAGCTTTCAATATTTTTTGTTGCTTGAATATCTCTTTGCATATGTTTCATAGATTCTGCTTGTTTTCTAAATTTTTCATTCATAGTTTCAATTTACCATACTCCTGTATTTTTTGTTTTATCTGTTTCTTCTCTAGCTATGTTGAGAAACATGTTTAGTACAGTTTTTACATCTGTTATTTCTTTACATGAGACATTATTTCTAGTTTGATTTCCTCTATAGCTTCATGGATCTGTTTCTTTATTCATTTGCTATTTTTGAAGTTTCTGATTTATGACTTTTAAAGTCCTCTATTTCAATGTCAGTTGGTCTTGCTCCTGATGGACTAGATGTTTGAGATTGCATTTTGCCTTTTCTTTTTGTCATTTTCCCATAGGTATTATATCCATGGTGGGACTGTTTCACTGACATTTTGCTTTAGCTCTTTCGGCTGCTACCATATTCCAAAGCTGTCTAGATTGTACACATGTATTATGGCTAGAGAGGAACAGTCCCCTGAGTCCCTCTTCTTGGGCTAGGGGCTCCTCTACCTCCATCTTCTGTCAAGTCATAGGCCTGTCACGCAATACCAGGGAACTCTCACAAGAACTGTCCTAGCTATGGGGCCTTAACTTCAGGAGAAGTCAATACTCCCTGGGTCATGCAATGTGATTTCCACAGGAGCCAGCTGTGATTCCAAGTCCTCCAGTGGACTCACAATTCTATCACTTCTAAGGCCTTCAACATGCCCTTGGCCATCACATGAACACTTTCCAGTTTCTACATGCCTCCTATCATTGTCAATTATCAGGTAAGTGAATATTCATCCCACAAGAGAAACCATGTTGATGTTTTGAAGAACACAAAGGAGACTTTCATTTTTGTTCAAAACACACTGGTATTCGTGAGGAAGTGCACGAAGCAAATTTCTTCTGTCTTGCTGTGGTACATTCACTTCAGATACCATTTTGGCAGTTAATTTCAGGTTAACACATCTGACTGTCTTAGGATTCTGTGCGTACAATCCTCTATGTCATGAAGAGAATTTTATAAGATATTCACTTGAACTTTGTTTCCAACAACTGAAAATTGCAATGTGAATATACAATAACATTTGAATGAATAAACAAACCACACCAAACCATGAAGTGAGAACCTACTAAAGAAAATCCATAGGAAAACACTGTACAGTAATCTCACTGTACATAATCATTAATGATTATGATTGGTGAAAGAAGGCCAAGAGGTCAAATTCTGTCCACTCATTACATACATTTTCAAAATATGACGAGACACGTGTGATAGAAGACAGGTCAGATCATATAAGAGATAAACTGTGTTGTCTCAGAGTTGCTGTGTATCAGGAATCCAGGATGTTTTGCTGGGTCTGCTACCAACATATCTTTGTGAAGACAGGCTCAGGAGAGATGGCACTAGGGCAAAATTTGCTCTCAGGCTCTGTCCCTTGTTACAGGCAGGACCCAAGGCAAAAGCCTGATTCCTTTTGGACTGTTTTCCCTTTTCTCACTCAAAGCTCATCAGCCTCTCCTCTTGCAAGCTTCAGAGACAGCAGTGACTTCCCCACAGCCAGAGATCCAGAGAGGGAGAAAAATAAATACTAAAATATAAGAGAGAACATAAGAGGGAAAGAACAGAAGATGTATAACAGTTATTTTAATGCGTGAACCTTAGTATTCGCATCACATCATGTCTGCCATTGTCAGTTATTTAACAGTGAGTCAGGAGCTGGGGAGAGAGCTCAGCATAGTGTACTTGCTTACCATGCATAAGGCCCTGGGCTCAATTTCAGGACTGCTAATGCAAAATAACAACACTAATAATAGTAATAATAAAAATAATCCACTAAGTGAGGCCAATAATGTAGGGAATGGGCTACTCAGCTTTTTGCATGAGAAGGTCTGCTGTCAGCTATTGTGTAGGAGTTAGGTCATAGGAGTGCTAATTTGCAAAGGTGTGAGAGTAGAAGCAATGTCAGAAGATTTGCGGTGCAACTCCATCCACAGTGCTTTCATAGCCTGTTTGAGTTCCTCACTCGACGCCATAGCACCAGTACATAGCAGAGATTGTGATGCTTAGGGAACATAAAGATGATTGAATTGAAGAACGTCTAACCCCTCACAATGCCTCCAGGGAATATGTCCAGGAGGTCAGTGTCATTTCTACCACCAGGCAGCACTGTATTCCACGTTCATCGCACCCATTCCTGGATTTAACCTCTAATTCTGTATACTATGTACACAAGACACCAGCTAACAGGCATTACAATTGTCATCTCAGACTGGTGATAATGTCCCTAGGAAGTAGATGCCAGGATGACCTCTATAGTGCATGGGGACACTCTGTGAAAGGCCTGAGGGAGGGTGTCTTGTCTAGGTTTACGTAGGAAGACAAGAGGAGGATTTGGGTCTAAACTCAGATCTTTCTCCTCAGAGCTGTGACCCTGTCAGCACTGCTGGTTTTTCTTAGCCTTGGAGAAGCCTTGCCTCCTACCATGGATCTGTCACTTGGGTGAAGCTGTTCTGTTCATTGTGAAGGACACCAGAGAGTCGTTCTATGGGCTTCCAAGGTATCCAGAGCAGGAATCTCTGGGTGATACCATAGGACACAGGTTCACACAGACATCATAAAAGGAGCTGGTGTGTGCCTTTAACCAGCAATTTACTAGACTGTGACCATGATGCAATGACTAGTCCAAATGTAGCCACTGTTCTCTTGTGATTCCATGTTATCCAGGACACAAGTCCCTCTAAAGAACAGATCAGGTTCTACCCACATTACTGTGAATTTGCCTAACTTCCTGGCCTCTGTAAATGTGAACACATAATAGGGGGAGGGGTGCCCCCAGAAGGCACACAGAATGGAAGGATGCATCCCGATATGAAGTGAAGAGGAAGGAATAGCAGGCAGAACACACTCCCTCTGATCACTCACTTCACAGATATTTACAGTGCGCAAACCCTGTAGAGTAAGCACAAGTAGATTAACACTGCAGACACCATTCTCTTTCTCACAGACAACACCACGAGGGTGGGAAAGGAAGATGGATTTCATGCTTTCCTAAAGAACGGAGGCCAGGTGGTCACAGCACTTTTAGGGACCACGATCAGCAGGGGAAGGCTTCTTGGACCAGCACTGTCTCATTCAAGGCAGAGAGAAGGCTGGGCTGGGCTGTCTGTAATTGGAGCACGAGGCTGGTGTCAAATTCTACAAGATGTCCCAGCTGAATTGGACCAAACTTAGCTCACTGAACCTGAGCACTGCTTTCAGAAGATTTTGGCTTTGGCCTGTGAGCCTTTGGGGAGTGCATGGAACACTTGAAAAGGAAAAAGACTGCCAGTATTGGGACCTCCTGCAACCCTGAGGCATGCAGAAATGAGTTGGTCAAAGCTAAATGAGAAACTTTGCTGGGGTGGATTTGTGTACAGAGTTATCTGTGACAGGCATTGGGAAGTTCTGGGGCCTGCAAGGAGCAAGGACAGTTGGTGATTGTTGTCCTTCTGCTGATGCAGGGCTGGTACCTGACTAACCTCAAGTCCAAATTGCAGAGCTTTGGTCATCTGCACCTCCAGTGACTTCACTAGCTCTAGGATCAAAGTGAAAACTAAGGTCAGGCACCCTGTCTTAAAGAATTCCATAACTGGCACTTTTACCACACCATGACAGGTGTCTTGAACTCTACTTAGGAGCAAGTCCTGCAAAGCACCTGCTTTTCCCTTCCCATCCCCTTGAAACCCCTCTGCTTGTATTTCTTTCAGTTTTGATGTTTACTCCTATGTCTATAATTATTCTCAACATCAAATTCTAAGGTAATTTTAATTAAAAGTTAAGATATCATGCATTTCAACATATTCAATTCAGTAGCACGTCATCACATCACTAATAGTACAATTTCCACATCCATTGAGTTCCAGCACTCTGCTCAGTTTGGGAACTTCCATATCCTTGTTCTCTCTTGCTACTCCCCACCCACTCTGACATTTTTGCCCTCTAATTTAGTACTGTGGGTCTTTAATATTCATACATCAGATTATGTTGGCCAAATATTCCTAGAAGAGACTGGCTGCTATTGCTCTTCAATAGAAGAGAAAATCCCAGATAGACCAAAGTGTACAGATAAAATGTGAAGACTATTGTTTATCTACTCATCTTTTCATGTTGGAAAAGTTTTCCCATGATCTCAGTGGTACAAGGGAGACAGAAAGATCTGATTCTTTACATTTGAAAAACA
Source organism: Cavia porcellus (assembly GCF_034190915.1). NCBI lineage: Eukaryota > Metazoa > Chordata > Mammalia > Rodentia > Caviidae > Cavia > Cavia porcellus. The sequence goes on from NW_026947529.1 coordinate 4,896,783, forward strand.
GAACCAAGAATAATGTAGAATCCACAATAAGAAATCTTTGCTTACAAGCAGCAGGCAGACAAATAGTTTGTATTAGAAGTGACAAAGAGGTGTAATGAGTGCATTCTGTGAGAGATGAAAAATTCTTGTAATTCAAAAGAGAATCACCACATGTAAACAAATGTAGAAAATGCTGAGCTTCCCAAAGCTGATTCACGCAAGCACACATCCCTGACATTTGCTGTGTCCCCATCTGATGGCAGGTTTTAAGGTAAGTGCTGAACATCACTAGGGAGAACATGGTGTGCAGAGAAGAGCCCTGTCCAGTAGCTCCCATCACAGCTCTACACAGGTGTCCCCAGACCTTGCAATGCTCACAATAGAGATTTATCCCCCACAGAGATCCGCATAACTTTTCAAGCTTTCTGTTTAAGACTGTGGTTCACAGCACTGTTTGAAGCAGAAGGAAACTGGGAGCCTTGCTACACTCCACATAGAGAGTTCAAGGGATTAGAGTGGGTCACGAGAACCAGGGAAAGCTGCAGAGGTGCTGAGTTCAGTCTCTGTGTCCACAAGGAAAGAGGAAAAGGAATCTGATCACGAAGTAATACACTGATGAGAGAAGGATGTGTGCATGAAAGATCTTGGTTTTGAAAATGAAATGTCTCTGACATCAATGTGTGTTCACACACAGACATGTAAGAATCTATGGCCAAGATTGATGTCTCAGCAGTGTACTTACTTATGCAAACCCTGACTCAAAATAAAAAAGAAATTTGAAAACAGAATTTACTGTAGTTCAGTGCACGGGCCTGCATTCAATTCCCAGAATTGAGTTAAGGAAAAAAATTGGGAGCAAGATGAAGGGCTGCAGAACACCAACACCTTGTCTTTCTGGAGAGCAGTGTGCCCCAAGCAGCTTGAGCCTCCACATCTTTCTTGGGCACTTTGATTTTAAAGAATAATCAGTTCCATGAGGGATGGGGAAAGGAGGATTTTCATCCAAGATTACAAAGTCTCATTAACAATGGAGAAGAAATTTTCAATGATTACTAAACTGCCTGGTGACCACAGTTAATAAGAAGGATAGCTTTCAAAACTGCTAAACAATGGGATTTGCAGTTGTAGTCACTGTGAAAGTATTTGTAGGTTAGTAAGGTGGTAGACACGTGGTAGACACATTAACTGGATTGATTCTTTCTACAAAGCAGACATAGATCAAAAGCACATGTTACCCCACAAACATTCATAATTATTGTGAAATACCAAAGGAAGATATCCTATACCTGTACTCCCAGCACTCAGGGAGAGTAAGGAAGGAGGACCACAAGTTTAAACCCAACTTGGAGAGCTGAGTAAATTATTTAGAGATTATCGCAAAATTTTTAAGAAAAAACGACAAATTTTTAAAATGCATGGGCATATAGCTCATACAGAAATCCCTGTGATCATTGAACACAGTGTATTAACCACTGTTCTGTTATGAAAAAAATTAATCTATTTATAAAAGTATTTTCATACTTTATTAATATCTACCTGTGCTACATTAAAATAAAAAAGAAGAAAAAATTGTTTGTTTGTTTGTTTTATTTTCCTTTGAGACAAGGTATTGCTATGTACTGCAGGCTGACCTTGACTCAAGTATTTCAGGCTAGCCTTGAACTCCCTGTGATCCTCGTGTCTAACCCTCCCATGTGCTGGGATTACAGGCATGCACCACCATGCCTTGCAAGAAAGTGTTTTTTTTTTTAATTGTCAAGAGGATAAAACCAAATGAAGTAAAACAGAATAGAGTCAATCAAAACAAAAGGATGATCATAGTACATCAGTTAAAAATAAAATCCAACAGTAAGTTGTGTGGCCTCTCAGCTGGTACAGAAAATGACTCAACACCTTGCTGAACTCCAAATTTCTCCATATAATTGGGCAAATATCTAAATATTGCAAGGTGTCTATTGTTAACTTGTCTTGTCTAAGAAGCAATTCATATCAAGTACCAGGGAAAGAACACAGAACTTTGATTTACTATTTCCAATGTGTGGAATTTATCCCAAGAAAAAAGATATATGCTCAACGCAGTTTTTCTAAGAGGAACTAGACTTGTGTACATGGTCAATAACAGGATAATTAAGTAAAACTCTACTTATGCATATAATATAAATATTCAACACTACGCAAATACACAAATGATGTGAGCAGAACTGGGGAGTATGGTTAGAGACAGCCGAATGCGGACAAGATGGGTATTCTACAGCAGGTTCAACAATGTGGGTGAATTTTTTTTTTGTGGATTTAAATTTTTAAACTGCTGATCACACTTTCTCATCCCTCAAAGCCCCATGCCACATTGAGACTCCTCACAAAGTTTAAACACCCAAGAGACACCAATATTAAAACAAGCAGAAAGCCCTTATGAATGAAATGGACTGGAGACACAGCATGTGCAGGTAGAATAATAACCGCTATCTTACTATAACATCTAGGTCCTCTCTTAGTCTGCAGGGAGGAGCTCCAAGTGGAATAAAATCATCCTATTGGGGTAAATGTATGCGGCTCAGCAGGGCCAGGCTCACTGAGAGCAGAGGCCATGTGAGACCCCCCAGCCGCCCTGCCCACAGGTCCCACAACAGGGCTGGGCTCCCAACAGCACCTGGGGAGGGGCAAGGATCCCAGGCACCATGCCAGGCCTGGCCATGCGGACCCCGACAGAGAGGAGGGAGGAAAGGAGGGCCCTGAAGACCTGAGGCTAGGTCGCCCCAGTGCCGCGCCCCCTGCCTCCCTGGAAACCCAACCAAGGGCACCTGCGCCGCTAACATTGGGCCCACCAGGCCGCGCCGCCACTCAACACTGGCTGCTGCCCACCTACCTGGCCCAGACCTCAGTCCCAGCCCAGCCACGGCCTAGGACGAGGAAGAGTGCTCAGGTCTCCAGAAGGGGTCAATAGTGGCATAATGGCCACTCCGTGCATCCCCTGTGAAGCGAGGCTGGGGGCGGGGCGGGACTGAGTGGGATACGGAGGCCAGTGGCTAGGGACCGTCCTCAGGCGCGGGCCGGGTGGAATGTAATCTTTGCTCGCGGCCAGGGGGTGGGGCCAAGCGATGTGAGTGGTGGGGACAGAAGCTGGGACCCATGGAGGTGCAGAGCCCTCCAGGAGGCAAGAATGAGGCGGTGGGCGTGGCAGTGGGGGTTAGGGTTTCTCTGATGCTGGGTGGAGCTTCTGCGAGACTGAGCCCCAGGCCTGCTATGAGAGGAAGCAGAGGAGTGGCCTGAGTCTGAGGCTTGGAATTTATAGATGTCTGGACTCAAATCTTCCCGGGCCTGACACCTTAGGTACATTGCTTCTCTTCTGAGAGCCTCAATTTAAACTATTCTTATTCTAGTATTATTTTGCTTTGAAATATTGTGTGGTTTTTTCCTATTAAAAAAACAAACTGTGATGAATGGCAATACTCATCTCTTGGCACTGTTGTGAAGATCCAATGAAAACCCTGCAGAGCTCTTCCCATGGTTCCTACCATATAGCAAGTGCTCAGATGCCATTTTTATTTGCGTTTTTGCCCTTCTTTTATTACAGAGGAATGAGTGCTTTCGGTATCTGTCCTCTGATGTCTTCATAACTTAAAAATATGTTTACATGTTAATATAGCACACTAACAAGTATATGTAACACTTTCAGGTATAAGATCAGGGCCTCTCTGAGGTGCTTTACATATGTTAATTCTTACAAGAGTAGGGGTTAGGAATTATTTTCATTTTCATAGCTGTGTGAGCCAAGACACCAACATTTAATACCTTTTCCATTGACAAATGTGTGGACAGAATTTTAACCCAGCGGGCCTAATACCAACACCTCCGTTAACTAACCCATACTTGTCACAGTATGCTACAGTTCTTCATTGGATTTTTCACATGAGTGAGGCATGAAATTGTTAATGGGAGGTTGCACAGGTAGCTAGAGGCAGTTTGTGTCAGGGTTCACTGAAGGATCAGATTTAATTTGTGTGTGTGTGTGTGTGTGTGTGTGTGTGTGACACATAAAGTAGGATTATAACATATGATTAGAATGGCCTTCTGCAGAGTTATGGGGAGAGCACAATAGGGCCATGTTCTCCTTGAAGATGCAGGAGAATTGGCTGAAGGTAACATGGACTGTTCGTGGGCACTGTGTGAACATTTGTTTCCCTGCTTTGAGAACTCAAGGAAGATTTTCTGGGGTGACGTCCAAAGGTCAGAGAATGTACATGTTCAAGACATCAGCAACAGTGGTAGTCAGTGTGGAGCAGAGCAGAGAACCACTGTTTTTGTTGTGTAATTCTTACAGTTTGCTATCTCATATTTACATTCTTATACAGTGCTCTAAGCAGTCCATGGTGGCCAGGAAGCAGAATAGAGGGACAGCACCAGTGAGGAAGAAGCCAGAGACCAGATGGAGTACCTAAGGTCATTCCTCCATGACCCCTACAGATGAGCCCAGAAGTACACTTTACTAATCCCTTGGACAGCTCTCAAGCCCATCAATTGACAATGAAGTCAATCATCACATAGCAGAAGTTTTGTGATGTTAAAATTATAGGTGATTTACATATGTGTGTGTGTGTATATATATAGTATTTTGGGTTTTTTCCACCTTTAAAATTCTATCCAATGTCAAAAAATGCTGAATTTTATGTAATAGAAACAAACTTTCCTTAGATAAATTTTATAAAATGAACTGAAAAAGACTGAAAAATAAATGAACAAGAGCTTAAAAAAGAACAGGGTTTAAAAATACTCACAGGAAGAGCCAGAAATCTTTTCTCTGCTTTGAACAAATACTTGAAACACAGTTAAACAATTTCTGAGTTAAACAAGCAATACCTGAAATATTCAACTGCACACTGAGCATCTTCCCCTTGGAAATCAGTGCTACAGCTATACAAACAGAAGAATGACTACAGCAATTTTATTTTTGAGCTCAAAACTGGAAACACCAAGAAGGGCCTCAGCTGATGGACACATGAGGATCTGTGGTTCATCCACACAATGGGATGTGATGGCTCAGCCACTGACAAGGAGCAGCACTTGGGAAACCTAACATGGTTATGAGGATTGAATAAACCCTACAAGCTCCCCCCAAAACAAAAACAAAAACCTTCTGCATCCTGTGTGGTTACAGAACTGTCACCTCTAGAAAGTACACAGTGTTTCCCAAAGACAAAAAGCAGACACATTGCTTAGGATGGAAGGAAGCAATTATAAGGAGCCATAAGTAAAATATGAAGGTCACGTATACATGACCACTTTGGTGATGATTTTCAAGGGACTCATGTATGAAAAGATTCCTAGAGGATTTTTTGTTTGTTTTTAGTTTCAGTTTTGTTTATTTTTGGTACCAGGAACCAAATTCAGGACCCTGTGCTTGCCAGGGAGCACTTTGCCACTGAGATATATCCCGGGCCCATGTCAAGTTTCATCCAATTTTGTATTTAAACCTGTTAGTTCACTGTAGGTCAATTATAATGAAATAAAATTGCTTTTAAAACACTTCTCATCTGAGCAACCCACAAAAGCTTTATTTACTTATAGATTTACTGACAAGCAATTTTGACTTTTTACAGATTTATCTCTAAGCAGTATTGTTTATTTATAGATTATTTTATATGAACTCTGTTTATTTATAGATTTATTTAATTTTGCTGTGCTGAAGATTGAATCCAGTGCCTTGGTCCATTTATCATAATTTATTCCCAGACAGGGCCTTGCTAAGTTGCTAAGTTGTTTACATTGGGCTGGAATTTTATTACATTTATTGGCATTTTTGTATACTTAAGTATAACAAAGGCAATTAAATTGAGTAATCTCAAGTAAATCAATAAATACAGCTTAACAAACAGTAGCTGGGTGTGATGGTACATTAGTGTAATCCTGGCACTTAGGAAGCACAGACAGGAGGATTGTTGCAAGTTCTAGGTCAGCCTAATTTACATAGTGAATTGAAGGCCAGCCTCAACTACACAGGGAGAGTCTTAAAAAATAAATTAATAAAATAAAATAAGATAAACCCTGGACTAAGGCAAGGAATTATCTTCTAGTCCAAAGCATGGGCATCTTCAGAGGATTTACTTTTGAAAGTGTTATGGTTTGTATCTGGGTGTCCCCACCAAAGCCTCATGAAGTCACAGAGCCAGATAAACCTAGCATCTGTGATTGGTTCATTGTTTAGTGCTGTGATTGGTGATGAAAGTGCTTCACCTTTCCGGGGTTTGAATTATCGGAGTAAAAGAGGTCTCACCAGTTCGTTTTGTGAGAGAAGTGAGAAAGTCTTGTAATTCAAAAGGAAATCACCACCTGTGGCCAACAGGTGCAGAAAACATTCAGCCTCCCAAAGTTGATTCACCCAGGCACAAATCACTGAGATGTGCTGTGTCCCCATCCAATGGCACATTTTAAGGCAGGAGCTCAACAGCAATGAAGATAACATGGGAGACAGAGCAGAGTCCTGGCCCATAGCTCCCATCACAGCTATGTAGAGAACCGTCATTAGACCTCACAGGACTAAGAAGAGAGATTTCTCCAACAGAGAATGCTACACAAATTTTCAAGATTTCTTTTCAAGAGTTTGATTCACAGTACTGTTTGAAGCAGTAAGGAACTGGGACCCTCCCTAGCCTTCATGTAGAGCATGAACAGGAGAGCTGTTTGGGGAATGCCATGCATGATTGTTGGAGGGAACTCTGGCCAGGGCCATAGAGGTGCAGGTCTAGGGGTGAAAAACTCATAGCACAGCAAGCTTTTTCATGTTCTAACCAGTGGGCTGGGAGTCTACACTGCAAACCAGTTCTTCCCAACACCAGGGACAACACCAAGCAAGGGCATTTGGATGCCAGAGTGGCCAGTCATGTGAAGGGCAGCCCTGACTGACACAGCTGAGTAGAGTTTTCCTCTGGAGCTGAACCCCCAGCAGGTCCACCTCACTTCCTTTTCAGGTCTGTCAGCAAGGACATCACACAGGAGCACGGCAACACAATTGAAGTTTGCTCAAACTAAATCATTTAGCTTCCTTTTGAAGAAATGATTGAAAATACGCAAGTCTGAGAAAAACAAGGCTGAGAACAGCATTCTGCATATTGTGTAAATAAACTGATCCTTTACAAGTCATGGAAATAATGCCTGTGTGTGAGTCTGCAATGGCAGAGGTGTGAAACCTCATGGATGCAGATTTCACAATTGCAAAAGAATAACTCCAAATAAATGCTACATGGACATGACTTCCCTTTGGGACTGCACTACAGCAACCTAGATTTACTGAGCCACCTCAGTAAACCCAAGGCAAAACCCACCAGACAATTACATCACCCAAATGGGAGAGTTCGGCAGCTCTGCTCCCTGCTTGATGCTGCTGCTGGTTGACAATTTCAAGGTGTTTCTATCTGCACAAGCCATCTCTGACCCTTAGCTCATGATTACCTGGGTGTGGATCAGACTATGTCTTTACATAAAACCCCACCATGATTTCAGGATGGGTAGCAGTCTCTTGTTTACTGGAAATTATTTTTGAAGTTTGGGTGTAAGAATCCTTAGACCATGTGCTTAGCAAGTTGAGGGGAAATGAGATTGTTTGAAGCAAATGTAGGAAACTCATTTGTCAGTGGCAGATTCAGTTTGTATTGAAGCCCATATGTTATGGGTAAACAGGCATGAGTCAGGGATTGCTGTACAAAATGCTGGAAAGCACAGCACTGTGCCCAAGTTCAGTTTCTGCTTTGCTTCCCTCATTCTACCAAACTTGAGAGTCGATTCTCAGCATTCAAGCACATAGGGTTTGAACTAGAGTAGAAATCTTTAAAAACTTCTGTTAACTGGGGAGTGAAAAGACAAAGAAATGCTTTTTGTCAAAATGCAGTTCTAAATATATGCTTTAAAAAAAGAAGCCAGAAAAAATAACAACAAAGAGAAATGTAATGACAATATTGTGATTTGTTCCAGTGGCACTGCCTCAGTCTCAAAGACAGGAGCAAAGTTTGCAGAGTAAAAGGGTCACTGAAGACAGTGGTCTTCGTCGTCTTCATCCCCAGAGGTGCAGATTAGGTGCCCTGCCCACTAATCCAGATGAATTCAGGATAGACCTGAATCCAGGTGGAGGCTGAGACCAGGACCCAGAAACTGAGGCCCCTGGGGCTGAGGAATCAGAGGTTTTGCTGCATCCTGGATGCTCTGCCTTTCCTTGCCTGAAGGGCTGCAGCATGGATGAGGTGGGGGAAACGGGTGTAAGGCAGGCAGTGCTAGGCTCCTGTGCAAGCTGCACATTCCCTGTGATGCCTGAAAGCAGGAAGATTCAGGACTTCCTTGCTGGAAAAATAGACACTGAAGCAAATCTGTTGTTGTCCTATGGCAGTAGCAGGCACAGGTCAGCATGGTGGCTTTTATGTTAGGAAGGGCAGGGACACCCACCACAGCAGGATCCTCATGGCTTTATGTGTTGGAATTTTTAGAAGTTAGTCGTGAGCAATGTGTTGGCTTGCTGAATACCAAGTCTTCTTATTTTATATTTACAGTGATATTTGAAGTGTCTGTATTGTGCATAACTTTCAGTATATATAATGAAATAAAATCATCCATTTTCACATACCTATTCAAGAAATTAGCCACAATTAAATATTAACTGATTTGAATAAAAGGAATATTGAATTGAACACTACAAATAATGCAATGGAATAGAAAAATGGAAAAAACACTAAAAAGGCTTCCTCCCAGGTTCAGTGCTCTGCTCTCCAGGAGCTCCTCTCTTCTGTCCTCACCTGCTATTCAAGCCTGGGTCTCTTCATTGCTGAGTGGAGAGAGGGCCAGGCTATGAGCTCTTCTATCATCTCAGGTAGGATCCAGGACATGTCCTAGCACATGGCCTTCTTTCCGCATTTTCTGTGACTATAATTGTATAATTGACTCAGGAGCTCTGATGTGGTACGTTCATGGTTTCTAATTATCCACACTCATAACTCAGTAAGAAGAGATCATGGGTGTCTCTCAATCTCATTTTTTAGTGAGGCTATAGAAGTGGAATTTCCAGGTTAAATGTATATAAATAGAATTTCCTGATCATAAAATTCACACTAAAATGCTCCATAGAGTTGGAGCCTGAAGGGGAAGCCCAGGGCTCCTCAGATGTCTGTGGAAATTCAAAGTAGGAGGAAGATGGACCATGCAGATGTGGAGGACACCACAGCACATAGTAGTGTACCATGGGCAAGAAAGTCTCAGGTCCAGGACTCCTGATCTACCAGTCAGCTACTCAACAAACAGCATACACTGCATGCTAGATAAGAGAGGGCTGTTGTGGACCTGCTGTGCAAGCTCCTCCCTGCAGTCCTGAGGCCCCATGGCTCACTAAGGGGAACTCTGTACAAGAATATCAGCATGTTTCAGAGACTACCTTGATTGAATGTCTTCCACCCAGGTGAGATCTGAACTGCCACATGTGAATTCACCACAGCTGTGGAGCAAGACATTTGTTTTTTGGGAGAAGGTCAGGAGGTGTGGACACTGCAGACAGGTAATGGTACAAAGCCTGAAATAAGAGACCTGGACCTAGCCTGCCCCAGTGTCCTCCAGGAGTAACTGCACCCTGCAACATTGTGCTTTAAAAAACTAAATAACTTAACAGATTACTCACAAAAATATATACTGTAGGGGTAGTTTGAAGATACAAAAGTAAATTGCTATGTCCCTAAGTAAAATGTGACGTGATCCTTAATCAGTACATGATCTCCTATGTTGTCCCTGACCCACACCCTCAGAAGAAAACACACCATTTGACATAGCATTAACAAACACAGGCAGGGGCTGGGGATTTAGCTCAGCAGCATAAGCGCCTGCCTTGCAAACAGGCAGTCGTGAGTTTGATCCCTGACACTGATAAAAATGAAAAAGACAAACAAACAAACACAGGCAATGAGTCAACAATCATAACTGCTTAATAAGAACATCAAATGCCAGGATATGATAAAAGCCCTGCTGACTTGTATGAAGTGTATAGTAAAGCATAAATACTGGATCTGGCTATGTTGGGACTTAGGGAGCTGAACAAGAAAACAATTCTCCTGCCTTCCTGGCAAGCACCCCTGGTGCGTGCCAGGAGGAGAACAAATCAGCATCTCCTGTGAGCCTACTGGTGCATGGACTGTGAGCCGTACATCTCACTTGCCCAGCCTTGGTTAGCAAGGAGAGGCAGAATTCTGAGCATCTCAGGAAGATGACTGTGTGCAATATAGGAAATATGGGGGATTTCGTTCTATCTTGTGTTTGAAAACAAATGTTGTCTTTAATTTTTTGCTGTGTTCTGATTAAATGTTTGCTCTATTCAATATTATCTTTTGACTGGTTTTAAAATGTTCTGTGTTTGTTTAGATTTCACTAAAACTAATTGAATGGAAACCAATTGTGAAGATAATAAGATATACTATGGTGCCTATTACTGTTATCATGGACCCTGCTGTGAAGTTCTGTACCAATTTCACTGCATTGTCTCGATTTGCTTCGTTCTGTTTGCTCTGTTGTATTTTACTATCTTCAAAATAAAATTTTGAAAAAGAATAAATACTAATCATTTTTCATGTTTTTCAAGGGAAGGGAACCACCACGAATTTCTTTTAGATGACAAAGTCACCCTGATAACAAAGCCAGACTATAATGCATTAAAAAAATGGTAATGCTCTAATGGCCAATACTCTTAATGAACATAAACAAAAATATTCAACTGAATGCTCATCAGCTAAATTCACCAGCACATGAAAATTTTAAATACCACAATGAACACTGGGTTCACCCTCAGTGGTGCTAGAATGGTTCCACTTGCACAAATCATTCAGTATGACTTGCCACATTCGCAGCATGAGGCACAGCTCACCCCTCAAGAGATTTGGAAAAATCACTTTGAGAAATTCAAAAGTTCACCATCCTTTCATTATAAGAACCATCCACACACCATGTGCAGGAGGAATGAATCTCAGCACAGCAAAGAGCAGACATGACAAGCCCATCACTGACATCATGCTCAGAGGCTGACAAGATGCAAGATTTGCCTCTCAGATCAGGAACAAGACCAAGCTTTGAACTCTTTTCAACACACTACTTCAAGTCCTACTCCTAGAATTTAGTCAACAATAAGAACCCAAAAGTTTACCAAATCAGAAAGGAAGAATAAGAGATGTCTCTGTTCCTGAGGAGACAACATTTCATATAAGAAACTTAAAACTCCACTGAAAAACTTTTAGAACAAATGCACAAATAACTTCACTTTCCAGGTACAATATCCATAAGTCATAGTCAATTCATATCTATGTGCTTCAAACAAACTGCAGCCCCAAATAGTAGGAACACCATTCATTTCATAACTCATCAAAAAGAGTTAATACTCATGTAAAATTTAAAGCAAACTCACCTGTTCTTGAAAAATTGTAGAAATTGAAGCTATGAGTGAAGTGGCACTAAGAGATGAAAAGACAGACTGTGATGGTGGATGGGAAGAATTCATGTGGTTATAATGTACATGCTACCCAGAGCAACCAGGTGTTTAAATGCCATTCCTGTCAAAATATCAGTGCCATTTTGGCACTGATAGAAAAAACAAAATTAAAATGCACAGGGAAGGACAAAGAGTCATCCTATAGCCATGGAAAAAACATTAAAGTTAGAGGCAACAAAAAACATAGTTTTCTGGTATATAATAAAGTGACAACAGTCAAAAGGGTCCTATACTGCAAGAACTGGACCACAGATTAAAAAGGCCAGCCCAGTAGAGGAAAACTCATACAGTCACCAGGAATTTGGTTTTGTTTCTCCTTTTCCTTCCCTTCCCTCATCTCCCCCTCCCCCTCCCGCTTTCCTTCATTTCCCTTTCCTTTAGTTTTCTTTCTTTTTCTTTTTCAGTTTTTGGTCAAGTTCTTCCTGTGTAGCTTTGGCCTAAGCTGAACTCAGAGTGTGATTCAGCCTTGTCTGGAACTCCCAGGGATTCTGCTGCCTCAGCCTCCTGAGTGCAGGCATTGCAGGCGTTTTCAACATTCCATGCTCAGCCAAAGAGGTTTTAACAACACTATGATAAAACCAGGTCTGGTGGAGTGTCTTGTAATGCCAGCAGTCTGGAAGGCTGAGGCAGCAACCTCAGAAATTTAAGGACAGCCTCAGCAATATAGCCACTTATCCAGAACCTGGATGAAAATAAAAAGAATTTTAAATGTGGAAAGCCATGGAGCTAAGTGCAAATCTCAGTATTCAATCCATAGAAACTGAATTCAAAACAAAAAAAACTTGGGAAATCCACAGTATGAAAAATAATATTTTATACTGTCCTGGCCTTCTGGAGGGTAGTGTGCCCCAAGTCCCATTAGCTTTCACACTTTTCATGTGGTTTGACTTCAAACAATCATCAAAATCCATGAGGGATAAAAAACAAAGAAACAAACAAAACAACAACAACAACAAAAAAAATGAGAATATGCTTCAAGGTAACCTCAATCCCAGTGCAGAAGGCATTTGCAGTGATATTCTGAAGCACATGATGACCACAGTTACAAAACAGAGAGTCTACTAACAGTGTTAATGGGATTTTCAATCGTACTTACTATGAAAAAATGGCCAGTTAGGAAGTTGGTATATAGCTTAACTAGATCCACTCTTTCTGCAAAGTGTCTAAAGATCAAAGACAAATATTTCATTCTATGAATGCAAAAAATTACTGCTGATTACCAACTCAAGATAATGTACATCTGCATTCCAGCACTCTGGGTAAGGGAGGGAGATTGAATAAGGAAAGGTTTAAGCCTGACCTGGGAAATTCACTATCTTAGTGAGATCAGGCCTTAAAATTTGTAAAAAGAGTAACACATTTTACAAATGTATGAAAATATAGATCATTAAGAAATCATTGTGCACAATACAGTATCCAGTGTTATTCTCTCATTATTCTTCTGTATTTTATCCTTTTACAGACTTAACAATAGCATCTTTTATGTGGACCTTATTAATATGTACTTGAGTTATATTAAAATAAGACAAGAACGTCTTTCCAAAAAGCAGTAATCCTTTGTTCAAATCCTACTTCCATATATAAAGTTAGTACAAAAGTAAAAAGAACCATCAAATTCTCTTTATATTATGCTCTCCAAATCCTGAGTGTAAATTCAGTAGCATATCTACATTCATCTCAGTTAAAAGGTCAAAAAAATTGAAACAGTTCAACTTCTTTGCAGTAGATCAATGTCTACCTCATGGTAAACCTAATGCTCAGTGTGCTGACTAAAGTACTGAGCTGAATCCAGCTCAGGCCAGGATTCAATGGCATACAGAGGTGCCCAGAGGTGCCCAGAGACAAGAGGAAGCCCAGAACACATATCCCTAGGCTCAACCACCAGCCACTCAGAGACACTGAGTCCAGGACTAGTTCAGATACAGGGAAGTTGTGTTCTCACTTGAGCAGCCCCATGGGACATGGCCACCTGTGTATTCAAGTCCTGGCCATGTGCAAGCACCTCAGTCTTGGTTTACAACACTGAACTGTGGGGTGCTGAGTGGATCCAGAGTGCAGGGTCACTGAGGATGAAATAGGGGCTCCATGGAAAGGGATTAGCTGTCACCTCGAGCCCAAGAAGACCTGCTAAGGAGGCTGTCCTGATTTACAGGGATGACCTTCCACCCACCTCACTGACACACACACATGGGGAAAACTGTTCTGTTCTTTGGAAAGGAGATAGGAGAGTCAATCTAGGGGTTTCAGGGTATGCTCAGGGCAGGAATTCTTAGGGATGGCAAAGTGTGCTTGGGCCACAGGTATCATTGCAAAGTGGGTGGGTGTCATCAAGCCAAAATCCACATGAAGACACCCTGTGTTAAGACACTTTTCTGAGTATTGTCCATGATCTTGTTACCAGAACAGGTGCAACCACTGCCCTTTTGACTTTTGATGTTCTTTGGAGGCCACAGAGTCAGCACTGGCAGCAGAACAGATATTGTTCACTTCAAGGAAGTCTTTCTGTGTCCAAGGCCTACCTTAGAAGAGGTTACAGACCATGTAGGAGAAGTTCTACTTAGACCAAGAGAACTGGGCAGCAGATCTTTGCCTGACCTTGACACTGCAGAAATGTGGGATACATATGGATAACTCCTCACTACTCAGATATTCATGGAGCACCAGCCTTGAGCCCTTGAGTGCAAAGACATTGTAGATATCATTCTTCACCTTTGTTGAGCTGACCTGCAGTGGGGAAGGGCAGGGAGAAACTGTGTCATGCTTCCCTAAAGAAGGGAGTGGTGTCATACCATTAAGCAAGGATTGCCTCCCATGGAGCATTCTGTCAGCCTCGCAGGGATCCCAAGGCCCACACTACCACACTGTAGTTGGGAGAGGGTGGGAGTAGACACTGAACTTGCTGGACTTGAGACCCATGTGTCCCTGCCTAAGGTAAACTGTGTAGGTAGTGTTAGAAGAGAGGCCAGACCCCTTGCTTTGCTACCTCCCTGTTAGGTCCAGGTCTGCATTTCCTGTCCTTGACTCCATGGTGGATCCCAAGGCCAAGCTTCTCATAGACCATCTGGAGCCTCCTAAGTCCCTGGAGCCTAAGTCACAGGGTAAGGAGCCCTGGGATGTGGGTTGTGTCTTTGAGAGAAGGAATGTGCTAGGGAACTCAGCAATGTGCCAAGATGATGGGAGACCCAGGAACATGATCACCTCAGTAGTCAGTGTGGGGATGCAAACTGGAAGGCTTTACTGGGGCTGTGTTCATGCACACAGCTGCCTCTGACAGGCAGTGGGAAGGTTTGGCCCTGAGAAATCCCTGGAAAGTCAGTGATGTTTTCTTCTCCTGAAACTGAAGAAGCAATTCCAGTGCATGCTGAATTTGCACCTGCAGAGCTTGTGCCAGCTCCACCTGAGGATCCCTCACCAGCTCTGTCCCCACAGCAAGAGCAGGCACATGTTTTCCTTTCTCCACCAGCTGCAGAGCTGGATCTCCTGGTGGATCCGCAGCAGGAGTCATCTCTTGACCTCTACCTGCAGGCAGCTCTTGACCTACTCCTGCAATTCCCCTCTCTTCCAGATTTAATTATTATTCTATTTATTATTATTTTATTCTGGGCTGCCAGTGATAGAATCATTGTAAATGAAATGTAAGAGTTTATTCTTATTTCAGTTGACGAGTTTGGTGCGATTTAGTGCATTCTCCATATTGTGAAACCTTCACCAGTGTCCTCTCCCAGAATATTTTCATCAACTTGCTACACAAATATATGTTCCTTCCTACTAGATCCTGGCCACCACTCATCCTATGTCCTTGTAATTTACCTGTCCTACCTTTTCCACATCACTGCAGTTATGTTTCTCCCCTGCCTTACCCTGCTATAAGTAACTGTTTAATCTCGCCTTGTCTGAGAAGGGAAAATCCAGACAGATTGTATCAATTTCTCATTCACGTATTCATGGACCCTTGACGGCATAGAAAAAGAATTCAGGAGTTTTTTGTAATTCTTAGGATTCTTTGTTTTCTTAATTACCTTCCTGGCTTTATAGAAATATACACATCAAAACTGCTCCACGTTTAATTACATGTAGATCATTTCATGTCTATTTCATATGAAGGAGACTAACACACTTTCTTTGGTTACAGAGCAGCACCATGGGAGTGTCACACCCATGTTTATACTTTAGATAATTCCAATGATAAATTATTAATTTTAACTTATGAGTGCTTAACACGAAAAAAATCACAAATGTAAAGTATTATAGTTGTAATACAACCGTTAAAATGTGAGGTACTGTGTGTTCCAAGGAAAGTCTGTAACCCAGTATAGAAACTGCAGTGTCACAGGCAGCATGTCCATTGAATTCCCCTGTGGTTTATTTCCATGCAATGTCATAAATATGGCTGCCTATGTCCTCTTCTCTGGACAGAGTAAATTTGCATAAAGTCTGGCTCAGCATGTCACCACCTATAAGTTTCAGTTCTTACCCAGTAGTTCAGTCAAAGAACAAGACACATGAACACAGCCCAATTAAGAATAATGAGGCCTTGTGTACATAAGAAAAGAAACATAATGGTCAAGGAGGCAAACAAGTGGGAGAAATGGGCACTGGGAAAGAGCACTGGCATCAGGTCCCAGGTTGTAAAAACCAGCCCAGAACTCAAATCCACCAGGCTCCTGGCCAGTCTGTGGTAGATGATGGGGAGCCAAGAGATCTCCATGACTCCTCAGGAGCTGGGGTGCAGTCTTCAATCACAGATCTGCTGTGTCATGGTGTAAACCCCTGCAGCCTTCACAGAGGCCAGCTGATTGGTTGCTTCACGCTATGAATGCTCCAGGCTGAAGTTATTCCCCCAAGTCCTGGCTGCCACTGGGGCCTGCGCAGCAGGAGAGGTTAGGTCACTGATTCAGCAGCCACTGGGTTTCCCACAAAGAAAAAGCTGAGCACGTGGATGCCCCAGTGTGAGCTAAGGTGTAGCTCCTGAATTTGATGGATGATAGAAAGTTTTCCCGTGGTCTTTGAACCAAGTAGGCATATAAAGTGTTACAGGCTTGGGGCAAGGCATCAGTGACATTGAGTGGTGAGTTCTAAGTTCAGGCCATGCTCTGCTCAATGGACTGCATGTGACAATGTGAGGCAATGTGAGGTAACCTGAAGATGATGGCCTTAGTATGGATGGTATCAAATTACAGGCAGGTGTGGATTGGGACAGTGCCCAGGTGAAGAGAACCCCATGTGACCCTCTAGTGCCTCACCGCCATGCATGCTAGAATCTCCACAGTAAAGTACTATGTGTGTTATTCCACTCCCAGTGGACATTTGAGAACCAGTGCCCAGAGAGGGACAATGCCAGGCCCAAGGCACAAGACATGGGCAGAGTGAAGAGGATAGGGGAGAAGTCCAAAGGAGAAAGACCTCCTAGCACAGGACCCAGCTCCCTCCCAAAGGCATTAGAAAAGCAGCCCCCCATCTCCTGGGACCTGAGCCTAAAACTTTGGGACTGATTTCAAACAGCATCCCAAGGGATACACACACGTGTGTGCACACACATACACACACACACACACACAAACACACAGTGATGCCATGGGCACCCATTGGGTTGCTCAGAGGAAAAGTGATTTGATTCATTCAATCTACATGCCTCAAATTCTCACCCTATTCCGGGGCTGAATGAGGCTGGCACCAACACAGAAAAGGACAATGTGTCACTGGCCACCCAGAAGCTGGAAGTCTGGAGGAGAATGACAAACGACTGCAGGATGTAGTGGAAGAGAAGACCCAGAACTATATCCCAATAAAGCAAGGGCATACAGAGGCCAAGGTCACTACATGGGGGCATCAGAACAGCCTCATTGAGATGGAACTGATG
The DNA here is from genome assembly GCF_034190915.1 of Cavia porcellus. NCBI lineage: Eukaryota > Metazoa > Chordata > Mammalia > Rodentia > Caviidae > Cavia > Cavia porcellus. The sequence continues at coordinate 4,914,122 of NW_026947529.1, forward strand.
CCTGAACCTGAGACATGTGGGTCCTAAAGTGGTATAGAGCTGAGTCTGTGTGGTAGAAGACAGAGTACCAAGCATTTAGAGATTCAAAGTCAACTTTTTTTAGTCAAGAAAGAGATGAGAAGAGAGAACAGAGGGCCTGGCGAGAATAAGTGAGGGGAGGAGTGGGTGAGGGACAGGGGTGGGGGCAGCACCTCACATCTGCTATAGTACATCACTGACCACTGATGAATGCATGGCTGCAAACTTAGATACAACAGGTAAACTTCAGTTCTCTCAGGTTCTATGGGTTAGGAATTCAGGAGGTGCTGCTGGGGGATCCACCATAGTTTCGCCTGATCAGGCTGCAGGATCAGTGGAAGCACATCTGTAACAGAATCTGTTCTCAGACTCTCTCTCTTACTAATAGGCAAGAACAAGGTTAGGATGGAGGTTTGATGTCTGCGCTGTCTCTTACCCTTCTTCTCTGCAAAGAGTCAGCCTCTCCTCAGGGAAGATGCAGAGATAGAGATATAGACAGGAAGAAAAAACAAAACAGAGAGAAAGTAAGGAAGAACAGAGGAGGGAGAGATTAAGAGTTTGGTTACAGGCATTTTATGTGCGGACCTTGATAGTCACATCCCATCACGTCTGCCATGTTCTGTTATTAAGAACAAGTAAGAAATTGGGGAGAGAGCTCAGGATAGAGCACTTGCCTACCATGCATGAGGACCTGGACTCAATTTCAGCCTGGTAATACAAAGCTGAACAAATTTCACTACCTGTGACCCACGGTCAAGGAGTGGGCTACTCAGGATGTCGCCATCAGAAGGTGAGCTCTCAGCAGTTAAGCATGCTGGCCATGGGTATAGTGACTCACACAGGTGTGAATGTAGGCACAGTGCTGGTAGATTTGGAGGTGTGTCTGCATCCATACTGCTTGCTTAGCCTGTGTGAGGTCCTAACTTGAGGCCACAGGACCAATACATAGAAGAAATTGAGATGCTTAGGGAACAAAATGATGACTGATCTGATGAACTTTTGCCCCCTCATGATGACACCAGGGAAACATGTCCAGGAGATGAGTGTCATTTACACCCCCATACAGAAAGATCTAGGCCTGTGTGCAATGTGTTCACCTCCCTCCCAACCTTTCATAGACTTCACCTTTAATTCTGTACAATGTGTACACATGACACCAGCCCACAAATTTAAAAGTGTCATCTCTCACCTATGATGATGTCCCTAGGAAGCAGACGCCAATATGACCTCCATAGCTCAGGGGGACACACTGGAAAGGACCTGAGAGGCATGGTGTCTTTTCTAAGTTGACAAGCGAGGTAGGAAGGAGGAGTTGTGTCTAAAACTAGGTCTTCTCAGACTGGGGACCCTGGCTTCATTGCAGTTTTTCCTTTCCCATGGGGAAACTTTGCCTCCTGCCAAGGATCCATCACTTGGGTGGAGCAGTTGTCTTCACTCTGAAGGACACTGGGCAAGTCATCCCATGTGTTTCCATGGTATCCAGAATAAGAATCTCTGGGGGATGCCAGATGACCCAGTTCCACACAGACATCATGGAGGGAGTTTGTGGGTGCTTTAAATGATCAGTGTACCAGGAATTGACCATGATGCAATGACAAGAGCAGATACAAACACTGGTCTCTTGTGCTTCCATGTTATGAAGGCCATGCAGTCACCCTGGAGAGCAGACCAGGTACTACCCACATTATGGTGAATGTGCCTAACTTCTTGGCCTCTGTACATATGGACATAAAATAGGGGAAAGTCACACAGAATGGGGTGATGCATCCATATATGAACTGAAGGTGCAGGAAAAGCAGGCAGGATGCACTCCCACTGTCCACTCACTTTTCAGATAGTTATAGAGCAGCACCCTGTGGAGCACCCATGATTAGAGTAACACTATAGACTCCACTTGTTTCTCACAGAGGCAATATGCCACAAGGGTGGAAAAGGGAGATGCATTTCAGGCTTCCTGCAAAGTGGAGGACAGATGGTAACAGCACTGTCCAGGGACCTCTGACAGCAAGTGAGGGCTGATTATGGTTAGCACACAGGATACCCTGGGAGGGCAGATTGGGAGGGAGGCCAGACCTGTGGCGCTGCTTACACCTGTCCTCCTTGGGATCAGAGTTTCCCTTCTTGGCTCCTGGCAGGTGCTGCTAAGCAAGGTGGTACAATCAGCCCAAGCTAATCTGATTGAGTGGGGCCAAGCCTAGCTCACTGAAAATGAGAACTACAGTGAGAAGGAACTGGCCTTGGTCTGTTGGTTTGTGAGGAGGACATGGGGCACTTTAGAGAGAGAAAGACACTCAGACTGGGGCCTCCTGCAACACAGAGGCATGCAGAAGTGAGTGGGGTCAGGGACAATGGGCAGTTTTCCTGGGGTGCATTTGTGCACAGAGCTGTCCCTGACAGGCCGTGGGAGGTTTTGGGGCCTGCAAGGAGCAAGGTCAGTTGGTGATTTTTCTTTCTTTTCTTTTTTTTTTTTTTTTATGGGCGTCATAATGAATCTCTTTATCTTCACAGCTGATGCCTAAACTTTCAAACCTGATACTATCCAGCAAAACAGAATAGGGGAACATCAGTTAAAAACCAGATGGTGAGAGTAATATAGGGCTTTAAATCAAGGTAATGAAAAGTCAAAGTGGGTTACTATAATATATCCTGCTATTTTTTTCCTTTAATTAAAAGGATAAAGATAAAAAAGTAAATAATGGAGTGGAGATTGAGATAAAAGAGGGCATAACAACGAAACAGCGCAGCTCAAAACATAACCATTTAAGCAGAATAGTGTTTCACCACCAGATAATCCTAACATAAAAGTAGTTACCATATTGTCTCTTTCTTTGAAATCCTTGAGTACAACTTCGTATACTGTAGCATTAAGTATATCAAAACAATGTAAAACCATTCAAGAGAATGACAGCATTACAGAGTATTTAGAATCGACTAACAGAAAATGAACAATGGTTTCTGTATAATCTCCTTGTCTTTAAAAGGTTTTTGCTTATACTATCGTACATAATAAAATCCAATAAGATACAGCCTATTTAGACCATTGGAGACAGAAGGACAAAAGCTAGATGAGACTTCAAAACAAGATGATACTAAATCAGTATTACCTATTAAGATGTCATTTTCTCCAAAATAGCTGTTCTTATCATCCAATCTTCTCTGCCTCATTTCTGTTGAGCTCTTTTTCTGTCAGTAGCTGTCAGTTTGTCTTCTTCATTTTGTTCTCTGCTCCATTCGTTGTGGCCTCTCTGCCATTATTTCTGGATTCTTTGTATTTTTCTTTTTTTAGAATATCCTGCAATACTTTCTGTAGAGTTGAATTGGTGGTTGCAAATTCCCCCAGTTCCTCTTTATCCTGGAAGCACCTTGTTTTTCCATCAATTTCCAGGGACAGTTGTGCAGGATATCTCAATCTTGGCTGGAGATTATTATCTTTCAAAGCTTGAATTATTTCCCCCCACGCTCTTCGTGATTTGATGGTTTGTGCAGAGAAATCTGCTGTAATTCTGATGGGTGTTCCCTTGTAAGTGGTCTGTTTCTTGTCTCTGACAGCTTTTAATATTCTGTTCTTGTATTGAATTTCTGGAATTTTTATTATTATATGCCTGGGTGTTGCTCTGTTTGGGTTGTAGGTAGCTGGGGTCCTGTATGCCTCATACATCTGAGTATCTTTACCTTTTGCTAAATTAGGAAAATTCTCCTGGATTATTTCTGTGAGTAGCTTTTGTAGTTCACTTGTTTGTGTCCCTACTTCTTCTTTTATGTTCTTAATCCTTAAGTTATGGCTCCTCTTATCATCTTCTTGTCTTTGTATTATTGCTGTTTGTTTCTTTGTTATTTTTAAGAAGTTTTTCATTTCATTCTCCCATATTACAAGTCTGCCCTCCAGTTCAGATAGTCTGTCCTTAGTTTCTTTCAAGCTGTTATGCCAGTCTTCTATAGACTTCTTAGTATCTTGGTAGTCCCTTTGAACCTGCTTCACGTATTCTATGCTTTCTCTGTTTTCTCCATCAAACAATTCTCCCCTTTTTTTCTGTTCTTCCATTCCACCACCTGTTTTTTCTTGGGTGGTACTTAGCATTTCTCTAACTATTCTGCATACTTCTAGCTTCAGGTCATTGATAACTTCATTCCTGAATTGGTCTATGAGGCTCTCTATATGGTGCCTTATGTGTATTGGTGTGGTGTCTGCTATTGCCTGTTTCTCAGAATTGGGGGCTGAGGAGCCTTTCTTGTTGCTGCCTCTTCCCATGCTGCCTCTTCTTCTCTGTTCCTTATATATGCAAGCTTATATAAGAGGCCCAGCTTCTCTCCCAGTCAGCCACAGCCTGATCTAATTGTGCCAGTTAGGTGTTCCTTTTCACTGCTGCGCACCAGGGAGTTATGGACCAGGCAGCCTACGTGTCTCCCCTCCCGGCCACCGTCAGGCTCTGGGATCTGGGTTGGGACAGCCTACCAGGTCCGCCGGCAGCGTCACGCAGGCCAGGCACTTTTCACCAATCCCGCCCGAGAGGGGGATGTGTGGCTGGAGTCACCACCGCGTCCTGCTGCCGCAGGACTGCTCGGGCCCAGAAAGTCCTCCGCTAGAGTCAAACTGTGGTAGAGTGTCAGTTTCTCCCACTCACCTCACCACAAGTCAGTGCATGCCTCCCTGCCGTTCGCAGATTGCCGTTCTCAGAGCTTCTGCGCGTCTCTCTCCTTGCTGAGCCACTGTAGAGGCAGCCAGCCGCCACGCGGCGGGAAACCCAAATCGCGGCTTACAATGGCGCGGGGTCCAGCCTCCACACCGAGGCTTTTCTGTTCCTGTTTTAGCACCAGGACTGCATTCCAAGTTGGTTTCTCTCAGCTCAGTTCGTTCCTGAGTCAGCAGAGCACATCTCCACCTGCTTATGTCTCCTTAGTCCACACCATTCCTGGCTTCTGAGCAGAGTCTTTCAGAGAGCCTCCGGTAGTTGCTGTTATCTGTCCGCCATGTTCTCCCGGAAGTCCAGTTGGTGATTTTTCTAAAGCAGGGCTGGTACTGGACTGAGCTCAAGGTCTACTTACAGATCTTGTGAAAGTTCCACCTCCAATGACCTCACCAGCTCTGGGATCAACCTGAAAATAAAGGGCAGATACCCTGTCTCGTGGAATTCCAAGGCAGGTCTCTTGTTAGCTCCATGGCCGGTGTCCTGAGCTCCACTTAGGGCTCAAGTCCTGCAAAGCACCTCCCCTTCACTTCCCCTTCCCTTTACCTCTTCTATTTTTCTCAGTTTTCATTTCTACTCTTAAATCTATAGTTCTTTGAAACATTGAATTCTAAGATAATTTTAAGTTAAGATTTCATTAGTTTCCACATGTTCAGTTGAGTCAAACATAAGCACATCGTCAATTGGTACAATCTTTCCACTCAGTGTTGGACCCATCCATACCCCTGTTCTCTCCTGCTAGTCCCCACCCAGTGCTGACCTTTCTCTCACTATGATTTCCTACCCTGGGTCTTTCATATCAGTGCATCAGATTCTGTTTGGCTAAACATTCCTGGAGGAGACTGGCTGCTACTGCTCTTTGAAAGAAGAGAAAATCCTAAAGAAAAAAAATTCTACAGGGAAAATGTAGAGACCATTGTGTATGTACTGATCTTTTCATTTCTGAAAATATTTTCCAGGATTTCAGTGATACAAGGGAGCTACAAAGGGCTGATTCATCGCATTTGAAAAACAACAATAATGCAAAAACCAAAACAGGAAACCTTTCTTTACAACAAATAGTCGGATAGATGGTTTTTATTACAAGTGTGAAAGAGGTTTCATGAGTCCATTTTGTGAGGGAAATGGCAAATTCTTCTAACTCAAAGGGAATCATCAGACATGGCCAACAAGCACACAAAACACTGAGCCTCCTAAACTGGTTTCATGCCGGCACACATCCCTGAAATGTGCTGTTTCCCCATCCACTGACACATTTTAAGGCAGGTGCTGAACAACAATGGGAAGGACATGGGGGGGGGCAGAGCACAGCCCTATCTTGGAGCTCCCATCAGAGCTCTAAACAGCCTTCCCCAGAACTCCTAGGACTAAGGATAGAGTTTTCTCCTACACAGAATGCTGCACAAATTTTCAAGAGTTTGATTCACAGTTCTCTTTGAAGCAGGAATAAACTCGGATCCTTGCTAGCCTCCACATAGAGTATGCACAGGAGAGCTGCCTGGACAATGCTGTTCACTGCAGCTGGGGGGAACCTTGCCCTGGCCCCAGGGCCACAGAGCTGCAGGGCTAAGGATGACAATTTCATGGCATGGCAAGGTTTACCCAGGGCCAGCCAGTACACTGGGAATCTTCACTGCAATCCAGCACCTCCCAAAGCCAGAGACAGCACTGGGCAAGGGTGGCCAGTCAGGTGATGGAGAGCCCTGCCTGACACAGCTGTGCAAAATGTGTCCCTCTGGAGTTAAACTTCCAGTAGATCCCACTCATTGCCTTCCTCATATCTGGCAGCGAGGACATCACACAGAAGCACAGCAACATACTTGAAGTTTACTCAAACTAAACCAATTAGCTTCCCTTCAAGAATGACGGATGACTTCCCTTCAAGAAATTCCCTTCAAGAAATGACTTCGACCTTCAAGAAATGCACCAGTCTGGAAAATCAAGGCTGAGAACATTACTCTGCATTTTGTATAAATAAACTGACCCTTTACAAGATATGGTGGTAAGGCACGTGGGTGGGTCTGCTATGGCAGAGATGTGGACTCTCATGAATACAGGTTTCATAACTGCAATAGAAATTTTCAAATAAATGATGCATATTAATGACTTTCTGTTTGTATTGCACTTCAGGAAGGGGGATCCAGGCAACAACCTAGATTTACTGAGCTGCCTCAGAAAACCTAGTGCAAAACCCACCACACAATTCCATCACCCAACAGTGAAAGCTCAGGAATGTGGTTCCTGCTTGTTGCGGCTGGTAGTTGACAATTTTGAGGTGTTTCTATCTGTGCCAGCCATCTCTGACTCTCTTAGCTGAAGTCTGCCAGAGTGTGGATCAGACTATATGTTTACAAGAAAGTTCTGTCATAATTTCAGGATCAGTGGCAGCCTTTCATGTACTACAACTAATTTTTCAAGTTTGGCCATAAGAAACCTATACCATGTGCTTCACAAGTTGAGGGGAAATGAGACTATTTGAAATACATACAGAAAACTCATTTTGTCTGTGGCAGACTCACTTGCTGCTGAAGTCCATATTTTCAAGGTAAAAAGCCATGAGTCAGGGGTTCTTGTACAGTATGCTAAAATGCACAGAAACTCCCCCAAGTTCAGTTTCTGCTTTATTTCCCTCATTCTACCAAGCCACAGAATGGATTCTGAGCATTCAAACACATAGAATTAGAATTGCAGTAGAGATCTGAAAAAACTTCAGTTAACTGGAAAGTGAAAAGACAAAGAAAGGTTTTTGGCAAAATACACCTCTAAATATATGCTTAAAGCAACAAAGAAACCAAGAAGAAGACAAAGAAGTCAAAGAGAAAGAAGTCCAAGACAAGGACAAAAACAAAGATGAAGAGATGAAGAAGAAGAAGAAGAAGAAGAAGAAGAAGAAGAAGAAGAAGAAGAAGAAGAAGAAGAAGAAGAAGAAGAAGAAGAAAAGCAGGGAAAAGAAAGAAAAACAAAAAGTAATGCTAATGTGTGGGGTTTTGTCTTCAGTGCCGCAGCCTCATTTAGAAAGGAAAGGATGAAAATTTGTGGAATGGAAGTGTCACTGTGGAAAATGGACTTGGTCCAGGGCACTGATCGTCTGCCCTACTATGTAAGTCCAAGCCAGGGCAGAGACTGGAGCCTGGTGGAGGCTGAGGCCAGGACCCAGGAGTTGAGGCCCCTGGGGCTGAGGTGGCAGAGACTTTGCTGCACCTTGGTGGCTCATCCTTATTGGGCCTGCAGGGCTGCAGGATGGCTGCAGTGGTGGCAATCGGTGTAAGGCAGGAGGTGCTGGCTCCTCTGCATGCTGCACACTCCCTGCTTCACCTGAGCACAGAAAAATTGAAGACATCCTTGCTGGAAAAAGAGACTCTGAAGAAGATTCTGGGTGTCCTCTACCAGACACAGATGGGCACAGAGACTTCTCAGGTAGGGAGGGCAGGACACCCACCACAGCGGGATCCGCATGGCTTTATGTGGTGGGGGTTTAAAAGTTAGTCATGAATGATGTGTTGCCTTTCTGAATAAAAAGACTCCTTATTTTATATATCTATAAAGTGATGCTTGAATGTTCTTCTATATGCTTATACTACATTACAGATAAAAGAAAATTAAGTCATCCATTTCCACTCACCTATTCAAGAAAATACCAACTATTTATTCTTAAGTGAATTGAACAGGAGAGAAGTAATATTGAGTGGAACCCTATAAATAATGCAATGGAAAAACCCCAAAGGCATTCCTCCCAGGATGAGAGGTCTGCCATTGACCAGCTCCTCTCTCCTGTCCTCACCTGCTGTGCAGGCCTGTGTCTCTTCACTGCTGGTGTAGAGAGGCCAGAACACAAGCTCTCTTCCATCTCAGGAAAGATCAGGGACATGGCCTTCTTTCAGTATTTTGAGTGGATGTCATTTATAATTAACTCAGCAGTTGTGCTATGGAACATTCATGGTTTCTAACTGTCCACACCTTAACTGACTAAGAAGAGAATACGGTGTCTCTCAATCTCATTTTTTATAATGACACTTAGAAGTGGAATTTCCAGATTAAATATATATATAAGATGAATTTGAGGAACACAGATATTTCACTGAAGTTTCAGAATAGAGTTAGAGCCTGGTAGAGGAAGACTGAGTCTGCTCAGATCTCTGTAGATATCTGAAGTCAGAGAGATGGTCCAGGCAGAGGTGCAGGACACCATGGCACCTAGCAGGAACCATGGCTAAAAATGGCCCAGTCCAGGCTGCCTCATCCATTAGTGAGTTCTAAGGAAAGCGTCACATACTCCACACTGGACAGGAGAGAGCTGGAATGGTTGCTGAGCTCCTCCCTACATGCCTGAGGCCCCCAATCTCACTCAGGGGAGCTCTGTATGAGGTCAGTCTGTTACAGAGCTCAAATTGACTGAATGTTTTCCACACAGGTGCAGATCTGAACTGCCACATTTCGACTCACCATAGCTGTGGAACAGGATAGGTGTTTACAGGGTGCAGGCCAGGAGATGGAGGCACTGCAGGCATGTCAGGGTACAAAGCCTTAAATAAGAGACCAGGCCCTCACCAGCCCCAGTTTCCTCCAGCATTAACCAAACCCTGCAAGAGTGTGCATTAAAAACTGAGTAACTGAAAGGAGTTACTCACAAAATTATATATTATGGAGATAGTTTGAAGATACAAAAGTAAATGGTAGCATCCATAAATAAAATGAGACATGACCCTTAAAGGATATGTGGTGTCCATTGATGTCCCCAAAACACATGCATCAGAAGGAAACAGTCTGATGAACAGAGAAATAAGGAGGAGAGGCAATGGGTAAACATCACAGCTGCTTAATAACAACGACAAAGCTAGGATACAATATGTACACTGGTGAATTTTATCCAGTATGTGATAAAGAATGAATACTGATTGTTTTTCAATTCTTCCATCAAGTTGAAGAAAAAACCACCACCAACTTCTTTTAAGTGACAAGTCATCCTGAGAATGAAGCCAGACAACAATGTGTTAAAAATAAAATAAATGAAAACACTCTGTTAGCTAATATTCCTAATGAACATATACAAAAGTATTCAGCTAAATGTTTACCACATTAACTCAGCAGCATGTTCAAAATTAACCAACACGATCAACACTGGGCTCAATCTCAGTGGTGCAAGAATGTTCCCTCTCTCACAAACTATTAAGTGTCGCTTACCACATTCACAGCATAAGGCACAGCTAACCCCTGAAGAGATTTGGAAAAACAGCTTTGAGAAGCTGAAAAGGTCACCATTTTTTCATGATATAAATCATTCATAGACTATCAGTAGGAGGAATGGACCTCAGCACAGCATGACAAGCTCCATTCTTGACATGGTGCTCAGGGGTTGACAAGCTGCAAGCTTAGCTTCTAGGGTCAGGAAGGAGACAAGGCTTGCAACTCTTTTCTACATACAGTACTCGAAGTCCTGGCCATAGAATTTAATCCAGAAAGAGAAAGCAAAGCCTTCCAAATCAAAAAGGAAGAATTAACTGTCGTTGCATTTCTTCTGAGGGAGCAGCATTGTATATAAGAAATTTAAACTCCATTGACAACCTTATATAACAAATTCACAAATCACTTAAATTGCAGGATACATGAGCAACATGCCCTAATCAATTCATTACTACGTACTACAAACAAATTGTAGCCTCAAGTACAAAGAACACAATTCATTTCACAAATAATCAAAAATAACTAATGATTAGGGAAATTGAAGCAAACTCACATCTTCTTGGAATGCAATAAGTAGAAGAGCACTAACAGAAGAAAAGCTATACGGTGATGAGGGATGGGAAGAATTCATGTTATAATGTACATGCTACCCAGAGCAACCAGGTGTTTCAGTGCCATTCCTGTCAAAGTATCAGTGCCATTTTCCTAGAAACATAAAAAAAACTATGAAAATTCTCAAGGAAATACAAAGAGTCATCCTATCACCATAGAAAGAACATTAAAAGTAGAGGGATCAAAATACTAGTTTCCAGGTACTATAAAGTAACAGTAGTCAAAAGGGTTTTACACTGGAAGAAAAGGACCACAGACTAAAACAGCTATCGCCAGATGCACATCAAGTGACAAAATCACTAGGAATTTTATCCTTTCTTTTCCTTTCCTTTCCTTTCCTTTTTCCCCCTATTTTTTCATTTTCTTTTTATAGGCAGGGTCTCCTTGTGTCATTTTAGCCTGAGCTGAACTCAGAATATGTGCAGGCTTCTCTGGAAATCCCAGGAATCCTGCTGCCTCAGCCACTTGAGTACAGGCATTACAGGCATTTTCACCATTCCTTGCTCAGCCAATAAGTTTTTAACAACACTATGATGAGACTGGGTCTGGTGGTGTGGCTTGTAAACCTAGCAGTCTGGAAGGCTGAGTCAGGAACATCACAAATTCAAGGTGAGCCTCAGGAATTTAGCCATTTATTAAGGACCTGGCTCAAAACAAGAAAAGTGTTAAAAGGTGAAGACAAAGAAGCCAATGCAAAGCTCTGTATTCAAATCCTAGAAATTGAACAGCAACAACAACAACAAAAAAAACAAAAACAAAAACAAAAAACCTTGAAACTGACACCAGGAGGGAAAATAAATTTTTACACTGGCCTGGCCTTCTGGAGGGGAGTGTGCCCCAAGTAGCTTTAACCTTCCCACCTTTCTTGTGATTTGACTTCAAACAATCATCAAATTCCAAGAGGAATCAAAAAAAAAAAAAAAAGGGGAGAGAATGTGCTTCAAAGACACGAAGCCTCAATCCTAGTGCAGAAGGCATTTGGACTGATCTTCTGAAGTGCCTGCTGACCACAGTTAGAAAAGCAGAGAATCTACTAACAGTGTTAATGGAATTTTCAGTCCTACTCACTGTGAAAGAAGCTGCAGGCCTGGAAAGTGGCGGACAGCTTAACTAGAGTGACTCCATCTACAAAGTGTCTGAAGACCAAAGCCAAATATTTTATTGCATGAATACACAACACTGCTACCAATTGCCAACTCAGGATAATAAACACCTGTAATCCCAGCACTCTGGGAGAGGGAGAAATGATGAGGAAAGTTTTAATCCTAGCCTGGAACATATAGAAAATTAGTGAGACCATGTTTAAAATTTGTACCAAACCTAAGCTTTTACAAATGTATGAAAATATTGATCTTTAAGAAATCTCAGAAATCACTGAACAAGGTATTTTAATCACTATTAATCTATACTTATTTTATCTTTTTATAGACTTAAAAAGTGTATCTTTATATGATTCTTATTATTATTTCAAAATAAAAATAGTAATCCCTTGCTCAAATTCTGGTACTAAATATAAATTTAGGACAGAAAAAAAAAACAGATTGATCAAAATCTCTTCATACTGAACTACCCAAATCCTAAGAGGATATATTCAGCAGCATATCTGCAGTCATCTAATTAAAAAGCCTTTAAAAAATTGAAAGAGTACAAGCACCTGGAAGCACATCAATGTCTCCATGATGGTAAACATTATGCTAGGTGTGCTGACTAAAGTACACATGCAAGAGAACCTCACGAAGATTTCTCACTAGAAAGTCTATTTTTGACTTTTCATTTTTATCTTTTTTTGCTCTCTTTCTTCTTTCCTTTTTTCTTCAGACAGGGTTTTGCTATGCAGTTCAGTCTGACCTTGATCTTCCCTTGTAGCCTGGGATGACCTAAAATTCACCACAAACATTCTGCCTCGGAGGATTGGAATGACAGGTGTGCAACAACATCCCTGATTGTGTTTTCCTCTTTAAATTTTCTCCAAAACAAAACTCCTCAAAGTTTTTGATATTCTCAAAGTTCATCAGGTTGGTTATACAAAACCAAATCAGAAAGTACTGAAAACACCCTGAAGGACTTTCAAAATCCTCACCAACATATAACATAATATAACATAACAGAGCATAATATAGTATAGCAAAATAACACAAAACAAAATAAAAAAGGAACCACATAACTCTGCTTTAAACATCTGCTTCCAAAGATACAGCAAGAATTTCTAAGTTATCCATACACCAGCAATATGATGCATTTTCTTTGAAATAAATGTCAGTATCCACTCAAATGCTTGTGTAAGAATGAGTGTGGCAGCTTCCTTTTGAAGTCCGACCCAAAAACATAAAAAATGGCCATCACAAGATGGGTGACAGGTGCATGTGCTTGGTTCAGAAACATAACAGTGAGTGGTGGCAGCACAGAGAGTGCCCAGCATGGAAACACTGCTTCAAGGAGACCAAAAAAAGAGTATTACAACTGAAAAGGCTCAGCACCATCCCCTCTAGGAAAGGGAAACTACCCATCAGGGACACAAAGCCCATGTCTGATTGGCATGGGAGGAAAGGAAGTGACAGCAGCAGCTAGGAGACATGTTCCCCAGGAATGAAGCACATGTGTCCTTCATCACTACGGGTTGATGATGTCACCTCCCCTTGTACTCACCACCTGCTGTCCTCCCTCCCTGGAGGTCAGAGTTTGGAGCACTACAGTATATAGCTGAGTTGAACATCTAAGGATGAATAAATAATCATTCCTAAGCACGTGAGAGTAAAACTGGCTATGAATCCTCCTCCACTGGATATATGGGGTTTATAACATGAGACCTTCACATTGTTTGGTAAAATTATTATGGGTATTCTGTTACTTAATGGGACTGAAATGAAACTAACATGAGTCCAAGAAAGGAAGTCATCCTAACATTTGACAAATCTTTAACAGAAGACAATGTGTGTTTCATCCTCCGAGACAATGGACCCTTTGTATGGACATTTGTGTTTGGCACCCAGCCTGACACATCTGAAGCATCTACATGTGTGCTGCATTAAAATTTCCAAGTGCAGCAAAGTCTAAATGTATACACAGTTTTCTAGCATTTTAACTTGTTGTTTCTAAGGAGGACATAGATTTGTTCCACAACAAAAATAAAGGTGATATCACAGAGGAAGGCCAAATTGTGGACCCCAGTGCATGACCTCACTTCCTTGGTGACAGGTCCAAACAGAACTCTGAAGGCTCAGGTCACCAGGCACCTTGGTCTGGTGACAGTTGGTCTTTACAGACAGTTGGCTCAAGACATTGAAAAGGGAGCAGTTATGCTGCTTTCCCAGGACACGAGACCCCAGCCTCAGGATCCCACATAGGTAAACCATGTGGGAATGGCTGAAAAAATGGTTCACTCATCCCAGAGCCTTCAGGATGATTGCGGGCAAATGCCAAATGACAAGGGCATTAAAGGACAGAGCTCACTGTCCACAGCCTTCTGGCACCCAGAGGCAGGAGAGAGACCAGGACAGCTGTCACAAGACTCAGCCACAAGCCACTCAGACTCACTGAGTCCAGCAGAGTAACATTAAGGCCTGACTACCACTGTGAATCCCACTACACAGTTCCTGCCCTAAGTCAAGTATGACTGGGTTTGACAAGCCCTGAGGGAAGATCCTTGTGGGCTGGTGCAGGTGCTGGGAGGATGCAAGCCTGGGCCACTGTCAGGTTCCCACCCAAGACCGGGTTGGCAGAGCAGAAGAGCAGCACCCCTGTCTAATCCACAGTCTTCAGATTCATCTTCTGTCTTCCTGGGTAGAAATATGGGACAGAGCTGTCTTTCTTACAGAAATATAATATTATCTATGTTCACAAAGAAAAACCAGTGTTGTCTCAGAGCCTCAGAGCCTCTGGCTTCCTGCCAGAAGATGTACTCTGCCTCAGTAGAGTGGCATATAGGACAACAGTCTAGAGGCGGTCATAAAGCTATGTGTTCCATGGCCTTGCAGCAGACTCTGGGACCCACAACAGGTGCTGGCCCAGGCACAAAGTGTGTGTACAGAAAGGACTATAGAGACTCTCAGATGACAGAAAGTTATCTTTGGGTCAGTGCTACACTGTACTTAACTGTCAGCATTTGCATGAAACTCTAGCCAGGGTTATTGACCCTCTGATTATCCATGGAAATTTTAAAAATGTTTTCTAAGGAAAGTAGAAAAAGAAACAGTTATGTACAGCTAAGTTTCACTGCAGTACACTGACAGCTCTGAACCCAGCAGACAAGGTCATGAGGCTGGGGATATGCACATCACCACCTCAATAAGGCCAAAGTTTCTACAAATGCTGGATGTAAAATATGGCAATACTTTAACAACATAAACAGTTGAAATAAAATATCCTGAATATGCACTTAATATACCAAATATAAACTAGGTGTGGTAGCTCTTGTGTGGAGCCCTGTACTTGAGACACTAAGGAAGGAGAATTGTTTGGGACCACTCTGGGTTATAATGTGACCTCAAAGGCAGCCTGAACTTCATAGCACCATGCTTCCTCAAAAAGATAAATACATCAAATCTAATGAACGTAATAGTGTACTAGTGATGGCCTTGTGACATTAGCATGACTATCATATTTACACTGACCTGTAGTCTAGTGGAAAACCTAAGTCACAGCCAACTTCACAATGAAATATCACATCATTTATCAAATGGAGTACACTAGTGAGTATTTTTTGTACATCACTGGTGTTTGGTGGTGAGGGAGCAGTGCTTGCTGCTGCTCTCCACAGAAAAATGAATATTGCTGCAGTAACAGGAATCTGCATGAATCACTGCAATATGTCCTTAACTCTTTGGGGAAGAGACCCACTAAAGGAAGCACTGCACTAATGAGAATTACTAATTTTAGTCTTTTGAATACTTTAAAAACTGAATTCAGTAGTAGTTGAACTACTTACCTACATTTCCACCAAAAAGATTAAATAATTCCTTTTCTCCTGTACTCTCCTGAATGTTCTTTAGATCTTATGGTGAGTGGTTCTCTCTGCAATGAAATGATGTCCCCATTTGCATTTCTCTATTGTGCAAAAATGCTCAATAGTTCTTCAAGTATTTCTTGGCAATTTCTACATATTCTGAAAAATGTGCATTCCTTTCACGTTCCTATTGATTTTACCTGTCAGCTGTCAGGGAGTAATAGGCAAAATTTCTCTCATTCTGTAGTTTATTTCTTCATCCTTTTGGTTTGACTTTTTTTTGTCGCTTGTATGCTTATGCAGGAGGATTAAAATCTTACGAAGTCCTTTTTGCTTCTTTTGTTACTCTATCTTATTTTCTACACAAAACAGCAGGAATAGTTTCAGAACATGGAATGTTCGGCTCTTTCATGTTTCACTATGTTTTACTCCAATAGAGGCATATTTGAGACTGCTGCACAAATTACCAAAAAAGTACACTTCCTGAGGAAAAGAAAAATCACAATTTTCAGTCGTGATTATTTTACCCTATCATACATTTATATTCTTGACCTCAACGAACTTGTTTCCTTAAACTTCAAATGCAGACATAAAAACATCTGTTTCACACTCTGCTAACCCATATAGCAATTGCCTCCCAAAGTCAGCTTCAAAGCAATCATCATCCCATCTCATTCACTCCTGATGCTTGAACTAAAGAAATCATCTTTAGCCTAATCTTTATAGGTAACTCCTTACCAATGCAATTATTTAAATACAAAATGATCAAAAATTGCGTAATTTTTTGTTAGTTTTTATAAAATAACAAGGAATATAAAAGTGACAATTCTACTGTATTCAATATAAGAATGAATGGGTTAAACTGACAACTGCCCAAATGATGCTCAGGATGGTCACTGCGAAAACAAATGTGCTTCACAAGTGATTCTCTGGAATAACTGCTCCATGGCCAACCGATAAAAAGACAACTACTGATGTGCAATTGTGAGTATTAAAAAATGTTGATGCTGTGGAAGAAACAGAGGAGATCTAAAGCATTAAGCAACATCTGCAGAACTTCAAGATATATTTTGAGACAAGGTCACTCTAATTGTGTAGGTTAGACTCAACTTCCTCTTCCACTAATTTAAGCCTGCTGAGGTGCTAGCATTACAAGCATGCATCAACAGGACCAGCAAGATTTACTTTCATGGTAAAATGAGAAAGTGCATGTATTCAGGATATATTCTTATAGATCCAGTATTATATTATAAGCTGTACTACAAACTCCAAATATTGCCATTGATGGTAAGCAGAAATATGCTGCAGGGGATCTGGCCACATGCTGTAGTGCATAGAGGTTGACTGTTGTGCACATTGTCTTTTACTTTATGAAGTATATCAGGGTCTTCAGGTACAAAATAAATATAGTTTTAGTGGTGATTACATAAGAGGTGAGTAATTTATTTTCCCAAGAATAATTGAGACTTGGGCAAGCTATCTTCACTGGATTATGGGTATTTACTGCAATGTTCACTTGTGTTTTCATGACACCACAGTTTTTAACAACATAATTCCTAAGCAGATTTTGTATTCAACAACACTGCATTAAACACATTACAAATTACATGAATGTTAAAACGGAAGTGAAAACCACAGGACACAGGAAACCAACTGGGAATCATCACCCAGTGTATGTGTTTAAAGATAATCACTACACACCACAAACATCATACACTGGTCCTTATAAATAAAGTGAAATGCCATTGTATAAATCCACAATTCAGTAAAACAGAACACAATCTGAACCTTAATTTAGCAAATTTACTTTTTATTGTGTTGACAGCTCAAAATTTAGGTTTCCCTTCATGCCATTATTTCAATATTTTAGAAAAAAACAGTAAAAATTACAAAATACATAATGCATTCACAGCATCAAGGAATAAAATAAAGGCATTTGCATGATACAACCAGTAACAACCTTTTCCCCCCAAACAACTCCATATTTAAGAAAAATTGATTTCAAAGTATGGTTACTCATAAATCATGCCAAATTTTATAATTTCTGGATATATATATATCTTGTGATGTGCTATTGGAGACAAGTCATGATTCTGTCAGTATGGCACAATCAGAAATTCACAGTAGTATGGTTTACATTTGGTAGATGAGGGGAAACCTTACTAGCAAATATAAACATAATGTAATATAAACATAACAAGTAAAATTCTGATGGTTAGAAAAACAAAGGTTTACTTAAATGACAAATATTGGCTCCACTGGGAAACAAAATCAGGCAACATAATTTACATGGTATGATATCCAGTGATTCTAGGAAATCAGCAGATGTCTTGTCACAACTTGGAAAACATAACATTCATTAATGTACCAATTATGTGAAAAGAACACAACTTTTTCAAAAACACATGCTCCAAGCTTCTACAAATGTATATCTTAATGCCAAATATTGCATCAACTTCAGAAACATCATTTATGAAATGGAAAATGAAGCATGTGCATCAAAAGATTAAAACAAAGCCATGTTAAAATTACAATTCCCCCCCAAAAATAAGAGACTAGACTAATATCACTCTGAACAGTGAATAATAGTATTGCTCAATTTTATATCATAATGCTACAGAATTAGCATTGGGTTTCTTAGTGTCACTTCTTCTTCAGAGTATCTGTCCATTACATTATGCATTATATTATTTGTTCCAATAAATAGGTTATAAATTCTTCCCATGTGTGAATCTCTATGTGTATATCTATCCTTTCTGTATTATGGGGGAAAACAGATCAAAATAAGACAACAAAACAAATTCCTAGAAAATCATGATATGAAAGAGACATATAAGACCACAATATTAGGTGATATACAGTACTTACTATGCTTTCTCTTGTTATTTTCAATAGAATTCTCCACATCATCAGGGACTATATAATTAATCATAGCATTATATAGCTATTTTTATAAAAACACAACTTTGAAGACGTTGTAGGATGTGACAGCAGTTAATAATCAAACCTGATGTAGAACCCGTGGTTTCTGCCAGGACCAGCAAGTCAGGCCAAGGCACAGAATATCATCCAAGTCTGGAGGAACTCCCTTCCTCACCTGGGGACCAGATGGTTGCCAACTGTGACCAGTGAGTTCGGACCAGCGAGTCAGAACCAGGGAGTCGGGCCAAGGCACAGAATCCTTTTTCAGTCTGGGGAAACTCTCTTCCTCACCTGGGGATGAGCCCGCAGATTCCTGCCGGGACCAACGAGTGGGGCCGAGGAACAGATTCCAATTCCAGTCTGGGGGAACTCCCTACCTTGCCAACAAGTTCAGCCGAGGCATGGAATCCCATCCAAATCTGGGTGAACTCGCTCCCTCATTTGGAACAAAATTTGAAGCTTGAAAATACAGCAAAATGACAAAATGAAAGACCAAAATGCAATTTCAAACATCCATCCCATCCCAAAAAAGCCTAGAAGCCATGTGCATAGAAGAAAACACATTCCACATAACTGAAATACCTGAAATAATAGTAACTGAAATAAAGAAGCAACTTTGGGAAGCATTAAAGAAATTCAAACTAGAAATAATCTCGTAGGTAAAAAAACAAATGTTAAAAGAAATGAAGGAGATTCTGAACACATCTAAAGAAGACACAGTTAAAAAATTGGAGGAACTAAACAAAAAGATAGAATCCCTGGATGAACTCTATAAGAAACAAACAGAATACATAAAGCAGATGCAAAGTGATATACAGGAAATCAAAAACTCCACTCAAAGTTGTAAAAACTGCCTCAATGAATATGAAGATAGAATATCAGACCTTGAAGACAAGATTGTAGCCAGTGAACAAGAAAGGAAAGATCTTTTAAAAATGACAAGAAACCAGGAAATAACTATTGAACACCTGCAAAATGATGCAAAGTGGGACAACATAAGGTTGATAGGGATAAATGAAAAAGAAGGGGACAACGTAAAGGATGTCAAGAGGATATTTAGAGAAGTAATAGTTGAAAATTTCCCAAACACGAGATTGGAAACTGATATCAAGATCAATGAAGCATATAGAAATCCAAATAGCCATAACCAGAATAAATCTACACCCAGACATATAATAATGACCATCCCAGAAATTGAGCAAATGAATAGAATATTAAAAGCTGTCAGAGAGAACAGACAGATCACCTATAAAGAAAAACGTATCAGAAGCACAGCAGACTTCTCATCACAAACAATGAAGTCAAGAAGAGCATGCAACAAAGTATTTCAGATCCTAACGGAAAATGATTTCCAACCTAGACTGATGTACCCTGAAAAACTATCCTTCAAAATCGATGGAGAAATAAGATACTTATATGACAAAGAAAAGCTGAAAAACTTCATGATCACCAAGCCAACTCTGCAAAGAATACTGAAAGACAGCCTAGGTACATTTAGGGAAAAAGCACTAAACAAAACAGTGAGTTAAAAAGAGCAGAAAGATAAAGATGCAACAGCAGAAAGATAACATGTCAACAATAAACCAATATATAACAGTTCTAACCATTAATGTAAATGGTTTCAATGGACCATTAGAGGAAACCAACTGGAAGAATGGATTAAGAAACAACATCCAACCATATGCTGTCTACAAGAAACCCATCTAAACCCAAAAGGATATTCACAGACTGAAAGTCAAAGGATAGAAAACAATACTTCATGCAACAGGAACCAAAAAAAAAGGGAGGGGGTAGCTATTCTGTTTGCAGACAATGTGAACTTCAAGCCAATAGTGATCAGAAGGGATAAAGAAGGTCACTACATACTGGTTAGGGGAAAACTCCAAGAGGAAGAGAAAATTATCTTAAATTTATATGCACCAAACTCCAGAGCACCCAGTTATATAAAACAAGTACTAACAAAAATGAAAAAATCAAATTAGCATTAACACAATTATAACAGGAGATCTTAACACACCATTGACACCAACTGGCAGATCAACCAGACAGAAATGACAAAGAAATAAAAGAACTGAATTGAACCTGTGAACAAATGGACCTAACACATATACAGAGTATTCCACCCAACAACAACAGCATACACATTCTTCTCAGTATTACATGTGTCATTCTCTAAAATAGACAATATATTAATTCACAGAGCATATTTAAATAAATGCAAAAGGGTTGAAATTATCCCTTGCATGCTATCAGACCATACCATTATGAAATTAGAAACTAATGATAAGATACTGCAAAAATCTCACAAACACATGCAAACTGAAAAACACTCTTGAATAATCAGTGAGTCACAGAGGAGATTAAAGAAGAAATTAAACAATACCTACAAACAAATGGAAACACATATACAATGTACCAGAATCTGTGTGATGCAATGAAAGCTGTCCTCTGAGGAAAATTTATTGCATGAGTTCCCACATTAGGAAAACAGAACGAATACAAATAAATAACCTGATGTTATACCTCAAACATCTAGAAAAAGAAGAGCAAGTCAAGCCCAAAGCCAAAAGAAGAGAAGAAATTTTAAAAAGCTGAGCAGAAATCAATGCAATGGAGACTAAAAAAAAAAAATCCAAAAAATCAATGAATCAAAGACCTGATTCTTTGAAAGAATAAATAAAATCGAAAAGCCCCTAGTCAACCTTATTTTAAAACTGGAAGAAAAAGTTCAAATCCATGCAATAAGGAATAAAAGATGTGAAATTACTACAGACCCTATTGAAATACAGAAGATCATCAACACCTATTTCAAAAACCTCTACTCTCAAAGGTTTTATAACACAGAAGAAATAGACAGATTCCTAAAGCATATGAAGTACCAAAACTAGGTCATGAAGATGTAAAACTACTGAATAACCCAAATTCTATCAATGAAATTTAAAATGTAATAAAATCATTACCTTCAAAGTAGAGCCCAGGCCCAGACAGATTCACTGAAGAATTCTACAAGAAATACAAAGAAGACCTAATGCCAACACTTCTCAAACTCTTCATTGAAATGGAAAGGCAAGCAATCCTTCACAAATTGTTCCTAGAAGCAAATATTACTCTAGTACCGAAACTCGAGGAGGACCCAGCTGAAAAAGAGAACTACAGACCAATCTCCCTAATGAACAAAGATGCAAAAATCCTAAATAAAATATTGCCAAATAGGATGCACCACATCAACAAGAAGATCATATACCATGACCAAGTGGGATTCATCCCAGGCATGCACAGATGGTTTAATATATGTAAATCAATAAATGTAATACACCATATCACTAGAGCCAAAAGTTATAATCACGTGATCATTACTATAGATGCAGAAACAGCTTTTGATAAGGTCCAACATTCATTTATGATAAGAACCATGCAGAAAATTGGAATAGATTGTCCTTACCTCAATATAATTAAGGCCGGCAATGACAAAACAACAGCCAGTACCATACTAAATGGTCAAAAACTGAAGGCCTTTACTTTAAAATCAGGCACAAGACAAGGATGTCCCTTATCACAGCTCCTATTTAATATAATACTGGAAATACTGGCCAGAACAATTAGAAAAAAGAGAGAAATAAAAGGCATAAATATAGGAAAAGAAGAAGTTAAATTATGATTATTTGCAGATGACATGATACTTTATTTTTTTTTTATTTAAGAGGAAAAAGAGAAAAACACAAAACAAACCAAAGCGGTGTAAGGGTACACGTAATACAGAACTACAAAAAAAAAAAAAAAAAAAAACAAACAAAAAAAACAAAAACAAAAACAAAAAACATAACAGTAAGAAATCACCTGTTAGTAGATTGCATATTATCATCTTGAAGATAGTTCCTCAAATCACAGTATCAAGGAATACTAGGTGGACATTCAAACAGGTAGACTGCAAAGAGCTGTGTTCAATTATCCAAAAACATTGATATAGTCAGCTATTTAACACCCCTAAACACACTTGGTGTTATATCCGTTAGATCTCTTTTTCCTTTTCTTTTTCCCCTCTCTTTTTTACAACAAAATTTACACATTTTGGATTTTATTACTCCTTAGTGCTTATTACTTTTTGGGGGGGGAGAATACAGTCAAATATGGCAAAAGAAAGCTGTCAGTCAATACCAAGGATAGACATAGCACATGGTGTAGAACAGAGTACAAGTTTATCAACAATGGTTATCAACGTTGTCCCTTGTTTCCTTAAAAAGAATTGTCTATCTCATTAGATATTATAAAGTTGGGCAAAACAGTAGAGAACAAGACCAATAAAACTTAGGCATTGTAAACATTACAGGACTTCCAAAGAAGACAATAGTCAAACCAGAATGGGTATCTTAGTGAATCTTATTGTCTTCAAAGTAGTTGCCTATGTCTTCAAACTTGATACTATCATATAGAATGGAACAGAGTCTAATCAGTCAAAACAAGATCATGGGAGTACTACAGGACTTCAAAACAAGTTAATAGGAAATCAAAAAGAGTTACTATTTATATATCCTAATTTTTTGAATTTTTCCTTTAATTAAGACAAATATAAGAAATGACTAAATAATATTTTTTAAACAATAAGGGGAAGATTGAGGTAAAACAGGACATAACAGTATAACAAGGGTCAACGCATGACTGTTTCAACAACCTAGTACTTCACCATCATATAACCCGACTTAATAGTAGTTACCATAGTGTCTTTTTCCTTGAAATATTTGGATAAAACTTCATATACTATAGCTTCAAATATTTTCAAATCAAGAAGCCCAGAATAAAGCCTTTCTAATTAATGAGTGAAAACTTTATAAGGCTTCAAGGCCACCTAATTGGAAATCATGATTACCACATATTTTTATATATTTGAATCATTACTTACATTAGGGAAACTATTCGGTATTCACACATGCGAGATTGATTTATTTCACTTATGAGTATGGTCTCAAGCTGTGCCCATTTATTGATAAATAACTCAATGTGATCCTTCTTTATAGCTGAATAATACTCCATTGTATAGAAATACCACAACTTTTTTATCCATTCCTCAGTTGATGGACACTTGGGTTGTTTCCAAGATGTGGCGATTACAAATTGTGCTGCTATAAACATAGGTGCACATGTATCACTGTGGTATGATGCTTTCAGTTCTTCTGGGAATATGCCTAGAAGGGGAATAGCTGGAATAAATGGGATTTCCAGTCCCAACTTTTTGAGAAATCTCCAGACAGATCTCCACAAAGGCTGTACCAGTCTACACTCCCACCAGCAGGGCAGTAGAGTTCCTTTTTCCCCACAGCCTCTCCAGCATTTGTTGTCGGTTTTCTCGATCCTGGCCATTCTTTCAGGAGTGAGATGGTATCTCAGTGTGGTTTTAATTTGCATTTCTCTAATGATCAATGATGATGAGCATTTTTTCATGTATTTATTTGCCATTTGCATTTCTTCATCTGAGAATTGCGTATTCATCTCAGATGCCCATTTTTGGATTGGATCTTTGAATTTTGGAGGTCTGAGTTTCTTTAATTCTTTATATGTTTTAGACAAGAGGCCCTTGTCTGAGAGAGAGTTCACTAAAATCTTTTCCCAGTTTGTGGGTTTTCTTTTCACTATGCTGGAGATTTCTTTTGACATGCAGAAACTTTTTAATAAGAAGTGGTCCCAGTTATTGATTCTGGGAAGTATTTCCCGTGCGGTTTGAGTCCTGTTCATGAATTCTTTACCTACTACTATGTCTCCAAGGTTTCTACCTAATTTGTCTTCCAATAGATTTAGTGTTTCTGTTTTAATATTCAGATCTTTGACCCATTTAGATTTTAATTTAGTACATGGTGATAGACATGGGTCTAGCTTTAGTTTTCGGCAAATGGAGAGCCAGTTTTTCCAGCACCATTTATTAAAGAGACTGTCGTTCTTCCAGTGAACCTGCTTGGCTCCTTTATCAAAGATAAGGTGGTTGAGTGTGTTTGTAGTTGTGGTTGTATCTTCTAATCTATTCCACTGATGTTCGGCTCTGTTTTGATTCCAATACCATGTTGATTTTACTACTGTTGCTTTGTAGTATAACTTCAAGTCAGGGATTGTGATGCCTCCTGCTTTGTCTTTGCTGCTTAGAATTGCCTTTGCAATTCTAGGTCTCTTCTGGTTCCAGATGAAATTTAGGAGTGATTTCTCTAGAACTATAAGGTATATTGATGGTATTTCTATTGGGATTGCATTGAATCTGTATAACAGTTTTGGGAGAATGGCCATTTTCACAATGTTTGTTCTTCCTATCCATGAGCAAGGGATGTCTTTCCATTTTCTGAGATCATCTTCAATTTCCTTTTTCAGTGTATTATAATTTTCACTGTATAAGTCTTTCACTTCTTTCGTAAGAGTAATTCCTAAATATTTCATTTTATTGCTTGCTAATGTGAATAGTCCAGTTTCTCTTATTTCCCTCTCTGTGATTTTGTTGTTCGTGTATAGGAATGCTATTGATTTCTGAGTATTGATTTTGTATCCAGCCACATTACTGAATTTATTTATTGTATCTAAGAGTATCTCAATGGAGTTTAGGGGTCTTCTATGTAGAGTATCATGTCATCTGCAAACAATGATAATTTAACTTCTTCTTTTCTTATCTTTACCAATTTTATTTCTCTTTCTTGCCTAATTGCTCTGGCTAGTACTTCCAGTACTATATTACATAGGAGTGGTGATAAAGGATATCCTTGTCTTGTGCCCGATTTTAAAGTAAAGGCTTTCAATTTTTGGCCATTTAGTATGATGCTGGCTGTTGGTTTGTCATAAATGGCCTTTATTATATTGACGTAAAGACCATTTATTCCAATTTTCTGTAAAGTTCTTAAGATGAATAAGTGTTGGACCTTATCGAAGGCTTTTTCTGCATCTATAGAAATGATCATGTGATTCTTATTTTTGGCTTTATTGATATGGTGGATTACATTTATTGATTTGTGTATGTTGAACCATCCTTGCATTCCTGGGATGAATCCCACTTGGTCATGGTATATAATCTTCTTGATGATTTCCTGGATCCTATTTGCCAATATTTTATTGAGGATTTTTGCATCTGTGTTCATTAGGGAGATCGGTCTATAGTTCTCTTTTATAGTTGGGTCTTTCTCAGGTTTTGGTACTAGAGTAATATTTGCTTCCAGGAATGACTTAGGGAGGATTGCTTCCCTTTCAATTTCATTGAATAGTTTGAGGAGTGTCGGCATTAGGTCTTCTTTATATTTCTTGTAGAATTCTGCAGTGAATTCATCTGGGCCTGGGCTCTTCTTGGTGGGTAAGGACTTAATTACATTTTCAATTTCATTAGCAGAGATTGGGTTATTCAACAGTTTTACATCCTCTTGATCTAGCTTTGGTACTTCATATGCTTCTAAGAATCTGTCTATTTCTTCTGTGTTATCAAACTTTTGAGAGTAGAGGTTTTTGAAATAGGTGTTGATGATCCTCTGTATTTCTATTGGGTCTGTAGTGATTTCTCCTTTTTCATATCTTATTGCATGAATTTGAGCTTTTTTTTCCCTTTTTTAAATAAGGTTGGCTAGGGGCTTATCGATTTTATTTATTCTTTCAAAGAACCAACTCTTTGATTCATTGATACTTTGGATTGTTTTCTTAGTCTCTATTGCATTGATTTCTGCTCTGATTTTTATAATTTCCTCTCTTCTTTTGGCTTTGGGCTTGACTTGCTCTTCTTTTTCTAGCTGTTTGAGGTGTAGCATCAAGTTATTTATTTGTATTCGTTCTGTTTTCCTGATGTGGGAACTCAGTGCAATAAATTTTCCTCTCAGAACGGCTTTCATTGCATCCCACAGATTCTGGTAAGTTGTATCTGCATTTTCATTTTCCTTTAGGTATTGTTTAATTCCTTCTTTAATTTCTTCTGTGATCCACTGATTACTCAAGAGTGTGTTATTTAGTTTCCATGTGTTTGCGGAATTTTTGCAGTATCTTTTGTCATTAATTTCTAATTTCAGAGCACTATGATCTGATAATATGCAAGGGATGATTTCAACTCTTTTGCATTTATTTAAATATGTTCTGTGAGCTAATATATGGTCTATTTTAGAAAATGATCCATGTACTGCTGAGAAGAATGTGTATTCTGATGTTGTTGGGTGGAACATTCTGTATATGTCTATCAAGCCCATTTGTTCACAGGTGTGATTCAGTTCTGTTATTTCTTTGCACATTCTCTGTCTGGTTGATCTGTCCCTTGGTGTCAGTGGTGTATTAAGGTCTCCTGTTACAATTGTGTTACTGATAATTTGAGTTTTCATTTCTGTTAATAATTGTTTTATATAACTGGGTGCTCTGGAGTTTCGTACGTATATATTTAAGATAGTTATCACTTCCTCTTGGAGTTTTCCCCTTACGAGTATGTAGTGACCTTCTTTGTTCTTTATGGTCATTGTTGGTTTAAAATTCACGTTGTCTGCAAACAGAATGGCTACTCCTGCCTTTTTTGTATTCCTGCTGCATGAAGAATTGTTTTCCATCCTTTGACTTTCAGTCTGTGAGTATCCTTCTGGTTTAGATGGGTTTCCTGTACACAGCATATGGTTGGATTTTGTTTCTTGATCCATTCTGCTAGTCTGTTTCTTTTGATTGGTGCATTGAGACCATTTACATTAATGGTTATTACTATTAAATGCTGGTTAGTTTTAGGAATGTTATCTCTCTGCTGTTGCATCTTTATCTTTCTGTTCTGTTTAATTATTTGCTTTGCTTAGTGGTTTTTTCCTTTGTGTATCTACACTGTCTTTCAATATTTTTTGCATGGTTGGTTTGGTGTTCATGAAGTTCTTCAGCTGTTCTTTGTCATGGAAGTATCGTATTGCACCATCTATTTTGAATGATAGTTTTGCAGGATATATCAGTCTTGGTTGGAAATCATTTTGCTTTAGGATCTGGAATACTTCACTCCATGCTCTTCTTGACTTTATCGTTTGTGCTGAGAAGTCTGCTGTGATTCTGATAGGTTTTCCTTTATAAGTGATCTGTCATTTCTCTCTGACAGCTTTTAATAATCTATTCTTGTGTTGGATTTCTGGGATGGTGATTATTATATGTCTGGGTGTAGTTTTATTTTGGTTATGACTGTTTGGAGTTCTATATGCTTCACTGATCCTGATGTCAGTTTCTGATCTCATGCTTGGGAAATTTTCAGCTATTACTTCCCTAAATATCCTCCTGACATCCTTCATGTTGTCTCCCTCTCTTTCATTAATCCCTATCATTCTTATGTTATTCTTCTTTGCATCGTCTTGCAGTTGTTGAATTGTTGTTTCCTGATTCCTTGTTATTTTCAAAAGATCTTTCCTTTCCTGTTCACTAGCTGCAATCCTGTCTTCAAGGTCTGAAATTCTATCTTCACTTTCATTAAGGCGGTTTTTACAACTTTCAGTGGAGTTTTTTATTTCCTGTATATCTCTGTGCATCTGCATTATGTATTCTGTTTGTTTCTTATATTGCTCGTCTAGGGATTCTATCTTTTTGTTTAGTTCCTCCAATTTTTTATCTGTGTTTTCTTTGTATATATTTAGAATCTCTTTCATTTCTTTTATCATTTCTTCTTTTATCTGGGAGATTATTTCGAGTTTGAATTTCTTTAAAGCTTCCTGGAGTTGCTTGTGAATTTCAGTGGATATTGTGTCCGATATATGAGGTGGATGGGATATATTTTCTTCTATATACATCGCTCCTAGGGTTTCTTGAGTTGGCCTGGAGGTTTGAGGTTGTAATTTGGTCTTTCGTTTTGTCATTTTTCTATATTTCTGTGTTTCAAGTGTTATTTGAAAGCTTCCTCAGGATCTGTTGAAAATCCCCTTCTATGTTTGGAGCTACTGAGACTCTGGGACCGGGCTACCCCAAGCCATTGGGCCTACAGAACCAGTGGCCCTCCTCTGCCTGCTCAGAACTCCACAGTTCCAGACAAGCTGGGCCTCAGGGACACTGTGTGCCCACCTGCCCCTTGGAAGCTCCACAGTTCTTCAATCGCAGCCGGGTTAGGGTACTCACCACAGGCCGCAGTGCCTCAGGAACCTGTGGACCCTCCCTGGTTGCAGAGATAACCGCAGTCCTCCAGACACATGAAGAGGCCGATGCAGGCACCCCAAATCTGTCCAGCTCCTCCTCTGCCAACCAATGGCCAGGCGCAGCAGCTAAAAAGGCTGGGCTAGGCTGATAGTGTGGGCCCACCCATCCGTCCACAGCTCAGCAGTTCTCCAAGTGAAGCCGGAATGAGGAGGCTGATGTGGAAGCCTCAAACCCACCTCTCCCCTTCACTGCACCTGGAAGCCTGGGGGAACTCCAGCAGTCTGGGCGGAGATATCCAGAGTCCTACAGACATGCAGAGAGGCCGGTGAGGGCACCCCAGATCTGCCCAGCTCCTCCTCTGCAGACCTATGGCCAGGCGAGGCAGCTAAATAGGCTGGGCTAGGCTGATAGTGTGGGCCCGCCCATCCGTCCGCAGCTCAGCAGTTCTCCAAGTGAAGCCGGAATGAGGAGGCTGATGTGGAAGCCTCAAACCCACCTCTCCCCTTCACTGCACCTGGAAGCCTGGGGGAACTCCAGCAGTCTGGGCGGAGATATCCAGAGTCCTCCAGACATGCAGAGAGGCTGGTGAGGGCACCCCAGATCTGCCCAGCTCCTCCTCTGCAGACCTATGGCCAGGCACGGCAGCTAAACAGCTGACATGATACTTTATACAGCAGATCCCCGAAGTTCCATTGAAAGACTCCTAGATATAATAAATAAATTCAGTAATGTAGCTGGATACAGAAACAATACTCAAAAATCAATAGCATTCCTATACACTAACAACAAAGTCACAGAGACAGAAATAAGAGAGGCCACACCCTTCACACTAGCAACCAAGAAAATGAAATATGTAGGAATTACTCTCACGAAAGAAGTGAAAGGCCTATACAGGGAAAATTATAACACAATGAAAAATGAAATTGAAGATGATCTCAGAAAATGGAAAGACATCCCTTGCTCATGGATAGGAAGAATAAATATTGTGAAAATGGCCATTCTCCCAAAACTTTTATACAGATGCAATGCAATCCCGATAAAAATACCATCAACATACTTCATAGAACTTGATAAATCACCCCTAAAATTCATCTGGAATGAGAAGAAACCCAGAATAGCAAGGAGAGTTAGAGGCAGCAAAAGCAAGGCAGGAGGTACAACAATCCCTGACTTGAAGTTATACTACAAAGCAACTGTAGTAAAATCAACATGGTACTGGAACCAAAACAGAGACAAAGATCAGTGGAATAGATGAGAAGATACAACCACCACTACAAACACTCTCAACTGCCTTATCTTTGATAAAGGGGCTAAACATGTTCAATGGAAGAATGACATTCTCTTTAATAAATGGTGGTGAAAAACTGGCTCTCTATATGCCTAAAACTAAAACTAGACCCATGCCTATCACCATGTTCTAAAATAAAATCTAAATAGATCAAAGATCTAAATATTAAAACAGAAACACCAAATCTTTTGGAAGACAAATTGGGTAAAAACCTTGAAGACATAGGAGTAGGTAGAGAATTGATGAACAGGACTCAAACTGCATGGGAAATGCTTCCCAGAATCAATAATTGGGATTGCCTCTTTTTCAAAAGTTTCTGCACATCAAATGAAATCTTCAGTATAGTGAAAAGAAAACCCACAAACTGGGAAAAAATCTTAGTGAACTGCCCCTCAGACAGAGGTCTTCTGTCTAAAACATATAAAGCATTTTAAAAAAGGAGATCACCAAAATTCAAAGACCCAATTCAAAAATGAGCATCTGAGATTTATAAACAATTTTGAGATGAAGAAATACAAATGACAAATAAATACATGAAAAAATGTTCACCATAAATTGTCATTAGAGAAATGCAAATTAAAACCACACTGAGATTTCATCTCACTCCTGAAAGAATGGCCAAGATCAAGAAAACTAACAACAACAAATGTTGGAGACGCTGTTGGGACAAAGGAACACTCCAGCACTTTTGGCGGGAGTGTAGACTGGTACAACCATTGTGGAGCTCAGTCTGGAGATTTCTCAGAAAGCTGGAACTGGAAGCACCTTTTGACCCAGCTACTCTACTTCTAGGCATATTCACAGAAGAACTGAAAATATCATTCCGCAGTGATATATGTGCACCCATTTTTATAGCAGCGCAGTTTGTAATAGCCAGATCTTGGAAACAACCTAAGTGTCCATCAACTGAGGAATGGATAAAAAAGTTATGGTGTTTTTATACAATGGAGAACTACTCAGCTATAAAGAATGATCACATTGACATATAAATAAATGTACACAGACTGAGACCATACTCATAAGTGAAATAAATCAAACTCACATGTATAAATACCAAATATATTCCCTAGTATAAGAAATGATAATACATAGAAGTATGTGGTAATCATGATACCCAATCATATTGGTTTGAATCCATATAATATTTTCACTCATTAAGTGCAATGGTTTTACCCTGGGTTTTTCGATTTTAGTACCGAAAATAGCTGTTCTGAAGAAAATAACATCATAAAAGCTAGTGCTGATTTAATATCATCTCCTTTGGAACTCCCATCAAGTTGTTGTACATCTTTGCACTGGATTTTCCATGTTGTATCTTAATATATTTTACTGTGATAGTATAAAACAATTTTTTACAGCCAAAGAGATAATATAGAAATCGTTGTTCATTTTCTGTTAACTAGCTCTAAATACCCTGTAATTCTTTCATTGTATTGAATGACTTCACCCTGTCTTGATTTGATTGATTCTACAGTATATGAAGTTATACTCAAATAATTCAAGGAAAGAGGCACTATGGTGACTACTAATTATGTTAGATTACCTGGTGGTGAAACCAAATGATGCTTTAATTGTTCAGTTCTGACCTGTGTTGTTCTATTACAATGTCTCTTTTATCTCGATCTCCACCCTTTTAAAAAAATTATTCTATTTTTTTTTCAATTAAAGGAAAACTAAATTAAAAATAGTGGGATATATTATAGTAACTATTTTTGTTTTCCTATTAACATGATTTTAACCCCAGTATTGCTCTCCCCATCTTCTTTTGCCTGATTTTGCTACATTCTATTTTGTTTGATAGTATCAAGTTTAAGAGTATAGGCAACCACTTTGTAGGCAATATGATTTAATATGATGCCCATTATGGTTTGACTATTATCTTCTTTTGAAATTCTGTAAGGTTTCCAGTGTAGATTTTATTGGTCTTGTTCTGTACTGTTTTGATCAATTCTATTATACCTGATGATATAGGGAACTCTTTTTAAAAATAGTAAGAGGCACAGTGGTAACCATTCTTGATCACCTGATATTCTATTTTTGCTTCAAGTACTATGCCCATCCTTATGTTCTAACCAACTCTTTTTTGTTAACTCACTTGAGCTTTTGTTCTCTTCAAAAAAAGTAATAAGAACTATGGGAGTAAAAAAAACCCAAAAGTGTAATTGTTATTGTGAAGAAGAGAGGAAAGGAAGGTGGTCTAAGGGAAGTAAGTGCCTGTTTGAGTGTGTAGGAAGGAAAACCATATCACTGAGCTTTTGTTGGATCATTGAACAGAATTGTCTGCAGTCTCCCTGTAGGAATGTTCACTTTATATGCTTTAATTTTCATAATTTGGACAACTGTTTCTAAGAAGACAATATGTAACCTATTAACTAGTGATTTCTCACTGTATTTTATAATTGAAATTCTGTATTATTTGTACCCCTTTACTGCTTAGCGTTTTTATGTTCTTTTTTTTCTCCTTAAAATAAAAAAAATTAAACTTGGAATTTATATCTTTTCTTTATTTAATTTTTGGTACTGGGGATCAAACTGACAACCTCACACTTGCCAGCCAGGGGCTTAAGCCACTGAGCTAAACCGCCAGCCCCCCCCATGTACATCTTTCACATCTTATCATCTTCAGAGTAGTTGCCTCTACTCTTGGACTTGATGCCAGCAATCATACCAAATGTGAATAAAATCAGTCAAGGCAAAATAACATTCAAACAAACCAGCTTAAAATAAGATCAGTCATACTAAGACAATGTTAGTAATACAGGGTTTCAGTTTTAGTTAATAGGAAATTAAGGACAATTACCATCATGGTATAACCTGCCATTTTTGAGTGATCTCTCTGTGCCCTCAAATCTAATATGAGTAGACAGACAAGAACAAAATATAATCAAACTAAACAGAGCAACAGAACTACTGTAGCTTTTAAATTCTAATACACTTTTCACAATGTGCCCTGCCTTCTTTTTTTAGGCAATTCCTCACCTTTCTCCTTCTCAGGATACTATTATTCACTGTTCAGAGTGATATTAGTTTAGTCTCTTATGTTCAATTTCAGCATACATAAAAATAAAGACATCTACTATGAAGAGAATGAGACAAATTATGGTAATCATTATTAACTTCCCCAAAATCAGTCTTGAAGATCGAAAAAGCCTTTATCATCCTGTAATTATTTGATTAGTTCTATAATGTTAGGTATATATTCAATGCTTGTGAAGATGGGAACAACTATTTTGAAGAAAACTAGAGACAGTAAGATAGACAAGAACATCTCAGTGGACTTGCTTTGAAACCTGTGTTTCCTTAACTTGTTTCTTTATGAACTGCTCTGTTTTGTCATATTTAATCTTACCATCTATAAGATAAAAAACAAGTTTGTAGAACAGATAAGCATATTAATGTTTTTGTTGGATCACTGAGGTGAACTGTTTGCAGTGTCATTATTTGAATATCACTTTGTATGCTTTAATTTTGTGACTTGAACAATTACTTCTAAGAGGATAATATTTAACTAATCAACTAGTGATTTCTTACTGTTTATTTTTCAGAACTTCTGTATTATTTCTACACTTTTTCGGTTTTTTTCTTTAAATAAAAATAGTTCACCAAAAATAACAAAAATTATGATTTAAAGACAAAATATTAAGCACATAGACACTATCCATACTTGAAAGTGAAAAGCCCATTTCAGTTTACCATGTTTAATTACAAGATGCCATGTTGAAGCAAAAAGACACTAAAAAATCTAAAGAGGTATAAGTGATTAACTGAAAACCATACAAAATATGTACTTGAGTAGAGCTCCACTTCAGATTTGTCATTTCTGAAGAAATATTGATATCAAACTTCTGTATTGATTATTTCTTCAGGTTTACTTGGAATTTTTAAGTAAACTTAGATTTAAACTGTCTGAAGAGTGCTGATTTTTCTATGTATTTAACAACAAACATGGATTGCCATATTTCTCACATTGTTAATGTACATAGGATGAAGTGAACTCTTTCAGATATGTAAAAATGATCATGTGTGCTGAGAGTATTTTCATAACACATAGGATTTATCTCTTGTGTGAGCTTCTTCACGTATTTCACTTACAATCTGGCTGCTGAAAGTGTCTCCACTTGCTTACATAGCCAGTGGTTCTTCCCAGTGTGAATTCTTTCATGTGTTTTGCAATGACTGTATGTGATAAAAGCTTTGCCACATTGTTATATACATAGGTTTTCTCACCAGAGTGGAGTAATTGATGTATTTTACAAAATCCATGTGTGGTGAAAGCTTTCCCACATTCTTCACATAAACAGGGTTTCTCAACATTGTAAATTTTTTCATGTATTGGACAATGAGCATTTCTGCTGAAACCTTTCCCACATTCCTTACATATATAAGTTTTCTGCCCAGTGTGAAGTTTTTCATTCATTATGCAATATGTACTTGTGCTCAAAAAATTCTCATGATGTTTATATACACTGGTTCTACCTTGAGTGTGAACTTTCATGTTGCTTACAATGTCCATGTTGGGTAAAAGCTTTCCCTCATTGCTTTCATACATAGGGTTTCTCTCCAGTGTGAATTCTTTCATGTATTTTACAGTTTGCCCGTGTGTTAAAAGCTTTCCCACATTGCTTACATACATAGGGTTTCTTTCCAGTGTGAATTCTTTCATGTATTTTACAATTTGCCCGTGTGCTAAAAGCTTTCCCACATTGCTTACATACATAGGGTTTCTCTCCAGTGTGAATTCTTTCATGTTTCTTAAAATCTCCCCATGTGTTAAAAGCTTTCCCACATTGC
Organism: Cavia porcellus; assembly: GCF_034190915.1. Taxonomy (NCBI): domain Eukaryota; kingdom Metazoa; phylum Chordata; class Mammalia; order Rodentia; family Caviidae; genus Cavia; species Cavia porcellus. The sequence continues at coordinate 4,948,635 of NW_026947529.1, forward strand.
TTACATACACAGGGTTTCTCTCCAGTGTGAATTCTTTCATGTATTTTACAATTTGCCCATGTGTTAAAAGCTTTCCCACATTGCTTACATACATATGGTTTCACTCCATTGTGAATTCTTTCATGAACCTTACAATGCGCACATGTGTTAAAAGCTTTCCCACATTGCTCACAAAAATATGGTTTCACTCCATTGTGAATTCTTTCATGAACCTTACAATGCGCACATGTGTTAAAAGCTTTCCCACATTGCTCACATAAATATGGTTTCTCTCCAGTGTGAATATTTTCATGTTGCTTACAATTTCCATGTCAGGTAAAACCTTTCCCACATTGCTTACATACATAGGGTTTCTCTCCAGTGTGAATTCTTTCATGAATCTTAAAAATTCCCCATGTGTTAAAAGCTTTCCCACATTGCTTACATACATATGGTTTCTCTCCAGTGTGAATACTTTCATGTTGCTTACAAGTTCCATGTTGTGTAAAACCTTTCCCACATTGCTTACATAAATAGGGTTTTTCTCCAGTGTGAATTCTTTCATGTATATTACAGTTTGCCCATCTGTTAAAAGCTTTCCCACACTGCTGACATACATAGGGTTTCTCTCCAGTGTGAAATCTTTCATGTATTTTACAATTTTCCAGTGTGTTAAAAGCTTTCCCACATTTCTTACATGCATATGGTTTCACTCCAGTGTGAATTCTTTCATGTTGCTTACAATGTCGAGATTTGCTGAACCCTTTTCCACACTGCTGACATACATAGGATTTCTCTCCACTGCAATATTTTTCATGGATCTGAACATTGTGGTGTGTTGCTGCTTCTTTCATATTCACATTACCTTCTGCAGTATAAAGGAATACTTCTTTACACTGATTCCAAGATGTTTGCCCATGGGATTTCCCTAGCTTGTCATTTCCGTAAAGAAAAATCACATATCAGATTGATAACCATATTACTAAGTTTTTATTGGAGATTTGAACAAACTTGTTTGTAGTCTCACTGTGTGCATCCCCACATCATATGTTTCACTTTTGTATTTCATTAACTATTTCTATGAGCAGCATATGTAATCATTGTCTTTAGATTTCTTACTGTTTATTTTCACTTTGAAAGTGGTATCATTTCTACTTATATTGTTTTATATTAGTCTTTCCTTACATTAAATAAAAAAAGAAAAAATCACAGTGAAATGGGTCTCAGTTTAATGACTGCATTAATGTCAAGTTCTGCTTTTAATGCCTGCTAAGAAATTCTAAACATGAAGTAACAGAATGGCCTTATAAGACATGTTGAAAACAACCATTCCCCAAACACTGGTACACAATTGGAAATCATAAAATTTGGTACCTTTTGAAATGCAGAATCTTTATCTTCACTTTGGGCATGGATACACTATGTGTATCACATACAGATCATTCTGATATGTTTGCCCATCACAATCTCCCTTCTGTCTTTAACCTGTAGTTCCCTTTTCCATATGGTCAGTCTTACTTTTCTCTATTAACTGTTTCATTTCTTTCCACAATTTATCTTTTGGTTTCTCATCTAAAAGAAACCCTGTGACCTTTTAGGTTTTATAGCTGAGCTATTTCACCGAATTGATGGGAGAAAGTACCACCTATTTCTTATGGCAAATGACATTATATTCTTTATTTTTTGACATTATATAACACATTTTTTTTTCGTTTCCATGCTGGGGATGAACAACAGCTATTAGCATAAAATCTATAGCTTTTTAAACATGTTTTAAGAGAATTTCACTGATCAGTAAGCTGTGATATTTGAACTTGAATGTGCAATTCTGCAAAATCTGACTCCTAGTGTGCTGGATTTATAAGAATGCACAATCACAAAGAGTCTATTAACATTTTCCGTCTCCACAAATCCAGTGATAGATAGCTAAGCTTCATCAAGGCCTGATCTATTATAACTTGATCTGATTTGTATATGAGTAGGCATGTATCAGTATTTTATGTGCATTTTGAATTTTTAAAAATATATCCAGGACAAGTATATCAGTATTTTATGTGTATTTTGAATTTTTAAAAATATATCCAAGGATCAATTTCTAGAGACAACTGCACACTGATATTCAGAATGAGTGCACTTAACATTCTACCAGCCTTCTAAGAATTTTAGTCAGAATGGCTGATTCTTAAGAGCATGGCTTGGAAACACAAGAACTCCGTTTTATTTCAAATTCTATTGCAATCTTAGCAATTTTTAGATGATGAATGTGTTGTATTCACATGTATATATGGGTAGAAAAACTGAAGAGAGAATGTCATAACTCAAAGTGTATGCCTTTCATACACATCTATATCAATTTCATACATTTTCTTGATTTAATCCACTCATTATACATACCCTAGCTTATACGTCTTCGGAGAATATTACTGACAATAAATTGAATGGTGCCTCATTTCTTTGGTGGTATTTTTCTGCTGACTCACTAATTACTTAGGAACATTCCTTCTCCTTATGAGTGCGAATTACCTTAAGTATCTCCAGTAAATTTTGCATTCTTTTTCAGCTTCCTGGATATCTCCAAGTCCTCCTGAATTGTAGACATAGAAATACCAGTGCTCATTAGAATAATACATACAAATTAATAGATTTTGTTTAGAGTTATGACATAATGTGTCCAGGTCTGAGCTATTTTTAAAAATATTTTCACATTGTTTTTAATGGAACAGCGATATACAACATTCTGACAGCATGAGTGACAAAAGTATTTTGTCATTACCTATTGCAGTCATGTTCCTACAGGTTTCGCACATCACATCTCTCTAGAGGTTCTTCTGGGATGGACTCAGCAAAGTCCACTCCTCATCGCTGAAGTTCACGACCACATCCTCAAAGTTCACCACCTCCTAAAGGATCATACATATATTTCTCACATGAAGGTTGAGACACCAGGTTTGGGATATCTTAAATTCTCTCCTACAAATCTGAATCAAAAGCAAAGTGTGGTGGTATATATCTATAATGCCAGCACTCAAAAGGCTGAGGCGGGATGGTTTCAGTGAGTTCAGGGCAATTCCAGACTCCATAGGGTGTTCAAATCTAGCTGATATACATATAGAAAGCTTGTCTCAATAAAACAAAACAAAACTAAACTAATACAACCAAACTAAACAGCTGAATGAAGACTGATTTCTTCAAATTTAAATCCAAGTCTTGGTCATTAATTTTCTGTATATACACATTATTGAAGACAGAAAATTTGATGATAGATTGCAACTCACTGCTAATGTAACAGTGAAACAGGAGCACTGATTCTTGTGCTGAGTCACTGCAATATTCCCTGTGTACTGTCTCTAATGCAGAACTCACAGTGAGAAGCCTGCAGGACCAGCGTCCACAAAGCACAGAGGCAGAAAAATATCCCCTCAATCAACTGGGAAGCCAAGCAAGCACCTGCCTTCCCTGGTAAGTGGCGGCAGTGTGGAGGACTGTGGCCCATCCAGGGGGCAAACCAGCAGCAGCTCCTAAGATCCATGCCATGCTGGAATTTAGGACACTTGGAAGGCAAGCAAGCACCACTTCTCCCTGGTAAGTGGTGGAGGTCTGGCAGAATGCTGGTTCTCCAGGGGGAGAACCAGCAGCACCTCCTGAGATCCACACCATGTTGGAACTTATGATGCTGTGAAACCAAACAACTGGCCTGTCTCCCTACTAAGCAATAGTGAACCTACTGATGCATGTCCTAGAATCAAACATCCCACTTCCCTACCCCTCTTCTCCTGTCAACCCCCATTAGCAAATGGGAACCAGAAATCTGAGTGTCTCCTGGGAAGCAGACCGTAACAAATAAGGGGAACTTCCTTCTACTATCTCTTTGAAGGCGAATATTTTTATTTCTGTTTTGCTCTTTTCTGATTAATGGTATTGCTCTATTCAATATTCTGTTTTGATAAGTACTATAATGTTCGGTATTTCATCTCATTTTGATATACGTGTTTGAAAGAACAACTATTGGGGCTGGGGATTTCGCTCAGCAGCATAAGCAACTGCCTTGGAAGCAGACAGTCGTGGGCTCGATCCCCGGTACTAATAAAAAGGAAAAGGAAAAAAAAAGAACAACTATTATAAAGATAATAAAATATACTGTGATAACTATCACTTTTATCACAGTAACCAGTTGTGCAGTTGTGTACCAATTTCACTGTATGATCTTAGTTGGCCTTATTCTGCCTTGTTCTGTTGTATTTTACCACTTTCAAAATTTAAAAAAAGAAAAAAAATCTCATCAATCACTTTGATAGGCTACAGATAATGTCTCTTCAAATCTCATTTAGGCCAGTGAGTACTTTGTTCTTAATATACTTCAGCAGCATTTTGAAACATGAATTTGGTTTCATAGAACAAAACATAAATAACATCAATATGGTACACAAATAATAACTCAAATGTTAGTAAAAAATGCTGTTTTGAAAAAATAACTATATAAAATGGAACCAGGCCCAACCTATAATTTATAGCTCACTGTCACCAAGCGTTCACTTTCAATTCAGATATAAGGAATATATCTTGTGAGGCTGCTGAAGGACTTCTTCCTTGAAGTTGGGGCTATCCTAAGTTATAGAGCTGTCTAACATAGAGAAACCCTGACTGTGACACCACACAGACAAAGTGAAACTTTAAAAGAGATTGCATGAGACACCTTTGGTTTGTTTTTAAAAATTATAGCCATACAATATGGAAAAATTCCAACAATATTCACATTTTCTGAGAAACAATGTGGATATCTTCCATACAACAAAGAAAACACTTTCATAGTTGGGTATTTAGCTCAGTGGCATGAACACCTGCCTGGAAGGCATAGGTCATGAGTTCGATCCTTGATACAAAAAAAAATCCACGTTTTACCTTCTTTACAATGGGGCATAATTAGAGATAATCAAGATTAGATCTCAAGTATGGAACAGAAAATTCATGGGTTGACAAGGATGTGAAATACTGATTGTTGCCAGAGCTGGTGTTGATCACCTCAAGGAAGCAATCAGAACCCTACTTTAACTTCACACTTACTCTAAGAACTACCTGAATTTCAGTGAAGACCCTCTCAGTTGTATGTCCTGCTATTGGCTTCCTGCATTCTATCAGTCACTTGCACATCCTTTCCACTCTCTTCTGATCCATCCTCAGCAGGAAACCCTTAATGCCTAACTATTGATATCACTGCAAAATTTCTGTTTAGAGCTTCTCCTTTACACCGCTTAGTAAATTCCATTGCAGAGCATTTCCATGTTTAAACTATGAACAACCTCGCCCTAAATCAGCTCTTAATTCAGAAATGACACACCTATTCCTTTCCACTCAGAAGGATATCACATGTATATGTTCATGTAAATGCCTAAATTTGAGCATTTTTTATGAGAATTTAACAGGTAGCCCTTTCTGGAATTTGTCCTTCACAAATGTTTACCCTGTCCTTGATAACACTTTCATATTTGCTTCATTTTTCTCAGACTTCAAAACCCTATGGCTGTTCTCACAAACCTAGTGTGTGAGCAGGGGTGCCACATAAATAATTAAGCATGTTCAGAAATTATTTTGCACTGATCTGTATAATACAAAGGAGTTCATGAGTTGTTTGGGAAGCCTTTTTCCACTGAGGCATACTACTACACATCTCTGAATTCTCAAGACCTTTCCCACTACCTGTCATGAGAATGGAAATAAGAGAACATACTATAAATTGAGGAGATCACTATTAATACAAAAAAGCCCAAGTTTAAGTTGAGCCACTGTGGCTATGAGGTCCTGCATTACAGACATTAATAAACTTTGGACATTCCAGATCTGCTACTCTGAGGAAAGAGAGCAGAGACCTAGCTCATTACTGCTCTGCAAGCTACAAAAAGCATCATGGTCAGGGTCTTCTCAAGCTCCTTCCAATGCCTAAGATTGTGGATTTACCAGGCCAACAGTGAATTTCTAAGATGATACTTGAGTCGGTTGCTGTCATAGTGAAGCCAGGGTTCTGGGGACCCCAAATCACCCTTGCCAACAGAAAGAGGCAAAAGGCATAAGGCATAGTGAATGACCCATGGCCAATGCTGGAGGACCTTAGGACCTAAAGCTCACTAAATACCTGAGGCTCCAGACGCAGGAATTACTTCTAAATAATTGTAACTGGTTTCACCGAATCCACCCTATCTCTCGGCTCCCATCCACAATCTCACCATTCCATGGCTCCAGGATCTCTCAGATTCTTTGCTAATCAGGCCACAGGACATCAAAAGTACTAAGTGAGATGCAGCAAGTGTTTTGCTACCAGTATTCTACTCAAAAAAGGTAAATCATGCTGAGACACTGGAAGAGACAGAAGTCACAGCCAGCAATGTCCTGAAAATTGGACAGTTCATATAGTCTGCCCCTTCATCACTGATTGACTCCTGCTCTACTGCTCTCCTTCTGAGTCAAGAATCAACAGGGAAAGAAGCCCCTCCCTGTGAGAGAGGATCTCAAATGATAGACCGTAGTGCAGAGACTTCTGGAGCTGCCGTTCTTCTACAGTGTTTGTACTGAAGAGCTTTACCTTAGGCTTTTAATTTTCAAATCCATTTTATTTCAGTGAAAAAAGAACACATCAACTAAAATTAAATTTCAAAACATGTCAATCAGGGGGCAACACAGGTATATACATTGCACACTGTAATCCCCAGATCATTCACGCAGAGCACAAGACATCTGTAATCAATTATCCAAACAGTACTGTTACAGGCACCTGAGTTATTTAAATAGTATTGGCATAAGGCAGGGCTAGGTCCCCCAAGGAGTCCATGCAGGAGACAAGATTCCCTGCAAATATGGGGAAGACTGACACCTCATGCTATGGGCCAAGTCTCAAGACAAATGATAAGCAAATTCATCCATATCCTAAAGACTGATATTCTAAATAGTGCCTTAGCAATCTGAGGAGGTCAGGAGTCACCATTCAAAAAACAGTATGCTTATCCTAGGGACTGACATTTTAAATATCTCCTATCATCCTGATGAACTTAGGAGTCACCCTCCCAAAACCCTAAGGGAAAAGTCACTGCTGCCTAAGAATGCGTGCTTTCTATGTGACTCCCTTCCCCTTTGTTCCCAATTTAATCAACTTTTACATGAACTTATAATCTTATTGGCTACCATAGCTCTGTCCCATCTTATGCCCATCTGCATTGTGAGTTCCGATTTTTCCCCACCTTAAACTCATCTCACCACATGATTTTACTCTATAAAGTTCCCTAGAAAGTCAGTGTTTGGCATCCCGCTCAAGACCCATTCTCTCGCTCAGGTAGCTATCTTTCTCTCAATAAGTATATTTTGCTCTTAATTTCTGTTGTTCCTAAAATTCATTCTTTGACTTTAGAGAACACAAACTCATACCAGACATATTAGACCGGGAGATTCATTACTCTATAGCAATATCATTATAAATTTTTCTCTTTCCTGAAGTCAGATAAATCAGTAGTAGTTTGTATTCTACAATGTTGACCTCACCTTTCCAGGGATGCTTGCACTGAAGGGCTTTATCCCTGACTTTAAGTGATACTTTTGTTTTCTGAAAGTGAAATGATCTGTAATTTTGGTTATGGTATCTACAATGCATTAAGGAAATGACTAACAGTATTTCTTATGAATGGTTTACTACCAGCCATAGAGGAAGACAGGTGGCAAAAATTCTTTGTTTTGATTTCTTCCTTGAAACTGAAGGATGTACTTAAAAGTGTTTTGCCCTAGAAACTATTACAGAACCTCTTGGTGATAGTTCAAGGTGGAAGAATCCAAAATGAGGGATGCTTACTCATATGGCCACTTCCTCTTTTTTCCTTGATTACAACTTCCTCTTTCTTTCCCAGGGCCCTAAAAAAATTCCCATCAATGTCCCCTCCAAGCACCACATCCACTCAAAAGTCACATATACCTCTGTTTTACTCTAGAAAAATGGCTCCATTATTTTTGTATCATAGCAATACTTGTAACTTGGCCTTACTGTATAGGTGTTTTTCCCTTCCACCTCTGGATGATCTAATTAATATGTTAATCAATGCTCTCCTCTGTAAAGAATTGTAAAATCTTACCTAATTGATATGTTAACCATTGTTGCCCTCTACAAATAGCAGATGTGATGCTAAGATAAGCTAACAGAAATTGTTAATCACTGCTAGACTCTCTGCTGAGGAAAACAGGATTTCTTCTTATCTAAACTTGCTTGTTTACAGGAAAACTTGCTTGTTACCTGAATCTTGCTCTTCCCATGAAATGGAAGGCACCATGTTTCTGTTTTGTAGTGCACCACACCCCATCCCCCTCCTTGCATTGTGTGACCAGCAGCTGTTTGTCGATGTACAAGATAGAAGCCCTGACTTTTTTCTGTCAGATGCTCAGTCTCCAAATTGGCTCCTGGTGACTCCTTGCCAGGCCTGGCCTAAAATAAAACATTTGCTCCCTAAATTTTAATTTCTTGCTTCCTTACATTTTATTCTGGGGTGTGAGTTATCACAACCACATAACCCCATAGTTAGTCCAGCAGGAGGGGAGCCAAACCTTTGGTGACTGCGGGCTCCTCTCCATTTCTTTAAATAAAAGGCCACTTTTACATTTCTTATATTCTGCTTCTCTATTGTGCTGATTTACCTCCTCAGTAACCTCAGTAATCTAACCCACTTTAAATCTCTCTCACTGTTGTAACCTAGTTCTAACCAATGTGCCCCCTTTCTATTCTATACATGCCATTTCAACAGATTAAAATTCCATCTCCAATAAAGACTTAATTTCAGCTCCTTGTAAATTTCCCCCCCACCCCCAATTCTTAGGTTAAGTCTCCATTTCCCATAAAAGCTTTAAGTTTCAGTTTCTTATAATCCCCCACCCCTTCAGCCTATCTGCAATACAATGTACTGTCCCTAAGAAATGTTTAACTACAAGAAAGTTATCAAACTGGGTCAAAGTTCACAACATTCCTGTGGTTTTCAGCTTTAAAACCCAACCTTTTTAGCTGTAAGGCACACAGTCTCCAAATTGGCTCCCTGAGATTGCATCACCTGGCCTGTCCTACAATCAAGCCTTTGCTCCCCAAATTTTAATTTCGTGCTTCCTTGGGTTTTATGCTGGGGTCTGAGCCATCACACTCACCACATGATTTTATTCTATAAAATCAGAGGCCTTTGCTACTGGCTCAGAATCCCTCCTTTTTCTCTGACAGAAGCTTTCTGATAGGATTTCTGTTGTAGTAAAGAAGAGAATATGAAGTCAAAATGGCCTTGATTCTAAGACCATGGAGAGAACCCCATGACCACTGGGGGTCGGGCTTTTTTTTTTTTTTTTTGGAAAAGTGTGGGCTGCATACATATAATTTTTGACTTGGGTGGTGCTTAAAGGTGGCATTGCTGATATGCAAGTACCTGATTGAGATTCTTTTCTGGCCACAGGTCGGTTGAATAGGGGAGGGGAAAGTGACTTCAAGGTAAAAGTCCCCTGGTTTCACCTCCCACTTCCAAAATTTCCGATTTGGAGCAAAATACTTTCACATTCTTTCTCTCAATAAATATATTCCACCTTTCAACACTCTTGTTTCTAAAATTCATTCTTGCATTTTAGAGAGTGCAAACACATATCAGACATAGAAGTTCAGGAATTTCATTCCACTATATCATGATATGGTTGCCTCTATTTCTAACTAACTCAGCTGCCTGTAAATTTAAGAATTGTTTATCAATTTGACTTGGAGTAACTGTAGCAAATAAAATGTTCTTAATGAATATACAGACATATATCATTAAATTGAAAAAATGATTATCACAGTTTTTCTAACTAGCACCAGCCAACATTTTCAACTTAAAAGTATGTGGGAAAACAAAAAATAAAACCAACTCAGAAAATAGCAATCCTATAAGGGACAGTATATCATTCACTGTAATAGCCATGTTATCTGCAGGTATTTCATAGACCACATAAGAAACATTGAGCCTATTAAATACCAAGTATCAGTTTCAATAAATGTGCTCATAGCACTGCATCGTTGGCAACTGTGATTTTTTTTCTGAATGAGGGATTGAACTCATGACCTTGTGCTCTCCAGGAAGCTCCTTGTATCCCTGAGTTCAATTCCCAGACCCAACTACTTTAGATACTAAATATGACTATTAACAATGTTTAATTTGCCATTGACATATTTAGTTATACATTTTGTAAACCTACATTTTCACAAATGAAATTATTTTCTTTCCTTGCAGTTCAAAATACTTTTTTTTTAGGTATCAGGAATCAAAGTCACAACCTAGCACTTTCCAGGCAGGTGTTTCTGCCTCCTGAGATAAATCCCTGGCCTGTATTAATAAATATTTCACTTTACTCATTCAAATAGAACTGTGATTTTAGCAAGGGATGTCAATGTAGAGAGAAATGGATACACAATCAGAGAGGAATTGGAACCTCAAATAGTCAACGCAAAAAACTAAATACAACAATCACTGCTACAGGCACAGCTGAAGAAAGCCAGACCTGAAGGTGAAGATGAAGTGACCAGGTATACATGTTCCTGAAGAGAAAAACAACAGCTTGGAATGTACTACAGTTACCACCACCTCCTCCAGGAAGTTCAGATGGGCATCAATTACCATACTCAATGACCAGAACACCTGGACTATTGTTCCCACAAAATGCCTTGGCTCTTTCCACATACTTTTCTGGCTGACTTGTTCCCCTGTGGAATAATATTAGTTAAGCAGCTATAAGCTTATATAGGTTGATTGTAGTCTGAGACCCACACTGTACTCACATTCTGACTTTCTTGTATAAATGACCCCTGACATTAGGTCTGTGGCCAAAAAACCGAAGACCACTCCTGAATATTCAGGGCTATTCTACTTTCTTTTTTTCTAAGAAAATTTTTGAACTTCTTTTGGTTTATGACTTCATTTCTCAATGCTGTGAGCAATTAAACTTGCTTTATTTGATATCATACAGGGCAGGATTATATTTCTCTTTTCTCAATTTAAATAAGAAATGTGTGACAAAGGCATTGTTCCAAAGCCAGAATTTCAAGCTGCTTGTTTGCCCTGAGTTTAACATTTCCTTGAGCTTTTAGAAGTCCTCAGTCTAGTGAACTGCAAATGTATTGGAGGAAGGAGGTCACTGTTGTCCTGTAGCACAATAGTCATTCCTAAGTCTGTGTTAGTCAACGCCTCCTGGATGCCACTACATGGCCTTCTTTCCTCTGCAACATCATTCAATAATTCCCATTTTACATAAATCAAATTTCACTCAGCTCTAGTATTATTTGTTTTTAATAGTCTTTCTGTCTACTTGGTTGCTTTTTTTTTCATTTTAGTTTTTTGATTTAAACACATAGTCTCACTTTGGAGTTCTGGGCAGCCTTGCACTCACTATGTAGGTTAGGCTGTCTTTGAATACATGGCCATTCTCCTGTTTGAGCTTCTTCCTTGCTGGGGAAAAGAGGTGGGCATTATAGCACATGGTGTTTGTCTTTTTTCTCTTCTCCTTTTCACTACTATTCTTTCATTTCAGGGGCACTGTCATTTAATCCTGAGGTTTGCTTGTTTCAGTAAGGTTTCTGCAGCTTGAGGTGATTTTGTGAACAATAATATAGGAAGCCAAGCAGCCCAATTGAGAAATGTGGAATTTCATTAGCTGGTCTCAGCACCACTTGCATACAGAACCCCCACCCCCATTTCAGGATCTAAACAAGAGGCTCTGAACTGGAAATTTAGAGATGTTTTAAAAGATAGAATCACAAAAAGATCCTGTTGGCAATCATTTAGCTAGAATTTTATAATAATTTTTGGATGACAACTGTATTCTGCTTCTTTTGTTGAGCAGGTTAATTTTTTTCTTTGGGTACAGCTCATTTTGCTTTTCTCCTGGGACTTATACCCTGAGTGATTTTCCCTTTTTCTGAGTGAAATACAGGCCAGTAGTTAAATGCAAAGCTCAAGATGGCATCTATTAAGCCAACCTACAACACAGCTAAGTTACAAGCCTCAATATTTTCTAGGGTAAAAACACAAAAATCTATAATCCCAGCACTCAAGAGGCTGAGACAGGAGTGCTGCTTTGAGGTTAGGGCAATTTTGTGCTCCATAAAGGGTTCAAATCTAGGTGATATACATAGAGAAAACTTGTCTAAATAAAACAAAACTAAACTACACAAATAAAACCAAACAAAACAGCTGAATGTAGACTGGTTTCCTCAAATCTTAATTCCACATCTTGGGGATTAATTTTTGTATATACACATATTTTGAGACAGCAAATTTGATACTATATTGAAACTCACAGCTAATGTAAAAGCCAAATAGGAGCACTGATTCTTATGCTGAGTCACTGCAAGAGTCCCTGTGCACGGCCTCTAAAGCAGAGCTCATAGTGAGAGCCTGTAGGACCAGCATCCATAACGCACAGAGGCAAACAAATATCTCATGAATCACTTTGATGTACTAAGAGTGATATTTTTTCAGATCTCATTTAGGCCATTGAATCCTTTGTTCTTAATATACTTAAGCAGCATTTTGATATTTAAATTTGGTTTCATAGAACAAAACATAAATAACATCAAATATGATACATAAATAATAACTCAAATGTTCATGGAAAACTGCTGTATGTAAAAAATGTATAAACAATGAAACCAGGTACAAGTTTCAAATTATAGCTCAGTGTCACCAAGTGATCACTCTCCATTCAGATATAAGAAATATATCTTGGGAGGCTGATGCAGGAGAACTTCCTTGAGTTTGGGGCTAGCCTAAGTTACAGAGCTTTCTGAAATATAGAAACCCTGATGGATACACCCCACAGACAATGTGAAACTTGAAAAGTGACTGCATACGACACCTTTGGTTTGCTTTAAAAATTATATCCATACAATATAGAAAAATTCCACAATATTCAACATTTTCTGAGGAACAATGTTAATATCATACATAGTATACAGAAAAAACTTTCAGAGTGGGGTATTTAGTTCAGCAGCATGAACACCTACCTAGCAAGCTTCAGATCATGAGTGTGATCGCTGTTACAAAAAAAATTCAAATTTTGTCTTCATGACACTGGGTCATAATTAGAGATAATCAAAATTAGATCTCAAGTGCAGAACAAAGAATTCATGGCTTGACAAGCATATGGAATACTGATTCTTACCAGAGCTTGTGTTTTTCACCTCAAGGAAGAAATCATAAGCCAACTTTAACTTCATGCTTACCCTAAGAAATACCTGACTTTCAGGGAAGGTCCTCTCTGTTGTATGTCCAGCTATTGGCACAGTGCATCCTGCCAGTCACTTCCACATCCTTCCCATGCTCCTCTGATCCACCCGAAGCAGAAAACCCTTCACGACTAAGCTATTGATATCCCTGCACAATTTCAAATTATGGCATCTCCTTTACACCACTTAGTAAAGTCCACTGCAGAGCATTTCCATATTTCAACAATGTATATGATCAACCAAGCTATTAAATCACCTCTTAATTTAGAGATGGCACCCACATTCCTTTACATTCAGAAGAATATCACTTGTATATGTTAATGCAAATGACTACATTTAGGCATTTTTCAGTGAGAATTTAACAGGCATCCCTTTCTGGAATTTGTCTTAGCAAGCACACTTTACCATACCCTTGATGACACTTTTATATCTGCTTCATTTTTCTCAAAATTTAAACCTCTATGGCTGTTCTCCCAAACATCATCTATGAGCACATGTGTCACATAAAGTATGTTCAGAAATTCTTTGCATTGTTCTGTATAATACACAGCATTTCATCCGGTGTTTGGGAAGCCTTCCTCCACTGAGGCACATCACTACACATCTTTGAATTCTCAGGACCTTTGCCTCCACCTTTTATGAGCATGGAAATATGAGAACATGGTATAAATTTAGGCGATCACAAAATATAAATGCATAAGTTTAAGGAGAGCAGTTGTAGCTATCAGGTCCTACAGCACAGACATTTATAAACTTCTGGCTTTCATATCTGTTGCTGACAGGAATGAGAGCAGAGACCTGGCTTATTACAGCTGCACTCAGCTTGAAACCACATCGGAATCAGGGTCTCCTCATGCCCCTTCCTGGGCCCAGACTGTTGGAGGAGCAAGGGCAGCAGGCGATTTCAAAAATGGCATTGTGGCCTGGTGGTATTACAGTGATGACAGCATTTTAGGGACCCAGAACTGTCCTGGCACCATCGAGAGGTAAAAGGGACACAGGATGACTCACTGCTATCACTAGTGGACCTCAGGGTCTGAGGCTAAGCACACAGGCTCTAGACAGCACAGCTGCTTCTCACCACATTTTTTTCCCTTTTCTGTTTTTTTTTCTTTCTTTCTTTATTTGTTTTGTTGTTGTTGTTGTTGTTTGGTCTTTTTCCTTTTTATCTGTACCGGGGATCGAACTCATGACTGCCTGCTTTTAAGGCAGGCGCTTATGCTGCTGAGCTAAACCCCCAGCCCCTTCTCACCACTTCTAACTGGTCTCAATCAGATTCCACCCCATTTCACTGCTCCCATCCCATAACATCACCATTGCGTAGTTTGGAGGTCTCCCAGGTTCTTTCTAGGCAGTCGACAGCAAATAGAAGCAAAAAATAGTGGTCTAGCAAACATCTAGTGATCCCTTTTGGGCCCTGCCCTTGCAATTGACGCCATGACACCGGAAGAGACCGCCTACCTTGGCCCGCCTGATTGGACAGTTCTTCAGCCAGCCTTTTTATTACTGATTGGATCCTGCTCTCCTGCCTGCCTTCTCCACCAAGAATAATTACAGAAAAAAACCCACCCTGTAACTGTGGATCCCCAATGAAAGATGGTGGAGGCTTTTGGAGCTGGCTATCTTCTGGAATGTTGACTTTAGCTCCTCTCATGGGTATTTGCACTGAAAGTCTTTACCTCAGTCGTTGTTTTTTCTCCCAAACCCATTTTATTTGAAAGTTAAAAAGTAAAAAAAAAGTGGTCCAGCGATTTCGCTTAAGCGCCTGCCTGGCAAGCTGGAGGTCATGCATTCCATCCAAGATCTGGCTACCACAAACTGCTGCTATAAACGTGGGTGCACATATATCACTGTGGTATGATGATTTTTATTCTTTTGAGTAGATACCCAGAAGAAGAATAGCTGAGTTGAGTGGGAACTGTAGACCTACTTTGTGTGGAATCTCCACACTGATTTCCACAGTGGTTGCTTTACCACCAACAATGAGAAGGGTTCCTTTTTCCCCCACAACCTCTCTAGCATTCGTTATTGCTTGATTTCTTGACAGTAGGCATTTTTTCTGGGGCAAGGTGACATATCAGTGTTATTTAATTTGCAATTCTTAAATGACAAGTGATGCAGAACATTTTATCACATATTTATTTGCTGTATCTATTTCTTCACCTGAGAACTGTGTATTTCACTCAGATGCACATTTTTTGATTGGGTCTTTAAATCTGGGAAGACTGAAATTTTTTAGTTTTTCATGCTCTCAATAGTAATACTTTGTCTGAGGAACAGTTGGCAAACATTTTCTCCCACGTTGTGGGTTGTCTTTTCACTCTGTTAGTTATTTCTCTTGCTGTTAAAAAGTTTTTTAGTAGGGTGAGATTCTCAATTCTCTTTGATTTTTGCTGTTCAATCGCAGTTTTCTTCATAAAGACTTTGTTTACATCAATGTCTTCAAGAGTTTTACTTACTCTATCTTGTAGCAGATTTAATGTTTCTGTTTTAATATAAGATCTTTGATCTATTCTGATCTTAGCTTAATACACTTTGAAAGATAATATTCAGAATGTATAGAGCCAGTTTTTCCAGCACCTTTTATTAAACAGGCTGCTTTTCTTCCAATGACTCTGTTTGGCACCTTTGTCAAAGATAAGATGGTTTAGTAGTCTGGGGTTGTTTCTCCATCTTCTAATTTGTTCCTTTGATTTTTGGGTCTGGTTTTGTTTGTTTTGTTTTTTGTCAGTACCACATCTTTTTTTTTTTAAATCACAATACCTTTATAGTATAAATTCAAGTCAGGGATTTTGATGAACCCTATCTTTCCGTTGTTGCTGAGGATCACCTTTGCTACTCTAGGTCTCTTCTGGTTCCAGATGAATTTTAGGATTTATTTTGTGTAATTCCTTGAGATATGCTACAGGGTTTTGATTGGGATTACACTAAATCTGTACAATATCTTTGGAAGTATGGTCAGTTTCACTATATTGAATTTCCCCTACTCAAGACTATGGGATAGCTCTTCATTTTAGAATCTGTTTTTCAATTTCCTTTTTGAGAGTACTGTAGTTTACAGTGCAGAGATCATTTACATCCTTTGTTAGATAGATTCCTAAGTATTTCATTTTGTTGGATGCTATTGTAAAAGTTATTGTTTCCTTGATTTCTCTTTCCATGAGTTTTTTATTCTTGTTTATGAAGTCTAGTGATTGTTGAGTGTTGCCTTTGTAACCAGCTATATTACTGAATTTGCTTCGTAAACTAGAAGTCTTTTGGTGGAATTTTTAGGGTCTTCTAAGTAGAGTATCATGTCTTCTGCAAATAATGATAGTTTAAGATTTTCGTTTTCTATCTTTATTCCTTTTATTTCTTTCTCTTGTCTAATTGCTCCAGCTAGTTTCCAGGACTACATTGAATAAGAGTGGAGACAGTAAGCATCCTTGTTTTGTTCCTGATTTTAGAGTGAAAGCTTTCAGTGTTTGTCCACTTAGTATGAGGTTGACTGTTAGTTTGTAATAAAAGGCTTTTATCAGATTGAGATAAAGATCATCTCTCCCAATTTTTGTAGGTTTTTTATTATGAATAGGTGATGGACTTTGTCAAAATCTTTTTCTGCATCTATTGAAATGATCATATGAGTTTTGCTTTTGGATTTGTCAGTACAGTGTATTATATGTATGGATTTATGTAAGTTGAACCACCCCTGCATCCCAGGGAATAATTCCACTTGATCATGTTGTACAATCTTCTCGATGATATTCTGCAGTCTGTTTGCCAGTATCTTACTGAGGATTTTTGCTTCAATTTTCACTAGGCAGAATGGTCTGTAATTCTCTTTCTTATTTGGATTGTTCTCTGGTTTTGGTATCAGGGTAATGATTGCTTCCAGGAATGAATTGGGAAGTACCATTTCCCATTCAATTTCATTAAATTTTGAGAAGTGATGGTGTTAGGTCTTCTCTAAATTTCTTATTTGTCCCTGCCATTTCATGGCTACCCCTGCTTTCTTTCAAGGATCAGTGGACCCTTTCCATAATGGGCTGCAAATGTTTTCAGGATTCAGGTTCAATCCTCTAGGAATAAAAATCCACTGATGTCAGAAAATATTCTGAGAACAGGCCAGGGCAGGACACAACAGAACAGAGAGTTGGAAGTCTGTGTTAGAGGCAGCAGACTTCATTTTCATGATTTTCACTCATTTCTATTAATTTTCCACCAAGAAACCCAGTATGTGAACACAAAAGGAGCACAGTTACCGTTTATAGTGAAGACATTACATTTAAATGATAGTAATGGTCTGCAACAGAGTAAAGATGAAATAAAAGCAAGCATCAATTCTCCAAGACAAGATTGCTACTCATTCAGATTCATAAAAATGCTGAATTCTGAAAGTCATCATATTGCCAAGCGTGGGGGTGACAATTCTTGCTGACATGGAACCAAATTCCTAAACTAATTATACATTTCCTTCTGATGAGGCAGGGACATCGAGAACTTCACACTCTAAGTTCTCCTTGCCGTATACTTCTCGTGTCACTAACTGGCACTTAGCTCTTCAGGATTTTAATATTCCTAGAAGTCATATATTCCCTAAAGCCTGGTGATCCATTTGTTCACACCTTTTTGGCTTCAGAAATGTGTAGGAGATTACTATGATTGCTTCTATATGTATAAACTGCAGCCATGTGTGTTGGAACCCATGAACCAAATCTGGTCCCTGGATTCTTCCTCTAAGGCTCTGAAACAGTTCTCTGGCTCCTTGACCTCATAAAAATGTTACCTTTTCCTTTTCACTTTTTTCCAAGATATTTATGCTTTGGAAACAGTCAAAACCAAACATCCCTCATGGAAACCATGAGATAAAGAATATATTTATATTAAATTCTGTAAGCCAGGTATTTTGTACCTGTATAAAAGTAAAGAAATAAATATCTAATATAATTCAGCTAGCTGTATGTTCTGAATAATCTTCCAAATGCATCAACTCATTCTTCAACTAATTATGTAAATGAGTTTTTAATCTATGTTAACCCTGACAGTTTTTTAGCATTTACGTGTTTCAGTTTGACTCCAGCAATTGTTTGGAGATCAAAACCACTTAATTTCCTGTACAACCCATTCTGTGCCAAGCAGGCATAATTGGCATCTGGTCAGGAATTTATTGTTAAAACAAATGAACTGCTAGAAACACCGAGACTCATGTTTCATAGTACTTAGCAAGTTGGTGGAGGCCTCCGTTATTATCTACCAATTTCACTTATAAGTACTGACTTAGAAAAGTTATGCAGAATACTCACAATGATGTAAAGAGGTGTATAATCATGTCTTCTGAGAAATCACTATAATACCCCTCAATATGTTAATAAGGTAGCATATGTTGATAAGTTAGAAATATATTTGTTGATAATAACACTTCCATCTACAGGTAAAGAAAATTTACATGCAACAAAATTTTCACTACAGTGAAACTACAGTTATCCTATCTGGAAGTTAATTTTTATTGGAGCCTAGGCCTAAATATCTAGCCCCCAAAAAAGTGCGCAGAAAAGGACCAAAAGAAGGAGAAAAGTGGCATTGTCTTGAGGGCAACAGGAAGAGTGAAATCTTCTTCAGAACTCATAACTCTGCTAACCAGCCAGCCACCTGTCACTAGGCAGCACATATTTAATCAGAACAAGCAAGGAAGTGAGTGGACAATGGTAAAAACCTGAGCAGGCCCCTAGGAGAGGTTCAAGGAACCCAGAGAGCAACAGATGATTCTAATAAAGAAAAATTATTCAGGAAGTCTCTAGGTGGCTTCAGCTGTGGCCTATCTTGTTCCTTGCGGTGTCTCCTCATTCTCAATTCAATCATGCCCAGGCCACACCACAGCCCTGCACATGTATTCATCTTCAACCCTTTCCAACAACTCTCTCTTATTTTGTTTTGTTGACTCCTAGGATGGGTGGCCAGCTTAAGGTGGGGAAGCATTGAGGAGAACTCCAATTTAAACTCATCATAGTCCATCAGTTCATAACAGCAGTCATTTACCAGTATAGCCAGCAATTGTCAGAGGATGTTAGCGATCCTAGCTCCCCCCACAGCCAAGCTTTTACATTGCACTATATCTTCAGAGGCCAGACTTTTCTTTAGGACATCCAAGGCCAAGCTAACATGAGACCTGCATTAACTACTGTCTTAGTTATATTTTACTTGTTTCTGAGACCAAATACGTGAAGCCCAAGTTGAGAAAGGAAAGGTTTATTTTTTCATTTTTGGGAGGTTTCAGTCCACACTCAGTTGGCTCCAAGTCAGGTGGGCATGGCTGGGCCGCATTTCATGGCAGCTGCAAACAGCAAGCAGGAACTAGCAAAAAGCAAGACAAACTATTTTCCTGCGATTGTATTACATCCTGGCACCACCCCTATGTGGGTGTAGCACTAACACCATCAATCCACGTACTACACAATGAACCATCACAAATGCACAATGCAAACTCATGAAGCCTGGGGGACACAGGCATAACCATGACATTCCAGCCATGGCCCCCAGGACTCATGTATATCCATTATGCAAAAGACATTTAGTCCACATCCAAGAGTTGCCAATGTCCTGTGTTTCAGCATTCCTGAACAGTCCAATTCCCAAGTCTCCTCCAAGTTCTAAGGCAAACTCTTAACCGTAACCCCTGTACAAATGAAACAAGGTTAAACATTTCTCAAATGCAAAGGCACAAGGTAAACATTACCATTCCAAAAGTTACAAGAAGGGGAATATAAAGTACTGGAAACAAAAGAAGTCCAGCAGGGTGAACAATAAGTCCTAGAATTCCATGTTCAGCATCAGAAGCAATCTGGTTGCAAACTCCAAAACGCTTGGGTAATTCTACCCCCATGGCATTTCCAATGATTTTAACTCCAGCAGCTTTTCTCTTAAATCTTCTCTGCTCTCTTTTTGCAGCTTCACTTGAATCAACCACATTCTTGCCTTTTCCAAACATCTGCAGTCTCCACCGCACCTTTGGCTTCACCCTTACGTCTTCACAAATTGCCCTCTCAGGGGCACACCTTTTGGCCTCCCAGGCGCTTTGCAATTGAGGTGGATGCCATCTTACCTCAGAATTTGTGCATTTTCCTTGCACCTAAAATCAGCACCTTGTGGATGCCACCAAGTTTTGCTGCTGACTGGAGCAGTACCTACGCTTTTCTGTCTTTTGGCTATAGGGGTCAGTTGCCTGGATTACAGGGCTCTGTTTACATGATTGTGAGGAAAAGCTTCTCAAAGAGCCCACCATTCTGGAACCTCAAGTGGCCTCTGTTGCCATTCTGGAACATAGCACTCTGCAGCTTTTCCCTCTGAGCAAATTCTTTCACTTTTGCAGTGAGGCTGCACAGGGTGGGGACCCGCTTCCTATGATGCCCCAGGGCCATCTTTCTTATCTCTCTGTTTCTCCTCAGGAATCAAAATCTCAACTCTGTCTCTGAAATCCACAGTCTTCCTGGAATTTTCCTTCTGGCCAAACTCACAGCATTGTACACTATCATGCTGATCTCTTTGCTTTTGATATGCAACATAAATCTGACTAAAAACCCCCAACAATAGACATGCCACAGCCTCAAGGGTTGATAGCTTTTTAATTTCTTTTTCAAGATTAATCAGTCCATTGCCCTTTGTCTCAGTCTCAGCAAAGTCTCTGGGCAGTAGCAAAATGCAGACAAACCTTCTGCCATGCCATAACACACATCAGGTGGAGTCCAACAACCAATGCAGTCCTTCTTCCCAACAGAGACCTCCCAAGCCTAGTTTTTATCATCAGGCCCTCTATCAGCCTTCTGGTCTCCTGAGCTCTGACCAGAATCCCCTTTACAGAACAGCCTAGCTGCTCCAGCTCTACACATCCAGGCGACATGTCCAAACATTTCCAAACTCTGCCCACAAGCCATTTCCAAAGCCTCTCGAAAAACATGGTCAAGAATAGTCACAGCAAAAGACCCCAATCCTAGGTACCAAATTCTGTCTTATTTTTACTTGTTGCTGAGACAAAATACCTGAAGATCAATTTCAGAAAGGAAAGATTTATTTCTTACAGTTTTTGCAAGTTTCAGTTCACACTCAGTTGGCTCCAAGGCAGGCAGGTATGGCTGGGCCACAGTTCATGGAGGCTGCAAACAGCAAACAGGAATCAGCAAAAAGCAAGACACACCTTCTTCCTGCCATTGAATTACATCCTGGCTCCACCCCAATGTGGGTTTAGGACTGACACGATCAATCCGAGCACTAGACAATGAACCATCATAAATGCACAATGCACACTCATGAGGCCTGGGGGACACGGGCATAAACCATGACATTCCACCTCTTGCCCCCAGGACTCATATACATTCATTATGCAAAAGACATTTAGTCCACCTCCAAGAGTTGCCAAAAGACCTTCCTATCAAGGTCACTTAGGTCTTCTCAGGAGTTATCTTAGAACCATGCATAACACCTAATGGCTCTTCTGTCAGTGTCAGCCACTTAGAAGAGTCACAATCATTGCTTCACCACATTGCTCTCTGTGAAAGCTTGGGAGATTTTACTTCTGTGACTCTTCTTAGGCACACCTTGCATTGAAGGGTGACTTTCCTCTGTGGTCTCATCATCTCCTTGAGACAACCAGGGACTCACTGAATATCTTAGGATGATGCAATCAGAGGTTATTTTATATCCTGGGTTTCCACCACCCTTGAAGGGCTGGGACCAAAATATTGGATATCCACTTAGCCTATCTGTTTCTCTAAGTTTTGGCTTCCAAACCTTAGCTGTCAAACATCCGCAAGAAGTTTTTCGTAACAATAGAGTATATTAGAGGCAGTAAGTGTAATATTACTATTTTATCTAAACATGAAACATCTTAGAACATTAAATGAAATCCTATTTTCTTCTATCCATGGACATTTTAGCATTTGAATACCTACAGTATTAACAGTTGCATATTTTACATAATATATCAGGAATCAGAACCATACATAGTATTGCATCATGCTAATCATGAGATTCTGGTAATAATCTAAATTCTTATTTTGACATAAAATATCCCTTTTAGTCAATCACCCTTATCTAATACACAAGAAGTTTTTGTGTATTATTGAACAACTTATTAATCTTTAGTTGAATGTGAATCTCACAAGTCTTTGTTAGCAGCAAAGGTGTGCACATGAGACAAAAATCTGTTACCATAAGTAAACCCCATTTTACAATCATGGAGTCTTATGCATCCAGAATTACCAGTATATGCAATACGTCATATAGTTCATTACAATCAACTGTCATAACCATGTGAAACCTTTATACAGGCATCATCAAACCAAAAATATGTATTACTTCATTTGATAATGACCAATGTGAACATTTAGGAATACATTTCATAAATTTATTTGAGGTGTCTCCTACAGTGCTCTGGAGATCATTGAGGTCTCTAATCAATGGATAAAAACTGGTTAAAAATGTTACCAGACAACTGCTTTCTTATTTATCAATCAGACCTCGGTCCACCAATCTAACTGCCAAGGGACTTTATTCATTTATATTTTAAAATTTATTTTTATTTAAAGAAAGACAAAAGGAAACAGAAAGCAGGCATAAATAGTACATACATTCAAATTAAAGAATAAACAGTAATAAATCACTAGTTTGTGTGTTTTATTGTCCTCTTACAAATAATTGTTCAAGATACAAAAATGGAACATATAAATGGGAATTCAAACAGAGAGACTTCAAATAGTTGTGTTCAACTATCTAATAAAAATTAAGTAATATGGCAATCAATACTATACACTTAAACATGTATGTATTTATCCATATCTTCATTTATGTTGAATTTAAACAAACCAAAGCAGATTAAAATCACTCTAGTTGAAGATTAATAGTATTGCTTGATTTCACATCATGACACTATGGAACCAGCACTGGGTACTGTAGTCCCCTTTTTTCTCCTTCAAAGTATTTGTGCATTTCATCGTGTATCATAAAATCAGTTCTTCTAAATTATTGATAGGTTTTCTGGAAGCATGCATCTTAACATGTGTTACTATCCTTTCTATATTAGAGGGAGAAACAGAACAAAGCAGGACAGAGCAAAACATAATAGAGGTACATAAAACTAAAAAGACATATAAAACTGCTGTACAAGGAGTTCTACCATTGTTACTGTGTTGTCTCTTGTTATCATCAATAAAATGGCTATATCATCAGATAAAGTATAATTGAATATATCACTGCATAACAATATTAACAGAAATAGAACTTTGTAAATAGTGTAGAGCCACAAAAACAGATATTAATCAAGTCAGAATGGGTATTATATTGAATCATTTCTATTTTCAGTATAGTTGTCTACTCTCTGACGATACTACCAACCTAACGGTTTTGAATAAAATAGTGAATAACAAGAAGCAATCAAAGAAATCAGATTTAACTAAAATCAGTAATGATATAACAGTATAAGTTATAGAGGAATCCAGTTTAAGTTAACAGGAAATTAAATATGATTGCTGTGCTATATCCTGATATTTTTGGGATAGCTGTCTGTGCCCTCAGATTTAGTGCTTGTGTAAAAACTGGGATGGAATAAGTTCTATCTAAACAGAGTGGTACAAGTAATATGGGTTTTAATTCCTGGTACACTTATAGCAATATCTTCTTCTGTCTTTTTAAAGTCTATTCTTCCCCTTTCACTCCCTCAGGGTGTACTGTGTATTTTTGGGTCTCCCCAACACCCTTGGTTTTATATTGTGTGGGCAACCTGCTATTTATCTAAGTGTTTCTGAACTTTCTCACTCCTGGACTTGATCTGTAGTTATATTTCTTTACTTATTAAAGCCTATCTTTCCAACCTACCCATAAATACTGATCCAGTTGACCATATTACTCTCTCCTTCCCTATCACATCGAGTTCTATTTTCTCATATTAAATTTTGGTCCAAATACCCTTCTTCAGGTCAATTATACTTCCTATAAAGAGCATCTCATTTGGTCATATTTCTTGATCCACTCTGCCTGTGATTCTCTCTTTTTTTCCCTTAATTTAGTGTATATAGGAAATCTGCATTAGAAATTATATCCAACCTTCTCTGTCTCATTTCTGTTGTTCTATTTTTCTGTCATCAGTTGTCTATTTGTCTTCTTCACTTTGCTTTTTGCTCCATTCATTGTGGCCTCTCTACCACTGTTCCTGAAATCTTGGTGATTTTCTCTCTCTTTAGAACGTCCTATAGTATTCTCTGTAGGGTTGGATTGGTGGTTGTGAATTCTCCCAGTTCCTCTTTATCTTGGAAGCATCTTGTTTCTCCATTAATTTCTAGGAAAACTTTTCAGGATACATCAATCTGGGCCATATGTTATTTTCTTTCAGGACTTGGAATGATTCACTCCAATTTCTTCTCGATTTGATGGTTTGTGCCAAGAAGTCTGATGTAATTCTGATGGACTTTCCCTTATAGATGATCTGTTTCTTGTCTCTGACACCTTTTAATATTCTGTTCTTATATTGGATTTCTGGGATCTTGATTATTATATGCCTATGTGTAATTCTGTTTTGGTTTAGGTGGCTGGAGTTCTGTATGACTCATACAGCTGAGTATGTTTTCCTTTTCCTATGCTTGGGATGTTTTCCATATTTTTGTGAATAGACTTTGTAGTTCCTTTGTTTGTACTCCTGCTGCTTCATTCACATTCGTTATTCTTAAGTTATACATCTATTTGTCATCATCTAGCCTTTGTATTGTTACTACTTGTTTCCTTGTTATATTTAAGAAAATTTTCCTTTCATGATCCTACAGTGCAAACCTGACCTCTAGTTTGGATAATCTACCCTAGTTTCTTGCAATTAATTTTGCCAGCTTGCAAAGTAGTTTTTAAATTCATGATTCTCTCTTTGAACCAGCTTCGTTTCTTCTAACTTTTCTCTATTTTCCTCATGAAACGATTCTCCTCTTTTTTTGTTTTCTTCCCTTTTTCCATGTTTTTTTCTTGAGAGGTGCTTAGCATTTCTTAAATTATTCTATTTATACGTTGCTTTATTCGGTTAAATACTTCACCTTTCAAATTGTCTATGCATTCCTGAAGATATAGCTGTATGTCTACTGGGGCCATATCTGATATTGCATTTAAGTTCCTGGATCCATGCTCTCATGATTGGGGAATGGGAACCCTTTCTTGTTGCTTCCTCTTATTATTTTTTGTTCCTTCCATACAGGTGTATATGAGTGGTCCAGATTCTTTGTTTGTAGGTTATAGTTTGTCTGAAGTGCTGATAGTATGTTCCCCCCCAGTGCAGTGTACTATGTGGATACAGACCAGGGAAGCCTATGCTGGGCCCGCCCCCTCTGGATTAATCAGCCTGCTGAAGGCTTCACTGCATTATGGCATTGGGACTGGTATGGGCTAGCCTATTGGTTTCAGCCTGAGGCATGACACAGGTCAGGTGCTCCCCATCAATCCCACTTGAGAAGGGAGAAGCTGACCAAAGTCACTGCAGCCCCTTGTTCTGGCCAATTTGCCCTGTCCCAGAATGTCATCTCTTGGAGGCTCTATGGAAGGCATTTATCCCCGTCATTCACCACAGGTCGATGCAGGGATCCCTGCCAGCTCAGCTTGTCAGTTAAGATCACCGACTCCCATCCTCAGTGCAAATGCATCTCCAGTGAGATGAAACTGATGAGCTTTTGTGTAGTTCCATAAATCTTGGCTGCATGAGTGTAGGAGTCGCAGCAAGTTCAAGTGGCAGCACCAAGACTGTAGCTGTTTCAGTAGAAGCACTGGGACTGTATTTTTAAATGGTTTCTCTCAGCTTAATTTTTTCCAGGCTTGTGAGGGTCTATCTCCCTCTGCCTGGGTCTCACTATGCTGTATTATTTTTGGAATCTAAGGTGACATCTCAGAGAATCTCTGTAGCCTGCTGTTACCTATCCATCATCTTTTCTCCTCCAGGACTTTGTTTATTCATCCTAATAATATAATTTCTAAATAATGAGACTATAAATCAGTGATGAAGAACAACATATTTCATTCATATATCCAGTCTTTGTGACATTTCGAGCAGCTGGCAAAGAATGTGAAACCGTGCTTCGTAAATTCACAACCCAAACATATCTTTGATCAAAGAATGCAAACTTGGAAAAAGGGAAAAGTTACTGAGCTTAAAATGAAAGGAACAGCTGTTCACAGAGTGGAAAAATGGACAAACAGACAGATAATCAGTGTGGATTCAAACAAACACAGAAATCAGCACACAACTTGTCAGGGTCTGTGAGAATATTTAAGTTCCCCAAAGGCCATTTATGTACTTGTACCATGCCTCTTTGTTAAACTAGCTGCCCTCTTAAACCCCATGTTTTTTGTCTCATTGATCTGTCTCTAACAGTGGGGTGTTAAGGTCTCCTATTTCAATTATATACTTGTGTTTGGTTTTTCATGTCCGTTAGTATTTGTCTCATATAGCTGGGTGCTCCTGTATTTGATGCATATATATTTGTAATTCTTCCTCTTGTAGTTTCTCACTTAAACATATGTAGTGGCCTTCTTTATCTCCTTTAAACATTTCAGGTTTAAAGTTCACATTTTCTGCAAACAGAATAGCTATCCTGCTTTTTCTGGGTTCCTGTTTCATGGAAAACTGTTTTCCATCTTTTGTCTTTTAACCTATGACTTTTTTTTTTTTTTTTTAGTAAAATGTGTTTCTTGTATACAGCATATTATGGGTTCCTGCTTCTTGATCCACTCTGTCAACCTGTTTCTTTTTATAGGTGAGTTGTGCCCATTTACCTTTTTAGATATCACTGATATGTACTTACTTGACTTTGCCATGTTGTATTCCTGTCGTTGATTTCCTGCTTTTCTCCCTTGTTCAATTTCTTGCCGAGCCTGGTCATTTCTTTCTGTTGTTCTGGAGATTGTGGTCATTTTTATCTCCATCTAGCATGTCTTTCAGTAATCCTTCGAGGGTTGGTTTGTTGGACATGAATTTCTTCAGTTGTTTTTTCTCTTCAAAGTATCTTGTTTCTCCATTAAATTTGAAAGACACTTTTTCTGGGTACATCGGTCTAGGTTGAAAGTTGTTTTCTTTTAGGGCTTGAAATTTTTCACACCAAACTCATCTTACCCTGAAGGTTTGTGCTGAAAAGTTTGCCTTAATAGTAATCATAGTCTTTCCTGGACAGGTGCATTGTGTCTTTTCTCTAACAGTTTTACTATTCTGTTTTTATGCTGTATGTCTGAGATCTTAATTACTATATGTTTGAGCATAGACTTATGTTTGTTGTGACTGTTAGGCACTTTGTGTGGCTCTCATTTGTATATCAGAATTTTCCCCATGTTTGGAATTTTTCTGTTTTTATTTATGTGAATAGCTTTGTTATGTCATTTGCATGGACTCCTGCATTTTCACTGATGTCTATGAGTCTTACATTGCTTCTCTTGGCATCATGTTGAAGCTTATGGATTGTCATTTCATGATGCTTTGTTATTTTTATATGTTCACATTCATGATCACTCCCTGCAATACTGTCCTCAAATTATGAAATTCTATCCTCAGCTTCATTTAAATGGTTTTGCCAGCTTTCAGTATATTTTTTTGTTTCTTGAATATCTCTTTACATATGTTTCATAGATTCTGCTTGTTTACTACATTGTTCATTCATAGTTTCAATTTACCATGCTCCTGTATTTTTGTTTTATGTATTTCTTCTCTAGCTATGTTGAGCAACTAGTTTACTATAGTTGTTATTTCTTTACATGAGAAATTATTTCTAATTCAATTTCCTATATAGCCTCATGGATGTGTTTCTTTACTTCATTTTCTATCTTTTGAGGTTTCTGATTTATGACTTTTCAAGTACTCTATTTCAATGTAGGTTGTTCTTGCTCCTGATGGACTAGATGTTTGAGATTGCATTTTGCCTTTTCTTTTTGTCATTTTCCAATAGGTATAACACCCATGGTGGGACTGTTTCACTCACATTTTGCTTTAACTCTTTCGGCTGCTCCCATATTCCAAAGCTTTCTAGATTGTACACATGTATTATGGGTAGAGAGGAGGGCTAGGGGCTCCTCCACCTCCATCTTCTGTCAAGTAGTAGGCCTGTCATGCAATACCAAGGAACTCTCACAGGGACTGTCCTAGTCATGGGGCCTTAACTTCAGGAGAGGTCAGCACTCCCTGGGTCATGCAGTGTGACTTCCACAGGAGCCAGCTGTGAGTCCAAGTCCTCCATGGGATTCACAAGTCTATCACTTATAAGGCCTTCAACATGCCCTTGGCAGTCTCATGAACCCTTCCCAGTTTCTACATGCCTCCTATCATTGTCAATTATCAGGTAAACAAATATTCATTCCACAAGAGAAACCCTGTTTTTGTTTTGAAGAGTACAAAAGCAGACTTTCTTTTTTTCAGCAAAACACAGTGGTATTGGTGAGGAAGTGCACAAAGGAAATTTCTTCTCTCTTGCTTGTGGTACATTCACTTCAGATATCATTTTGACAGTTAATTTCACATTAACTCATCTGACTATCTTAGGATTCTGTACATACAATCCTCTCTATGTCATGAAGAGAATTTTATAAGATATTCATATGAACTTTGTTTCCAACAACTGAAAACTGAAATGTGAATATCCAATAACATTTGAATGAATTAAAAAAAAAAACCACAGAAAACCATGAAGTGAGAACCTACGAAATAAATCCATAGGAAAACACTGTACAGCAATCTCACTGGATAGTCCTTAATGATTATGATTGGTGAAAGAAGGCAGAGAGGTCAAATTCTATCCAGTCATTACATACATTTTGAAAATGTGACTAGACATGTGTGATAGAAGACAGGTCAGTTCACATAAGAGAAAATCTCTGTTCTCTCAGAGTTGCTGGGTATCAGGAATCCAAGAGGCTTTGCTGGGTCTGTTACCATCATATCTCTGTAAAGACAGGCTCAGGGGAGATGGCACTAGGGCACAATTTGCTCTCAGGGTCTGTCCCTTGCTTATAGGCCGGACCAAAGGCAAAAGCCTGGTGCCTTTTGGACTGTTTTCCCTTTTCTCACTCAAAGCTCATCAGGCTCTCCTCTTGCAAGCTTCAGAGATAGCAGTAGCTTCCCCACAGCGAGAGCTCCAGAGAGGGAGAAAAATAAACACTAAAATGTAAGAGAGAACATGAGAGGGAAAGAACAGAAGATGGGTCACAGTTATTTTAATGCTTGAACCTTAGTATTTGCATCACATGATGTCTGGCATATTCAGTTATTTAAGAGTGAGTCAAGAGCTGGGGAGAGAGCTCAGTATAGTGTACTTGGTTACCATGCATGAGGCCCTGGGCTCAATTTCAACACTGCTAATGCAAAATAAAAACACTAATAATAATAATAATAATAATAATAATTCACTAAGTGAGGCTCATAATGTAGGGAATGGGCTACTCAGCTTTTGGCATCAGAAGGTCATCTGTCAGCTATTGAGTAGGAGTCAGATCATGGGAGTGCTAATTCACACAGGTGTGAATGTAGAAGCAATGCCAGAAGATTTGGGGGTGCAACTCCATCCATAGTGCTGGCATAGCCTGTGTGAGGTCCTGACTCGAGGCCATAACACCAGTACGTAGAAGAAATTGTGATTCTTAGGGAACATAAAGATGATTGAATTCAAGAACTTCTGCCCCCTCACGATGCCACCAGGGAATATGTCCAGGAGGTCAGTGTCATTTCTAACACCAGGCAGCACTGTATTCCACGTTCATCGCACCGGTTCATGGATTTAACCTCTAATTCTGTACACTATGTACACAAGACACTAGCTAACAGGCATTACAATTGTCATCTCAGACTGGTGAAAATATCCCTACGAAGTAGATGCCAGGATGACCTCTATATTGCATGGGGACACTTCGTGAAAGACCTGAGGCATGGTGTCTTGTCTAGGTTTATGTAGGAAGTCAGGAGGAGGATTTGGGTCCAGATATTTCTCCTCAGAGCTGTGACCCTGTAAGCACTGCTGGTTTTTCATAGCCTTGGGGAAGCCTTTCCTCCTATCATGGATCTGTCACGTAGGTGAAGCTGTTATCTTTATTGTGAAGGACACTGGAGAGTCATTCCATGGGCTTCCAAGGTATCCACAGTAAGAATCTCTGGAGGATACCATAGGACACAGGTTCACACAGACATCATAAAAAGAGCTGGCGAGTGCATTTCACCACCAATTTACTAGGCTCTGACACTGATGCAATGGCCAGAGCAAATTTAGCCACTGTTCACTTGTGATTCCATGTTATCCAGGACACAAGTCCCTCTAAAGAACAGATCAGGTACTACCCACATTACTGAGAATGTGCCTAACTTCCTGGCCTCTGCATATGTGAACACATAATAGAGGAATAGGTGTCCCCAGAAGACACACATAATGGAATGATGCATCACTATATGAACTGAAGAGGAAAGAATGGCAGGCAGAACACACTCCTTCTGACCACTCACTTCACAGATATTTGCAGTGCACCAACCCTGTAGAGTAAGCAGAATTAGAGCAACACTGCATACACCATTCTCTTTCTCACAGAGACAACACCACGAGGGTGGGAAAGGAAGATGAATTTCATGCTTTCCTAAAGAAAAGAGCAGGGTGGTCACAGGACTTTTAGGGACTACTATCAGCAGGGGAAGTCTTCTTGGACCAGCACTGTCCCATTCAAGGCAGTGAGAAGGCTGGGCTGGGCTCTCTGCAACTGGAGCAGGAGGCTGGTGTCCAATTCTACAAGATGTCCCAGCTGAATTGGATCAACCTGAGCTCACTGAAACTAAGCACTGCATTCAGAAGATTTTGGCTTTGGCCTGTGGGCCTCTGATGAGTGCATGGGACACTTGACAAGGAGAAAGACTGCCAGTCTTGGGACCTCCTGCAACCCTGAGGCATGCAGAAATGAGTTGGTCAAAGCTGCATGAGAAACTTTGCTGGAGAGGATTTGTGCACAGAGTTGTCTGTGACAGGCACTGGGAAGTTCTGCAGCCTGCAAGGAGCAAGGACAGTTGGTGATTGTTCTCCTGCTGATCCATGGCTGGTACATGACTAACTTCAAGTCCCAATTGCACAGCTTTGGTCATCCACACCTTCAGTGACCTCACCAGCTCTGGGATCAAAGTGAAAACTAGGGTCAGGCATGCACTCTTAAGGAATTCCATAGCTGGTACTTTTACTCACACCATGACAGGTGTCTTGAACTCCACTTAGGCCAAGTCCTGCAAATACCCTGAATTTAGAATCAAATTCTAAGGTAATTTTAATTAAAAGTTAAAATATCATGCATTTCAACATATTCAATTCAGTAGCACGTCATCACATCACTAATTTGTACAATTTCCACATCCATTGAGTTCCAGCACACTGCTCAGTTTTGGACCCTTCCATATCCTTGTACTCTCTTAGTATTCCCCACTCACTCTGATTTTTTCACCCTGTGATTTAGTTCTCTGGGTCTTTAATATTCTTGCATCAGATTATGTTTGGCCAAATATTCCTAGAGGGGACTGGCTGCTATTGCTCTTTGATAGAAGAGAAAATCCTGGGTAGACCAAAGTGTACAGATAAAATGTAAAGACTATTGTTTATCTACTCATCTTTTCATGTTGGAAAAGCTTTCCCATAATTTCAGTGGTACAAGGGAGAGAGAAAGATCTGATTCTTTACATTTGAAAAACAGAACCAAGAATAATGAAGAATCCACAATAAGAAATCTTTGCTTACAAGCAGCAGGCAGATAATTAGTTTGTATTAGAAGTGACAAAGAGGTGTCATGAGTCCATTCTGTGAGAAATGAAAAGTTCTTGTAATTCAAAAGAGAATCACCACATGTAAACAAATGTAGAAAATGCTGAGCTTCCCAAAGCTGATTCATGCAGGCACACATCCCTGACATGTGCTGTATCCCCATCTGATGGCGTGTTTTAAGGCAAGTGCTGAGCATCACTGGGGAGGACATGTGTGCAGAGAAGAGCCCTGTCCAGTAGCTCCCATCACAGCTCTACACAGGTGTCCCCAGACCTTGCAGTGCTCACAATAAAGACTTATCCCACACAGAGATCTGCATAACTTTTCAGGCTTTGTGCTTAAGACTGTGGCTCACTGCACTATTTGAAGCAGGAGGACACTGGGAGCCTTGCTACACTTCACATAGAGAGTTCAAGGCATTAGAGTGGGTCACGAGAACCAGGGAGAGCTGGGGGGATGCTAAGGTCAGTCTTTCTGGGCCCACAAGGAAAGAGGAAAAGGAATCTGATCACAAAGTAATACACTGATGAGAGAAGGTTGTGTGCATGGAAGATCATGGTTTTGAAAATGAAATGTCTCTGACATCAATGTGTGTTCACACAGACATGTAAGAGTCTATGCCCAAGATTGGTGTCTCAGCAGTGTACTTACTTATGCAAACCCTGGCTCAAAATAAAAAAGAAATTTAAAATCAGAATTTACTGTAGTTCAGTGCACGGGCCTGCATTCAATTCCCTGAATTGAGTTAAGGAAAAAAATTGGGAGCAAGCTGAAGGACTACAAAGCACCATCTCCTGGTCTTTCTGGAGAGCAGTGTGCCCCAAGCAGCTTGAGCCTCCACATCTTTCTTGGTCACTTTGATTTTAAAGAATGATCAGTTCCATGAGGGATGGGGAAAGGAGGATTTTCATCCAAGAATACGAAGTCTCATTTACAATGGAAAAGAAATTTTCAATGATTACTAAACTGCATGGTGGCCACAGTTAATAAGAAGGATAGCTTTCAAAACTGCTAAACAATGGGATTTGCAGTTGTAGTCACTGTGAAAGTATTTGTAGGTTAGTAAGGTGGTAGACACATTAACTGGACTGATTCTTTCTACAAAGGAGCCATAGATCAAAAGCACATGTTACCCCACAAACATTCATAACTATTGTGACTTACCAAAGGAAGATATCCTATAGCTGTACTCCCAGGGAGAGTAAGGAAGGAGGACCACAAGTTTAAACCCAACTTGGAGAGCTGAGTAAATTATTTAGAGATTGTCTCAAAATTTTTAAAAAACAACAACAACTTTTAAAGTGCATGGGCATATAGCTCATACAGAAATCCCTGGGATCATTGAACACAGTGTATTAACCATTATTCTGTTATGAAAAAATTAATCTATTTATAAAATTGTTTTCATACTTTATTAATGTCTACCTGTGCTACATTGAAATAAAAAAGAAGAAAAAAATCGTTTGTTTGTTTTATTTTCCTTTGAGACAAGGTATTGCTATGTACTGCAGGCTGACCTTGACTCAACAAGTATTTCAGGCTAGCCTTGAACTCCCTGTGATCCTCGTGTCTATTTGTCCCATGTGCTGGGATTACAGGCATGCACCACCATGCCTTGAAAGAAAGTGTTATTTTTTTTAATTGTCAAGAGCATAAACCCTAATGAAATAAAACAGAATAGAGTCAATCAAAACAAAAGGATGATCATGGTACATCAGTTAAAAATAAAATCCAACAGTCGTTTGTGTGGCCTCTCAGCTGGTACAAAAAATGACTCAACAACTTGCTGAACTCCAAATTTCTCCATAGAATTGGGCAAATACCTAAATTTTGCAAGGTGTCTATTGTAAACATGTCTTCTCTGAGAAGCAATTCATATCAAGTACCAGGGAAAGAACACAGAACTTTGATTTACTACTTCCAATGTCTGGAATTTATCCCAAGAAAAAAAGATATATGCTCAATGCAGTTTTTCTAACAGGAACTTGACTTGTGTACATGGTCAATAACAGGATAATTAAGTAAAACTCTACTTATGCATATAATATAAATATTCAACACTACGCAAATACACAAATGATGTGAGCAGAACTGGGGAGTATGGTTAGAGACAGCCGAATACTGACAAGATGGGTATTCTGCAGCAGGTTAAAAAATGTGGGTGAATTTTTTTTTGTGGACTTAAATTTTTAAACTGCTGATCACACTTCCTCATCCCTCAAAGCCCCATGCCACATTCAGACTCCTCACAAAGCTTAAACACCCAAGAGGCGCCAATATTGAAACAAGCAGAAAGCCCTTATCAATGGAATGGACTGGAGACAAAGCATGTGCAGGTAGAATAATAACTGCTGTCTTAATTTAACATCTAGGTCCTCTCTCATTCTGCAGGGAGGAGATCCAAGTGGAATAAAATCGTCCTGTTAGGGTAAATGTCCGCGGCTCAATGACAGCAGAGGCCATGTGAGATTCTGAGGCTCCCTGCCACAGGATCCAACCAGGGCTGGGCTCTCAACAGCACCTAGTGGGAGCGGGGGGGGGGGGGGGGGGGGGGGGTTGTTGCGGGAGGATCCCAGGCCCTGTGCCGGGCTGGCCATGCGGACCCCGACAGAGAGGAGGGTGGAAAGGAGAGAGGACCCTGAAGACCTGAGGCTAGGTCGCCCCAGTGCCACGCCACAGCCTCCCCGGACCCCCCACCAAGGCACCTGCTCCGCTAAATTCGGGCCACTGGGCCGCGCCGCCACTCAACACCGGCTGGCTTCTGCCTACCTGGCCAGACCCCAGTCCCAGCCCAGCCACAGCCTAGGCCGAGGAAGGAAGAGTGCTCAGGTCTCCAGAAGGGGTCTCCAGCGCCAAAATGGCCACTCCGTGCATCCCCTGTGAAGCGAGGCTGGGGGCGAGGCGGGACTGAGTGGGATGCGGAGGCCAGTGGCTAGGGACCATCCCTGGGCCCGGGCCGCCCAGGTTGGGCCGGGTGGAGTGTAACCTTCACTGGCGGCCAGGGGGTGGGGCCAAGCAATGTGAGTGGCGGGGCCAGAAGCTGGGAACCAGGAGGTGCAGAGCCCTCCAGGAGGCAAGAATGAGGTGGTGGGCATGGCAGTGGGGGTTAGAGTTTCTCTGATGCTGGGTGTGGCTTCAGGTGGAGCTTCTGGCAGACTGAGCCCCAGGCCTGCTGTGAGAGGAAGCAGAGGAGTGGACTGAGTCTGAGGCTTGGAATTTATAGATGTCTGGACTCAAGTCTTCCAGGGCCTGACACCTTAGGTACACTGCTTCTCTTCTGGGAGCCTCAATTTCCATTATTGTTATTCTATTATTTTGCTTTGAAATACTGCGTGGTTTTTTCCATTAAAAAAAACAAACTGTGAAGAATGGCAATACTCATCTCTTGGCACTGTTGTGAAGATCCAATGAAAACCCTGCAGAGCTCTGCCCATGGTTCCCACCATATAGCAAGTGCTAAGATGCCACTGTTATTTGTGTTGTTGCCCTTCTTTTATTACAGAGAAATGAGTGCTTTCGGTATCCGTCGTCTGATGTCTTCATAACATAAATATATGTTTACATGTTAATATAACATACTAACAAGCATCTGTAACACTTACAGGTGTAATGCCAGGGCCTATCTGAGGTGCATTACATATGTTAATTCTTACAAGAGTAGGGGTTAGGAATTATTTTCGTTTTCAGAGCTGTGTGAGCCGAGACACCAACATTTAATACTTTTTCCAATGACAAACATGTGGAAAGAATTTTAACCCAGTGGGCCTCATACCAACACTTCCGTTAACTAACCCATACTTGGCACAGCACTCCTACAGTTCTGCTTTCGATTTTTCACATGAGTGAGGCATCAAATTGTTCATGGGAGGTTGCACAGGTAGCTAGAGGCAGTTTGTGTCAGGGTTCACTAGAGGATCAGATTTAATTTGTGCGTGTGTGTGTGTGTGTGTGTGACACATAATGGATTTACAAAGTAGGATTAGAATGGCCTTCTGCAGAGTCACGGGGAGAACACAAAAGGGCCATGTTCTCCTTGGAGATGCAGAAGAATTGGCTTAAGGTAACATGGACTGTTCGTGGACACTGTGTCAACATTTGTTGGCCTGTTTTGGGAACTCAAGAAAGATTTTCTGGGGTGACGTCCCAAGGTCAGGGAATGTACATGTTCAAGACATCAGCAACAGTGGTAGTCAGTGTGGAGCAGAGCAGACAATCACTGTTTTTGTTGTATAATTCTTACAATTTGCTATCGCATATTTACATTCTTATATAGTGCTCTAAGCAGTCCATAATGGCCAGGAAGCAGAGCAGAGGGACAGCACCAGGGAGGAAGAAGCCAGGGACCAGATGGAGTAACTAATGTCATTCCTCCATGACGCATACAGATGAGCCCAGAAGTAAACTTTACTAATCCCTTGGACAGCTCGCAAGCCCATCAAGTTGACAATGAAGTCAATGATCACACAGCAGAAGTTTTGTGATGTCAAAATTATAGGTGATTTACATATGTGGATATATATATATATATATATATATATATATATATATATATATATACAGTATTTTGGGTTTTTTCCACCTTTAAAATTCTACCCAAAGTCAAAAAATACTGAACTTTATGTAATAGAAATAAACTTTCCTTAGGTAAATTTTATAAAATGAACTTAAAAACACTGAAAAATAAATGAACAAGAGTTTTAAAAAGAACAGGGTTTAAAAATACAAAAGAACCAGAAATCTTTACTCTGCTTTGAACAACTACTTGAAAGACAGTTAAACAATTTCTGAGTTAAACAAGCAAGACCTGAAATATTCAACTGCACACTGAGTATCTTCCCCTTGGAAATGAGTGCTACAGCTGTACAAACACAAGAATGACTACAACAAATTTATTTTTGAGCTCAAAACTGGAAACACCAAAAAGGGCCTCAACTGATAGACACATGAGGATCTGTGGTTCATCAACACAGTGGGATGTGATGGCTCAGCCACTGACAAGGAGCAGCATGTGGGAAACCTAACATGGTTATGAGGATTGAATAAACCCTACCAGCTCCCCCCAAAAGAAAAACAAAAATCTTCTGCATCCTGTGTGGTTACTGACCTGTCACCTCTAGAAAATACAAAGTGTTTTTCAGAGACAAAAAGCAGACACATTGCTTATGATTGAAGTAAGCAATTATAAGGAGCCATAAGGAAAATGTGAAGGTGACATATATATCACCACTTTGGTGATGGTTTTCAAGGGGCTCATGTATGACAAGATTCCTAGAGGATGTTTTGTTTGTTTTTAGTTTCAGTATTGTTTATTTTTGGTACCAGGAACCAAATTCAGGACCCTGTGCTTGCCAGGGAGCATTTTGCCACTGAGCTATATCCCTGCCCCATGTCAAGTTTCATCCAATTTTGTATTTAAACCTGTAATTTCATTGTATGTCAATTATAATGAAATAAAATTGCTTTTAAAACACTTCTCATCTGAGCTATCCACAAAAGCTTTATTTACTTATAGATTTATTAACAAGCAATTTTGTTTTTTTAGATTTATTTCTAAGCAGTATTGTTTATTTATAGATTATTTTATATGAAGTTTTGTTTATTTATAGATTTATTTAATTTTGCTGTGCTGAAGATTGAATGCACTGCCTTGCTACTTTTATCATAATTTATTCCCAGACAGGGCCTTGCTAAGTTGCTAAGTTGTTTACATTGGGCTGGAATTTTATTACATTTATTAGCATTTTTCTATACTTAAGTATAACAAAGGTAATTAAATTGAGTAATCTCAAGTGAATCAATAAATACAGCTTAACAAACAATAGCTGGGTGTGATGGTACATTAGTGTAATCCTGGCACTTAGGAAGCACAGACAGGAGGATTGTTGCAAGTTCTAGGTCAGCCTAATTTACATAGTGAATTGAAGGCCAGCCTGAACTACACAGTGAGAGTCTTAAAAAATAAATTAATAAAATAAAATAAGATAAACCTTGGACTAAGTCAAGGAATTATCTTCTAGTCCAAAGCATGGGCATCTTCAGAGGATTTACTTTTGAAGGTGTTATGGTTTGTATCTGGGTGTCCCCACCAAAGACTCATGAAGTCAAAGAGGCAGCTAAACCTAGGATCTGTGATTGGTTCATTGTTTAGTACTTTGATTGGTGATGAAAGTGCTTCACATTCCCGGGGTTTGAATTATTGGAGTAAAAGAGGTCTCACCAGTTCATTTTGTGAGAAAAGTGAGAAAGTCTTATAATTCAAAATGAAACCACCACCTGTGGCCAACAGGTGCAGGAAACATTCAGCCTCCCAAGTTGATTCACACAGGCACAAATCACTGAGATGTGCTGTGTCCCCATCCAATGGCACATTTTAAGGCAGGAGCTGAACAGCACTGGAGAGAACATGGGGGACAGAGCAGAGTCCTGTCCTGTAGCTCCCACCACAGCTATATATGGAACCATCCTTAGACCTCACAGGACTAAAAAGAGAGATTTCTCCAACACAGAATGCAACACAAATTTTCAAGATTTCTTTTCAAGAGACTGATTCACAGTGCTGTTTGAAGCAGGAAGGAACTGAGACCGTCCCTAGCCTACACATAGAGCATGCACAGGAGAGCTGTTTGGAGAATGCCATTAATGATTGTTGGAGGGAACTCTGGCCAGGGCCATAGAGGTGCAGGTCTAGGGGTGAAAAACTCATAGCACAGCAAGGTTTTTCATGGACTAACCAGTGCGTTGGGAGTCTACACTGCAAACCAGTGCTTCCCAACACCAGGGATAATGCCAAGCAATGGCATTGGGATGCCAGATTGGCCAATCAGGTGAGGGGCAGCCCTGACTGATACAGCTGAGCAGAGTATCCCTCTGGAGCTGAACACCCAGCAGGTCCACCTCACTTCCTTTTCAGGTCTGTCAGCAATGACATCACACAGAAGCACGGCAACACAATTGAAGTTTGCTCAACCTAAATCATTTAGCTTCTTTTGAAGAAATGATTGAAAATTACAAGTCTGAGAAAAACAAGGCTGAGAACAGCATTCTGCATGTTGTGTAAATAAACTGATCCTTTACAACTCATGGAGATAATGCCTGTGGGTAAGTCTGCAATGGCAGCGGTGTGAAACCTCATGCATGCAGGTTTCACAATTGCAAAAGAATGACTCCAAATAAATGCTACATGGACATGACTTCCCTTTGGCACTGCACTACAGCAACCTAGATTTACTGAGCCACCTCCGTAAACCCAAGGCAAAACCCACCAAATGATTCCATCACCCAAATGTGAGGGTTCCATGCTGTGCTCCCTGCTTGATGCTGCTGCTGGTTGACAATTTAAAGGTGTTTCTATCTGCACAAGTCATCTCTGCTCCTCTCAGCTCATGATTGCCTGGGTGTGGATCAGACTATGTCTTTACATAAAATCCCATCATGATTTCAGGATGGGTAGCAGTCTCTTGTTTACTGGAAATTATTTTTGAAGTTTGGGTGTAAGACTCCTTAGACCATGTGCTTAGCAAGTTGAGGGGAAATGAGATTCTTTGAAGTAAATGTAGGAAACTCATTTGTCAGTGACAGATTCATTGGTACTGAAGCCCATATGTTATGGGTAAACAGGCATGAGTCAAGGTTTGCTGTACAAAATGCTGGAAGGCACAGCAGTGTCCCCCAAGTTCAGTTTCTGCTTTGCTTCCCTCATTCTACCGAGGTGGAGAGTGGATTGTCAGCATTCAAGCACCTAGGGTTTGAACTACAGTAGAAATCTGTAAAAAGTTCTGTCAACTGGAGAGTGAAAACACAAGGAAATGTTTTTTTGGCAAAATGCAGTTCTAAATATATGCTTAAATAATCAAAGAATAGAGGAAAAAATAAGAACAAAAAGAAATATCAATAATAAGAACCCAAAAGTTTACCAAATCTGAAAGGAAGAATTAAGAGGTGTCTCTCTTTCATGCGGACACAACGTTTCATATAAGAAACTTAAAACTCAACTGAAAAACTTTTAGAACAACCTGACAAATAACTTCAGTTTCAAGGTACAAAATCCACAAGTCATAATCAATTCATATCTATGTGCTTCAAACAAACTGCAGCCCGAAATACAAGGAACACCATTCATTTAATAATTCATTGAAAAGAATTAATACTCATGTAAAATTTGAACCAAACACACCTCTTCTTGGAAAATTGTAGAAATTGAAGCAATGAGTGAAGTGGCACAAAGAGAAGAAAAGACAGACTGTGATGGTGGATGGGAAGAATTCATGTTGTTATAATGTACATGCTACCCACAGCAAGCAGGTGTTCAAATGCCATTCCTGTCAAAATATCAGTGCCATTTTCCTAGAAATAGAAAAACAATATGAAAATTCAGATGGAAGGACAAAGAGTCTATCCTATAGCCATGGAAAAAATATTAAAGTTAGAGGCAACACAATACAGAGTTTTCTGGTATATAATAAAGTGACAACAGTCAAAATGGTCCTATACTGCAAGAACTGGACCACAGATTAAAAAGGCCAGCCCAGTAGAGAAAAACTCAAACAGTCACCAGGAATTTTGTTTTGGTTCTCCTTTTTCCTTCCCTTCCCTCCCCTCCCCCTCCCCCTCCGCTTTCCTTCATTTCCCTTTCCTTTAGTTTTCTTTCTTTTTCTTTTTCAGTTTTTGGTCTAGTTCTTCCTGTGTAGCTCTGGCCTAAGCTGAACTCAGAGTGTGTCGCAGGCTTGTCTGGAACTCCCAGGAATCCTGCTGCCTCAGCCTCCTGAGTGCAGGCATTGCAGGCATTTTCAACATTCAATGCTCAGCCAATGAGTTTTTAGCAACACTATGATGAAAACACTATGATGGAGTGTCTGGTAATGCCAGCAGTCTGGAAGGCTGAGGCAACAACATCAAAAATTTAAGGACAGGCTCAGGAATCCAGAATCTGGATGAAAATAAAAAGAATTTTAAATGTGGAAAACCATGGAGCTAACTGAAAATCTCAGTATACAATCCATAGAAACTGAGTGCAAAACAAAAACTTGGAAAGTCCAATGGTAGAAAAAATAATATTTTAAACTGTCCTGGCCTTCTGGAGAGTACTGTGCCCCAAGTGGCATTAGCTTTCACACTTTTCTTGTGGTTTCACTTCAAACAATCATGAAAATCCATGAGGGATTAAAAAAAAAAAAAAACAGAATGTGCTTCAAGGACACCAAGCCTCAATACCAGTGCAAAAGGCATTTGCAGTGATATTCTAAAGTGCATGATGACCACAGTTACAAAACAGAGAATCTCCAAACAGTGTTAATGGGATTTTCAATCCTACTTAATTTGAAAAAAACTGACAGTTAAGAAGTTGGTACATAGCTTAAATAGGTATACTCTCTCTGCAACGTGTCTAAAGATCAAAGCCAAATATTTCATTCTATGAATGCACAAAATTTTTGCTGATTATCAACTCAAGATAATACTTGCAATCCTAGCACTCTGGGAGAGGGAGGGAGATTGAATAAGGAAAGGTTTAAGCCTGGCCTGGGAAACTCACAATCTTAGTGAGATCATGCTTTAAAATTTGTAAAAAGATTAACACATTTTACAAATGTATGAAAATATAGATCATTAAGAAATCATTGTGCACAATACAGTAGCCAATGTTATTCTCTCATTATTCTTCTGTATTTTATCCTTTTATGGACTTAACAATAGCATCTTTTATGTGGTCCTTATTAATATGTACTTGAGTTACATTAAAATAAGACAAGAAAGTCTTTTCAAAAAACAGTAATCCTTTGCTCAAATCCTACTTCCATATATAAAGTTAGTACAAAAATAAAAAGAACCATCAAATTCTCTTTATACTAAGCTCTCCAAATCCTAAGAGTATATATTCAGTAGCATATCTACATTCATCTCAGATAAAAGGTCAAAAAAGTTGAAACAGTTCAACTTCTTGGCAGTAGATCAATGTCTACCTCATGGTAAATATAATGCTCAGTTTGCTAACAAAAGTATGTGTGTAAGAAAAATTCACCAGGATTTGATTTGTTGAGTTATAGATGGTTTTTGTGGCTTTTTAAACCTTTTAAATGTATTTTTTATTTTCATTTATTTATTTACTTTTGAGACAGGATTTTGCCAAGAAGTTTAGGTTTTCATTGAACTCACATTGTAGCCCAGGCTGACCTCAACTCACAGCAATCTTGCTGCCTCAGCCTTGCAACTTCTGACATTAGAGATGTTTACTACCAAACCTGGCTCTCGCTTACTTTTTCAATTTTTTCCAAAATTAAATTACCCAGGATTATGTGATATGTCATACTTTATCGGGTGAATT
This sequence comes from Cavia porcellus, assembly GCF_034190915.1. NCBI lineage: Eukaryota > Metazoa > Chordata > Mammalia > Rodentia > Caviidae > Cavia > Cavia porcellus. The sequence continues at coordinate 4,990,933 of NW_026947529.1, forward strand.
ATAAAAAATGAAATAAGAAAGCACTGAAAATGCACTGAAGGAGACCCAAAATCCTCACCAACACTAAACATAGTGTAATATAACATAACATAACATAACATAATATAACATAACATAACATATTATAGCATAAAAAAACACAATAAAACAAAGCAAAACAAAATAAGAAAACAGGGTTGGAGGTTTGGTTCAACAGTATAAGTACCCACTTGGCAAACCTGAGGTCATAAGTTCAATCCTCAGTACCAAAAAGAAAACAACCATCTCTGATTTTAAAAAATGTTTCCAAGTGTACCTTAACAGTTTGTAAGCTAATCACACATAAGACATATAATCTGGAAATTTCACATCTAAGTATTTTTTCTTTGAAATAAAAATCTATGTTCACTCAAGAACATGTATAAGAATGGTGGTGGCAGCTGGCTTTCCAGGGCCAACCCGGGAACAGAACAAATGGGATCACTAGATGGGTGACAGATGCATGAACAAGTTGCAGTTGGCAGGTTCAGCCCCATGAGAGTGTGTGATGCCTCCACCACCAATAATTAGAAGTAGGTGGAGAGCCCAGGACAGAGACGCTGCTTGAAGAAGACCAACCAAGAGCATCAAGACTGAACAGGCTCAGCACCATCACCTCTAGAAAAGGCAAACTACCCAGCAGGGACACAAAGCCCATGGTCTGTTTGGGATGGGAGAACAGGAAGTGAAAACAGTGACTAGGAGACAAATTCCCTAGGAGGGGTGCCCATGTGTCTTTCATCAGCAAGGGGTGATGATGTCCATGGCCTTGGAAAGCCTCCCCTTGCCCTCACCACCTGCTGTCCCACACAAAGGTGGTCAGAATATGGAGCACTAAAGTGTGTGGCTGAGGTAAACATCTAAGGATGAAATGATCATTCATAGGCATGTGAGAGTAAAACTTGCTATGAATCCTCCTTTCCTGTACAGATGGGTGTTATAACATGAAACATTTCATATCCTTCAAGGAAAATTATTATGGGCATTCTGAGAACATCTCCATGCTCCTTGGTGATAATGAAATGAAACTAACATAAGTCCAGAAAAGACAGTCAAAATAAAATTTGTGGCATCTCTAAATGAAAAAACTGTTTAATCTCTTCTTGTCTGAGAAGGGAAAATCCAGACAGATTGCATCAATATCTCATTCACGTATTCATGGACTCTTGGCAGGGCATAGAAAAGGAATTCAGGAATTTTTTGTAATTCTTAGGATTCTTTGTTTTCTTAATTATGTTCCTGGCTTTATAGACATATAGACATCAAAACTCATCCACATTTAATTACATGTAGGTCATTTCATGTCTGTTTTATATGAAGGAGACTAACACAGTTTCTTTTGTTACAGGACAGCACCATGGGAGTCACACCCATGTTTATACTTCAGATATTTCCAATGATAAATTATTAATTTTAATTTATGAGTGCTTAACAAGAAAAAAATCACAAAAGTAAAGTATTGTAGATGTAATACAACCATTAAAATGTGAGGCACTGTGTATTCCAAGTAAAGTCTATGGCCTAGAATAGAAAGTGCAGTGTTGCAGGCAGGATGTCCATTGAATTGCCCTGTGGTTTATTTCCATACAATGTCATGAATATGGCTGCCTATGTCCTCTTCTCTGGACAGAGTAAATTTGCATAATGTCTGGCTCAGTATGCCACCACCTATAAGTCACATATTTCCCCAGTAATTCAGTAAAAGAATGAGACACATGAACACAGGCTGATTAAGAATAATGAGGCCTTGTGTACATAATTAAAGAAATATAATGGCCATGGAGGGAAACAAATGGGAGAAATGAGCACTGGGAAACAGCAGTGGCATCAGGTCCCAGGTAGTAAAAACAAGCCCAGAACTAGAATCTGCTAGGCTCGTGCCCAGGCCACAAAGATGGAGGGCACCCAAGAGCTCTCCATGACTCCTCAGGGTTTGGGGGTGGGGGGAGGTCTTCAATCACAGATCTTCTGTGTCATGGTGTAAACCCCTGCAGCCTTCACAGAGGCCAGCTGATTGGTCGCTCCACACTATAAATACTCCAGGCTGAAGTTATTCCCCCAAGTCCTGGCTGCACTGTGATGCCACTGGGGCCTGCACAGCAGAAGAGGTTAGGTCACTGATTCAGCAGCCACTGGGTTTCCCACAAAGAAATAGCTGAGCACGTGGGTGCCCCAGTATGAGCTAAGGTGTAGCTCCTGAATTTGATGGATGATAGAAAGTTTTCCCATGGTCTTTGAACCAAGTGGGCCTATAAAGTGTCACAGGCTTGGGCAAGGCATCAGTGACAGTGAGTGGTGAGTTCTAAGTCCAGGCCTTGCCCTGCCCAATGGACTGCATGTGACAATGGCAATGTGAGGTAACCTGAGGATGATGACCTTAGTAGGGATGGTATCAAATTACAGGCAGGTGTGGATGGGGACAGTGCTCAGGTGAACAGAACCCCATGTGACCCTCTAGTGCCTCACCCCCGAGCATGCTAGAACCTCCACAGTAAAGGACCATGTGTGTTATTCCACTCCCGATGGACATTTGAGAACCAGTGCTGAGAGAGGGACAATGCCAGGTCCTCGGCACAGGACATGGGCAGAGTGAAGAGGATAGGGGAGAAGTCCAAAAGAGAAAAACCTCCTAGCACAGGACCCAGCCGACACCCAAAGGCATTAGAAAAGCAGACCCCAAGCTCCTGGGTCTGAGCCTAAATATGTGGGACTGATTTCAAGCAGCATCCCAAGGGATGCACACACATGTGCACACACACACACACACACACACACACACACACACACACACTCACACACACACACACACACACACACACACACACACACATACATGAACACACAGTGATGCCAAGATCACACACTGGGTTGCGCAGATGACAACTGATCTGATCTAGTCAATCTATGTACCTCAAATTCTCACCCTATTCCTTGGCTGAAAGAGGCTGGCACCAACACAGAAAAGGACAATATGTCAGTGGCCACCCAGAAGCTGGAAGGCTGGCGGAGTGGGACAATCCACAGCAGAATGTAGTGGAAGAGAAGACACAGCGCTATATCCCAATAAAGCAAGGGCACACAGAGGCCAAGGTCACTACATGGGGGGATCTGAACAGCCTCACTGAGATCGAACTGATGCCTGAACCTGAGACATGCAGGCCCTAATGCTGTACAGAGCAGAGTCTGTGTGGCAGAAGACAGAGGACCAACAATTTAGAGATGCAAATTCAAATTTATTTTAGTCAATAAAGAGATGAGAAGAGAGAACAGAGGGCCTGGTGATAATAAAGGAAGGGAAGAGTGATCAAGGGACAGGTGTGGGGCAGAACCTCACAACTGATATAGTATATCAGTGACCACTGATGAATGTGTGGCTGCAAACTTAGGTACAAGAGATAAACTTCAGTTCTGTCAGGTTCTATGGGTTAGGAATCAGGAGGTGCTGCTGGGGGATCCACCGTAGGTTCTCCAAATCAGGCTGCAGAATCAGTGGAAGCACATCTGTGGCAAAATCTGTTCTCAGGCTCTCTCTCTCTTGCTAATAGTCAGGAACAAGGTTAGAATGGAGGTCTGATGTCTGCTCTGTCTCTTACCCTTTTTCTCTGCAAAGAGTCAGCCTCGCCTCAGGGAAGATGCAGAGATAGCAATACAGAGAGGAAGAAAAAACAAAAGAGAGAGAAAAGAAGGAAGAACAGAGGAGGGAGAGATCAGGAGGTTGGTCACAGGCATTTTATGTGTGAACCTTGATAGTAACATCCCATCACGTCTGCCATGTTCTGTTATTAAGAACAAGTAAGGAATTGGGGAGAGAGCTCAGGATAGAGTACTTGCCTACCATGTGTGAGGACCTGGGCTAAATTTCAGTCTGGCTAATACAAAGCTGAACAAAATTCACTACCTGTGACCTATGGTCAAGGAATGGACTACTCGGGAGGTGGCAATCAAAAGGTGAGCTGTCAGCAGTTGAGCATGCTGGTCACGGGTGTAGTGACTCACACAGGTGTGAATGAGGCACAGTGCTGGTAGATTTGGGGGTGCATCTGCATCCATACTGCTTGCCTAGCTTGTGTGAGGTCCTGACTTGAGGCCATAGATCCAATACATAGAAGAAATTGAGATGCTTAGGGAACAAAATGATGGCTGATCTGATGAACTTCTGCCCCCTCATGATGACACCAGGCAAACATGTCCAGGAGGTGAGTGTCATTTACACCACCATACAGAAGGATCTAGGCCTGTGTGTAATGTATAAACCTCCCTCCCAACCGTTCATCCATTTCATCTCTAATTCTGTACACTGTGTACACATGACATCAGCCCACAAATTTAAAAGTGTCATCTCTCACCTCTGATGATGTCCCTAGGAAGCAGATGCCAATATGACCTCCATAGCTCAGGGAGACACACTGGAAAGGACATGAGAGGCATGGTGTCTTTTCTAAGTTGACAAGGGAAGTAGGAAGAAGGAGTTGGGTCTAAAACTAGGTCTTCTCTGAACGGGGACACTGGCTTCATTGCAGTTTTTCCTTTCCCATGGGGAAGCTTTGCCTCCTGCCAAGGATCCATCACTTGGGTGGAGAAGTTGTCTACACTCTGAAGGACACTGGGCAGTCATTCCATGTGCTTCCATGGTATCCAGAGCAAGAATCTCTGGGGGATTCCAGATGACCCTGTTCCACACAGACATTATGGAGGGAGCTGGTGGGTGCCTTAAATCATCAGTGTACCAGGTATTGACCATGTTGCAATGACCAGAGCAGATACAAACACTGGTCTCTTGTGCTTCCATGTTATGAAGGAAACACAGGCACCCTGGAGAGCAGACCATGTACCACCCACATTATGGTGAATGTGCATAACTTCTTGGCCTCTATACATATGGACATAAAACAGGGGAAAGAGAGACTCACAAAGGCACACAGAATGGGGTGATGCATACGAACTGAAGGTGGAGGAAAGGCAGGCAGGATGCACTCCCACTGTCCACTCACTTCTCAGATAGTTATAGAGCAGCACCCTGTTGAGCAACCATGATTAGAGTAACACTGCAGACTCCACTTGCTTTCTCACAGATGCAACGGGCCACAAGGGTAGAATATGGAGTTGTATTTCAGGCTTCCTACAGAGTGGAGAACAGGTGGTAACAGCACTATCCAGGGACCTCTGACAGCAAGTGAGGGCTGATTATGGTTAGCACACAGGATACCCTGGGAGGGCCATTTGGGAGGAAGGCCAGACCTGTAGTGCTGCTTACACCTGTCCTCTCAGGATCAGAGTTTCTCTTCTTGGCTCCTGGCAGGTGATGCTAAGCAAGGTGGTACAATCAGCACAATCTAATTTGATTGAGTTGGGTCAAGCCTAGCTCACTGAAAATGAGAACTGCAGTGAGACAGAATTGTCCTGGGTCTGTTGGTTTCTGAGGAGGACATGGGACACTTTAGAGGGAGAAAGAGTCTCAGACTTGGGGCCTCCTGCAACACAGAGGCATGCAGAAGTGAGTGGGGTGAGGGAGAATGGGAAGTTTTATTGGGGTGCATTTGTGCACAGAGCTGTCCCTGACAGGGCCTGGGAGATTTTGGGCCCTGCAAGGAGCAAGGACAGTTGGTGATTTTTCTAAATCTGGGCTGGTACTGGACTGACTCAAGGTCTACTTACAGATCTTGTGCCAGCTCCACATCCAATGACCTCAACAGCTCTGGGATCAACCTGAAAATAAAGGGCAGATAACTGGTCTGGTGGAATTCCAAGGCAGGTCTCTCGCTGGCTCCATGGCAGGTTTCCTGAGCTCCACTCAGGGCTCAAGTCCTGCAAAGCACCTACCCTTTGCTTCCCCTTCCCTTTACCTCTTTTATTTCTCTCAGTTTTCCTTTCTACTCTTAAGTCTACAGTTCTTTGAAACATTAAATTCTAAGGTAATTTTAAGTTAAGATTTCATTAGTTTCCACATGTTCAGTTGAGTCACACGTAAGCACATCTTCAATTGGTACAATCTTCACATCTGTCGAGTGCCAGCTTTCTTCTCAGTGTTGGACCCATCCATACCCCTGTTCTCTCCTGCTAGTCCCCACCCAGTGCTGACCTTTCTCTCACTGTGATTTACTACCCTGGGTCTTTCTTTTTCTTTTTTTTTAATTTTTATTTTGAAAGTATACAACAGAACAAGTCAGAATAAAGCCAACTAAGATTGTACAGTGAAATTGGTACAGAACTTCACAGCAGGTTACTGGAACAACAGTCATAGGTATCACAGTATATTTTGTTATCTTTATAATAGTTGTTCTTTCAATCCCGTATATCAAAATGAGATGAAATATAGAACACTATAGAACTTATCAAAACAGAATATTAAATAGAGCAGTACCATTAATCAGAAAAGAGCAAAACAGTAATAAAAATATTTGCCTTCAAAGAAATGGTAGAAGGAAGTCCCCCTTATTTTCTATGGTCAACCTCCCAGGACATGCTCAGATTTCTGGTTCCCACTTGCTAATGGGCGGGGAGGACGAGGGGAAGGAGGATAGGGGAAGTGGGATATTTGACTCTAGGCCATGTAGCAGTAGGTTCACTATTGCTAAGCAAGGAGGCAGAATGGTCATTTGTTTTCACAGCGTCCTCAGTTCCAACATAGCATGGATTTCAGGAGACACTGCTAGTTCTCCCCCTGGAAGGGCTGCAGTCTGCCACCCTGCCTCCGCTTACCAGGGAGGGGAGGTGCTGGCTTGGGTTCCCAGAGTCGTAAGTTCGAACATGGCATGGATCTCAGGAGACACTGCTAGTTCTCCCCCTGGAAAGGCTGCAGTGGGCCAAACTACCACTGCTTACCAAGGAGGGGAGGTGCTGGCTTGGCTTCCCAGAGTCCTAAGTTCCAACATGGCGTGGATCTCAGGAGACACTGTTAGTTCTCCCCCCTGAAAGGGCTGCAGTGGTCCACACTACCGCTGCTTACCAGTGAGTGCCCTGGGTCTTTCATATCAGTGCATCAGATTCTGATTGGCCAAACATTTCTGGAGGAGACTGGCTGCTACTGCTCTTTGAAAGAAGAGAAAATCCTAGAGAAAAAAAGTCTACAGGGAAAATGTAGAGACCATTGTGTATGTACTAATCTTTTCATTTTTGAAAATGTTTTCCATGATTTCAGTGATACAAAGGGAGCTACAAAGGGCTGATTCATTGCATTTGAAAAACAACAATAATGCAAAAACCAAAACAGGAAACCTTTATTTACAACCAAGAGTCAGATAGATGGTTTTCATTACAAGTGTGAAAGAGGTTTCATGAGTCCATTTTGTGAAGGAAATGGCAAATTCTTCTAACTCAAAGGGAATCACCAGACATGGCCAACACCAGACATGAGCCTCCTAAACTGGTTTCATCCAGGCACACATCCCTGAAATGTGTTGTTCCCCCATCCACTGACACGTTTGAAGGCAGGTGCTGAACAACAATGGGAAGGGCAGAGCACAGCCATATCTCCCAGCTCCCATCAGAGCTCTAAACAGCCTTCCCCAGAACTCCTAGGACTAAGAATAGAGTTTTCTCCCACACAGAACGCTGCACAAATTTTCAAGAGTTTGATTCACAGTACTCTTTGAAGAAGGAATGAGCTGGGACCCTTGCTAGCCTCCACATAGAGTACACACAAGGAGAGCTGTCGGGACGATGCGGTTCACTGCAGCCGGGGGGAATTTTGTCCTGGCCCCAGGGCCACAGAGGTGCAGGGCTGAGGATGACAAACTCATGGCATGACAAGGTTTCCCCAGGGCCAGCCAGTACACTGGGCATCTCCACTGCAATCCAGAACCTCCCGAAGCCAAAGACAGCACTGTGCAAGGGTATTTGGATACCAGGGTGGCAAGTCAGGTGATGGAGAGCCCTGCCTGACACAGCTGTGCAATGTATCCCTCTGGAGCTAAACCTGCAGCAGATCCCATTCATTGCTTTCCTCATGTCTGGCAGCGAGGACATCAGACAGAAGCATAGCAACATACTTGAAGTTTACTCAAAATAAAATCATTTAGCTTCCCTTCAAGAATGACTGATGACTTCCCTTCAAGAAATTCCCTTCAAGAAATGACTTCCCTTCAAGAAATGCACCAGTCTGGAAAATCAAGGCTGAAAACATCACTGTGCATTTTGTATAAATAAACTGACCCTTTACAAGATATGGTGGTAAGGCACGTGGGTGGGTCTGCTATGATAGAGATGTGGACTCTCATGCATACAGGTTTCATAACTGCAATAGAAATTTTCAATTAAATGATGCAGGCTCATGACTTTCTGTTTGTATTGCACTGCAGGAAGGGGGATCCAGGCAGCAACCTAGATTTACTGCGCTGCCTCAGAAAACCTAGTTCAAAACCCACCACACAATTCAGTCACCCAACAATGAAAGCTCAGCAACGTGGTTCCTACTTGTTGTGGCTGGTAGTTGACAATCTTGAGGTGTTTCTATCTGTGCCAGCCATCTCTGACTCTCTTAGTTTCTGTTGGCCAGGGTGTGAATCAGACTATCTGTTTACAAGAAAGTTCTGTCATCATTTCAGGACCAGTGGCAGCCTTTCATGTACTGGAAATAATTTTTCAAGTTTGGCCATAAGAAACATATACCATGTGCTTCACAAGTTGAGGGGAAATGAGATTGTTTGAAACACCTACAGGAAACTCATTTTGTCTGTAGCAGACCCACTTGCTGCTGAAGTCCATATTTTCAAGGTAAAAAGCCATGAGTCAGGTGTTGTTGCACGATATGCTAAAATGCACAAAAACTTCCCCAAGTTCAGTTTCTGCTTTACTTCCCTCATTCTACCAAGCCACAGAATGGATTCTGAGCATTCAAACACATAGGGTTAGAATTGCATTAGAGATCTGTAAAAACTTCAGTAAACTGGAAAGTGAAAAGACAAAGAAAGGTTTTTGGCCAAATGCACCTCTAAATATATGCTTAAAGCAACAAAGAAACCAAGAAGAAGATAAAGAAGTCAAAGACAAAGAAGTCCAAGAGAATGACAAAGACAAAGATGAAGAGATGAAGAAGAAGAAGAAGAAGAAGAAGAAGAAGAAGAAGAAGAAGAAGAAGAAGAAGAAGAAGAAGAAGAAGAAGAAAGAAGAAGAAGAAGAAAGGGAAGAAGAAAACAAGAAGGGGAAAGAAAGAAAAAACAAAACGTAATGCCAAAGTGTGGGGTTTTGTCTCCAATGCCTCAACCGCCTTTTTAAAGGAAAGGATCAAAATTTGCAGAATGGAAGGGTCACTGTGGAAAATGGACTTTGCACCAAGGCACTGATGGTGTGTCTGGACCACTATGAATGTCCAATACATGGCAAAGCCTGGAGCCTGGTGGAGGCTGAGGCCAGGACCCAGGAGTTGAGGCCCCTGGGGCTGAGGTGGCAGGGTCTTTGTTGCACCCTGGGAGCTCTGCCTTATTGGGCCTGCAGGGCTGCAGCATGGATGCTGTGGTAGAAAACGGTGTAAGGCAGGAGGTACTGGGCTCCTCTGCATGCTGCACACTCCCTGAGTGGCCTGAGCACAGGAAGATTATAGTCCTCCTTGCTGGAAAAAGAGACTCTGAAGAAGATTCTGGGTGTCCTGTGCCAGACACAGATGGTCACAGTGACTTCTCAGGTAGGGAGGGCAGGACACCCACCACAGCACGATCCACATGGCAGGTTTAAAAGTTAGTCATGAATGATGTGTTGCCTTTCTGAATAAAAAGACTCCTTATTTTATGTATCTATAAAGTGAAGCTTGAATGTTCTTCCATATGCTTATCCTACATTACACATAAAAGAAAATTAAATCATCCATTTCCACTCACCTATTCAAGAAAATACCAACTATTTATTCTGAACTGAATTGAACAGAAGAGCAGCAATATTGAATGGAGCACTATAAATAATGCAATGGAAAAGCCATAAAGGCATCCCTCCCAGGACGAGGGTCTGCCACTGACCAGCTCCTCGCTCCTGTCCTCATCTGCTGTGCAGGCTTGTGTCTCTTCACTGCTGGGTGGAGAGAGAGCCAGGACACAAGCTCTCTTCCATCTCAGGAAAGATCAGGGACATGGCCTAGGACATGGCCTTCTTTTAGCATTTTCAGTGGCTGTAATTTATAATTAACTCAGCAGCTGTGCTGTGGAACATTCATGGTATCTAATTGTCCACATTTTACCTGATTAAGAAGAGAATATGGTGTCTGTAAATCTCATTTTTATAATGACCCTTAGGAGTGGAATTTCCAGGTTAAATGTATATAAGATAAATTGAGGGTCACAGATTTTTCACCTGAAGCCTCAGCATAGAGCTAGAGCCTGGTAGAAGAAGACTGAGTCTGCTCACATCTCTGTGGAAATCTGAAGTCACAGAGATGGTCCAGGCAGAGGTTCAGGACACCATGTCTCCTAGCAGGAACCATGGCTAAAAAATACCCAGGTCCAGGCTGTCTCCTCCATCAGTGAGTTCTCAGGAAAGCATCACACACTGCACACTGGACAGGGGAGAGCTGGAATGGTTCCAGAGCTCCTTCCTACATGCCTTTCTCACTCAGGGGAGCTCTGTATGAGAAGGCCAGTCTGTCACAAACCCCAACATGACTGAATGTTTTCCACCCAGGTGCAGATCTGAACTGCCACGTGTGGACTCACCGTAGCTATGGAGCAGGACAGATGTTTACAGGGAGCAGGTCAGGAGATGGGGACACTGCAGGCAGGTCAGGGTATGAAGCCTTAAATAAGAGACCAGGCCCTCACCAGCCCCAGTTTCCTCCATCAGTAACCAAACCCTGCAAGAGTGTGCATTAAAAACTGAGTAAGGGAAAGGAGTTACAAAATTACATATTATAGAGATAGTTTGAAGAGACAAAAGTAAATGTTAGCATCTGAAAGTAAAATGACATGTGACCCTTAATGGATATGTGGTGAGCATTGATGTCCCAGAAAAACACGCATCAGAATGAAATAGTCTGATGAACAGAGCAATAAGGAGCACAGGCAATGGGTAAAAATCACAGCTTCTTAATAACAACAACAAAGCTGGGATACAAAAAGTGCACTGGTGAATTTTATCCAGTATATAATAAAGAATAAATACTGATTGTTTTTCAATTCTTTGATCAAGTTGAAGGAAAACCCACCATCAACTTCTTTTAAGTGACAAAGTTAAAGTTATCCTGAGAATGAAGCCAGATAATAATGTCTTAAAAATAATATAAATGAAAACACTCTGTTGGCTAATATTCCTACCAAACATAAACAAAAGTGTTCAGCTAAATGTTTGCAACGTTAACTCACCAGCATATTCAAAATTAACCAACATTATCAACACTGGGCTCAATCTCAGTGGTGCAAGAATGGTCCCTCTCTAACAAACTATCTGTTTCCACTGGTTTTAACATGTATCTTACTATATTCTACTATATGTGATAGTATAAAGAAAATTTTTTAAAAGGCAAGGAGATAATATAGAAACCATTGTTCGTTTTCTGTTAACTGGTTCTAAATACCCTGTAATTCTTTCATTCTGTTGAATGGCTTCACACTGTCTTGATATGCTTGATGCTATTGTATATGAAGTTATACTCAAATAATTCAAGGAATGAGGCACTCTGGTGACTACTATTATGTTAGATTATCTGGGAGTGAAACACAATTATGCTTAAATTGTTCCATTCTGACCAGTGTTGTTCTATTACAATGTCCTCTTTTATCTCAATCTCCACCCTTTTTTAAATTAAAATTTTTTATTTTTTTCAATTAAGGAAAACTAAATTTAAAAATAGCAGGATATATTATAGTAACTATTTGTTTTCCTATTAACCAGATTTGAACCCCAGTATTGCACTCCACATCTTGTTATGTCTGATTTTACTATATTCTATTTTGTTTGATAGTACCAAGTTTGAGGGTATAGACAACCACTTTGAAGGCCATAAGATTTATTATGATGGCCCATTATAGTTTGACTATTATCTTCTTTTGAAGTCTTGCAAGGTTTCCAGTGTAGGTTTGATTGGTCTTGTTCTGTACTGTTTTGATCAATTCTATTATATCTGATGATATAGCAACTCTTTTTAAAAATAGCAAAAAGCACAATGGTAACCATTTTTGATCATCTGATATTCTATTTTTGCATCATGTACTATGCCCATCCTTCTGTTCTAACTGTCTCTGTTTTGTTTAGTCATGTTAGGATTTATTCTCTTCAAAAAAATGTAATAAGAACTGTGGGAGTAAAAAAACTCAAAACTTGTAACTGTTATTGTAAAAAAGAGAGGAAAGGAAGGTGGTCTAAGGGATATAACTACATGCTTGAGTCTGTAGGATGGAAAATCATATTACTGAGCTTTTGTTGGATCACTGAACAGAACTTTCTGCAATCTCACTGTATGAATGTCAACTTTATATGCTTTAATTTTACAATTTGGACAACTGTTTCTAAGATGGCTAAAAGGATTTTGGCCCAGATAGGACACTGTAGCCAGGAAAGCCACAACCGGAAGCAGGAAGCCCCATCTCCACTGCCCCTAGGAAGTTACCTGTGATGCCATCTTCCAGCCCCTGGAAATTTACATATGGTGCAAAACCTAGGACCAAGGGGCTACTTGTGTATCCCTAATGCCCGCCTTAGGTGTCCACCCCAAACCAAGGCTATTTATAGGCCCCCACGCGACGTGTCCGCTGGAGAGATTGCTGGACGCCAGCGGTGAGGGTGCTGGTCATTTCTCTCCATGTTCTCAGAATAAAGGACACTTTTTATTTTATATTTCTCATCTTTTGTTAATATTTTTCATCTTTTGGAAATAACCCTAGCAATGACAATATGTAACCTATTAACTAGTGATTTCTTACTGTATTTTTTCTTGAAATTCTGTATTACTTGTACCCTTTTACTGCTTTGTTTTTTATTTCCTTTCTTCTCTTTAATTAAAAAAATAATCAAACCTGGAATGGATATCTTTTATTTATTTATTTATTTTGGCTCTGGAGATGAAACTCATGACCTCACACTTGCCAGGCAGGTGCCTTAAACCACTGAGCTAAACACCCAGCCCACCAATGGATATCTTCTACACCTTGTCATCTTCAGAGTAGTTGCCTCTGCTCTTGAACTTGATACCAGCAAGCATACCAAATGTGAATAAAATCAGTCAAGGCCAAATAACATTGAAACAATCCAGCTTCAAAGAACATCAGTCATTGAAGACAATGTAAGTAATATAGGGATTCAGTTTTAGTTAATAGGAAATTAAGGATAATTACCATGGTATAACGTGCTATTTTTGGGTTATCTCTCTGTGCCCTCAAATCTAATATGAGTAGACAGACCAGAACAAAATATAACCAAACTAAACAGAGCAACAAGACTTTAGCTTTTAAATCCTGATACACTTTTAAGTATGTCCTCTGCCTTCTTTTTTTAGGCAATTCCTCACCTTTCTCCTTCTCAGGATATTATTATTCACTGTTCAGAGTGATATTATTCTAGTCTCTTATGTTCCATTTCAGCATATATAAAGATAAAGGCAGCTACTACAAAGACAATGAGAGACATTATGGTAGTCATTATCGACTTCACCAAAATCAGTCTTGAAGATCGGAAAAGCTTGCATCATCCTGTAATTATTTGATTAGTTCTATAATCTTCAGTATATATTCAATGTGTGTGAGGATGGGAACAACTATTTGGAAGAAAACTAGAGACAGTAAGATAGACAGTGAACATTTCCAGTGGGCTTGCTTTGAAATCTGTGTTTCCTTAACTTGTTTTCTTATGAACTGTTTTGCTCTGTTTCGCTATGTTTAATCTTACCCTCTTTAAGAAAAAAAAGTGTGTAGGACAGATAGGCATACTAATAACTTTTTGGTGGATCATTGAGGTGAACCATGACAGTGTCATTATTTGAATATCAGTTTGTATGCTTTAAATTTGTAACTTGAACAACTACTTCTAAGATGACAATATGATACTAATCAACTAGTGATTTCTTATTGTTTATTTTTCTGAAATTCTTTATTATTTCTACACTTTTTTTCCTCTTTAAATAAACAACATTAAAATTCACCATAAAAATACAAAATTTAAGTTTTAAAGACAAAATATTGAGTATGGAGGCACTATCCATACTTGAAAGTGAAAAGCCCATTTCAGTTTAGCATGTTTAGTTACAAGATGCCATGTTGAAGCACAAAAACATCTAGATTAAAAAATCTAGAGAGGTACAAGTGTTTAACTGAAAACCAAATGCAACATGTGCACCTAAGGAAAGCCCCACCTCAGATTTGTAATTTCTGGAATATTTGTGAAGAAATATTGACATCTAATTTCTGTATTGATTATTTCTTCAGGTCTCCTTGGGGTTTTTAAAGTAAACTTAGATCTAAACTGTCTGAACAGTGATGCTTTTTCTATGTATTTAACAAGAAAGATGGCTATATTTTTCACATAGTTAATCCACATATCATCTCTGCCTAGTGAACTATTTCAGATATGTAACAATGATCAAGCATGCTGAGAGTATTCCCATAACACATAGGATTTATCTCATGTGAGTTTTTTCATGTATTTCACTTACAATCTGGCTGCTGAAAGTGTCTCCACTTGCTTACATAGCCAGTGGTTCTTCCCAGTGTGAATTCTTTCACGTGTTTTGCAATGACTATATGCAGTAAAAGCTTTGCCACATTGTTATATACATAGGCTTTCTCACCAGTGTGAAGTCATAGATGTATTTTACAAAATCCATGTGTGGTGAAAGCTTTCCCACATTCTTCACATACACACAGGGTTTCTCAACAACGTAAATTTTATAATGTATTGTACAATGAGCATTTCTGCTGAAACCTTTTCCACATTCCTTACATATGTAAGTTTTCTGCCCAGTGTGAAGATTTTCATGCATTATGCAATATGTACATGTGCTGAAACCATTCTTATGATGCCTATATACACTGGTTTTATATTGAATGTGAACTTTCATGTTTCTTACAATCTCCCTGTGTTTTAAAAGCTTTCCCACATTGCTTACACACATATGGTTTCTCTCCAGTGTGAATTCTTTCATGAACCTTACAATTTGCACGTGTGTTAAAAGCTTTCCCACATTGCTTACATACATAGGGTTTCTCTCCAGTGTGAATTCTTTCATGTGTCTTACAGTATCCCCATGTGTTAAAACCTTTCCCACATTGCTTACATACATATGGTTTCTCTCCAGTGTGAATTCTTTCATGTTGCTTACAACATCCAGGTCTGGTAAAAGCTTTCCCACATTCCTTACATACATAGGGTTTCTCTCCAGTGTGAATTCTTTCATGATTCTTACAATATTCCTGTGTTTTAAAAGCTTTCCCACATTGCTTACATACATAGGGTTTCTCTCCAGTGTGAATTCTTTCATGACTCTTACAAGCTCCCTGTGTTTTAAAAGCTTTCCCACATTGCTTACATACATAGGGTTTCTCTCCAGTGTGAATTCTTTCATGTTTCTTACAGTATCCCCATGTGTTAAAAGCTTTCCCACATTGCTTACATACATATGGTTTCTCTCCAGTGTGAATTCTTTCATGTTTCTTAGATTCTCCCTGTGTTTTAAAAGCTTTCCCACATTGCTTACATACATAGGGTTTCTCTCCAGTGTGAATTCTCTCATGTTTCTTACAACATCCAGGTCTGGTAAAAGCTTTCCCACATTCCTTACATACATAGGGTTTCTCTCCAGTGTGAATTCTTTCATGACTCTTACAAGCTCCCTGTGTTTTAAAAGCTTTCCCACATTGCTTACATACATAGGGTTTCTCTCCAGTGTGAATTCTTTCATGCTGCTTGCAACATTCAAGTCTGGTAAAAGCTTTCCCACATTGCTTACATACATAGGGTTTCTCTCCAGTGTGAATTCTTTCATGTTGCTTACAACAATCAGGTCTGGTAAAAGCTTTCCCACATTGCTTACATACATAGGGTTTCTCTCCAGTGTGAATTCTTTCATGTTGCTTACAATGTTTAGATCTGGTGAATCTTTTTCCACATTGAGGACACACATATGGTTTCTCTCCAGTGTGAATTATTTCATGTTCCTTACAATTTCCAGGTTGGGTGAAACCTTTTCCACATTGCTTGCACACATAGGGTTTCTCTCCAGTGTGAATTCTTTCATGTTGCTTACAACATTCAAGTCTGGTAAAACGTTTCCCACATTGCTTACAAACATAGGGTTTCTCTCCAGTGTGAATTCTTTCATGTTGCTTACAACATTCAGGTCTGGTAAAAGCTTTCCCACATTGCTTACATACATATGGTTTCTCTCCAATGTGAATTCTTTCATGTTGCTTACAATGTCCAGATTTGGTGAAACCTTTTCCACACTGCTGACATACATAGGGTTTCCCTCCACTGCAAAATTTTTCATGGATCTGAACATCGTGGTGTGTTTCTGTTTCTTTCACATTCACATTACCTTCTGCAGTACAAAGAAATACTTCTTTACACTGCTTCCAAGATGTGTATCCATAAGATTTCCCTAGCTTGTCATTTCTGTAAAGAAAAAAATCACATATAGGATTTATAACCATATTACTAAGCTTTTTTCGAGAGTTGAACAAAACTGTTTGCAGTCTCACTGTTTGAATCCCCAATTCATATGTTTCACTTTTGTATTTCATAACTATTTCTATGATCAGCATTTGTAATCATCATCTTGCAATTTCTTATTGTTTTTTTCACTTTGAAAGCAGTATTATTTCTACTTATTTTATCTTATTTAATCTTTCCTTATATTAAATTTAAAACAGAAAAATTCACAGTGAAATTGGTCTCCATTTAATGACTGCATTAATATCAAGTTCTGTTTTTAATGCCTGCTAAGAAATTCTGACCATGAAGCAACAGAAAGGCCTTGTAAGATATGTTGAAAACAACCAAAAGACTGGTACACATTTGGAAATCTTAAAAGTTGGTACTTTGAAATGCATAATCTTTAGCTTCACTTTGGGCATGGGTACATATATGTATCACATGCAGATTATTCTCATATGTTTCCCCATCACAATCTCCCTTCTGTACTTAACCTGTAGTCCCCTTTTCCATATGGTCAGTCTTACTTTTCTCTAACAACTCTGTTTCATTTCTTTCCACATTTTGTATTTTGGTTTCTCATCTAAAAGAAAGCCAGTGACCGTTTAGGTTTTATAGCTGAGCTATTTCACTGAATTGATGGTTGAAAGACCCATCTAATTCTTATGGCAAGTGACATTATATTATTTATTTTTTGACATTACATAACACATTGTTTTCCATTCTGGGCTGGGAATGAAGAACAGGTCTTAGCATAAATCTATAGCTTTTTAAAAATCTATTTTAAGAGATTTTCATAGATCATTAAGCTGTGAAGTTTGAACTTGAAATTGCCACTCTGCGAAATCTGATTCCTAGTGTGCTGGGTTTAAAAGAATGCACAATCACAGAGAGTCTATTAACATTTTCCTTCTCCACAAATCCAGTGATAGATAGATAAGCTTCAAGGCCTGATCTGTTATAACATGATCTGCTTTGTATATGAATAAGCATGTATCAGTATTTTATGCAGATTTTGTCATTTTAAAAATATTCAGGACAAGTATGAGGGGATCAATTTCTAGAGACAACTGCATACTGATATTCAAAATGAGTGCACTAACATTCCAACTGCCTACTAAGAATATTAGTCAGAATCGACAATTGTCTAGGTCGTGGCTTGGAAACATGAGCACTCAGTTTTATTTCAAATTCTATTGCAATCTTAGCAATTATTAGATAATGAATGTGTTGTATTCACATGTATATATGGGTAGAAAAACTGAAGGCAGAATGTCATAACTCAAAGTGTATGCCTTTCGTATACAACTATATGCAATGTCATACATTTTCATGATTTAATTCCCTCATATATACACTAGCTTATACATCTTTGGAGAATATTACTGACATTAAATTGAATGGTGCCTCATTTCTTTGGTGGTCACTTTTCTGCTGACTCACTAATTACTCAGGAACATTCCTCTCCTTGTGAGTGTGAATTACCTTAAGTATCTCCAGTAAATTTTGCCTTCTTTTTCAGCTTCCTGGATGTCCCCAAGTCCTCCTGAATTGTAGACATAGAAATACCAGGACTCAGTTGAGTAATGCATACAAATTAATAGATTTTATTTAGATTTATGATATAATGTGTCCAGGTCTGAGCTATTTTTAAAAATATTTTCATATTCTTTTTAATGAAACAGCACTAATGAGCAACAAACAATATTCTGACAGCATGAGTGCCAAAAAGATTTCATCCTTACCTATTGCAGCCATGTTCCTAAAGATTTCACCCATCACATCTCTGTAGAGGTTCTTTTGGGATGGACTCAGCAAACTCCACTCCTCATTGCTGAAGTTCACAACCACATCCTCAAAGGTCACTGCCTCCTAAAGGATCATACATATATTTCTCAAATGAAGGTTGAGATCCCAGGTTTGGGATATCTTAAATTCTCTCCTACAAATCTGAATCAAAAGCAAAGTGTGGTGGTGCATATCTATAAACCCAGCACTCAAAAGGCAGAGAGAGGAACGCATCAGTGAGGTCAGGCCAATTCTAGGCTCCACAGGGTGTTCAAATCCACCTGATATACATACAGAAAGCTTGTCTCAATAAAACAAAACTAAACTAAACAAATAAATCCAAACAAAACAGCTGAATGAAAACTGATTTGTTCAAATTTAAATCCATGTCTTGGTCATTAATTTTGTGTTTATACACATTTTTGAAGACAGCAAATTTGATGCTAGATTGCAACTCACTGCTAATGTAACAGCCAAATAGGAGCACTGATTCTTGTGCTGAGTCATGGCAAGATTTCCTGTGCACTTTCTCTGAAGCAGAGCTCACAGTGAGAAGCCTGCAGGACCAGCAACCACAAAGCACAGAGGCAGATAAATGTCTCATCAATTGCCTGGGAAGCCAAGCAAGCACCTCCCCTCCCCGGTCAGCGGTGGCAGTCTGGAAAAATGCAGCCCTTCCAGGGGGATAACCAGCAGCAGCTCCTAAGATCCCTGCCATGTTGGAACTTAGGACACTGGAAAGCCAAGCAAGCACCTCCCCTCCCTGGTGAGCAGTGGCAGTCTGGAAAACTGTAGCCCTTCCGGGGGGATAACCAGCAGCAGCTCCTAAGATCCGTTCTATGTTGGAACTTAGGGCGCTGTGAAACCAAACAACCAGCTTGCCTCCCTAGTAAGCAACCCCAAACCTACTGATGCACCACCTAGAATCAAACATCCCACTTCCCTACCCCTCTTCTCCTGTCACCCCACATTAGCAAATAGGAACCAGAATTCTGAGCATCTCATGGGAAGTTGAACATAGCAAATAATGGGGACCTCCTTCTACTATCTCTTTGAAGGAAAATGTTTTTATTATTGTTTCACTCTATTCTGATTAATGGTACTGCTCAATTAAATATTCTGTTTTGATAAGTTCTATAATGTTCTATACTTCATCTCATTTTGATATATGTGATTAAAGAACAACTATGACAAAGATAACAAAATATACTGTGATACCTATTACTGTTATCCCAGTAACCTGTTGTGAAGTTGTGTACCAATTTCACTGTGTGATCTTAGTTGACCTTATGCTGCCTTGTTCTGTTCTATTTTACCAATTTCAAAATTAAATAAAAAATCTCAGTAATCACTTTGATAGACTACAGATGATGTCTGTTCAAATCTCATTTAGGCCAATGAGTACTTTGTTCTTAATATACTTAAGCAGCATTTTGAAACATGAATTTGGTTTGATAGAACAAAACATAAATAACATCAAATATTGTATATAAATAATAACTCAAGTGTTAGTGGAAAACAGCTGTATTTTAAAAATATGTATATAAATTGAAACCAGGCCCAAGCTGTAAATTATACCTCACTGTCACCAAGTGATCACTTTCAATTCAAATATAAGAAATATATCTTGGGAGGCTGGTGAAGGATTTCTTCCTTGAATTTGGGGCTATCCTAAGTTACAGAGCTGTCTAAAATAGACAAACCCTGATTGAGACACCGAACAGACAAAGTGAAACTTAAAAAGAGACATCATAAGACACCTTTGGTTTCTTTTAAAAAAAATTATAGCCATACAATACAGAAAAATTCCAACAATATTCAACACTTTCTCAGAACCAATGTGGGTATCGTCCTTACTACACAGAAAACATTTTCATAGTTGCGTATTTAGCTCAGTGGCATGAACACCTGCCTGGAAAGCATAGGTCATGCATTTGATCCTTGGTACAAAAAAATTGAAAATTTCAGCTTCATGACACTGGGGCATAATTAGAGATAATCAAATTAGATCTCAAGTATGGAACACAAAAATTATGGGTTGACAGGGATGTGGAATACTGATTGTTTGTTGCCAGAGCTAGTGTTGATCACCTCAATGAAGCAATCAGAACCCAACTTTACTTCACACTTACTCTAAGAACTACCTGACTTTCAGTGAAGACGCTCTCTGTTGTATGTCCTGCTATTTGCTGCCTGTATCCTGTCAGCCACTTCCACATCTTTTCCACACTCCTCTGATCCATCCTAAGCAGAAAACCCTTCATGCCTAACTACAATATCACTGCAAAATTTCTATTTAGGGCTTCTCATTTACACTACTTAGATAAGTCCATTGTACAGAATTTCCATATTTAAATTGTCTATTAACAACCAAGCTACTAAATCAGCTCTTAATTCAGAGGTGACACCCCTATTCCTTTACATTCGGAAGGATATCACTTGTATATTTCCATGCAAATGCGTAAATTTTGGAATTTTTTGATGAGAATTTAACAGGTAGCCCTTTCTGGAATTTGTCCTTCACAAATTTTTACCCCGTCCTTGATAACACTTTCATATTTGCTTCATATTTCTCAGAATTCAAAACTCTATGGCTATTCTCACAAACCTAGTCTGTGCCACCTAAATAATTAAGTATGATCAGAAATTATTTTGCACTGATCTGTATAATACACAGGAGTTCACCAGTTGTTTCGGAAGCCTTTCTCCGCTGAGCCACAGTACTACATGTCTCTGAATTCTCAGGACCTTTGTCACTACCTGTCATGAGGATGGAAATAGGAGAACATACTATAAATTTAGGAGATCACTATAAATACAAAGAAGCCCAAGTTTAAGTTGAGCCATTGTGGCTATGAGGCCCGGCATTACAGACATTAATAAACTCTGGACATTCCAGATCTGCTCCTCCGCAGAAAAGAGCATAGACCTAGCTCATTAGTGCTCTACAAACTACAAAAGCATCATAGTCAGGGTCTTCCCAAGCTCCGCCCAATGACTAAGATAGTGGACTTACCAGGCTAGCAGTGAATTTCAAAGATGATTCTTGAGGCTGCTGCTGAAATAGTGAAGCCAGGGTTCTGGGGACCCCAAATTACCCTTGCAAACAGCAAGAGGCAAAAGGGATAGTGAATGAACCATGGCCAAAGCTGGAGAACCTCAGGAGCTGAAGCTAACTAAATACCTGAGGCTCCAGACACTGGAACTACTCCTAAACACTTGTAACCTGTTTTGCCCAATCCACGCTATTTCTGAGCGCCTATCCACAACCTCACCATTCCATGGCTACAGGATCTCTCAGGTTCTTTGCCAAGCAGGCCACAGGACATCAAAAGTACTAAATGAGATCCAGCAAGCATTTTGCTACCACTGTTGTATTCAGAACAGGTAAATCATGCTGAGACACCAGAACAGACAGAAGTCACAGCCAGCAGTGGCCCACCTGATTGGACAGTTCATATAGCCTGCCCCTTCATCACTGATTGACTCCTGCTCTACTGCTGTCCTTCTGAGTCAAAAATAAACAGGGAAAGGAGCCCCACCCTGCAAGAGAGGATCCCAAATAACAGACTGCATGGCAGAGACTTCTGGAGCTGCCATTCTTCTACAGTGGTGATCTCAGCTCGACAGAGGAGTATCTGTACTGAAGAGCTTTCCTCAGGCTTTTAATTTTCAAATCCATTTGATTTCAAGGAAAAAAGAACACATCAACTAAAATTAAATTCCAAAACATGTCAATCAGGGGGCAACAATGGTATATACATTGCACACTGTTATCCCCAGAACATTCACCCAGAGCACAAGACATCTGTAATCAATTTTCTAAACAGTGCCGGTCCTGAGTTATTTAAATACTATTGGCATGAGACATGGCTAGTTCCCCCAAGGAGCCCATGCAGGAGACCAGATACCTTGCAACTATGGAGAAGACTGACACCTCATGCTATGGGCCAAGGCTCAAGACAAATGATAAGCAAATTCATCCATATCCTAAGGATTGATATTCTAAAAGGTTCCCTAGCACTCTGAGGAAGTCAGGAGTCACCATTTAAAGAAATGTATCCTTATCCTAAAGACTGACATTCTAAATAGTTCCTATCATCCCGAGGAACTCAGGAGTCACCCTCCCAAACCCCTAAGGGAAGACAGCTGCCTAAGAATGCCTGCTTTCTATGTGACTCCCTTCCCCCTTTGTTCCCAATTAAATCAACTTTACCTGAACTTATAATCTTATTGGCTACCATAACTCTCTGCCACCTTATGCCCATCTGCATTGTGAGTTCCTAGTTTTCCCCACCTTAAACTCACTTCACCACATGATTTTACTCTATAAAGCTCCCTAGAATGGACAGTCTTTGGCAACCTGCTCAGGATACCTTCTCTCTCAAGCACCTTTTTTCTCTGAATAAGTATATTCTTCTCTTAATCTTTGTTGTTCCTAAAATTCATTCTTTGACTTTACAGGACAAAATCCTAATATCAGACATAGTAGACCGGGAGATTCATTCCAGGATAACAATATTAGTATAAACTTTTCTCTTTCTTGAAGTCAGAGAAATCAGTAGTAGTTTGTATCACACAATGTTGATCTCACCATGCCATGGATACTTGCATTGAAGGCTTTAACCCTGCCTTTAAGTGCTGCTTCTTTTTCTGAAACTGAACTGACCTGTAATTTAGGTTATGGTATGGACCATGCATTAAGGAATTGACTCAAAGTATTTCTTATGAATGGTTTACCAACAGCCATGGAGGAAGACAGATAGCAAAAATTCTTGTTTTGATTTCTTCATTCAAACCGAAGGATGTACTTGAAAGAGCTTTGACCTTCAAACACTTACAGGACGTCATGGTTGTAGTTCAAGGTAGAAGAATGAGAAATCAGGGATGCTTACTCATATGGCCACTTCCTCTTTTCTCCTTGAATACAACTTCCTCTTTCTTTCCCAGGGGCCTAAAGAAAATTCCCATCAGCTCCTAGCATGACATCAATGTGCCCTCCAAGCACCACATCCAGTCAAAAGTCACATATACCCTATAACCCCATAGTCATTCGGGGGAGGAGGGGAGCCAAACCCTTGGTAGCTGTGAGCTCCTCTCCACATTCTATAAATAAAAGGCCACTTTTACATTTCTTATATTTTGCTTCTCTATTGTGCTAATTGACCTCCTTGGTAGTCTCAGTAACGTAACCCACTTTAAACCTATCTCATCACATGATTTTATTCTATAAGATCTCTAGAAAAGACAAAGTCTTTTACTAGAGGCTCAGAATCCCTCCTGTTTTTCTCAGATAGAAGCTTTCAGATAGGATTTTTGGTGTAGTAAGGAAGAGAATACAAAGTCAAAATGGCCTTTATTATAAGAATATGGGGAGAACCCCATGACCACTGGGGGTCTGGCATTTTCTTCTGGAAATATGTGGGTGGCATACATATAGTTTGTGACTTGGGTGGTGCTTAATTAAAGGTGGCATTGCTGATATGCAAGTAGCTGATTGAGATTCTTTTCTGGCCACAGGTAGGTTGAATAGGGGAGAGGAAAGTGACTTCAAGGTAAAAGTCCCCTGGTTCCACCTCCCAATTCGAAAAAATCCTACTTAGAGCAAAATACTTTCACTTTCTATCTCTCAATAAATATATTCTGCTCTTCAACTCTGTTGTTCCTAAAATTCATTCTTGCACTTTAGAGAACACAAATTCATACCAGACATAGAAGTTCAGGAATTTCATTCCACTATATCATGGTATGGTTGCCTGTATTTCTAACTAACTCAGCTGCCTGTAACTTTAAGAATTGTTTATCAATTTGACTTGGGGTAATTGTAGCAAATAAAATGTTCTTAATGAATATAGGGAAATATATCACTAAATTGAATAAAATGATTATCACAGTTTTTCTAGCTAGCATCAGCCAACATTTTCAACTTTCAAGTATGTGGGAAAACAAAAAATAAAAACAACTCAGAAAATAGCAATCCTGTAGGGTACAGTACATCATTTACTGTAATTGCCATGTTATCTGCAGGTATTTCATAGACCACTAAGGAAACATTAAGGCTATTAATTAACAAGTATCAGTTTCAATAAATGTGCTCATAGCACTGCATCACTGACAAATGCGAGTTTTTTTTTTTTTATGAGGGATTGAACTCATGACCTTGTGCTCTCCAGGCAGCTTCTTGTATAACTGACCTCAATCCCCAGAACCAACAACTTTAGATACTAAATATGACTATTAACAATGTTTAATTTGCCATTGACATAGTTAGAATTTTGTAAACTTACATTTTCACAAATGAAATGATTTTCTTTCCTTGCAGTTTAAATTACTTTTGTTTATAGATACCATGGATCAAAGTTACAACCTAGCACTTTCCAGGCAGACATTTCTGCCTGCTGAGCTTAAAGCCCTGGCCTGTATTAATGAATATTTTAAATGTATAAACATCACTTTATCCATTCAAATACTATTGTGATTTTAGCAAAGGATGTCAATGTAGACAGAAATCGATATACAATCAGAGGGAAACTGGAACCTTCAAGAGTCAATGCAAAAAACTAAATACAACAATCACTGCTACAGGCACAGCTGAAGAAAGCCAGAACTGAAGATGAAGATGCAGTGACCAGGTCTACATGCTCCTGAAGAGAAAAACAACAGCTTGAAATGTACTACAGTTACCACCACCTCCTCCAGGAAGTCCTGCTAGGCATCAATTACCATACTCAATGAGCAGAACAACTGGACTATTGTTCCCACAAAATGCCTTGGCTCTTCCCACATACCTTTTCTGGCTGACTTGTTCTCCTGATGAGTAATATTAGTTAAGCAGCTATAAGTTTATAGGTTGAATGTAGTCTGAGACACACACTGTACCCACATTGTGGCTTTCCTGTATAAATGACCCCTGACAATAGGTCTGTGGCCAAAACACTGAAGACCACTCCTGAAAATTCAAGGCTATTCTTCTCTCTTTTTTTCTAAGAAAATTTTTGAACTTCTTTTGGTTTGTGACTTCCTTTCTCAATGTTGTGAGCCATTAAACTAGGTTCATTTGACAGCAAACAGGGCAGGATTATATTTTTCTTATTTCAATTTAATTATGAAATTCTGCTAAAGGCCATGTTCCAAAGCCTGGATTTCAAGCTGCTTGTTTGCCATGAATTTACCATTTCCATGCGCTTTTAAAAGTCCTCATTCTAGTGAACTGCAAATGTATTGGAGGAAGGAGGTCATTGTTGTGCTGTAGCACAGTAGGTGCCATTCCTAAATCTGTTTTTGTCACTGCCTCCTGGATGCCACTACATAGCCTTCCTTCTTCTGCAGCATCATTCAATAAATCCCATTTTGCATAAGTCAACTTTCACTCAGCTCTATAATTTTTTTAATAGTCTTTCTGTCACCTTGGTTGTTTATGTTTTTCATTTTAGTTTTTTGATTTAAAGACATAGTCTCACTTAGGAGTTCTGGCCAGCCTACTCACTATGTAGGTTAGCCTGTCTTTGAATACATGGCCATTCTCCTGTTTCAGTCTCTTCATCACTAGGGCAAAGAGGTGGGCATTATAACACATGGCAGTTGTCTTTTTTCTCCTCTCCTTTTCACTATTATTCTTTCATTTCAGTGGCAATGTCATTTAATCCTGTTGTTTGCTTGTGTGAGTAAAGGTTTCTGCAGCTTGAGTTGAGTTTGTGAACAACAATATAGGAAGACAAGCAAACCAATTGAGAAATGTGGAATTTCATTAGCTGGTCTCAGGACCAGTTGTATAAAAAAACCCCATCCCCATTTCAGGATCTAAAGAAGAGGCTTTGAACTGGAAAGTTACAGATACTTTAAAAGATAGAATCACAAAAAGATCTTGTTGGAAATCATTTAGCTAGCATCTTATAATAATTTTTGGATGACAACTGTATTCTGCTTCTTTTGTTGAGCAGGTTAATTTTTTTTTGGGTACAGCTCATTTTGCTTTTCTCCTGGGTCTTCTACCCTGAGTGACTTTTCCATTTTTCTTGGTGAAATACAGGGCACTAGTTAAATGCAAAGGTCAAGATGGCATCTATTATGCCAATCTACAACACAGCTAAGTTACAAGCCTCAATATTTTCTAGGGTAAAACCACACATATCTATAATCCCAGCACTCAAGAGGCTGATGCAGGATGGCTGCTTTGAGCTTAGGGCAATTCTGCACTCCATAAAGTGTTCAAATCTAGCTGATGTACGTACAGAAAACCTGTCTTAATGAAACAAACTAAACTAAACAAATAAAACCCACATAACAGCTGAATGGAGACTGATTTCTTAATATCTTAATTCCAAATCTTGGGGATTAATTGCTTGTACATACACATATTTTGAGACAGCAAATTTGATGCCATAATGAAACTCAAAGCTAATGTAACAGCCAAATATGAGCACTGATTCTTTTGCTGAGTCACTGCAAGAGTCCCTGTGTGCTTGGTTTGGTGGCTCAAGCCTGTAATCCCAGCACTCAGGAGGCTGAGGTGGGAGTATCCTTGCGAGTTTGAGACCAGCCTGGGCTGCAAAGTGAGCTCAAGGCCAGCCTGAACTGCATAGTGAGACCCCGTCTCAAAAAAAGACAAAAAAAAAAAAAAAAAACAGTTGCTGTGCATTGTCTATAATGCAGAGCTCATAGTGAGAGCCTGCAGTACCAGCATCCTTAAAGCACAGAGGCAGACAAATATCTCATCAATCACTTTGATGTAAGACCTATGATATCTCTTCAAATCTCAATTAGGCCACTGAGTCCTTTGTTCTTAATATACTTAAGCAGCGTTTTGATATTTGAATTTGGTTTCACAGAACAAAACAGAAATAACATCAAATATGGTACATAAATAATAACTCAAATGTTCATGGAAAACTGTTGTATGTAAAAAACGTATAAACAATGAAACCAGGTGCAAGCTTCAAATTATAGCTCAGTGTCAATAAGTGATCACTTTCCATTCAGATATAAGAAATATATCTTGGGAGGCTGATGCAGGAGAACTGTCTTGAGTTTGGGGCTAGCATAAGTTACAGAGCTGTCTGAAATAGAGAAACCCTCACTGAGATACCGCACAGAAAATGTGAAACTTGAAAAGTGACTGCATAAGACACCTCTGGTTTGCTTTAAAAAGTTATAGCCATACAATATAGAAAAATTCCACAATATTCAACATTTTCTGAGGAACAAGGATGATACCATCTAAAACATACAGAAAACAGTTTCAGAGCTGGGTATTTAGCTAGCAGCATGAAAACCTAACTTGCAAACTTGAGCTCATGAGTTCGATCCTTGGTACAAAAAAAATTCAAATTTCACCTTCATGATACTGGGTCATAATTCAAGATAATCAAAACTCGATCTCAAGTGAACAACGCAGAATTCATGGGTTGACAGGGATGTGGAATACTGATTGTTACCAGAGCTTGTGCTATTCACCTCAAGGAAGGTATCATAATTTAACTTTAACTTCATGCTTACCCTAAGAACTACCTGACTTTCAGTGAAGACCCTCTCTGTTGTATGTCCTGCTATTTGCACACAGTGTCCTGCCCGTCACTTCCACATCCTTTCCATGCTCATGTGATCCACCCTAAGCAGAAAAGCCTTCATGCCTTAAGTACTGATATCGCTGCACAATTTCAATTTAGGGCGTCTCTTTACACAAATTAGTAAAGTCCATTACAGAGCATTTCCATATTTAAACAATGTATATGATCAACCAACCTATTAAATCAGCTGTTAATTTAGAGATGACACCCATATTCCTTTCCATTCAGAAGGAAATCACGTGTATATGTTCATGCAAATGACTAAATTTAGGCATTTTTCAAAGAGAATTTAACAGGCAGCCCTTTCTGGAATTTGTCTTAGCAAGCACACTTTACCCTGCCCTTGATGACACTTTTATATCTGCTTCATTTTTCTCAAAATTCAAACCTCTATGGCTGTTCTCACAAACATAGTCTATGAGCACATGTGTCACATAAAGAATGCTCAGAAATTCTTTGCACTGTTATTTATCATACACAGGAGTTCACCAGGTGTTTGGAAAGCCATCCTCCACTGAAGTATACATCTCTGAATTCTCATAATCTTTGCCAACACCTGTCATGGGGTTGGAAATGTGAGAACATAGTATAAATTTAGGTGACCACAAAATACATAAATGCATAACTTTAAGGAGAGCACTTGTGGCTACGAGGTCCTGCAGCACAGACAATTATAAACTTCTGGCTTTCAGTTCTGTGGCTGACAGGAATAAGAGCAGAGACCTAGCTTATTACACCTGCATCCAGCTTGAAAGCACAATGGAATCAGGGTCTCCTCATGCCCCGTCCTGGGCCCAGACTGTTGGAGGAGCAAGGGCAGCAGGCGATTTCAAAAATGGCCTTGTGGCCTGGTTGTATCACAGTGGTGACAGCGTTCTAGGGACCCAGAACTGTCCTGGCCCCAGTGAGAAGTAAACGGGATAGAGGAAGACTCACTGCTAGCACTCATGGACCTCAGGGTCTGAGGCTAAGCACACAGGTTCTAGACAGCACAGCTGCTTCTCACCACTTGTTTCTTTTTTTTTTTTTTTTTTCTTTCTTTCTTTTTTTTTTTTTTTGGTCTTTTTCCTTTTTATTGGTACCGGGGATCGAACTCATGACTGCCTGTTTTTATGGCAGGCACTTATGCAGCTGAGCTAAACCCCAGCCCCTTCAAACCACTTCTAACTGGTCCCAACCGGATTCCACCCCATTTATTTGCTCCTATCCCATAACATCACCATTGCGTAGTTTGGAGGTCTCCCAGGTTCTTTCTAAGCAGTCCACAGTGAATAGAAGCAAAAAATAGT
The DNA here is from genome assembly GCF_034190915.1 of Cavia porcellus. Classification (NCBI taxonomy): domain Eukaryota; kingdom Metazoa; phylum Chordata; class Mammalia; order Rodentia; family Caviidae; genus Cavia; species Cavia porcellus. Next base: position 5,020,154 of record NW_026947529.1, read on the forward strand.
GGTCTAGCAAACATCTAGCGTTGTCTTTTTTGCCCTGGCTTTGCAATTGACGCCATGACACCGGAAGAGACCGCCTACCTTGGCCCGCCTGATTGGACAGTTTTTACAGCCGGCCTCTTCATCACTGATTGGCTCCTGCTCTCCTGCCTGCCTTCCCCACCAAGAATAATTACAGAAAAAAAACCCACCCTGGAACTGTGGATACCCCATGAAAGATGGTGGAGGCTTCTGGAGGTGGCTGTCTTCTGGAATGTTGACCTCAGCTCCTCTGATGGGTATTTGCACTGAAAGTCTTTACCTCAGTCCTTGTTTTTTCTCCCAAACGCATTTTATTTGAAAGTTAAAAATTAAAAAATGGTCCAGGGATTTAGCTTAATCGCCTGCCTGGCAAGCTAGAGGTCCTGCATTCCATCCAAGATCTGGCTACCACAAACTGTGCTGCTATAAACGTGGGTGCACATATATCATTGTGGTATGATGATTTTTATTCTTTTGAGTAGATACCCAGAAGGAGAATAGCTGAGTTGAGTGGGACCTGTAGACCTAGTCTGTGTGGAATCTCCACACTGATTTCCACAGTGGTTGTCTTACCTCTAACAATGGAGAAGGATTCCTTTTCCCCCCACAACCTCTCCAGCATTCGTTATTGCTTGATTTCTTAACAGTAGGCATTTTTTTTTCTGGGGCAAGGTGACATATCATGTTATTTAATTTGCAATTGTTAAATATCGAGTGATGCAGAACATTTTATCACATATTTATTTGCTGTTTCTATTTTTTCATCTGAGAACTGTGTATTTCACCTCAGATGCACATTTTTGGATTGGGTCTTTAAATCTGGGAAGACTGAAATTTTTTAGTTTTCCGTGCTCTCAATAGTAATACTTTGTCTGAGGAAGAGTTGGCAAATATTTTCTCCCACATTGTGGGTTGTCTTTTCACTCTGTTAGTGATTTCTCTTGCTGTTAAAAAGTTTTTCATCAGGGTGAAATTCTCACTTAATTGTCTTTGATTTTTGCTGCTCAATCCAAGTTTTCTTCATAACGTCTTTTCTTACATCAATGTCTGCCAGAGCTTTACTTACTCTATCTTGCAGCAGATTTAATGTTTCTGTTTTAATATAAGATCTTTGATCTATTCTGATCTTAGCTTAATACACGTTGAAAGATAATATTCAGAACGTATGAGCCAGTTTTTCCAGCACCATTTATTAAAGAGGCTGCTTTTCTTCCTATGACTTTGTTTGGCACCTTTGTCAAAGATAAGATGGTTTAGTGGTCTGGGGTTGTTTTTCCATCTTCTAATTTGTTCCTTTGATCTTTGGGTCTGGTTTTGTTTGTTTTGTTTTTTGTTGTATTATATTTTTTTTATTCACAATACCTTTATAGTATAATTTCAAGTCAGGGATTTTGATGAACCCTATCTTTCCTTTGTTGCCCAGCATCACCTTTGCTACTCTAGGTCTCTTCTGGTTTCAGATGAATTTTTGAATAATTTTGTGTTATTCTTTGAGATATGCTACCGGGTTTTGATTGGGATTGCCCTGAATCTATACAATAGCTTTGGAAGTATGGTCATTTTCACTATATTGAATTTCCCTACACAAGACTATGGGATAGCTCTTCATTTTAGAATATCGTCTTCAATCTCCTTTTTGAGAGTACTGTGGTTTACAGTATAGAGGTCCTTTACATCCTTTGCTAGATTCATTCCTAAGTATTTCATTTTGTTGGATGCTATTGTAAAAGTTATTGTTTCCTTGATTTCTCTTTCCATGAGTTTTTTATTCTTGTTTATGAAATCTAGTGATTGTTGAGTGTTGTCTTTGTAACCAGCTATATTACTGAATTTTCTTCTTAAACTAGAAGTCTTTTGGTGGAATTTTTATGGTCTTCTAAGTAGAGTATCATGTATTCTGCAAATAATGATAGTTTAACATTTTCATTTCCTATCTTTATTCTTTTTACTTCTTTCTCTTGTCTAATTGCTCCAGCTAGTTTCCAGGACTATATTGAATAAGAGTGGAGGCAGTAGAAATCCTTGTTTTGTTCCTAATTTTAGAGTGCAAGCTTTCAGTTTTTGTCCACTTAGTATGAGGTTGACTGTTGGTTTGTAATAAAAGGCTTTTATCAGATTGAGATAAAGATCATCTCTCCTGATTTTTGTAGGTTTTTTATTATGAATAGGTGATGGACTTTGTCAAAATCTTTTTCTGCATCTATTGAAATGATCAAATGATTTTTGCTTTTGGATTTCTCAATACGGTGTATTATATGTACGGATTTATGTATGTTGAACCACCCTTGGGTCCCAGGGAATAATTTCACTTGATCATGTTGTACAATCTTCTCGATGATATTCTGCAGTCTGTTTGCCAGTATCTTATTGAGGATATTGCTTCAATTTTCACTAGGCAGAATGGTCTGTAATTCTCTTTCTTATTTGGATTGTTCTCTGGTTTTGGTATCAGGGTAATGCTTGCTTCCAGGAATGAATTGGGAAGAACAATTTCCCATTTGATTTCATTGAATTTTGAGAAGTGGTGGTGTTAGGTCTTCTCTAAATTTCTTATTTATCCCTGCCATTTCATGGCTACCCCTGCTTTCTTTCAAGGATCAGTGGACTCTTTCCATAATGGGCTGCAAATATTTTCAGGATTAAGGTTCAATCCTCCAGGAATAAAAAATCCACTAATGTCAGAAAATATTCTGAGAACAGGCCAGGGCAGGACACAACAGAACAGAGAGTCGGAAGTCTGTGTTAGAGGAAGCAGACTTCATCTTAATGATTTTCACTCGTTTCTATTAATTTTCCACCTACAAAACCCAGTATGTGAAAACAAAAGGATCATAGTTACCGTGTAAAGTGAGGAAATTACATTTAAATGATAGTAATGGTCTGCAACAGAGTAAGGATGAAATAAAAGCTAGCATCAGTTCTCCAAGACAAGCTTGCTACTCATTCAGACTCATATAATTTCTGAATTCTGAAAGTGATCATATTGCCAAGCATGGTTGTGACAATTATTGCTGAAATGGAACCAAATTCCTAATCCAATTAAACATTTCCTTCTGGTGAGGCAGGGACACCTGAGGACTTCACACTCTAAGTTCCCCTTGCCACATAGTTCCCTTGTCACTAATTGGCACTCAGCTCTTTGTTGTACTCTACTCAAATAAAACAGGGCACCATGATGAAAAAACGGGGCAAGACTCCAAGATGACAAATGGCGCAAGACCTCTTTTTTAAAAGAAGTGCTTTTATTTTAGCTGGCCCAGAGACACAGTGCAGATGGAATTTGCAAAGCTTTGCAACTGAGTTAGAGTTTTGACTGATTTTTATAGTTCATTTATGATTAGCTCATTGATCATTAAGTACATAGTGATGAGAAACAGAAATAAGGTGGGCCTTTGTTCCCCTTTGCTTGAGGACAGAGGCATATCACAGTGGGTGGTTAGCCAATTCATAGCCCTTGGTCTGCCAATTCCAGGAATAATTGTCTCTCATAAAGGGAACAGTGGTTGACACAGCATCATTTGTCTCTAACAAGGGGAACAAAAGTTGACATAGCACACAGGTCACTAAGGTGGGGGGATGACGCATTACAGCACAGCTGAACCACGTGGTCAGTTAATTTATAAGTATGTGGTTGGTGTTTGGTTACTAGGGTATTGAGCTCAGTATAGAATGACAATATACTAATAACTATATGTTTAAATAACTATTTTTGTTAATTATCTTTTAATCAATTATTTTAATTTTTAGCATCTTAGTATAACATTACTAATCTGTTTATGTGCAAGGTCCAATTGCTAAACAAGTAAGTAAGATTAACAGAGGTCTGGAGGCTGCTATGATTAACGTTGTCAACCAGGGAGATAGAGAAAACCATCCCTCAAACCAATTCTGTTCAGTTTGTCTGGCTTGTTCTTGATCCTGTTGCTGCCCTTTAAGGCTTGCCATACTTTGTCTGATAACCCCAGAATGATTGGCATACAAACAACAATTTTTTCCTAATGCCAGACAAAAGCCTCCTTCCTTTAGGAACAGGAGATCTAGACCCCGCCAGTTTTGTAAGACCATCTCAGTCAGTGAACTTAAAGAATCGTCTAATTTGGAGACAGAGTCACTAAGGGCTGCTAAATCTTGGTATATGAGTACATGTAAGTGTCTATAATTTTGGTCTTTTGACTATTAGGCTGGACACTCTTAAACCTATTGACCTTGTTATCTCAATTTTTAGTAATACAGGTAATAAGGCAGGATTTTTTTTTTGCTCTTACTGGACTCTTTAAGTCAAAGCTAGGGAACAAGTGACTCTTACCATTATCTCTAGGGTACCAATACACTTGGGGAAAGATACGGACTAATATGTAAAGCTCAGGGCACTGGGTAAACAGGTGATGCATGGAACAAGGAGTTATATTAGAAGAACAGGCAAACCAGGCTTCATTGGGAGCAACAAGGTGTTGATTAGCAGGATAGGAAAAAGTATAAATCAAAGCTGAAGAGGTAGGATTACAGAGTGCAGCATTAGGGGAAGTGTGCAAGGAGTAGGAGGCAGAGTAAACACAGATTCCTGGAGCACCCTGTACATTGTCCAGTGTGAGCCAGGGCTTAGCATCCCACCAACAAAGGTGTCATCTGTACAGGAATTTAAAAGTTGATTTGCCATAAGCAATGTCCAGAGGCAAGAAGGGGCTAGAGATGTCACAGAAATCGCAGAGGGCAAAAAGGTCTCAGGAGCAGGAAGTCTAGTGGAGGAGAACAGAAGATTGGGTCTCAAAAGTGAGGAAAAAGTTAAAGACCCCATTTATTTCCCTGGCAAGGAGATACAAATTTACAACCCCAATGTCTACAAAAATATTTCTTCTCTACAGATTGTGAACACCTTTAATCAGAGACTGGCTATTGCTTTGGGGGACAAAGATACCAGCGAGTGGACTGTAATTTTTTTTGAATACATAGGTCCCTGTAAGTCACTATTAGCAACCAATCAGGCAGCATGACATGCAAACCCAACAATAATTTTTTGTCTAATTTTTGCTGGGATGTTATCTAATAGGGAACATAAATTTATCTTAATTATCTTATAGACAGTAGCATTGGCTTCCAATAATTTACCAGTGAAATAGTCAGTAATTGTAAGTTTTAAACAGTGGGTTACAAGGTATCTCCTTGGGGTCTCCATAAGGAATAACACCTAAGAACAAGATTATCAGATACATTTGGCAATCTTAAGCTTTAAAGAATCCTTGGAGGGAACAACAGTCCACTTATCTGTAGGTTGATTGTTGTCAGAGGCCAGAACTGGCTTGAGGTGGCAATGATGAATTGAGGCAGGCTTTTTTGTGACTTTGAAGGCAGTCAGAGTGCTGAGGACCACTGTGTAAGGGTCTTCTCACCATGGTTTGAGGGACTCATGGTGATGTCTCTTGATGAGTAGTGTCCTAGGTTTCATGGCAGGACGTTTATCCTCAAGATGGGCTGTAGGCAGAGGTTGTTGTTCTCGGAATAACTGATGGGTGGAAGTCAGAGCTAGTTGAAGGGCCTGGAGGAACTTAGGAAGATCTTGATTAGCCAGATCAGCTAATTTTTTTTCATAAATCTTAGGAATAATAGGAGGAGTTCTCCCACATAGAACATTAAAGAGGAAACAACTGTAACATAGGGGGTACATTGTTCATGCAAGAGGGAAAAAGGAAGGAGACTCACCCAGTTCTCACCAGTTTTGAATGTCATCTTAGTTACTACCATTTTTAAAGGCTGGTTTATCCTTTTTATTTGTCCTCAACTTTAAGGCCGGTAAGCACAATGGAGTTTTTAATCAATCTGCAAAGCTTGGCTTAGTTTTTCAGTTATCTGGGCTATAAAACCCGGGCCATTGTCAGACCCCATGGATAAAGGGAGGACAAATTGGGAAACCTGCTATCAGGGCTGACTCAAGACTTATTAGGAAAAGCTACCTACCAGTACTCATTCCCTTAAAGTCCAGGTATTTTTATTTTTGTAACCTCTGATTCTCAATGTTTTTAGGCATAGTCCCATCATTTCAAGTAGTTTTCATTTGTTGTGGTTGCTTAGGATTTACCAACTGGCACTGAGGGTCTCTAAGGGTCACAGACTGAGTAAGCTTCGATAACTGAGGGATAAAGAAATGATCTCAAAAAGGGCAGCGAGTTTTGATCCTCCCATGTGAGTGGACTGATTGGCTTGTTGGATGAGTTTTTATCTCAAGGCCTCGCAGAGGAGGACTTGAGTATGAGGCAGTTGGTACCAGCCCCCGGGGATATCAGACTTTGCTTGGAGTTGAGCTGCCAAATGTAAGTCTTTTTGAGTGCAAAGGGGCTCTGACAGAGTGGGTGGAATCAGTAGCAATGCCGGGATTGTCTCAATCCCCACTGATTTTGTGGCTGCTTTTTGGGGAGCTGCATCTGTTAGATTATTTAATAGCCATATTCCTTGGCATCCAAATGGCAGCTAACAAATCCAAAACTTGGGGAGCATTTTTATCTTTTGGCCCCCTTAAGTCAGTGAACCTCATTCCTGATAAATGGCCCCATGAACATGGGCAATAGCAAATGCATATCTGCTATCAGTCTGACAACCTGAGGGCCTCAGTGAGGGCAATGAGTTCAGCCCATTGGGCTGATGTTTTTGGCTCTAAGATTTGTTCCCATAGCATCTGAGAGTCTGTTACAGTGGCTCCCACGACCTGCTTACCTTGATATATGTGACTGCTTTCATCAGAGAAATATGATGGAACTCAGGACAGTGGCTCATCTGTCAAGTCTGGTCAAAGCCCCATGCAATGATCAGAGGGGCAAGGAGAGGTCATCATCAGGCAGCTAAGTATCTGGGTTTAAAGACACTGTCCCCTTGAAACTGATGGTAGTCAGATCTAGAAGTAATGCCTGATAGGCAGCCATCCGTCCGGTGAAGCATTGATGAGAGTCTCCAGTGAATGAGAGGAGATAATTAAAAGTTTTTGTCCAAATGTCACCATTTGGGCCATTTTCACCAGGAGGGCCACCGAGGCAATCATCTGCAGGCAAGGCAGACATTGCCCTGCCACATTATCAAGTCTCTTGGAAAGATAGGCAATAGGCTTTTGCCATGGTCCTAAACTCTGGGTCAGTACTCCTTTTGCTATCCCTTGTTTTTTATCAACATAGAGGGAAAGGGGTTTTTGCAACTTTGACACAGCCAGAACTGGAGCTTCTGTTAAGGCTGATTTCAATTGCTGAAAAGCCTGGTCTCGTGAGTCTGTAATCTAAAGCAGGCAATATCCTAAGGCTCCTAGAAATTTTTATATTTGTTTTTTAGTCACAGGAACTGGAATCTGTTGAATGGCTTGCACCAGCTGGAGGAAAGAGTCAGTTTTAAGAAAACTCCAGATCTGGGGTGCCCTCACTGGCCTCTCTGCGTGTCTGGAGGACTCTGGATATCTGCGCCCAGACTGCTGGAGTTCCCTCAGGCTTCCAGGTGCAGTGAATGAGAGAGGTGGGTTTGAGGCTTCCACATCAGCCTCCCCATTCCAGCTTCATTTGGAGACCTGCTGAGCTCCCGATAGGTGGGCTGGCCCACACTACCAGCCTAGCCCAGCCTGTTTACCTGCCGCGCCTGGCCATAGGTCTGCAGAGGAGGAGCTGGGCAGATCTGGGGTGCCCTCTCTGGTCTCTCTGCGTGTCTGGAGGACTCTGGATATCTGCGCTCAGACTGCTGGAGTTCCCTCAGGCTTCCAGGTGCAGTGAAGGAGAGAGGTGGGTTTGAGGCTTCCACATCAGCCTCCCCATACCCGGCTTCATTTGGAGACCTGCTGAGCTCCCGATAGGTGGGCTGGCCCACACTACCAGCCTAGGCCCACCTGTTTAGCTGCCGCACCTGGCCATAGGCCTGCAGAGGAGGAGCTGGGCAGATCTGGGGTGCCCTCACCAGCCTCTCTGCGTGTCTGGAGGACTCTGGATATCTGCACCCAGACTGCTGGAGTTCCCTCAGGCTTCCAGGTGCAGTGAAGGGGAGAGGTGGGTTTGAGGCTTCCACATCAGCCTCCCCATTCCGGCTTCATTTGGAGACCTGCTGAGCTCCTGATAGGTGGGCTGGCCCACACTACCAGCCTAGCCCAGCCTGTTTAGCTGCCGTGCCTGGCCATTGGTCTGCAGAGGAGGAGCTGGGCAGATTTGGGGTGCCTGCATCGGCGTCTCCATGTGTCTGGGGGACTGTGGGTATCTCTGCAACCAGGGAGGGTCCACAGGTTCCTGAAGCACTGTGGCCTGTGGTGAGTACCCTAACCCGGCTGCGATTGAAGAACTGTGGAGCTTCCAAGGGGCAGGTGGGCGCACAGTGTCCCTGAGGCCCAGCTTGTCTGGAACTGTGGAGTTCTGAGCAGGCAGAGGAGGGCCACTGGTTCTATAGGCCTAATGGCTTGGGGTAGCGTGGCGCCAGAGTCTCAGTAGCTCCAAACATAGAAGGGGATTTTCAACAGATCCTGAGGAAGCTTTCAAATAACACTTGAAACACAGAAATATAGGAAAATGACAAAACGAAAGACCAAATTACAACCTCAAACTCCAGCCCATCTCAAGAAACCCTAGGAGCAATGTATATAGAAGAAAATATATCCCATCCACCTCATATATCGGACACAATAGCCACTGAAATTGACAAACAACTCCAGGAAGCTTTAAAGAAATTCAAACTCGAAATAATCTCCCAGATAAAAGAAGAAATGATAAAAGAAATGAAAGAGATTCTAAATATATCTAAAGAAAACACAGATAAAAAATTGGAGGAACTAAACAAAAAGATAGAATCCCTAGATGAGCAATATAAGAAACAAACAGAATACATAATGCAGATGCACAGAGATATACAGGAAATAAAAAACTCCACTGAAAGTTGTAAAAAACGCCTTAATGAAAGTGAAGATAGAATTTCAGACCTTGAAGACAGGATTGCAGCTAGTGAACAGGAAAGGAAAGATCTTTTGAAAATAACAAGGAACCAGGAAACAACAATTCAACAACTGCAAGACGATGCAAAGAAGAATAACATAAGAATGATAGGGATTAATGAAAGAGAGGGAGACAACATGAAGGATGTCAGGAGGATATTTAGAGAAGTAATAGGTGAAAATTTCCCAAGCATGAGATCAGAAACTGACATCAGGATCAGTGAAGCATATAGAACTCCAAACAGTCATAACCAAAATAAAACTACACCCAGACATATAATAATCACCATCCCAGAAATCCAACACAAGAAGAGATTATTAAAAGCTGTCAGAGAGAAAAGACACATCACTTATAAAGGAAAACCTATCAGAATCACAGGAGACTTCTCAGCACAAACGATAAAGTCAAGAAGAGCATGGAGTGAAGTATTCCAGATCCTAAAGCAAAATGATTTCCAACCAAGACTGATATATCCTGCAAAACTATCATTCAAAATAGATGGTGCAATACGATACTTCCATGACAAAGAACAGCTGAAGAACTTCATGAACACCAAACCAACCCTGCAAAAAATTTTGAAAGGCAGTTTAGATACACAAAGGAAAAAACCACTAAGCAAAGCAAATAATTAAACAGAACAGAAAGATAAAGATGCAACAGCAGAGGGATAACATTCCTACAATTAACCAGCATTTAACAGTAATAACCATTAATATAAATGGTCTCAATGCACCAATCAAAAGAAACAGACTAGCAGAATGGATCAAGAAACAAAATCCAACCTTATGCTGTTTACAGGAAACCCATCTAACCCAGAAAGATACTCACAGACTGAAAGTCAAAGGATGGAAAACAATTCTTCATGCAGCAGGAATCCAAAAAAAGGCAGGAGTAGCCATTCTGTTTGCAGACAACGTGAACTTTAAACCAACAATGACCATAAAGTACAAAGAAGGTCACTACATACTCGTAAGGGGAAAACTCCAAGAGGAAGAGATAACTATCTTAAATATATACGCACCAAACTCCAGAGCACCCAGTTATATAAAACAATTATTAACAGAAATGAAAACTCAAATTATCAGTAACACAATTGTAACAGGAGACCTTAATACACCACTGACACCAAGGGACAGATCAACCAGACAGAAAATGAGCAAAGAAATAACAGAACTGAATCACACCTGTGAACAAATGGGTTTGATAGACATATACAGAATGTTCCACCCAACAACATCAGAATACACATTCTTCTCAGCAGTACATGGATCATTTTCTAAAATAGACCATATATTAGCTCACAGAACATATTTAAGCAAATGCAAAAGAGTTGAAATCATCCCTTGCATATTATCGGATCATAGCGCTCTGAAATTAGAAATTAATGACAAAGGATACTGCAAAAATTCTGCAAACACATGAAACTAAATAACACACTCTTGAGTAATCAGTGGGTCACAGAAGAAATTAAAGAGGAAATTAAACAATACCTAAAAGGAAATGAAAATGCAGATACAACTTACCGGAATCTGTGGGATGCAATGAAAGCCGTTCTGAGAGGAAAATTTATTGCACTGAGTTCCCACATCAGGAAAACAGAACGAATACAAATAAATAACTTGATGCTACACCTCAAACAGCTAGAAAAAGAAGAGCAAGTCAAGCCCAAAGCCAAAAGAAGAGAGGAAATTATAAAAATCAGAGCAGAAATCAATGCAATAGAGACTAAGAAAACAATCCAAAGAATCAACGAATCAAAGAGTTGGTTCTTTGAAAGAATAAATAAAATCGATAAGCCCCTAGCCAACCTTATTTAAAAAAGGAAAGAAAAAGCTCAAATTCATGCAATAAGAAATGAAAAAGGAGAAATCACTACAGACCCAATAGAAATACAGAGGATCATCAACACCTATTTCGAAAACCTCTACTCTCAAAAGTTTGATAACACAGAAGAAATAGACAGATTCTTAGAAGCATATGAAGTACCAAAGCTAGATCAAGAGGATATAAAACTGTTGAATAACCCAATCTCTGCTAATGAAATTGAGAATGTAATTGGGTCCTTGCCCACCAAGAAGAGCCCAGGCCCAGATAGATTCACTGCAGAATTCTACAAGAAATATAAAGAAGACCTAATGCCGACACTCCTCAAACTATTCAATGAAATTGAAAGGGAAGCAATCCTTCCTAAGTCATTCCTGGAAGCAAATATTACTCTAGTACCAAAACCTGAGAAAGACCCAACTATAAAAGAGAACTATAGACCGATCTCCCTAATGAACACAGATGCAAAAATCCTCAATAAAATATTGGCAAATAGGATCCAGCAAATCATCAAGAAGATTATACACCATGACCAAGTGGGATTCATCCCAGGAATGCAAGGATGGTTCAACATACGCAAATCAATAAATGTAATCCACCATATCAATAAAGCCAAAAATAAGAATCACATGATCATCTCTATAGATGCAGAAAAAGGCTTCGATAAGGTCCAACACTTATTCATGATAAGAACTCTACAGAAAATTGGAATAAATGGTCTTTACCTCAATATAATAAAGGCCATTTATGACAAACCAACAGCCAGCATCATACTAAATGGCCAAAAATTGAAAGCCTTTACTTTAAAATCAGGCACAAGACAAGGATGTCCTTTATCACCACTCCTATTTAATATAGTACTGGAAGTACTAGCCAGAGCAATTAGGCAAGAAAGAGAAATAAAAGGGGTAAAGATAGGAAAAGAAGAAGTTAAATTATCATTGTTTGCAGATGACATGATACTCTACATAGAACACCCCCTAAACTGCATTGAAATACTCTTAGATACAATAAATAAATTCAGTAATGTGGCTGGATACAAAATCAATACTCAGAAATCAATAGCATTCCTATACACGAACAACAAAATTACAGAGAGGGAAATAAGAGAAACTGGACTATTCACATTAGCAAGCAAAATTGAAATATTTAGGAATTACTCTTACGAAAGAAGTGAAAGACTTATACAGTGAAAATTATAATACACTGAAAAAGGAAATTGAAGATGATCTCAGAAAACGGAGACATCCCTTGCTCATGGATAGGAAGAACAAACATTGTGAAAATGGTCATTCTCCCAAAACTGTTATACAGATTCAATGCAATCCCAATAGAAATACCATCAACATACCTTATAGATCTAGAGAAATCACTCCTAAATTTCATCTGGAACCAGAAGAGACCTAGAATCGCAAAGGCAATTCTAAGCAGCAAAGACAAAGCAGGAGGCATCACAATCCCTGACTTGAAGTTATACTACAAAGCAACAGTAGTAAAATCAACATGGTATTGGAATCAAAATAGAGCTGAAGATCAGTGGAATAGATTAGAAGATACAACCACAACTACGAACACACTCAACCACCTTATTTTTGATAAAGGAGCCAAGCAGGTTCACTGGAAGAACGACAGTCTCTTTAATAAATGGTGCTGGAAAAACTGGCTCTCCATTTGCCAAAAACTAAAGCTAGACCCATGTCTATCACCATGTACTAAATTAAAATCTAAATGGGTCAAAGATCTGAATATTAAAACAGAAACACTAAATCTATTGGAAGACAAAATAGGTAGAAACCTTGGAGACGTAGGAGTATGTAAAGAATTCATGAATAAGACTCAAACCGCACGGGAAATACTTCCCAGAATCAATAACTGGGACCACTTCTTATTAAAAAGTTTCTGCATGTCAAAAGAAATCTCCAGCATAGTGAAAAGAAAACCCACAAACTGGGAAAAGATTTTAGTGAACTCTCTCTCAGACAAGGGCCTCTTGTCTAAAACATATAAAGAATTAAAGAAACTCAGACCTCCGAAATTCAAAGATCCAATCCAAAAATGGGCATCTGAGATGAATACGCAATTCTCAGATGAAGAAATGCAAATGGCAAATAAATACATGAAAAAATGCTCATCATCATTGGTCATTAGAGAAATGCAAATTAAAACCACACTGAGATAACCTCTCACTCCTGTAAGAATGGCCAGGATCAAGAAAACTGACAACAAATGCTGGAGAGGCTGTGGGGAAAAAGGAACTCTCCTGCACTGCTGGTGGGAGTGTAGACTGGTACAGCCTTTGTGGAGATCTGTCTGGAGATTTCTCAAAAAGTTGGGACTGGAAATCCCATTTATTCCAGCTATTCCCCTTCTAGGCATATTCCCAGAAGAACTGAAAGCATCATACCACAGTGATATATGTGCACCTGTGTTTATAGCAGCACAATTTGTAATCGCCAGATCTTGGAAACAACCCAAGTGCCCATCAACTGAGGGATGGATAAAAAAGTTGTGGTATTTCTATACAATGGAGTATTATTCAGCTATAAAGAAGGATCACATTGAGATATTTATCAATAAATGGGCACAGCTTGAGACCATACTCATTAGTGAAATAAATCAATCTCGCATGTGTGAATACTGAATAGTTTCCCTAATGTAAATAATGATTCAAATATATAAAAATATGTGGTAATCATGATTCCCCATTAGGTGGCCTTGAAGCCTTATAAAGTTTTCACTCATTAATTAGAAAGGCTTTATTCTGGGCTTCTTGATATGAAAATATTTGAAGCTAGAGTATATGAAGTTTTATCCAAATATTTCAAGGAAAAAGACACTATGGTAACTACTATTAAGTCAGGTTATAAGGTGGTGAAGTACTAGGTTGTTGAAACAGTCATGCTGTGACCTCTATTGTTATATTGTTATGTCCTGTTTTATCTCAATCTCCCCCTTATTGTTTCAAAAAACAATTATTTAGTCATTTCTTATGTTTGTCTTAATTAAAGAAAAAATTCAAAAAAATTAGGATATAGAAATAGTAACTCTTTTCGATTTCCTATTAACTTGTTTTGAAGTCCTGTAGTACTCCCATGATCTTGTTTTGACTGATTAGACTCTGTTCCATTCTATATGATAGTATCAAGTTTGAAGACATAGGCAACTACTTTGAAGACAATAAGATTCACTAAGATACCCATTCTGGTTTGACTATTGTCTTCTTTGGAAGTCCTGTAATGTTTACAATGCCTAAGTTTTATTGGTCTTGTTCTCTACTGTTTTGTCCAACTTTATAATATCTAATAAGATAGACAATTCTTTTTAAGGAAACAAGGGACAACGCTGATAACCATTGTTGATAAACTTGTACTCTGTTCTACACCATGTGCTATGTCTATCCTTGGTATTGACTGACAGCTTTGTTTTGCCATATTTGACTGTATTCTTCCCCCCACCCCAAGGAAAGTAATAAGCACTAAGGAGTAATAAAATCCAAGATGTGTAAATTTTGTTGTAAAAAAGAGAGGGAAAAAAAAAAAGAAAAAGAGCTCTAACGGATATAACAGCAAGTGTGTTTGGAGGTGTTAAATAGCTGACTTTATCAATGTTTTTGGAACATTGAACACAGCTGTTTGCAGTCTCCCTGTTTGAATGTCCACCTCGTGTTCTTTGATACTGTGATTTGAGGAACTATTTTCAAGAAGATAGTGTGTAATCTACTAGCAGGTGATTTCTTACTGTTATGTTTTTTTGTTTTGTTTTGTTTTGTGTTGTGTTGTTTTGTAGTTCTGTATTGCGTGTACCCTTACGCCGCTTTGGTTTGTTTTGTGTTTTTCTCTTTTTCCTCTTAAATAAAAAAAAAAAAAAAGAAAACTCTAATAACTAACTGAGGGGCATTTTTTAAAATCTCTTAATTCTTTGCAACTTTTGCTTAATATCAGGTGCTGACAGTTACAAAGTATTATTAATGGCCCTTGCCTTTTTAGGTGCTACCAGATCTACAGGTGTATAAATGTAATAGGCCTCTGGCAATCTCTCTAGAAACCCCGAGGAAGACTCATCATCTAATTGTCTCACCTCTGTTACCTTGGACAAATTGGTGGATTTTCTGGCAGCCCTTAAAGGCTTCTGAGAACAACTGGCAATACTGAACGAGAGCCTTATTACCTCTGGTTGTCCCATTGAGGCAGGACAAAGGGAAAACATGGTTCTGGCATTTGGGATTAGAGGACACTTTATTTGGAATGCACACTGCTTTTTATCCCACAACATGAAGGTTTTTTTCTTCTCTCTCTCTCTCTCTTTTACTGTAAACAAAACCTGTAAAATCTGCTGGCAGTCATCCCAAGTGGGGTGATGAATGGAGAAGACAAATTTCAAAAGAGAAATAAGGCCCCGAAGGTCCTTAGAAAAAGGGGGGTGGGGAAGAGGAGTACAGGAATTCTGAACGCTGATGGCTTCTAGTCCGGATGGGACTGAGAATTACAGTCCTTTTTAATTTTTATTTTCATAGGCAAATATATTTTATATATGGTCAACACTGACTTTTTATCATTATATAAACTTGGGATGACAAAGGGCTCTAGTTAGTCCTCCCCTTTTTAGAATACAATCCCATTTTAATGGAAACATTTTGCAGTAAAGGTTTACTGATCCAATACTGTCAAATTCTGAACACATTTGTTTTTGTTTCTGTTTATTACCAATTACCTTTTTTCTAGCTTTTTAGACAACATTAAAAAATTTAACAAAATCCTTGAAGTGACTTTCTTAGTAGTCTAAAATATATTAAATCATTTTATGTCTTTTTACCATCTTAAAATGTTACACTTTAAAAGCTGTAACTTTTTAAACTGGCTCAATAACAGTATGACATGGTTTTATTTGGTAATGCCAATATGATTTTAAAAGCCATATATATATATGTATATATATATATATATATGTGTGTGTGTGTGTGTGTGTGTGTGTGTGTGTGTGTGTGTGTGTAAATATATATCTATTGTTATATATTTACATTTTAACCAGAAAAATACTTTTAAAGACATGCCAAGGTTGTACATAATCAGTTGACAACTAAAACATTAAACAAGGCGCCACAAAAGACAAGACCAACATTAAAGACAAAAACAAAGGATTTTCTGTCCATGGTTCGGTGACCTAAAGGAAAATAAATTTTCATTATGACCCTTAAGTCCAATAAGCCGCATGGAACCTGCAACAGTAGTTTAAGAGAAAAAAGAAATCTAAATGTTTGTACTGAGATAACAGATTCAAATGAACAAATGGCTCCACCATAAAAATATGCCAAGCACAAAACCAAATGGATAAAAAAAATCCAAAATCACAAATGGCCTAGAAGCCCTGTCCCGGAGGGCATCCCGCTCAGGTGCAGAAGGAACCAGCCTAGCTCTCTGCAACTTCAAAGGTGCGCACTCAAATTACAAAGAATAAAAGATCCAAATACTTACAGATGTTTCAAGCCAATCGATTGGTGAAAAAATGTGGGGAAGGGTCCCCATGTAATCCTGGAGTGCCCCCAAATGTTGTACTCTACTCAAAAAACAGGGCCCCATGATGAAAAACGTGCAAGACCCCAATCTGACAAATGGCACAAGATGTCTTCTTTAAAAGAATCGCTTTTATTTTAGCTGGCCCAGCGACACAGTGCAGATGGAATTTGCAAAGCTGTGCAACTGAGTTAGAGTTTTGACTGATTTTTATAGTTCATTTATGATTAGCTCATTGATCATTAAGTACATAGTGATGAGAAACAGAAATAAGGTGGGCCTTTGTTCCCCTTTGCAGAGGTAAGAGGCATTTCACAGTGGGTGGTTAGCCAATTCATAGCCCTTGGGCTGCCAATTCTGGGAATATTTGTCTCTCATAAAGGGAATAATGGTTGACACAAGATCATTTGTCTCTTACAAGGGGAACAAATGTTGACATAGCACACAGGTCACTAAGGTGGGGGGAGGGGTGACGCATTACAGAACAGCAGAACTATGCAGTCAGTTAATTTATAACTATGAGGTTGGTGCTTGGTTACTAGGGTAATGAGCTTAGTACATCATGACAATATTACTAATAACTATATTTTTAAGTAATTATTTTGTTAATTATCTTTTAATCAATTATTTTAATTTTTAGCATCTTAGTATACTGCATCCTGTGTAGTTACAGACCTGTCACCTCTAGAAAATACAAAGTGTTTCCCAGAGACAAAAAGCAGACACATTGCTTAGGATGGAAGGAAGCAATTATAAGGAACCATAAGGAAAATGTGAAGGTGACGTATACATCACCACTTCGGTGATGATTTTCAAGGGGCTCATGTATGCCAAGATTCCTAGAGGTTTGTGTGTTTTTAGTTTCAGATTTCTTTATTTTTGGTACCAGGGACCAAATTCAGTACCCTGTGATTACCAGGGAGCACTTTGCCAAAGAGCTACATCTCTGACCCATGTCAAGTTTCATCCAATTTTGTATTTAACCCTGTTAGTTCATTGTATGTCAATTATAATGAAATAAAATTGCCTTTAAAACACTTCTCATCTGAGCTATCCACAAAAGCTTTATTTACTTATAGATTTACTGACAAGCAATTTTGTTTTTATAGATTTATTTCTAAGCAGTATTGTTTATTTATAGATTATTTTATACAAAGTCTGTTTATTTATAGATTTATTTAATTTTGCTGTGCTGAAGATTGAATCCAGTGCCTTGGTCCTTTTATCATAATTTATTGCCAGACAGGGCCTTGCTAAGTTGCTAAGTTGTTTACATTGGGCTGGAATTTTATTACCTTTATTAGCATTTTTGTATACTTAAGTATAACAAATGTAATTGAATTGAGTAATCTCAAGTAAATCAATAAATACAGCTTAACAAACAATAGCTGGGTGTGATTGTACATGCGTGTAATCCTGGCACTTAGGAAGCTGAGGCAGGAGGATTATTCCAAGGTCTAGGTCAGCCTAATTTACATAGTGAATTGAAGGCCAGCCTGAACTACACAGTGACAGATTTAAAAAATAAATTATTAAAATAAAATAAGATAAACCCTGGACTAAGGCAAGGAATTATCTTCTAGTCCAGAGCATGGGCATCTTCAGAGGATTTACTTTCGAGGGTGTTATTGTTTGTATCTGGGTGTCCCCACCAAAGCCTCATGAAGTCAAAGAGGCAGCTAAACCTAGCATCTGTGATTGGTTCATTGTTTAGTGCTGTGATTGGTGATGAAAGTGCTTCACCTTCCCAGGGTTTGAATTATCAGAGTAAAAGAGGTCTCACCAGTTCATTTTGTGAGAGAAGTGAGAAAGTCTTGTAATTCAAAAGGAAATCACCACCTGTGGGCAACAGGTGCAGAAAACATTCAGCCTCCCAAAGTTGATAAGCACAGACACAAATCACTGAGATGTGCTGTGTCCCCATCCAATGGCACATTTTAAGGCAGGAGCTGAACAGCAATGAAGAGAACATGGGGGACAGAGTCCTGTACCATAGCTCCCATCACAGCTATATACAGAGCCGTCATTAGACCTCACAGGACTAAGAAGAGAGGTTTCTCCAACAGAGAATGCTGCCTCCAACACAGCATTCTGTCAGCCTCTCAGAGACCCCAAGGCCCGCCCTGCCACACTGTAGTTGGGAGACGGTGAGAGTAGACACTGAACTTGCTGGGCTAGAGACCCATGTTCCTCTCCCTAAGATAACCTGTAAAAGTAATGTTAGAAGTGAGGCCAGACCTCTCGATTTGCTACCTCCCTGTTTGCTCCAGGTCCGCATCTCCTGTCCTTGAATCCTCACTGGAGCTGAACTCCAAGGTGGCGTCCCAGGCCAAGCTTCTCATGGACCAGCTTGAGCCTCCTAAGTCCCTGGTGCCTAAGTCACAGGGTAAGGAGCCCTGGGATGTGGGTTGTGGCTTTGAGAGGAGGAATGTGCTAGGGAACTCAGCAATGTGCCCAGATGATGGGAGACACAGGAACATGATCCCTTCAGCAGTCAGTGTGGGGATGCAGTCTGGGAGGCTTTCCTTGGGCTGTATTCATGCGCACAGCTGCCTCTGACAGGCAGTGGGATGGTTTGGCCCTGAGAAGTCCCTGGAAAGTCAGTGATATTTCCTTCCCCTGCAACTGCAGAGGCAATTCCAGTGCATGCTGAATTTGCACCCGCAGTGCTCATGCCAGCTCCACCTACAGCTCGCTCACCAGCTGTGGCCTCACAGCAAGAGCAGGCACATGTTTTCCTTTCTTCACCAGCTGCAGAGCTGGATCTCCTGGTGGCTCCCCAGCAGGAGGCATCTCTTGACCTCTACCTGTAGGCAGCTCTTGACCCACACCTGCCATTCCCCTCTCTTTCAGATTTACATATCATTCTATTTATTATTATTCTATTCTGGGATGCGAGTGATAGAATTACTGTAAATGAAATTTAAGGGTTTATTCTTGTTTCAGTTGATGAGTTTGGTACGATTTAGTGCATTCTCCATATTGTTAAACGTTCATCAGTGTCCTCTTGCAGAACATTTTCATCAACTCACTACGCAAATATATTTTCTTTTATTTTCCTTCCTACTATAACCTGGCCACCACTCTTCCTATGTCTTTGTAATTTACCTTTCCTACCTTTTCCACATCACTGCAGTTGTGTTTCTCCTCTGCCTTACCCTGCTGTAAGTAACTGTTTATTCTCGCCTTGTCTGAGAAGGGAAAATCCAGACAGATTGCATTAATTTGTCATGCATGTATTCATGAACTCTTGGCGGGGCATAGAAAAAGAATTCAGGACTTTTTTGTAATTCTTAGGATTCTTTGTTTTGTTTATTATGTTCCTGGCTTTATAGCCATATACACATCAAAACTGCTCTATGTTTAATTACATGTAGGTCATTTCATATCCATTTCATATGAAAGAGACTAACACACTTTCTTTTGTTACAGAGCAGCACAATGGGAGTGTCACACCCATGTTTATTCTTTAGATATTTCCAATGATAAATTATTAATTTTAATTTATGAGTGCTTAACATGAAAACAATCACAAAAGTAAAGTATTGTAGTTGTAATACACCCATTAAAATGTGAGGCACTGTGTATTCCATGGAAAGTCTATAACTCAGTATAGAAAGTGCAGTGTCACAGGCAGCATGTCCATTCATTTCCCCTGTGGTTTATCTCCATGCAATATCATGAATATGGCTGCCTATGTCCTCTTCTCTGGACAGAGTAAATTTACAGAAAGTCTGGCTCAGCATGTCACCACCTATAAGTTTTAGTTCTTACCCAGTAGTTCAGTCAAAGAACAAGACACATGAACACAGCCCAATTAAGAATGGGCTGTGTTCATAAGAAAAGAAACATAATGGTCAGTGAGGCAAACAAGCTGGAGAAATGAGCACTGGGAAACAGCAGAGGCATCAAGTCCCAGGTAGTAAAAACAGCCCAGAACTCGAATCCACCAGGCTCCTGGCCAGGCTGCGCTAGATGGTGGGGACCCAAGAGCTCTCCATGACTCCTCAGGGGCTGGGGTGCGGTCTTTAATCACAGATCTGCTGTGTCATGGTGTAAACCCCTGCAGCCTTCACAGAGGCCAGCTGATTGGTTGCTCCATGCTATAAATGCTCCAGGCTGAAGTTATTCCCCCAAGTCCTGGCTGCACTGTGCTGCCACTGGGCAGCAGGAGAGGTTAGGTCACTGATTCAGCAGCCACTAGGTTTCCCACAAAGAAATAGCTGAGCTTGTGGGTGTCCCAGTATGAGCTAAGGTGTAGGTCCTGAATTCGATGGATGGTAGAAAGTTTTCCCATGGTCTTTGAACCAAGTAGGCCTATAATGTGTCATAGGCTTGGGGCAAGGCATCAGTGACAGGGAGTGGTGAGTTCTATGTCCAGGCCTTGCCCTGCCCACTAGACTGCATGTGACAATGACAATGTGAGGTAACCTGAAGATGATGGTCTTAGTAGGGATGGTATCAAATTACAGGCATGTATATATGGGGACAGTGCCCAGGTGAAGAGAACCCCACGTGACACTCTAGTGTCTCACCCCCAAGCATGCTAGAATCTCCACAGTAAAGGTCTATGTGTGTTGTTCCATTCCCAATGGACATTTCAGAACCAGTGCCCAGAGAGGGACAATGCCAGGCCCAAGTCACAGGACATGGGCAGAGTAAAGAGGATGGGGGAGAAGTCCAAAAGAGAAAAACCTTGTAGCACAGGACCCATCCCACTCCCAAAGGCATCAGAAAAGCAGCCCTCAAGCTCCTGGGACGTGAGCCTAAACATATGGGACTGATTTCAAGCAGCATCCCAAGGGATATACACACACATGCACACAACACACACACACACACACACACACACACACACACACACACACACACACACGAACACACAGTGATTCCATGGGCACCCACTGGTTAGCTCAAAGGAAAAGTGATATGATTCACTCAATCTACAGGCCTCAAATTCTCACCTTATACCTGGGCTGAACTAGGCTGGCAGCAACACAGAACAGGACAATATGTCACTAGCCACCCAGAAGGAAGGCTGGAGGAGAGGGACAAACCACTGCAGAATGTAGTGGAAGAGAAGACCCAGAGCTATATCCCAATAAAGCAAGGTCACACAGAGGTCAAGGTCACTACATGGGGGCATCTGAACAGCCTCACTGAGATGGAACTGATGCCTAAACCTGAGACATGCAGGCCCTAATGCTGTACAGAGTTGAGTCTGTGTGGCAGAATAGAGGTCCAACCATTTAGAGATTCAAAGTCAATTTTTTTTTAGTCAAGAAAGAGAGGAGAAACGAAAACAGAAGGCCTGGTGAGAATAAGGGAGGGGAGGAGTGGGCGAGCGACAGGTGTGGGGGCAGAACCTCACATCTGCTATAGCACATCAGAGACCACTGATGATTGCATGGCTGCAAACTTAGGTACAAAATGTAAACTTCAGTTCTCTCAGGTTCTATGGGTGAGGAATTCAGGAGGTGCTGCTGCAGGATCCACCACAGTTTCTCCTGACCAGGCTGCAGGCTCAGCGGAAACACTGCTGTGGCAGAATCTGTTCTCAGGCTCTCTCTCTCTTGCTAACAGGCAGGAACTCAGGATGGAGGTCTGATGTCTCGTCTGTCTGTTAACCTTTTTCTCTGCAAAGAGTCAGCCTCTCCTCAGGGAAAATGCAGAGATAGTCAGAGATTTAGAGAGGAAGACAGAATGAAATAGAGAGGAAGGAAGGAAGAACAGAAGAGGGAGAGAGCAGGAGGATGGTCACAGTCATTTTATGTGTGAACCTTGATAGTCACATCCCATTACATCTGCCATGTTGTTTTATTAAGAACAAGTAAGGAATTGGGGAGAGAGCTCAAGACAGAGCACTTGCGTACCATGCCTGAGGACCTGGGCTCAATTTCAGCCTGGCTAATACAAAGCAGAACAAACCACGCTCAAGGAATGGGCTACTCAGGAGGTGGCCATCAGAAGGTGAGCTGCCAGCAGTTGAGCACCCTTGCCATGGGTGTGGTGACTCACACAGTTGTGAATGTAGGCACAGTGCTGGTAGATTTTGAGGGTGCATCTGCATCCATAGTGCTTGCTTAGCCTGTGTGAAGTCCTGACTTGAGGCCACAACACCAATACATAGAAGAAATTGAGATGCTTAGGGAACATAATGATGGCTGATCTAATGAACTTCTGCCCCCTCATGGTGCCACCAGGGAAACATGTCCAGGAGGTGAGTGTAATCTCCACCACAATACAGCAGGAACCAGGCCTGTGTGCACTGTGTTCACCTCCCTTCCACCCCTTCATGGAAGTGACCTCTAATTCTGTATACTGTGTACACACGACACCAGCCCACAAGGTTTAAAAGTGTCATCTCTCACCTCTGATGATGTCCCTAGGAAGCAGATGCCATAGTTCCGGGGGACACACTGGAAAGGAACTGAGAGGCATGGTGTCTTGTCTAAGTCGACAAGGGAAGTAGGAAGGAGGAGTTGGGTCTAAAACTAGGTCTGCTCAGACTGGGCACCTTGGATTCATTGTGGTTTTTCCTTTCCCATGGGAAAGCTTTGCCTCTTGCCAAGGATCCATCACTTGGGTGGAGCTGTTGTCTTCACTCTGAAGGACACTGGGCAGTCATTCCATGTGTTTCCATGGTATCCAGAGCAAGAATCTCTGGGTGATGCCAGATGACCCAGTTCCACACAGACATCATGGAGGGAGCTGGTGGGTGCCTTAAATCATCAGTGTACCAGGCACTGACCATGATACAATGACCAGAGCAGATGCAAACAATGGTCTCTTGTGCTTCCATATTATGAAGGCCACACAGTCACCCTGGAGAACTGACCAGGTACTACCCACCTTACTGTGAGTGTCCCTAATTCTTGCCCTCTGTACACATGGACATAGAATAGGGGAAGGGGAGACCCGTGAAGGCACACAGAATGGGGTGATGCATCCATATATGAACTGAAGGTGGAGGAAAGGCAGGCAGGAAGCACTCCCACTATCCACTCACCTTTCAGATAGTTATAGAGCAGCATCCTGTTGAGCACCCATGATTAAAGTAACACTGCAGACTCCACTCTCTTTCTCACAGAGGCAATATGCCACAAGGGTGGAAAAGGGAGTTGCATTTCAGGCTTCCTGAAGAGTGGAGGACAGGTGCTCACAGCACTATCCAGGGAACTCTGTCATCAAGTGAGGGCTGATTATGGTTAGTGCACAGGATACACTGGGAGGGCAGTTTGGGAGGGAGGCCAGACCTGTAGTGCCGCTTACAACTGTCTTCCTCAGGAGTCAGAGTTTCCTTTCGTGGCTCCTGGCAGGTGCTGCTGAGAAAGGTGGGACAACCAGCCCAACCAAATCTGATTGAGTTGGGCCAAGCCTAGCTCACTGAAAATGAGAACTACAGTGAGAAGTAATTGGCCTGGGTCTGTTGGTTTCTGAGGAGGTCATGGGACACTTTAGAGGGAGAAAGACTGTCAGACTTGGGGCCTCCTGCAACACAGAGGCATGCAGAAGTGAGTGGAGTGAGGCAAAATAGGAAGGTTTCCTGTGGCGCATTAGTACACAGAGCTGTCCCTGACAGGCCCTGGGAGGCTATGGGGCTTGCAAAGAGCAAGGACATTTGGGGATTTTTCTAAGGCAGGGCTTGTACCGGACTGAGCGCAAGGTCTCCTTATAGATCTTGTGCCAGCCTCACCTCCAATGACCTCACCAGCTCTGAGATCAACCTGAAAATCAAGGTCAGATACCCGGTCTGGTGGAATTCCAAGGCAGGTCTGTCACTGGCTCCATGGCAGGTGTCCTCAGCTCCACTTAGGGCTCAAGTCTTGCAAAGTACCGGCCCTTCATTTCCCCTTCACTTTGCCTCTTCTATTTTTCTCAGTTTTCATTTCTACTCTTAAATCTATAGTTCTTTGAAACATTAAATTCTAAGATAATTTAATTTTAAGTTAAGATTTCATTAGTTTCCACATGTTCAGTTGAGTCACAGGTAAGCACATTGTCAATTGGCACAATCTAAATCTGTACATCTGTATAGTTCCAGCTTTCTGCTCAGTATTGGACCCATCCATACCCCTGGTCTCTCCTGCTAGCCCCCACCCACAGCTGACCTTTCTCTCACTGTGATTTACTAACCTGTGTTTTTCATATCAGTGCATCAGATTCTGTTTGGCCAAACATTCCTGGAGGAGACTGGATGCTATTACTGTTTGACAGTAACATCCCCAAGTTCAGTTTCTGCTTTGCTTCACTCATTCTACTAAGCTGCAGAATGGACTCTGAGTGTTCAAACACATAGGGTGTGAACTGCAGCAGAAATCTGCAAAAACTTCAGTTAACTGGGTTGTGAAAATACAAGGAAAGTTTTTTGGCAAAACACACCTCTTAATAAGTATTTGAAGCACCAAAGAAACCAAGAAGAAGACAAAGATGAAGAGGAAGAGGAAGAAGAAGAAGAAGAAGAAGAAGAAGAAGAAGAAGAAGAAGAAGAAGAAGAAGAAGAAGAAATACAAGGAGGAGGTGGAGTAGGAGGAGGAGGAAAAGAAAGAAAAACAAAAAGTAATGCCAATGTGTGGGGTTTTGTCTCCAATGCCTCAGCCTCATTTAGAAAGGAAAGGATCAAAATTTGCAGAATGGAAGGGTCACTGTAGAAAATGGACTTTTCCCCAAGGCACTGATGGTGTGTCTGGCCCACTATGAATGTCTAATCCATAGCAGAGGTTGGAGCCTGGTGGAGGCTGAGGCCAGGACCCAGGAGTTGAGGCCCCTGGGGCTGAGGTGGCAGAGTATTTGGTGCACCCTCATGGCTCTGCCTTATTGGCCCTGCAGGGCTGCAGCGTGGATGCAGTGGTGGAAGTGTGTATAATTCAGGAGGTGCTGGGCTCCTCTGCATGCTGCACACTCCCTTCTTGACCTGAGCACAGGAAGATTCAAGTCCTCCCTGCTGGAAAAAGAGACTCTGAAGAAGATTCTGTATGTCCTCTACCAGACACAGATGAGCACAGTGATTTCTCAGGTAGGGAGGGCAGCACACCCACCACAGCGGGATTTGCATGGCTTCATGTGTTGGGGATTTAAAAGTTAGTCATGAATGATGTGTTGCCTTTCTGAATAAAAAGACTCCTTATTTTATATATCTATAAAGTGATGCTTGAATGTTCTTCTATATGCTTATCCTATATTACACATAAAAAAATATTAAGTCATCCAAATCCACTCACCTATTCAAGAAAATACCAACTATTTATTCTTAAGTGAATTGAACAGAAGAGAAGTAATATTGAGTGGAGCACTATAAATAATGCAATGGAAAATAAAATGGAACAACCATAAAGGCATCCCTCCCAGGATGAGAAGTCTGCTATTGACCAGCTCCTCTCTCCTATCCTCACCTGCTGTGCAGGCCTGTGTCTCTTCACTACTGGGTGGAGAGCCAGGACACAAGCTCTCTTCAATCTCAGGAAATATCAGGGACATGGCCTAGGACATGGCCTTCTTTCAGCATTTTCAGTGGCTGTAATTTATAATTAATTCAGCAGATGTGCTGTGGAACATTCATGGATTCTAACAGTCCACATCTTAACTGATTAAGAAGAGAATACGGTGTCTGTCAATCTCATTTTTATAATGACTCTTAGAAGTGGAATTTCCAGGTTAAATGTATATAAGATTAATTTGAGGGTCTCAGATTTTTCACCTGAAACCTCAGCATAGAGTTAGAGCCTGGTAGAGGAAGACTGAGTCTGCTCAGATCTATGTGGAGATCTAAAGTCAGAGAGATGGTCCAGGCAGAGGTGTAGGACACCATGGCTAAAAAAGGCCTGGTTCAGTCCTCCTCATCCATCAGTAAGTTGTCAGGAAAGCATCACACACTGTACGCTGCACAGGATAGAGCTGGAATGGTTCCAGAGCTCCTCCCTACATGCCTGACGTTCCATCTCTCACTCAGGGGAGCTCTGTATGAGGTCAGTCTGTTACAGAGCCCAACTTGACTGAACGATTTCCACCCAGGTGCAGATCTGAACTGCCACATGTGGACTCACCGTAGTTATGGAGCGGGACAGGTGTTTACAGGGAGCAGGTCAGGAGATCGGTACACTGCAGGTAGGTCAGGGTATGAAGCTTTAAATTAGAGACCAGGCCCTCACCAGGCCCAGTTTCCTCCAGCAGTAACCACACCATTCAAGAATGTGCATTAAATCTGAGTAACTGAAAGGAGTTACTCACAAAATTATATATTATAGAGATAGTTTGAAGATACAAAATAAATTGTAGCATCCATAAGTAAAATGAGATGTGACCCTTAATGGATATGTGATGTCCCCAAACCACATGCATCAGAAGGAAATAGTCTGATGAACAGAGCAATAAGGAGCACAGACAATGGGTAAAAATCACAGCTTCTTACTAACAACAACAAAGCTGGGATACAAAAAGTGCACTGGTGAATTTTATCCAGTATATAATAAAGAATATATACTGATTGTTTTTCAATTCTTTGATCAAGTTGAAGGAAAACCCACCACCAACTTCTTTTAAGTGACAACGTTAAAGTTATCCTGAGAATGAAGCCAGACAATAATGTGTTAAAAATAATATAAATGAAAACACTCTGTTGGCTAATATTCCTACCAAACATAAACAAAAGTGTTCAGCTAAATGTTTACAACGTTAACTCACCAGGATATTCAAAGTTAACCAACGTGATCAACACTGGGCTCAATCTCAGTGGTGCAAGAATGGTCCCTCTCTAACAAACTATATGTTTCCACTGGTTTTAACATGTTTTATCTTACTATATGTTACTATATGTGATAGTATAAAGAAAAATTTTTATAGGCAAGGAGATAATATAGAAACCATTGTTCGTTTTCTGTTAACTGGTTCTAAATACCCTATAATTCTTTCATTCTGTTGAATGGCTTTACACTGTCTTGATATGCTTGATGCTATCATATATGAAGTTATACTTAAATAATTCAAGGAATGACGCACTATGGTGACTACTATTATGTTAGATTATCTGGGAGTGAAACACAATTATACTTAAATTGTTCCATTCTGAGCAGTGTTGTTCTATTACAATATCCTCTTTTATCTCAATCTCCACCCTTTTTTTAAATTAAACTTTTTATTTTTTTCAATTAAGGGAAAACTAAATTTAAAAATAGCGGGATATATTATAGTAACTATTTGTTTTCCTATTAACCTGATTTGACCGCAGTATTGCTCTCCACATCTTGTTGTGTTTGATTTTACTATATTGTATTTTGTTTGATAGTATCAAGTTTGAGGGTATAGACAACCACTTTGAAGACAATAAGATTTATTATGATGCCCATTATAGTTTGAATATTATCTTTTTTGAAGTCTTGCAAGGTTTCCAGTGTAGGTTTGATTGGTCTTGTTCTGTACTGTTTTGATCAATTCTATTATACCTGATGATATAGTAACTCTTTTTAAAAATAGCAAGAGGCACAATGGTAACCATTTTTGATCATCTGATATTCTATTTTTGCATCATGTATTATGCTCATCCTTCTGTTCTAACTGTCTCTGTTTTATTTAGTCATGTTAGGATGTATTGTCTTCAAAAAATGTAGTAAGAACTGTGGGAGTAAAAAAACTCAAAACGTGTAACTGTTATTGTAAAAAGGAGAGGAAAGGAAGGTGGTCTAAGGGATACAACTGCATACTTGAGTGTGTAGGATGGAAAATCATATTACTGAGCTTTTGTTGGATCACTGAACAGAACTTTCTGCAATCTCACTGTATGAATGTCCACTTTATATGCCTGAATTTTATAATTTGGACAACTGTTTCTAAGATGACTGAAAGGGTTTTGGCCCAGATAGGACACTGTAGCCAGGAAAGCCACAACTGGAACCAGGAAGCCCCATCTCCCCTTCCCCTAGGAAGTTACCTGTGACGCCATCTTCCTGCCCCTGGAAATTTACATATGGCGCCAAACCTAGGACCAAGGGGCTACTTGTGTATCCCTAATGCCCGCCTTAGTTTCCACCCCAAACTGAGCCTATTTACAGGCCCCCACGTCACGTTTGCACCTGAGAGATCGCCGGACGCCAGCAGTGGGGGTGCTGGGCATCTCTCTCTGTGTTCTCAGAATAAAGGCCACTTTTTATTTTATATTTCTCATCTTTTGTTAATATTTTCATCTTTTGGAAATAACCCTAGCAATGACAATATGTAACCTATTAACTAGTGATTTCTTACTGTATTTTTTCTTGAAATTCTGTATTAGTTGTACCCTTTTATTGCTTTGTTTTTTATTTCCTTTCTTCTCTTTAATTAAAAAAATAATCAAACCTGGAATGGATATCTTTTATTTATTTATTTTTTTGGCTCTGGAGATCAAAATCATGGCCTCACACTTGCCAGGCAGGTGCCTTAAGCCACTGAGCTAAATCCCCAGCCCACCAATGGATATCTTTTACACATTGCCATCTTCAGAGTAGTTGCCTGTGCTCTTGAACTTGATATCAGCAAGCATACCAAATGTGAATAAAATCAGTCAAGGCCAAATAACATTGAAACAATCCAGCTTCAAAGATCAGTCATAGAAGACAATGTAAGTAATATAGGGATTCAGTTTTAGTTAATAGGAAATTAAGGATAATTACCATGGTATAACCAGCTATTTTTGGGTTATCTCTCTGTGCCCTCAAATCTAATATGAGTAGATAGCCCAGAACAAAATACAACCAAACTATACAGAGCAACAAGACTACTGTAGCTTTTAAATCCTGATACACTTTTAACTATGTCCTCTGCCTTCTTTTTTTAGGCAATTCCTCACCTTTCTCCTTCTCAGGATACTATTATTCACTGTTCAGAGTGATATTAGTCTAGTCTCTTATGTTCCATTTCAGCATACATAAAGATAAAGACAGCTACTACAAAGACCATGAGACACATTATGGTAGTCATTATCGACTTCCCCAAAATCAGTCTTGAAGATCGAAAAAGCTTGCATCATCCTGTAATTATTTGATTAGTTCTATAATATTCAGTATATATTCAATGTGTGTGAGGATGGGAACAACTATTTGGAAAAAAACTAGAGACAATAAGATAGACAGTGAACATTTCCAGTGGACTTGTTTTGAAATCTGTGTTTCCTTAACTTGTTTCCTTATGAACTGTTTTGCTCTGTTTTGCTATGTTTAATTTTACCCTCTTTAAGAAAAAAAGTGTGTAGGACAGATTGGCATATTAATAACTTTTGGTGGATCATTGAGGTAAACCGTGACAGTGTCATTATTTGAATATCACTTTGTATGCTTTAAATTTGTAACTTGAACAACTACTTCTAAGATGACAATATAATACTAATCAACTAGTGATTTCTTATTGTTTATTTTTCTGAAATTCTGTATTATTTCTACACTTTTTTCTCTTTAAATAAACAACATTACAATTCAGAAAATACAAAATTTAAGTTTTAAAGACAAAATATTAAGTATGGAGGCACTTGTCCATACTTGAAAGTGAAAAGCCCATTTCAGTTTAGCATGTTTAATTACAAGATGCCATGTTGAAGCACAAAAACATCTAGATTAAAAAATCTAGAGAGGTACAAGTGATTAACTGAAAACCATACAACATGTGCACCTAAGGAGAGCCGCACTACAGATTTGTCATTTCTGGAATATTTGTGAAGAAATATTGACATCTAACTTCTGTATCGATTATTTCTTCAGGTCTCTTGGGGATTTTTAAAGTAAACTTAGATCTAAACTGTCTGAACAGTGATGCTTTTTCTATGTATTTAACAAGAAATATGCATTGCTATATTTCTCACATTGTTAATCCACATATCATCTCTGCCTAGTGAGCTCTTTCAGATATATAACAATGATCAAGTATGCGGAGAGTATTCCCATAACACATAGGATTTATCTCTTGTGTGAGTTTTTTTTCATGTATTTCACTTACAATCTGGCTGCTGAAAATGTTTCCACTTGCTTATATAGCCAGTGCTTCTTCCCAGTGTGAATTCTTTCATGTGTTATGCAATGACTATATGCAGTAAAAGCTTTGCCACATTGTTATATACATAGTCTTTCTCATCAGTGTGAAGTCATAGATGTATTTTACAAAATCCATGTGTGGTGAAAGCTTTCCCACATTCTTCACATACACACAGGGTTTCTCAACCATGTAAATTTTATAATGTATTGGACAATGAGCATTTCTGCTGAAACCTTTCCCACATTCCTTACATATGTAAGTTTTCTGCCCAGTGTGAAGATTTTCATGCATTATGCAATATGTACCTGTGCTAAAACCATTCTCATGATGCCTATATACACTGGTTTTATATTGAATGTGAACTTTCATGTTTCTTACAATCTCCCTGTGTTTTAAAAGCTTTCCCACTTTGCTTACACACATATGGTATCTCTCCAGTGTGAATTCTTTCATGAACCTTACAATTTGTACGTGTGTTAAAAGCTTTCCCACATTGCTTACATACATACGGTTTCTCTCCAGTGTGAATTCTTTCATGATTCTTACAGGATCCCCTTGTGTTAAAAGCTTTCCCACATTGCTTACATACATATGGTTTTTCTCCAGTGTGAATTCTTTCATGTTTCTTACAACGTCCAGGTCTGGTAAAAGCTTTCCCACATTGCTTACATACATACGGTTTCTCTCCAGTGTGAATTCTTTCATGAACCTTACAATTTGTACGTGTGTTAAAAGCTTTCCCACATTGCTTACATACATAGGGTTTCTCTCCAGTGTGAATTCTCTCATGTTTCTTACAGTATCCCCTTGTGTTAAAAGCTTTCCCACATTGCTTACATACATATGGTTTCTCTTCAGTGTGAATTATTTCATGAACATTACAATTTACACGTGTGTTAAAAGCTTTCCCACATTGCTTACATACATATGGTTTCTCTCCAGTGTGAATTCTTTCATGTTCCTTACAATGTCCAGGGCTGGTAAAAGCTTTCCCACATTCCTTACATACATACGGTTTCTCTCCAGTGTGAATTCTTTCATGATTCTTACAATCTCCCTGTGTTTTAAAAGCTTTCCCACATTGCTTACACACATATGGTTTCTCTGTAGTGTGAATTCTTTCATGAACCTTACAATTTGTACGTGTGTTAAAAGCTTTTCCACATTGCTTACATACATAGGGTTTCGCTCCAGTGTGAATTTTTTCATGTTTCTTACAGTATCGCCTTGTGTTAAAAGCTTTCCCACATTGCTTACATACATATGGTTTCTCTTCAGTGTGAATTCTTTCATGAACATTACAATTTACACGTGTGTTAAAAGCTTTCCCACATTGCTTACATACATATGGTTTCTCTCCAGTGTGAATTCTTTCATGTCCCTTACAACGTCCAGGTCTGGTAAAAGCTTTCCCACATTGCTTACATACATACGGTTTCTCTCCAGTGTGAATAATTTCATGATTCTTACAATCTCCCTGTGTTTTAAAAGCTTTCCCACATTGCTTACATACATATGGTTTCTCTCCAGTGTGAATTCTTTCATGAACCTTACAATTTGTACGTGTGTTAAAAGCTTTCCCACATTGTTTACATACATATGGTTTATCTCCACTGTGAATTCTTTCATGTTGTTTAAAACATTCATGTCTGGTAAAAGCTTTCCCACATTGATTACATACATAGGGTTTCTCTCTAGTGTGAATTCTTTCATGTTGCTTACAATGTTTTGATTTGGTGAATCCTTTTACACATTGCTGACACATATATGGTTTCTCTCCAGTGTGAATTCTTTCATGTTCCTTACAATTTCCAGGTTGCATGAAACCTTTTCCACATTGCTTACACACATAGGGTTTCTCTCCATTGTGAATTCTTACATGAACCTTACAATATGCACGTGTTTTAAAAACTTTCCCACATTGCTTGCATACATAGGGTTTCCCTCCACTGCAATATTTTTCATGGATCTGAACATCGTGGTGTGTTTCTGTTTCTTTCACATTCACATTACCTTCTGCAGTACAAAGGAATACTTCTTTATACTGCTTCCAAGTATGTTCATAAGATTTCCCTAGCTTGTCATTTCTGGAAAGAAAAAATCACATATAGGATTTATAACCATATTACTAAGCTTTTCTTGGAGAGTTGAACAAAACTCTTTGCAGTCTCACTATTTGAATCCCCACTTCATATGTTTCACTTTTGTATTTCATAACTATTTCTATGATCAGCATTTGTAATCATCATCTTGCAATTTCTTACTGTTTTTTTCACTTTGAAAGCAGTATTACTTCTACTTATTTTATCTTATTTAATCTTTACTTATATTAAATTAAAAAAAAGAAAAATTGACAGTGAAATTGGTCTCCATTGAATAACTGCATTAATATCAAGTTCTGTTTTTAATGCCTGCTAAGAAATTGTGACCATGAAGCAACAGAAAGGCCTTATAAGATATGTTGAAAACAACCATTCCCAAAAGAGTGGTACACATTTGGAAATCTTAAAAGTTGGTACTTTGAAATGCATAATCTTTAGCTTCACTTTGGGCATGGGTACATATGTGTATCACATGCAAATTATTCTCATATGTTTCCCCATCACAATCTTCCTTCTGTCCTTAACCTGTAGTTCCCTTTTCCATATGGTCAGTCTTACTTTTCTCTAACAACTCTGTTTCATTTCTTTCCACATTTTGTATTTTGGTTTCTCATCTAAAAGAAAGCCAGTGACCTTTTAGTTTTTATAGCTGAGCTATTTCACTGAATTGATGGGTGAAAGACCCATCTAATTCTTGTAGCAAAGGAAATTATATTATTTATTTTTTGACATTATATAACACATTTTTTCCATTCTGGGCTGGGAATGAACAACAGGTATTAGCATAAATCTATATCTTTTTAAAAATCTATTTTAAGAGATTTTCATAGATCATTAAGCTGTGAAGTATGAATTTGAAATTGCCATTCTGCAAAATCTGATTCCTAGTGTGCTGAGTATACAAGAATGCACAATCACAGAGAGTCTATTAACATTTTCCTTCTCCACAAATCCAGTGAAAATATATAAGCTTCAAGGCCTTATCTGTTATAACTTGATCTGCTTTGTATATGAGTAAGCATGTATCAGTATTTTATGCAGATTTTGAGATTTTAAAAATATCCAGGACAAGTATGAGGGGATCAATTTCTAGAGACAACTGCATACTGATATTCAAAATGAGTGCACTAACATTCCACCAGCCTACTAAGAATATTAGTCAGAATCGCCGATTGTCTAGAGCATGGCTTGGAAACATGAGCACTCAGTTTTATTTCAAATTCTATTGCAATCTTAGCAATTGTTAGATAATGAAAGTGTTGTATTCACATGTATATATGGGTAGAAAAGCTGAAGGCAGAATGTCATAACTCAAAGTGTATGCCTTTCGTAATCATCTATATGCAATGTCATACATTTTCATGATTTAATTCCCTCATATATACACTAGCTTATACATCTTTGGAGAATATTACTGACATTAAATTGAATGGTGCCTCATTTCTTTGGTGGTCATTTTTCTGCTGACTCACTAATTACTCAGGAACATTCCTCTCCTTGTGAGTGTGAATTACCTTAAGTATCTCCAGTAAACTTTGCATTCTTTTTCAGCTTCCTGGATATCCCCAAGTCCTCCTGAATTGTAGACATAGAAATACCAGGACTCAGTTGAGTAATGCATACAAATTAAGAGATTTTGTTTAGATTTATGACATAATGTGTCCAGGTCTGAGCTATTTTTAAAAATATTTTCATATTCTTTTTAATGAAACAGCACTAATGAGCAACAAACAATATTCTGACAGCATGAGTGCCAAAAACATTTCTTCCTTACCTATTGCAGCCATGTTTCTAAAGGTTTCGACCATCACATCTCTGTAGAGGTTCTTTTGGGATGGACTCAGCAAACTCCACTCCTCACTGCTGAAGTTCACAACGACATCCTCAAAGGTCACTGCCTCCTAAAGGATCATACATATATTTCTCAAAGGAAGGTTGAGACCCCAGGTTTGGGATATCTTAAATTCTTTCCTACAAATCTGAATCAAAAGCAAAGTGCGGTGGTGCATATCTATAATCCCAGCACTCAAAAGGGGAGAAAGGAAGGCCTCAGTGAGGTCAGGGCAATTCTAGGCTCAATATGGTGTTCAAATCCAGCTGATATACATACAGAAAGCTTGTCTCAATAAAACAAAACTAAACTCAACAAATAAAGCCAAACAAAACAGCTGAATGAAGACTGATTTGTTCAAATTTAAATCCATGTCTTGGTCATTAATATTGTGTCTATACACATTTTTGAAGACAGCAAATTTGATGCTAGATTGCAACTCACTGCTAATATAACAGTCAAATTGGAGCACTGATTCTTGTGCTGAGTCATGGCAAGATTCCCTGTGCTGTTTCTCTAAAGCAGAGCTCACAGTGAGAAGCTGCAGGACCAGCAACCACAAAGCACAGAGGCAGATAAATGTCTCATCAATTGCCTGGGAAGCCAAGCAAGCACCTCCCCTCCCCAGTCAGCAGTGGCAATCTGGAAAACTGCAGCCCTTCCAGGGGGATAACCAGCAGCAGCTCCTAAGGTCTGTTCTATGTGGGAACTTAGGGCTCTGTGAAACCAAACAACCAGCCTGTCTCCCTATAAGCAATAGTGAAACTACTGATGCACCACCTGGAATCAAACATCCCACTTCCCTACCCCACTTCTCCTGTCACCCCACATTAGCAAATGGGAACCAGAAATCTGAGCATCTGCTGGGAATTAGACCATAGCAAATAAGGGGGCTTCATTCTACTATCTCTTTGAATGAAAATGTTTTTATTATTGTTTCACTCCATTCTGATTAATGGTACTGCTCAATTGAATATTCTGTTTTGATAAGTTCTATAATGTTCTGTATTTCATCTCATTTTGATATATGTGATTAAAGAACAACTATGACAAAGATAACAAAATATACTGTGATTCCTATTACTGTTATCCCAGTAACCTGTTGTGAAGTTGTGTACCAATTTCACTGTGTGATCTTAGTTGACCTTCTGCTGCCTGTTTTGGTTCTATTTTACCAATTTCAAATTAAATAAAAAATCTCAGCAATCACTTTGATAGACTACAGATGATGTCTGTTCGAATCTCATTTAGACCATGAATACTTTGTTCTTAATATACTTAAGCAGCATTTTGAAACATGAATTTGGTTTCATAGAACAAAACATAAATAACATCAAATATGGTATATAAATAATAACTCAAGTGTTAGTGGAAAACAGCTGTATTTTAAAAATATGTATATAAAATGAAACCAGGCCCAAGCTATAAATTATACCTCACTGTCACCAAGTGATCACTTTCAATTCAAATATAAGAAATAAATCTTGGGAGGCTGGTGAAGGATTTCTTCCTTGAATTTGGGGCTATCCTAAGTTACAGAGCTGTCTAAAATAGACAAACCCTGATTGAGACACCGAACAGATAAAGTGAAACTTAAAAAGAGACTGCATAAGACACCTTTGGTTTGTTTTTAAAAAAATTATAGCCATACAATACTGAAAAATTCCAACAGTATTCAACACTTTCTCAGAAACAATGTGGATATCGTCCATACAACACAGAAAACATTTTCATAGTTGTGTATTGAGCTCAGTGGCATGAAGGCCTGCCTGGAAAGCATAGGTCATGCGTTTGATCCTTGGTACAAAAAAATTGAAAATTTCAGCTTCATGACACTGGGGCATAATTAGAGATAATCAAATTAGATCTCAAGTATGGAACACAAAAATTATGGGTTGACAGGGATGTGGAATACTGATTGTTTGTTGCCAGAGCTGGTGTTGATCACCTCAATGAAGCAATCAGAACCCAACTTTACTTCATACTTACTCTAAAAACTACCTGACTTCCAGTGAAGATGCTCTCT
This sequence comes from Cavia porcellus, assembly GCF_034190915.1. Taxonomy (NCBI): domain Eukaryota; kingdom Metazoa; phylum Chordata; class Mammalia; order Rodentia; family Caviidae; genus Cavia; species Cavia porcellus. The sequence goes on from NW_026947529.1 coordinate 5,056,393, forward strand.
GTTGTATGTCCTGCTATTTGCTGCCTGCATCCTGTCAGTCACTTCCACATCGTTTCCACACTCCTCTGATCCATCCTAAGCAGAAAACCCTTCATGCCTAACTATCGATATCACTGCTAAATTTCTATTTAGGGCTTCTCATTTACACCACTTAGATAACTCCATTGTAGAGAATTTTCATATTTAAACTGTCTATTAACAACCAAGCTACTAAATCAGCTCTTAGTTCAGAGGTGACACCACTATTCCTTTCCATTTGGAAGGATATCACATGTATATGTCCATGCAAATGCGTAAATTTTGGCATTTTTCGATGAGAATTTAACAGGTAGCCCTTTCTGGAATTTGTCCTTCACAAATTTTTACCCTGTCCTTGATAACATTTTCATCTTTGCTTCATTTTTCTCAGACTTCAAAACTCTATGGCTGTTCTCACAAACCTAGTGTGTGAGCAGGCGTGCCACCTAAATAATTAAGTATGATCAGAAATTATTTTGCACTGATCTGTATAATACACAGGAGTTCACCAGTTGTTTGGGAAGCCTTTCTCTGCTGAGGCACAGTACTACATATCTCTGAATTCTCAGGACCTTTGTCACTACCTGTCATGAGGTTGGAAATAGGAGAACATACTATAAATTTAGGAGATCACTATAAATACAAAAAAAGCCCAAGTTTAAGTTGAGCCATTGTGGCTATGAGGCCCTGCATTGCATGCATTAATAAACTCTGGACATTCCAGATCTACTACTCTGTGGAAAGAGAGCATAATCCTAGATCATTACTGCTCTACAAACTACAAAAGCATCATAGTCAGGGTCTTCCCAAGCTTCACCCAATGACTTAGATGGTGGACTTACCAGGCTAGCAGTGAATTTCAAAGATGATACTTGAGTCTGCTGCTGTCATAGTGAAGCTAGGGTTCTGGGGACCTCAAATTACACTTGCCAACAGCAAGAGGCAATAGGGATAGTGAATGACCCATGGCCAAACCTGGAGCAACTCAGGAGCTGAAGCTAACTAAATACCTGAGGCTCCAGACACCGGAACTACTCCTAAACACTTGTAACTGGTTTCACCCAATCCACGCTATTTCTGGGTGCCTATCCACAACTTCACCATTCCATGGCTCCAGGATCTCTCAGGTTCTTTGCCAAGCAGGCCACAGGACATCAAATGTACTAAATGAGATCCAGCAAGCATTTTGCTACCATTGTTGTACTCAGAACAGGTAAATCATGCTGAGACACCAGAACAGACAGAAGTCACAGCCAGCAGTGGCCCACCTGATTGGACAGTTCATATAGCCTGCCCCTTCATCACTGATTGACTCCTGCTCTACTGCCGTCTTTCTGAGTCAAGAATAAACAGAGAAAGGAGCCCCTCCCTGCAAGAGAGGATCCCAAATGATAGACAGTAGTGCAGAGACTTGTGGAGCTGCCATTCTTCTACAGTGGTGATCTCAGCTCGACAGAGGAGCATTTGTACTGAAGAGCTTTACCTCAGGCTTTTAATTTTCAAATCCATTTGATTTCAAGGAAAAAAGAACACATCAACTAAAATTAAATTCCAAAACATGTCAATCAAGGGGCAACATTGGTATATACATTGTACACTGTCATCCCCAGAACATTCACCCAGAGCACAAGACATCTGTAATCAATTTTCTAAACAGTGCTGTTACAGGGTCCTGAGTTATTTAAATACCATTGGCATGACACACGGGTAGGTCCGCCAAGGAGCCCATGCAGGAGACCAGATACCTTGCAACTATGGGGAAGACTGACACTTCATGCTATGGGCCAAGGCTCAAGACAAATGATAAGCAAATTCATCCATATCCTAAGGATTGATATTCTAAATACTTCCCTAGCACTCTGAGGAAGTCAGGAGTCACCATTTAAAGAAATGTATCCTTATCCTAAAGACTGACATTCTAAATAGTTCCTATCATCCTGAGAAACTCAGGAGTCACCCTCCCAAACCGCTAAGGGAAGAGACACAGCTGCCTAAGAATGGCTGCTTTCTATGTGACTCCCTTCCCCCTTTGTTCCCAATTAAATCAACTTTACCTGAACTTATAATCAAATTGGCTACCATAACTCTGTCCCATCTTATGCCCATCTGCATTGTGAGTTCCTAATTTTCCCCACCTTAAGCTCACTTCACCACATGATTTTACTCTATAAAGGTCCCTAGAATGGACAGTGTTTGTCAACCTGCTCAGGATACCTTCTCTCTCTCAGGCAGCTTTTTTTCTCTGAATAAGTATAATCTTCTCTTAATCTTTGTTGTTCCTAAAATTCATTCTTTGACTTTACAGGAAAAAAACCTAATATCAGACATAGTAGACCGGGGGATTCATTCCAGTATATCAATATCAGTACAAACTTTTCTTTTCTTGAAGTCAGAGAAATCAGTAGTAGTTTGTATCACACATTGTTGATCTCACCATGCCATGGATACTTGCATTGAAGGCTTTAACCCTGCCTTGAAGTGCTGCTTCTTTTTCTGAAACTGGACTGACCTGTAATTTTGGTTATGGTATGGACCATGCATTAAGGAATTGACTCAAAGTATTTCTTATGAATGGTTTACCAACAGCCATGGAGGAAGACAGATAGCAAAAATTCTTGTTTTGATTTCTTCATTCAAACCGAAGGATGTACTTGAAAGAGCTTTGACCTTCAAACACTTACAGGACGTCATGGTTGTAGTTCAAGGTAGAAGAATGAGAAATCAGGGATGCTTACTCATATGGCCACTTCCTCTTTTCTCCTTGAATACAACTTCCTCTTTCTTTCCCAGGGGCCTAAAGAAAATTCCCATCAGCTCCTAGCATGACATCAATGTGCCCTCCAAGCACCACATCCAGTCAAAAGTCACATATACCCTATAACCCCATTGTCATTCGGGGAGGGGGGAGCCAAACCCTTGGTGGCTGTGAGCTCCTCTCCACATTCTATAAATAAAAGGCCACTTTTACATTTCTTATATTTTGCTTCTCTATTGTTCTAATTGACCTCCTTGGTAGTCTCAGTAATCTAACCCACTTTAAACCTATCTCATCACATGATTTTATTCTATAAGGTCTCTAGAAAAGACAGAGTCTTTTGGTACAGGCTCAGAATCCCTACTGTTTTTCTCAGATAGAAGCTTTCAGATAGGATTTTTGGTGTAGTAAAGAAGAGAATACAAAGTCAAAATGGCCTTTATTCTAAGAATATGGGGAGAACCCTATGACCACTGGGGGTCTTGCTTTTTCTTCTGGAAATATGTGGGCAGCATACATATAGTTTGTGACTTGGGTGGTGCTTAATTAAAGGTGGCATTGCTGATATGCAAGTAGCTGATTGAGATTCTTTTCTGGCCACAGGTAGGTTGAATAGGGGAGAGGAAAGTGACTTCAAGGTAAAAGTCCCCTGGTTCCACCTCCCAATTCCAAAATATCCTACTTAGAGCAAAATACTTTCACTTTCTATCTCTCAATAAATATATTCTGCTCTTCAACTCTGTTGTTCCTAAAATTCATTCTTGCACGTTAGAGAACACAAACTCATACCAGACATAGAATTTCAGGAATTTCATTCCACTATATCATGGTATGGTTGCCTGTATTTCTAACTAACTTAGCTGCCTGCAACTTTAAGAATTGTTTATCAATTTGACTTGGGGTAATTGTAGCAAATAAAATGTTCTTAATGGATATAAGGAAATATATCACTAAATTGAAAAAAATGATTATCACAGTTTTTCTAGCTAGCATCAGCCAACATTTTCAACTTTCAAGTATGTGGGAAAACAAAAAATAAAAACAACTCAGAAAATAGCAATCCTGTAGGGGACAGTACATCATTCACTGTAATTGCCATGTTATCTGCAGGTATTTCATAGATCACAAAGGAAACATTAAGCCTATTAATTAACAAGTATCAGTTTCAAAATGTGCTCATAGCACTGCATCACTGACAACTGCTAGTTTTTTTTTTATATGAGGGATTGAACTCATGACCTTGTGCTCTCCAGGCAGCTTCTTGTATCACTGACCTCAATCCCCAGAACCAACAACTTTAGATACAAAATATGACTATTAACAATGTTTAATTTGCCGTTGACATATTTAGTTATAAATTATGTAAATCTACATTTTCACAAATGAAATTATTTTCTTTCCTTGCAGTTTAAATTACTTTTGTTTATAGGTACCAGGGATCAAAGTTACAACCTAGCACTTTCCAGGCAGACATTTCTGCTTGCTGACCTTAAAGCCCTGGCCTGTATTAATGAATATTTTAAATGTATAAACATCACTTTATCCATTCAAATACTATTGTTATTTTAGCAAAGGATGTCAATGTAGACCGAAATTGATATACAATCATAGAGGAACTGGAACCTTCAAGAGTCAATGCAAAAAACTAAATACAACAATCACTGCTACAGGCACAGCTGATGAAAGCCAGAATTGAAGATGAAGATGCAGTGACCAGGTCTACATGCTCCTGAAGAGAAAAACAACAGCTTGAAATGTACTACAGTTACCACCACCTCCTCCAGGAAGTCCTGCTAGGCATCAATTACCATAATCAATGACCAGAACAACTGGACTATTGTTCCCACAAAATGCCTTGGCTCTTCCCACATACCTTTTCTGGCTGACTTGTTCCCCTGATGAATAATATTAGTTAAGCAGCTATAAGTTTATAGGTTGAATGTAGTCTGAGACACACACTGTACCCACATTGTGGCTTTCCTGCATAAATGACCCCTGACAATAGGTCTGTGGCAAAACACTGAAGACCACTCCTGAAAATTCAAGGCTATTCTTCTCTCTTTTTTTCTAAGAAAATTTTTGAACCTCTTTTGGTTTGTGACTTCCTTTCTCAATGTTGTGAGCCATTAAACTTGGTGCATTTGACATCAAACAGGGCAGGATTATATTTTTCTTATTTCAATTTAAATATGAAATTCTGCTAAAGGCCATGTTCCAAAGCCTGGATTTCAAGCTGCTTGTTTGCCATGAATTTAAGATTTCCATGAGCTTTTAAAAGTCCTCATTCTAGTGAACTGCAAATGTATTGGAGGAAGGAGGTCATTGTTGTGCTGTAGCACAGTAGGTGCCATTCCTAAATCTGTTTTTGTCACTGCCTCCTGGATGCCACTACATAGCCTTCCTTCTTCTGCAGCATCATTCAATAAATCCCATTTTGCATAAGTCAACTTTCACTCAGCTCTATAATATTTTTAATAGTCTTTCTGTCACCTTGGTTGTTTATGTTTTTCATTTTAGTTTTTTGATTTAAAGACATAGTCTCACTTAGGAGTTCTGGCCAGCCTACTCACTATGTAGGTTAGCCTGTCTTTGAATACATGGCCATTCTCCTGTTTCAGTCTCTTCATCACTATGGAAAAGAGGTGGGCATTATAATACATGGCAGTTGTCTTTTTTCTCCTCTCCTTTTCACTATTATTCTTTCATTTCAGTGGCAATGTCATTTAATCCTGTTGTTTGCTTGTGTCAGTAAAGGTTTCTGCAGCTTGAGTTGAGTTTGTGAACAACAATATAGGAAGACAAGCAAACCAATTGAGAAATGTGGAATTTCATTAGCTGGTCTCAGGACCACTTGTGTAAAAAACCCCTATCCCCATTTCAGGATCTAAAGAAGAGGCTTTGAACTGGAAAGTTACAAATATTTTAAAAGATAGAATCACAAAAAGATCCTGTTGAAAATCATTTAGCTAGAATCTTATAATAATTTTTGTATGACAACTGTATTCTGCTTCTTTTGTTGAGCAGGTTAATTTTTTTCTTTGGGTACAGCTCATTTTGCTTTTCTCCTGGGTCTTCTACCCTGAGTGATTTTTCCATTTTTCTGGGTGAAATACAGGGCACTAGTTAAATGCAAAGCTCAAGATGGCATCTATTATGCCAATCTACAACACAGCTACGTTACAAGCCTCAATATTTTCTAGGGTAAAACCACACATATCTATCATCCCAGCACTCAAGAGGCTGATGCAGGATGTCTGCTTTGAGCTTAGGGCAATTCTGTACTCCATAAAGTGTTCAAATCTAGCTGATGTACGTAGAGAAAACTTGTCCCAATAAAACAAACTAAACTAAACAAATAAAACCCACATAACAGCTGAATCAAGACTGATTTCTTAAAACCTTAATTCCAAATCTTGGGGATTAATTGCTTGTACATACACATATTTTGAGACAGCTAATTTGATGCTATACTGCAACTCACAGCTAATGTAACAGCCAAATAAGAGCACTGATTCTTATGCTGAGTCACTACAAGTGTCGCTGTGTGCTGGGCTTGGTGGCTCAAGACTGTAATCTCAGCACTCAGGAGGCTGAGTTGGGAGGATCCTTGCAAGTTTGAGACCAGCCTGGGCTGAAAAGTGAGCTCAAGGCCAGCCTGAACTGCGTAGTGAGACCCCGTCTCAAAAAAGACAAAAAAAAAAAAAAAAAAAAGAGTCGCTGTGCATTGTCTCTAATGCAGAGCTCATAGTGAGAGCCTGCAGGACCAGCATCAATAAAAGACAGAGGCAGACAAATATCTCATCAATCACTTTGATGTAAGACCAATGATATGTCTTCAAATCTCAATTAGGCCACTAAGTCCTTTGTTCTTAATATACTTAAGCAGCATTTTGATATTTGAATTTGGTTTCACAGAACAAAACATAAATAACATCAAATATGGTACATAAATAATAACTCAAATGTTCATGGAAAAGTGCTGTAGGTAAAAAATGTATAAACAATGAAACCAGGTGCAAGCTTCAAATTATACCTCAGTGTCAACAAGTGATCACTTTTCATTCAGATATAAAAAATATTTCTTGGGAGGTGATGCAGGAGAACTGCCTTGAGTTTGGGGCTAGCCTAAGTTACAGGGCTGTCTGAAATAGAGAAACCCTCACTGAGGCACCCCACAGACAATGTGAAACTTGAAAAGTGACTGCATAAGACACCTTTGGTTTGCTTTAAAAAGTTATAGCCATACAAATAAGAAAAATTCCACAATATTCAACATTTTCTGAGGAACAAGGTTGATATCATCCATAATATACAGAAAACACTTTCAGAGCTGGGTATTTAGCTAGCAGCATGAAAACCTAACTTGCAAGCTTGGGATCTTGAGTTCCATCCTTGATACAAAAAAAAAAATTCAAATTTCACCTTCATGATACTGGGTCAAAATGCAAGATAATCAAAACTAGATCTCAAGTGAATAACACAGAATTCATGGGTTGACAGGGATGTGGAATACTGATTGTTACTAGAGCTGGTGTTATTCACCTCAAGGAAGATATCACAATTCAACTCTAACTGCATGCTTATCCTAAGAATACCTGAATTTCAGTGAAGACCCTCTCTGTTGTATGACCTGATATTTGCACACTGTGTCCTGCCAGTCACTTCCACATCCTTTCCAAGCTTGTCTGATTCACCCTAAGCAGAAAACCCTTCATGCCTTAACTAATGATATCCATGCACAATTTCAATTTAGGGCATCTCTTTACATGAATTAGTAAAGTCCATTACAGAGCATTTCCATGTTTAAACAATGTATATGATCAACCAAGCTATTAAATCAGCTCTTAATTCAGAGATGACACCCATATTCCTTTCCATTCAGAAGGATATCACGTGTATATGTTCATGCAAATGACTACATTTAGGCATTTTTCTGTGAGAATTTAACAGGCAGCCCTTTCTGGAATTTGTCCTTAGCAAGAACGCTTTACCTTACCCTTGATGACACTTTTATATCTGCTTCATTTTTCTCAAAATTCAAACCTATATGGCTGTTCTCACAAACATGGTCTACGAGCACATGTGTCACATAAAGTATATTCAGAAATTATTTTCACTGTTAATTATCATACACAGGATTTCACTGGGTGTTTGGAAAGCCTTCCTCCATTGAAGCACATCACTACACATCTCTGAATTCTCATAATCTTTGCCAACACCTGTCATGGGGTTGGAAATGTGAGAATATATGATAAATTTAGTCAATCCCTATAAATACAAAAAAGTACAAATTTAAGGAGTGCCATTGTGGATATGAGGCCCTGCGTTACATACATTTAGAAACTTTAGAACATCAATTTTGCTGATCCCTGGAATGAGAGCAGAGACCAATCTCACCACTGCTGATCCAGCTACAAAATGCATCAGAGTCAGGGGCTTCCCAAGCTCCTTCCTCTGCTCCCTATGGTGGAGGTGCCAGGACAGTAGAGAATTTCAAAGATGATACTCCAGTCTGTTGCTATCATAGTTAATTCAGGGTTCTGAGGACACAGAATCATCCTTGCTCCCAGCAGGAGAAAAAAGGGAAAGTGGACGACCTAAGGTCAATGCTAGAAGACCTCAGGAGCTGAAGCTAACTAAATACCTGAATCTACAGTCACCAGAACAGCTTCTAAAAACTTATAACTGGTTTCTCCCAATTCCACCCTATTTCTGGTCTCCCATCCAAAGCCTCACCATGCCGTGGCTAGTGGGTTTCCCAGGTTCTTTGATAATCAGGCCACAGGACGTAGAATGAGTAAATGAGATCCAGCAAGCATTCTGCTCCCAGTTTTGTGTTCCAAAAGGGTAAACAATGTCTACACACCGGAAGAGACAGCCTGCCACAGCTCGCCTGATTGGACATTTCATATAGCCCGCCTCTTCATCACTGATTGACTGCTGCTCTACTATCCTCCTTCTAAGTCAAAAATAAACAGGAAAAGAAACTCCTTCCTGCAAAGAGGATCCCAAATGATAGACAATAGTCAGAGACTTCTCCAGCTGGTTGTCTTCAACAGTGTAGATCTCAGCTACACAGAGAAATATGTGTACAAAAGTGCGTTACCTCAGGCTTTTCATTTCCAAATCCATTTCATTTCAAGGATAAAAAGAAAAAATACACTAAAACTAAATTTCATAATATGTGAATCAGGGAGCAACACTGGTATATACATTGCACACTGTCATCCCAGATCATTCACCCAGAGCACAAGACATTTTATTCAATTTTCTTAAAAATACTGTTATGTGGAGCTGAGTTAGTTAATTATGATTAGCAATGAGACAGGGCTAGGTCCTCCGAGGAGCCCATCCAGAAACCCAGATACATTGCAACTATGGAGAAGATGGAAAACTCCTGCTATGGGCTAAGCCTCAAGACAGAAGATCAACTAATTCATCCATATCCTAAGGACTGATATTCTAAATAGTTCCCTAGCACTCTGAGGAAGTGAGGAGTCACCATTCAAAGAAATGTATCCTTATCCTAAAGACTGACATTCTAAATAGTTCATATCCTCCTGATGAACTAAGGAATCACCCTCCCAAACCCCTAAGGGAAGATTCACTGCTGACTAAGAATGCCTGCTTTCTATGTGACTCCCTTCCCTCTTTGTTTCCAATTTAATCAACTTTACCTGAACTATTTATCTTATTGGCTACCATAGCTCTATCCCATCTTATACCAATCTGCATTGTGAGTTCCCAGTTTACCCCACCTTCAACCCATCTCACCACATGATTTTACTCTATAGAAGTCCTTGGAAAAGACAGTCTTGCCAACCCAGTCAGGACACATTTGCTCTCTCTCACACAAACTTTCTTTCTCCCAATAATTATATTATCTTGACTTCTGTTTTTTTCTAAAATTCATTTTTTGACCTCAGAGAACACAAGCTCATACCAGACATAGTAGACCTGGAGTTTCATTACCCTATAGCAATAACAGTGTAAATTTTTGTCTTTCTTTAAGTCAGAGAAATCAGTAGATGATTGTATTCTTAAATGTTGATCTCACCTCTTAAGGGACATTTGCATTGAAGGACATTATCCCTGCCTTTTAGTGCTGATTCTGTTTTCTGAAAGTGAATTGATCTGTAGTTTTGTTTATGCTATCCATAACGCCTTAAGGAAATGACTGGAACTTTCCTTGTGAATTGTTTACCACTAACCATGGGAGAAGACACATAGCAAAAATTCTTTATTTTCATTTCTTAATTTAAACTGAAGGATGTACTTTAAAGAGTTTTGCCCTAGAATAAATTACAGGATATCATGTTGTAGTTCATCAGGGTGAAAGGTCAAATCAGGCTACTTCCTCTTGTTTTCCTGAATACAACTTCCTCATTCCTTTCCCAAGTGCCAAAAGAAAATTCAAATCAGCTCCTTACATGATATCAATGTCAGTGCCAGCACCACTAAATTTTGTATATAGCCTATAATCCAATAATCAGTCAGAAAAGAAGGCAAACCCTTGGTGGCTGTAGGCTCCTCTCCACATTCTTTAAATAGAAAGGACACTGCTACTTTTTCTGTGAAATGGTTTTGGCCCAGACAGGACTCTGTAGCCAGGAAAGCCTCAATCAGAAGCAGGAAGACCCTATCTCCCCCACCCCTAGGAATTTATCTGTGAGGCCATATTCCCCACCTCTGCAAATTTACCTATGGCACCAAACCTAAGACCAATGGGCTACCTGTGCATCACTAAAGTCCTCCTTAGGTTCCACCCCACATGGAGGCTACTTACATACCTCTACCCTATGTGTCTGCCAGAGACATCATTGGACTCCAGCAGTGGGGGGTGCCGGTCATCTTTCTCCATGTTCTCAGAATAAAAGCCTCTTTTTGTTTTATACTTCTCATCTTTTGGAAATATTTTTCATCTTTTGGAAATAATACAATCATTCTGCTTCTCTATTGGGCCATAAAATCCTAACAGTACTGATTTTTGTCTATGTATGAAGGTAATTTACCTCCTCAGTAATTCACATGCTCTATTTCGCAAGTATCCATTGGAAATAAATGCAGTGGGCTTTTGCTTCACTCTATCAGTGTCAACGCAGTGGCTTTACTCCTAAAATAAAAATAAATCTTCATATAAGTTTCAAAACAGAATTATGCATCAAAATATAGCCAAGGCCCTGGAGGCCTATGGACTGGTTTCAATAATATAATAGAAGCCTTCTAGAAACTGAAAAAAATACACAGTTTATCTAACTAAAAATTGTTCAAGCAACCAGTGATGTAGAAATTTTTGTGAACAATTATAGGTGAACCTTCTCTTTTATAAGATATAACCTAGTGTCATGGCAAAGTCTAGGTCTTACTAAATAATACAATCAAAGCAATTATTTTACACTTATAATGACTGTTTTATAAAATTTACGATATTGCCAGTACTATAATCACTGTGAGTTGTATTAATCACTTGAAACTGCAGAAAAAGGAACAAATTTCAGACATTATAAAAGTATGGTCATGTTAATTTGGCTCATGTTAATGGTATAGGGGAATGAAACGCCCTTACCTACTATATATCCAGAATGAGTTTGTGTTCTCTAAAATTAAAGAATGAATTTTAGGAATGATATAGTTTAAGAGTGGAATATATTTATTGGGAGAAGGAAAGCTTCTGTCTGAGAGACAGGAAGGGTCTCAATGGGTTACCAAAGACTTTGTCTCTTTGAGGAACTTGTATAGAGTGAAATCATGAGTTTAGATGGGTCCAGAGGAGGGGAAAATGGGAATCTGAAATTTAAGCATAAGGCGGAGTAGAAATATGGTCAACCAATAAGGTTAATTGCTCAGGTAAAATTGATTAAATTGGGATCAAATGGGAGAGCAAGTCATAGTAAGTGGGCAGGTTTAAGAGCAGAGACTCTTCTTGTAGAGGATTGGGAAGGTGACTCTTGTGCTCCTCAGGGTGATCAGAGAACTATTTGGACTGTGGATCCTTAGCACTTGATTGTATTTAATTTACCTTTTGTTTTGAGATTTGGCCCACAGCAGGAGGTGATTGTCTCTTTCAGTCCTGCAAGCAATCTGAACTTATTTTCTGGCTCCTTTGAGGGCCACGCCCTGTTGTTATAGGCAGCTGAGTTAGTTAGAAATATATAGCCAGGGAGACAGGATCATGTCCTAGAAGTGGGACAGGCCTCAAGAGAAAATACCAAGCAAATGTGTCCATATCCTAAGAATTGATTTTCTAAATAGTTCCCTGTCACCCTGCTGAAGTCAGTAGTCACCCTCCCAGTCCCATAGAGGAGAGTTACTGCTCTGTAAAATGCCTGCTTTCTATGACCTCGCTTCCCCATTTTTCTGAAGTGTAAATGATTTTACCTGAACTATTAATTATATTGGCTAAAGATATCTCTGTCCAAAGTTTTGCCCATCTGCCTTGTGAGTTCCCAAGTTTCCCCACCTTAAACCCATCTCACCCCATGATTTTATCCTATAAAGACCCTAGAAGATACCGAGTCCTTGACAACCCACTTATGACCACTCCTGTTCTCTCAGACAGCTTTCTGAGAGTGTTTTCACTGTGGTAAAAGAGAGAATATAAATTAAAATTGGCCTTTATTCTAAGAAGGTGGAGAGTACAGCATAACCACTAGACATCTGCCTTTTTCTGCTGGATAGGTGGTGAGGGGGATTATATCTACTTTCTGACTGGGGTGATGCATAAAATTGGCATTGCTGATGTGCCAGTAGCTGATTGGGACTCTTTTCATGCCACGGGTAAGTTGCCTAAGGGAGGGATATGTGAGCGCAGGGTAAATGTGCCCTGGCCTGCTTCCCACTGCTGTAATATCCTATCTAGAGCAAAAAGCTTTCACTTTTTTCTCTCAATAGTTATATTCTGCTCTTCACCTCCATTGTTCCTAAAATTCATTCTTCTATTTTATAGAATACAAACTCCTACCAGACACAGTAGGTCAGGAGTTTCATTCCATTATATCACTATCTGACTGCCTATATTTCTAAGTATCACAGATCCCTGTAACATTAAGAATTATTTATCTATTTCACTTAGCATAATTGTAGCAAATAAAATGTACTTAATGGATGCAGTGAAATATCCCATAAAACTGAAAAAAATATTATCACAGTTTCTCTATCTATCATCACCAATCATTTTCATCTTTCAACTATGTAGGGAAAAAATAAAAGCAGCTCTCAGCAAATAGCAATGATATAGTGCACAGTTTATTACTCACTGTATTTACCATGTTATTTGTAGATACTTCATAGATGACAAAAGAAACATTGAGCTTTTTAATGAAAAACTATCAATTTCAATAGTTGTGCTTATAGCACTACACGGTTGACAACTGTACACTGGAGATTCATTCCATGGGCTTCCATGGTACCCAGAGGAGGAATCTCTGGGGGAAACCAAGGACCCAGTTCCACACAGACATCATGGAGGGAGCCGATTGTTGCCTTTAATCATCAGTGTAGCAGGCACTGACCATGATGCAATGACCAGTGCAGAAAGAACCACTTCTCTCTTGTGACTTCATTTTATTCAGACCACACAGTCACCCTGGAGAGCAGACCAGGTACTACCCACATTATGGTGAATGTGCCTAAGTTCCTGGACTCTGTACATGTGGACACATAATAGGGACGGGGAGTCCCCAGAAGGCACACAGAATGGGGTGATTCATCAGTGTATGAACTGAAGGTGGAGGAAAGGCAAGCAGGATGCACTCCCACTGTCCACTCACTTCTCAGATAGTTATAGAGCAGCACCCTGTGGAACACCCATGATTAGAGTAACACTGCAGACTCCACTCTCTTTCTCACAGAGGCAACATTCCATGAGGGCTCAACAGGGAGATGTATTTCAGGCTTCCCTGAGTAATGGAGGGCAGGTGGTCACAGCACTATCCAGCGACTTGTCAGCAGGTGAGGGCTGCCTGGACCAGCCTTAAAGACGGCAAGGAAAAGGCTGGGGCTGAGCTTTCTGCAGTTGGAGCAGGAGTCTGGTGTCCAACTTCACAGGATGTCCCAGGTGGGCAGTTTGGAGGGAGGCCAGGCCTGCACTACTGTTTACTCCTGTCCTCCCAGGAACAGATCTTCGCATTTTGGCTACCAGCAGGTGCTGCTGAGAGAGCTAGGACATCCCGCTCAACCTACCTGGCTGTGTCAGACCAACCTGAGTTCACTGAAGCTGAGAACTACAGTACTCTAGGTCTGTGGGTCTCTGGGAGGGCACAGGGCACTTTAGACAGAGAAAGACTCCCATACTTGGGGCCTCCTGCAACTCTGAAGCATGCAGAAGTGAGTGGGGTGAGGCAGAATGGGAAGTTTTGCTGGGGTGGATTTGTGCACACAGTTGTCTCTGACAGGCTCTCGGCTTTCTGGGGCCTGCAAGGAACAAGGATAGTTGGTGATCTTTTCTCCTTTTGCTGGTGCAGGGCTGCCACCTGACTGAGCTCAAGTCCTCATTGCAGGTCTTGTTCCAGCTCGTCTTCCAGTGACCTTATCAGCTCTAGGATCATTGTGAAAACTATGGTCATGTACCCTGTCATCATTAATTCTAGAGCTGGGGCTGCTTCTGGCTTCACAGTAGATATTCTGAATTCCAACTCCAACATTAAATTCTAAGATAATGTTAATTAAAACTTAAGATTTCCCTAGTTTCAACATGTTCATTTCAGTAGTACCTAAGTACATCAGCTTTGTAGAATCTTCACATCTGACAAGTTTCAGCTTTCTGATCAGTGTTGGACCCATCCATACCCCTGCACTCTCCTGCTAGTCCCCACCCACCTTTGATCTTTCTCTTGCTGTGAATTACTACTCTGGGTCTTACATGTCAGTGCATCAGATTCTGTTTGGCCAAACATTACTGGAGAAGACTAGCTGCTATTGCCCCTTGTTAGAAGAGAAAACCCCAGATAGACAAAGTCTACAGGGAAAATGTAGAGAGCATTGTCGATCTACTCATCCTCCTATGTCAGAAAAGCTTGTCCATGATTTCAGTAATAAAGGAAGATAGGAGGGGCTGATTCTTCATGTTTTAAAAACAGAAACAATAATAATGTAGAAACCACAACAGAAAATCTTTCCTTACAAGTAGTATTGAGATAGATGATTTGTATTACAGGTATAAAAGAGGTCTCATGTGTCCACTTTGTGAGACATATGATAAATTCATGTAATTCAAAAGAGAATCACCACCCATGATCCACAAATGCAGAGAACACTCAGCTTCTTAATGCTGATTTACGCAGGAACACATCTCTTAGGTATTCTATGCGCCCATCTTATGGCAGGTTACAAAGCAGGTGCTGAACAGCACTGTGGAGATCAAGGTGGGAGAGCAGAGCACTGTCCCACAGCTCCCAACAGAATTCTACACAGGCGTCCCTGGATCTGGCAAAGCTAAGAATAGAGGATTATCCCACACAGAGAGCTGGATTACTTCAAAATTTCTTTGCAAGACTGTAGTGGTTGATTGATTGTGTCAATTTGAGACATTTAGGAGCTTAACTAAATGAGTTTAACAGCTCTACACCCAAGAATGGAGAAGACCCACCCTAGGGTGGCTCATCACCTAGAGGTATAAAAGGGAAGGAGGAAGGACAAATGCATTCCATTCTTGGGAGAAGCTCCAGTCTTCACCTTTGTTTTGGAGGTTGTCTCCTGGCTTCTAGTGTAAACTCTTCAGCTTTCCATCATAGACTTTTCAGCCTTTCAACTTAGAGCCTTTGGCCTTCTGTAACAGACCCATTACCCTGCTGGTGTGGACTTGCATGAGACACTGGGGTGAACTCCAGACTTTGGATTGAATCCTTCAGCCTCCAGTGTGTAGACACCCTCTACAAGCTTCCTCATCTGACTGTGGCTTACCATCTTAAGCCAATCTTGTTGTTTCTTTTACTTTTGTATATCTTGTGTTATATTGGTTTTCTCTAGTAAAACCCTAACACAGATTTTGGTACCGAGTAGTGGGTTCATTTGCTATGACTATACCTGACCGTGTTTTTTGCGAGACTTTGGAAATGGCTCATGGGCAGAGTTTGGAATGGTTCAGACATGTCACCTGGATGCATAGAGCTGGAGCAGCTTAGGCTGTTCTGTAGAGAAGATTCTGGTCAGAGCTCAGGAGACCAGAAGGCTGATAGTCTGATGGTAAAGACCTGGCTTGGGAGGTTTCTGCTGAGGATTGCACTGGTTGTAGGACTCCCCACGATGTGTGTTATGGTGTAGAGAAACTTTGTCTGCATTTTGTTCATGCCCAGTGATTTAACCTGAGAATGAATC
Source organism: Cavia porcellus (assembly GCF_034190915.1). Lineage (NCBI taxonomy): Eukaryota > Metazoa > Chordata > Mammalia > Rodentia > Caviidae > Cavia > Cavia porcellus. The sequence goes on from NW_026947529.1 coordinate 5,072,480, forward strand.
AAAGCACAATGAACTGATTAATCTGCAAAAGGAAATTTCAAAGCAGTGGAATGTAATGCTGAGGTTGTGGCATGGCTATCGTTGGGGGCTTTAGACTGCTTTATGTTGCAAATCAAGAGCAAAGAGCTCAGCAGAATAATTTACAACTCTGTGAAGTTAGCCAGAAGGAAAATTCCAGGAAAGCTGTGGATTGTAAAGACAGGGTTGAGACTTTGATTGCTGAGGAGAAACAGAGAGACAAGAAAGATGGTCATGGGAAGCACCGGGTCCCCACACTTTGCAGCTTCAAAACCACAAAAGCGAAAGAATTTGCTCAGAGGAGAAAGTTGCAGAGAATTATGCTCCAAAATGGCAATGGAGGCCATGTGACATTCCAGAATGGTGGCAACATAGAGAAGCTTTTCTTCACAGTCAGATTCACAGAGTCCAGTGATTCAGGCAATTAACCCCTACAGCCAAGAGAGAAAAAAAGCCTGGCTACTGCTCCAGTTGACAGCAAACTTTGGGGGCATCCACAAGGTGTTGATTTTAGGTGATAGAGTTATTTCCAAAAGATGAAAAATATTAACAAAAGATGAGAAATATAAAATAAAAAGCGGCCTTTATTCTGAGAACACGGAGAGAGATGACCGGCACCCCCACCGCTGGCGTCCGGCGATCTCTCCGGCGGACACGCGGCGTGGGGCCCTGTAAATAGCCTCGGTTTGGGGTGGAACCTAAGGCGGGCATTAGGGATACATAGGTAGCCCATTGGTCCTAGGTTTGGTGCCATATGTAAATTCCCAGGGGCGGGAAGATGGCGTCACAGGTAACTTCCTAGGGGCAGGGCAAGATGGGGCTTCCTGCTTCCGGTTGTGGCTTTCCTGGCTACAGTGTCCTGTCTGGGCCAAAACCTTTCATATCCCGTCTTATGGTTATTATTATGAAAAGGGGCGAAGATTTCTCTCTTTAACTACTTCCTGCTGGCAAAGGGCGCTGTACTGGAGCCTAGGGGAGTCGACGGGATGAAGGTTGATGCCCAGGTAGACGCTGCTGCCAGGTGTTTTAGCCAGGACAACTTCACTGGTGAATGCACGTATGTCAGACTGGAAAAACAAAGAGACAAGATGTTATGAGGAGACATGGCACTGTCATATTTAAGGACCCAGGTGAGGTAAAGGGAAAGGTGCCTTTGATTTAGACATATCATTCTATCAGGACCATGTTGAGGTAGAAACATTTCCACGGTGAGGCAGAATTCTGAAAATTAAACGTGGGGTTAGGAGGAGTGGAGTTATGAGAGGTGATTACTCCCCCATCTGAAAGCATAAAAGTTAAGACGGTAGGTTGGTGAGGCTTGTCTCTGGTATGCATGATGTTGGAGTCTGTAGGCAATACTGTTAAAGAGTCCTGCTGTAAAAATGATCATTAATAGAATGTAAGAAATTAGGAACCAAAATGGATAACAAAACATGACTTAGCCTGTTAACTGTGGCTGCGAGGCCTTCGTGAAACGGAGATTGGGTAGGTGACAGAAGATGAGATGACCACTCAGAATGATCAGATTTAGGGCTGGGAGGGCACCTCTTAGCCTGAGTGATGTGAAACCAGGATGGGAGTCCAGCAACTTTGACTGCTGTAGGGGTAGCCAAGTAGACCAGATGGGGGACACTCCACCTCGGTTGTAGTCCTTGGAATGATTTGCTGTAACAGAACTTTAGCAAGTATGAGAAAGGCTTTTATGTATCCTGAAAAAGTATAAACCAAGTGAGAAGACAAAAATGTATCTGTCAGTCTTGACCAGGGTACCTGATAAATTGGTGAATAAGAAAGGAAGGGGGGTGGTCTATATCACTGAGGAAGGGTCCACCAGCAACAACAGGTGGAAGCTGTTGAGGCCTCAGTGTGTCTAAGTCAGCCTGTATAAAAGGCATTTTAAGATTTAGGATTGGGACCTGCACAAAATAGGCCCTGTTTGTAAATGGCATAGGTTGACCATCAATACCCTGTCATAGAGATTGAAGACTTAATATAGCAGCCTGAATACTCAGGAAGACCTCTGTATATATGGCCTCTATGTCCACAAATATAGAGAATGTCTTACCTGAGACTTTAGTGCGACTTGGAATCTGAGATGGACACCTTAAAGGGGGCTGTTGTTGCCCTGAACCCCCTCAGCCTCCAGCAGCGATTTTCTGTCGGTGACGAATCTGGCAGTGTCGACATTTCCTATGAGGGCTATTACTTAGGATGACTTACCCACTCTCTGGTGGCTAGGACAGTCCAGTAGCCCTGGAGTAAGGTCTCAAAGAATGCCAGGATGGGGCATTTTCTTGCCCAGTATCTTCTGCTGCATTTGAGCATGGTCCATGGAGGGGGCAGGCAGCTCCACCTTGTGTAGGTTTACCTGTCTCAGAACTCCAAGTGTCCCAAGTGTTAAAATTATGAAAAACCATATTAAGATCTCTCTAAGGTTTGAAGGTCAAGTTTTGCCTTTTTGTTTGGGATTTGGACTACAGTAGAATTAAGTAAGTATGTAGGAATTTAATATTGGCATTTTGGATTAGAGAGCAGGCTTTATCTGGATGGCATATCACTTTTTTATAGGGTGACATGTAGAATTAACAAAGCTTTAGTCTGCCAAACAAGGCTTTAATGGAAACATTTTGCAGTAAAGATTTAGCAATCTTATGAATAAATCAAAATTGATCTAATACTGTCAAATTCTGAACACATTTACTTTTAAAGTTGTTATTTACAGTAGTATGAACCAAGACAAATAAAATAAAACTTTAAAGAAAACTCTTGTCTTGAGATAGAGCTAGTGGTTCCTAGCAAAAAGGAATTTATAACCTTAGTTGTTAAACAGGAGGTTGGTGAAGGCTTTGATTGATAAACAAGGCTGGTAAAATTATCAGGTGGCCAATAACCTTGATTAAATGGTTTGAGAATTGTAATAAAAAAAGCATCTTTTGAGCGGAGCCAAATTGTAAAAAAAAGCATGCCTGAGCAGAGCCGCTGAGCTGCTGTTTCGCGGCGCTCCGGCAGAGCACCCCCAGTGGGTGGGGCAAGCGCTGGGATGTGGCGCGCAGGGGCGGGCTCGGACTGCCCCCGGAAACGTGTAAGGTGGTGGCGGCGACGAGGACGGCGCACAGGGGAGGGAGGGGCTGGGACGGCGCATGGGGGAGGGGCTGGGAGACGGCCCGACACAGCGCGCGAAGCTGGAACTGCTTGCAGGGCACGAGGATTAGAAAGCCAATTTAGGAACACAGCTGGGTTTTGATTAGCCTCCTGGACCTGTTTTAAAAGTTTGTTATAGTTAGTATGCTTGTCCTGCTCTGGCACAGCCATAGGCCCAGAGTCATTACCAGCAGTGTTTACCTCAGGTCTGTGATCAGCTTTTTCTCGAACTGCTTGCCACAGCTGATTCCGTTCTTGTGAGATGAGAGAGGTATCTAGAATCACATAAACATCCTTAAAACGTAAATCACAACAATTAGTAATGAATTCAAATTGCCTGATATAATTCTGTGGATCAACAGAAAAGCTACCTAATTTATGGACAGTCTGGGATAGATCAGAAAGGGAAAAAGGCACATGGATGTTAACAAGTTCCTTGGGGCCAGCTTGCTCCCGAAGTGGAAGCAGAGCCTGAGGAGATTCCGGAGCAGAGGGCCACTGAGCAGCCTTCCTTCTGGTAGGCGCATGTGAGCAGTCATCTGTAGAGCGGCTACAGAGCTGCTGCCGGTCACCCTGGGAAACAGGAGCAGATGGCGTCTCACTGTGTGCCTTGCAGCTAGAGGACTGCTGTCGGCAGCACAATGAAGCATCATGTGCACTGCAACAGGGCGGCTGTTGTGGTTCACAAGAGGAGCCACAAGGAGACTCCCGTTGACAGTGAGGGTCCTGGAAACATGGCGGCGCCCTGTCACATGACCCAAAACATGGCGGTGCCTGGGAACATGGCGGCGCCCTGTCACATGGCCCGAAACATGGTGGCGCCCTGTCGCCATGTGGCCCTCCGGAACATGGCGGCGCCATGCCATGTGGCAGAGGGTTGCAACATGGCGACTGTTCCCTGCGCAAGCTGGAACAATCACGCGACCTGCTGGAAGGACATAGCGACTGAGACCTAGTACGGTGGGTGGGCGGCGAGACTGCTGTAGGGGATAGAGAATTCTCAGGAGAGGAAGTCAGAGACTGCAGGGAAGCGCTAACAGAGAGATCAGAGCTGCTGGGAGAGATATGGGTCCCTGGAGACTGAGGGGGAGAGGATTGAACATCGGGAGATAACTGCGACACAGAGGGATTAGAGCTGCTGGGAGAGTTATGGTCCTGGAATGCGGAGAGGGAGACGATCGTACAGTGGGAGGTATCTGCAATGGAGAGGGCTTAGAGCTGCTGAGAGAATCAGGCATAGGGGGAGGAGAGAGCGGTCCGGCGGGAGAGAACGGCAGGGAACGAGTTTCGTGGTAGGCAGGCGGCGGCTGGGAAAAAAACGGAGGGCAGGACGGAAAAGTTTGCGGCGCAGTAGACTTAGCTAAAAGTATCTCAGCGGGAGCACAAGACTTAATGAGAGATGGGCGTGTTCTCAGAATAAGAAAGGCTTGGACATAAGGGAGTTCTAATAACTTGTTGCCAGCTTGACAAAAATCGTACAAGTTCCTGAGAATGCAGGGGTTCCTTGCTGAGGCCAAGGCTTGCCGATAAGCGGGTAGGTTGGCCAGACCTCCTGGCAGTAAAAAGTTAGTTGTTTAGTTTTTATGGTGCCTTTAATTTTTAGAGTACGTAAATTGGAAATTAGGCATTTTAAAGGCGTCTTTTGGGAGTTAGAAAATACGTTCCCCATGACTGATTCAGGCAAGAAAAAAAACCGGAGGTCCAGAAAAAGTCGTCACTTATTTGTGGTACCACGCGGCTGCTATGGTTCCAAACCGTAAACTCCAGTCGTCACTGAGAGATTTACGAATGGAGTCTACGTGGGATCAGTAACAGTTTTGCCCATGAAAGCGCAAGGCTTTAAGGGAAGTGAGGCATTCTTTCAGTGTGGGCGGTCCCAAAAATCTCTGCTTTGGGCTATCCGAACCCAAAGAACGTGAGAGATTTTGTGGGCGCAGGCTTGCCCAGAAAGAACCCTGCCCTGGGCGGTCCTAAGGACGTGAAAATGCACAGACCCATGCAGACGGGGAGAACATTCCACTGGGGCTGCCCAGTGAGAAAAGTTCCCCGGGGAGTGCTCACCTGAAATCAGTCTGGCCGATGCGGAGTGCAGGCGGCTGGCGACAGGAACGTCTCGGGAGAGGAAAAAGCTCGGGATTAATCCAGGATGTTATCTGGTTATCGGCAAGGAAACTCTGGGTATGTGGCCCAAGAGTCAGTTGCCTGCTGATCGAGTCACGGCAACAAATGATAGAGTTATTTCCAAAAGATGAAAAATATTAACAAAAGATGAGAAATATAAAATAAAAAGCGGCCTTTATTCTGAGAACACGGAGAGAGATGACCGGCACCCCCACCGCTGGCGTCCGGCGATCTCTCCGGCGGACACGCGGCGTGGGGCCCTGTAAATAGCCTCGGTTTGGGGTGGAACCTAAGGCGGGCATTAGGGATACATAGGTAGCCCATTGGTCCTAGGTTTGGCGCCATATGTAAATTCCCAGGGGCGGGAAGATGGCGTCACAGGTAACTTCCTAGGGGCAGGGCAAGATGGGGCTTCCTGCTTCCGGTTGTGGCTTTCCTGGCTACAGTGTCCTGTCTGGGCCAAAACCTTTCATTAGGTGCAAGGCAAATGCAAAAATTCTGAGGGTAAACAGCTTGCACCATTTGCAAAGTGCCTGGGAAGCCAAGCAATATGTCCCTGAGAGGGCAGTACATAAAGATGTAAGGGTAAAACCAAATGTGCAGTGGAGACCAGAAGTTTGGAAAATCCAGGAACATGGATCATCCAAGAAAAGCTGCAAAAACTGAGCAGAGAACATTTAAGAGCAAAGCTGCAGGAACTGATATCCCTGAAAGTGACATGGGAGTGAAACCATCCAAGCCTTTTGGAGCTTCCAACCAGATTGCTTCAAATGCTGAGCATGACTTAATGTTCGCCAAGCTGCATGTTGGACTTGCTTTGTTTCCAATGCTTTATATTCCCCTTCTTGTAACTTTTGGAATGGTAATGTTTATCTTGTGCCTTTGTATTTCAGAAATGTTTAACCTTGTTTCATTTGTACAGGGGGTTACAGTTAACAGTTTGCCATAGATCTTGGAGAATTGGGACCTGGAATTTTCATCAATTCTGCAACATCAATGCTGAGACTTTGCCAACTCTTGGAGATGAAATAAATTTTTTTTTGTATAAAGGGTATACATAGTCCTGGGGTCCAGGGGTGGAATGTCATGGTTTATGTCTGTCGCCCCCAGGCCTCATGGTGAAAGAGTTAACTTTATAGCTGCAACCCCCGAGCTATCTGTACAAAACAGGAAGGGACTTTCTGCGGGTCCGCAGAATGTTCTGTCTCAGTGGGTTAGGCAAGATAAGACTACTGTTCCGGGAACACAGTGACCGGGCTACGACCCCTGGGCACCAAAGTTACCCAACCCTGAGGCCCTCCAATCAGCTCCTGCCAAGCCCTGCGCTGTTCAAAACTAACCAATGCGATCTGCTTCTGTAACCTTGCCTGCTTTGCGGTTTATGCCTTTAAAAACCTTGTGTAACTTCCCTTCGGGGTCCTCCGCACTAGTTTGCTGGACGGACCCCATGCGCATGGAAATAAAGCTTTTTTCCCCTTAGAGACGTGGGTCCTTGGGGTCTTCTTCCCTGTGACACAGGCCTTACAATGCGTTTACATTATGCATTTGTGATTGGTTCATTCTGTAGCACTTGGATTAGGGGTGTGAGTGCTACACTGGTCTAGGGGTGGAGACAGCATCTGATGTAATGGCAGAAAGAAGGCTTGTCTTTCTCTTTTGCCTGTTTCCTCCTTGCTGTTTGCAGCTACCATGAACTATAACCCCACCATGCCAGCCTGCCTTGGAGCCAACTAAGTATGGACTGAAATGTCCCAAAATTGTAAGAAATAAATGTTTTCTTTCCCAACTTTTGGCATCAGGTATTTTTTCTCAGCAACCAGTAAAAAGTACCTAAGACAGCCCTGCATTCAATTCCCAGAATTCTGTTAAGGAAACAAAAAACAAAAAACAAAAACCAGGGAGCAATGTGAGGGGCTGCAGAGTACCATTGCCTGGTCTTTCTGAAGAGCTGTGTGCTCCAAGTAGATTCAACCTCCACACCTTTCTTCGTCACTTTGATTTTAGAAATGATCAGTTCCATGAGGGAAGAGGAAAGAAAGATGTTCAACTAAGAATACAAAATCTCAGTCACGGTGGAGAACAAATTTTCAGTTCTCTACTAAACTGCATGATGATCACAGTTAATAAGGAGGATAGCTTTCAAAACTGCTAAACAACGGGATTTGTAGTCCCAGTCACTGTGAAAGAATTTGTAGATTAGGAAGGTGGTAGATAAATTAACTAGACTCATTCGTTTTACAAAGGAGTCACAGATCAGAAGCACATTTTATCCCATAAACATACATAACCATTGTGAATTTCTAAGTGAGGATAGCCTGTACCTGTACTCCCAGCACTCTGGGAGTCTAAGGAACGAGGAACACAAGATTAAACCCAAATTGGGGAATTGAGTAAATTATTTAGACCCTATCGCAAAAATTAAAAAAAAAAACAAATTTAAATCAAAACAAATTTTAAAAGTGTGCAGGTATATAGCTTATGCAGGTATATACTATGCAGTTTCATAGTATATAAAGTTATATAATATATATTATAGTACATAATGTATACTATAGTTTCATAGTATATAAACTGCATAGTATGAAAACTTTATGTTTTCATATTTTCTTTATTAATATCTACTTGTGCTACATTAAAAGAAGAAAAGAAGAAAAAGGGTTTATTCGTTTTGTTATGAGACAAGGTCTTGCTATGTACTGCAGGCTGACCTTGAACTCACCATGTATTTCAGGCTAGCCTCCAACTCTCTGTGATCTTCATGTCTAACCCTCCCGAGTGCTGGGATTACAGGCATGCACCACCATACCTTGCAAGAAAGTGTTTTTTTTAATTTTTTTATTGTAAAGACGATAAAACCAAATGAAATCAAGCAGAATAGAGTCAATCAAAACAAAAGGATGAACATGGTACATGACATAAAAACAAAATGTAATAGTAGGATGTGTGGCCTGTCTCTCAGCCTGCACAGAAAATGACAACGCCATGCTGAACTCCAAATTTCTCCAGATAACTGGGCAAATACCTAGATTTTGAAAGATGTCTACTGTAAATATGCCTTGTTTAAGAACCAATTCATATCAAGGGCCAGAGAAGAACACAGAACTTTGATTTAGTATTTCCAATTTCTGGAATTTATCCCAAGAAAAAAAGATCTACGCTCAATGAAGTTTTTCTAAAAGGAGCTAGACTTGTGTACATGGTCAGTAACAGGATAACTAAGTACAAGTCTCCCTATGCATATAAAATGAATATTCAACACTGCAAATATATAAATGTTATGAGCAGAACAGGGTAGTAATGGTTAAAGACAGCCGAATATGGGCAAGATGGGTATTCTGCAGCAGGGTTCAACAATGTGGGTGAATTATTTTTATTTGTGGATTTAAATTTTTCAACACTACTGATCACACTTTGCCTTGTCAAAGCCCCATGCTGCATTCATTCTCCTCACAAAACCTAAACACCCAAGTGGCACCAATATTAAAACAAGCAGAAACCACTTATCAATGGAAGGGACTGGAGCCAAAGCATGTGCAGGTAGGATAATAACTCCTATCTTACTGTAACATCTCGGTCCTCTCTCAGTCTCTGCAGGGAGGAGCTCCAAGTGGAATGAAGTCCTCCTTTTGGAGGTAATTGTCCGCGGCTGAGCATGGCCAGGCTCTCTGACAGCAGAGGCCAGGGAGACCCAGAGCCACCCTGCTGCAGGTCCCACACCACAGCTGGGCTCCCAGCAGGGCCTGGCTGTGGCCAGGTATCCTGGGCTACGACCCAGGACTGGCCATGCAGACCCCCAACAGAGAGGAGGGAAGAAGGGAGAGGGGCTCTGTGGATCCAAGGCCTGGTGTCGCCCCAGCACCAGGCTCGCTGCTTCCCCGGGCCCCCTACCCTGGGCACCCTGCCTGGACTCCCCGCCAAGGGAACTTGAGCCAGTAATGTCTGGGCCACAGGGCCCCCCTGCCACTAGCCACTGGTTCTCGCCCGGCTAACTGGCCAGACCTAAGCCCTGGCCCTGCAGCCTAGGCAGCCAAAGGAAGAGTGCTCAGGTCTCCAGACAGCCTCGCTAGTGCCAAAATGGTGACTCCATCCAAAGACTGGCATCCACTGAGAAGCCAGGCAGGTACAAGACAGGACTGAGGTGGGATGTGGAGGCGCGTGGCTCTGAGCCATCCATGGCATGGCCTGCCCAGGTTGGTCCAGGAGGAGTGTAATCTTCCTTTGAGGCCAGGGGGTGGGGCCAAGCGGTTTCAAGGGCGGGGCCAGGGGTGGGGCCATAAGCAGGTACCCAGTAGGTGCAGAGCCTTCCTGTGAGGCAAGAAAGATGCAGTGGGCATGGAAGTAGGGTTTTAGGGACCCCTGAAGTCAGTTTTGGCTGCAGGTGGAGGTCTCTGGTGAGGCTTCTGGGAGACCCTGCCCCAGGTCCATTATGAGCGGAAGCAGAGGAGTGGACTGAGTCTGAGGCTTGGAATTTATAGATGTCTGGACTCAAATCTTCCCAGGCCTGACACCTTAGGCACACTGCTTCTCTTCTGGGAGCCTCAATTTCCACTATTGTTATTCTCCTATTACTTTCTTTTGAAATACTGTGGGGTTTTCCATTCAAAAAAGAAACCGTGGTGAATGGCAATACTCATCTCTTGGCAATACTGTGAAGAACCAATGAAAACCTGCAGAGGTCTTGCATGTTTCCTAGCATATAGCAAGTGCTCAGATACCATTGTTATTTGTGTTGTAACCCTTCTTTTATTACAGAGAAATGAGTGCTTTTAGTACCGCCCTCTGACTTCTTTATATCTTAAAAGTACATTTACATGTTAATATAACGTACTAAAAAGCATATACAGCACTTACGGGAGTCAGGCCAGGCCTCTCTGAGGCACTTCAGATATGTTAATTCTTACAAGAGTCTGAATTAGGAGCTATCTTCATTTTCATAGCTGTGTAAGTGTAGACACCAACATTAAATACCCTTTTTAATGACAAAACAGTGGACAAAATTTTAAGCCAGTGGGCCTGGCACCAAAACCTCCATTCACTAACCCATACTTAGCACAGCAATGCTGCAGTTCCACTTTGGATTTTTCACATGAGTGTGGCATGAAATTTTTCATGGGAGGTTACCCAGGTAGCTAGAGGCAGTTTGTGTCAGAGTACACTAGAGAATCAGATTTAATTGTATACATAAGGAGTTGTGTAAATAATTCATGCACATAAAGGATACTTGTGTAATTTGTGTACATAGAGGGTACATAAAGGATTTACAAAGGAGGCTTAAGATGGCCAGCTGCAGAGTCAGGTGGAGAACTCAAAATGGCCAGGTGCTCATTGGACATGCAAAAGATCCACTCACAAGCCTGAGGCCTGGAGCTCAGTGCAGAGTCACTGTAGAGTCCCTGGCAGGAAGCAGAACCTGTGCTAGGAGCCTGGAAATGACACCTAAGGTGATGGCAAGAACTCAAACTCTTCTGAAGAGGCAGAAGCCAGACTTTCTCCTTTCCCTTTTTACTGCCTCCAGGATGCAGGCCTATTGGTTCCCCACCACACTCAGGGAAGGTCTTCCATCTTCAGCGAGTCAGTAATTTTCATACAAATTCAAAACTGTGCTGAACCAATCAGATAGGTGTTCTTTGTTTTGTGAGACAGGGTTTTGCTATGAAATTCAGGCTGGCCTTGAACTCACTGTGTTTCCCAAGCTAGTCTCAAACCCAGAGATTTTTATGCCTCAGCCTCCCAAGTGCTGTGTTTACAGGTATGCACCACCACACCCAGTTCCTTCTTCCTTTAAATACACTTATTCCATCATTCATGCCATTTTCTTCTGAATCAATTCTGGAAGTCCTCTTATATGGGTCTTTAGTTTTGTTGTTGTGGCTGCCTCACTGTTTTTAATTAGTTCAAACTATTTAACTTTCATGGTAATTTTGATTTTGGGGAAGAATCAGAAGTCACAAGGGTCCAGAACTGGTGAAACAGGTAAATAAGGGCACACCATGTTATGGATTAAGAACTGGTGGTCAACTTAACACCAGCTGGATTACATCAGCATGAGTGACGATGCTCCACCTGAGGAAAGTTGCCAGGATACGTAGGTGGACAAGAAGGGAGATGTTGAGGGTTGAGGCATTAAGGAGGCATTGTGGGTTTTCTAGGAGTTGCTGTCTGAGCTGCTGGTTCTCTTGGAAGGGGTTTGGTCCTCATATTGAGCATTGCTTCCTGTCTCTGGAGAGGAAGACATGTGCTGCTTTATCTCCAGGATCAACTCCTCACACTGCTTCCTGGAATGTACCTTACTATGTTTGTCATTGGAGGAGCTCGGGGCCTCCCTGTCACTGAGTACAGCTGCGGTGACTTTCAGGATAGCCCTGGTCTTTGTTGTGAGTGTGACTCCTCCACTTCAGCATAGAACCCTCATCCCACTAGCACAGCTCCTTCATCCTGCTGGCATAGACTCTGGCTTCCACCACTGACCCTTGGGTCATCCTGGCACGGATCCGTAAAGAAGACTGGGGTGAGTCCTTCTTGTGGGCTCTGGAACTCCACTTGGCCTCATGGGAGGCATTGTCCTGAGCTCTGGGTTTTATATGGACTTATGTGGGACATGTGCTATGGGGTTTAGGCTCTTGACTACATAATCTGTGTCTTTGGTGTTGTGGATAGATTTCCTACATTTTCCTGTGTTAACTTCCGGTGACAATTATAAAAAATATAAACTCCATGTCCTAATCCTAGTTGTTCTCTGTATACAACCCCTGACTACTACACACCATAATGTATTTATGAGCTTTTCTTTCCATTGGATGGCACTCAGCAGCAGCACTCACTATATTTTATCTCAATTTGTAAGGACACTCACAAAAGAGGACGTCCAAAACTGCTTTCAAATTTGCAAGAACAAATGGAGAAGTGTGTTTGAAGCAAGGAGGTGCATTTTATTAATTCATTTTTAAGGAGGAGTTTTTTAAAGGAAGATTAATGGACATGTATGTTTTATTTTAGTAAATTTGACAAGTTTGAATATTAGCTGTATATTTTGATCTGCCCTTGTACTTCTTCCTTGAGGTTGTTAATTAAACATCTGCATATTCACTGTCCCTTATACAAAATGATTGGGACCAGAAGTGTTTGGAATTTCTGAATTTTTCATTTATTTGAGAAATTGCACAGACATAATAAGTTGTCTAGAGGGTGGGACCCATGTCTAAACCTGAAATCTATTTATAGTTCATATATACTTCATACTCATAGCCTGAAAAAATTTATACAATATTTTTCATAATTTTGTGTTTGACATGTGTAGTGTGTTGTTTCTCTGGTGTGGGACACTGAAATGTAGAAAAGGACTAAAATAAAATAGCTATTGTGAATATTATCTAATGAGTTTGGGAGGGAGAGAAGGAGGAGGGAGAAAGGAATGATGGGAAAAGATTAAAAAGGATGAGAAATGAGGGAAACAAAGCTTTCATAAATAAGGAAGGGAAGGGAGTTGAAGGAAAGGTAGGGGAGTGGAGAAAAAAATTATATCATGTATATTGCAAATTTCCCATGATTAACATGATCGTTATTTACACCTAAAATGTGCCAATATTCTTAATTAAAAAACATTTTGTATTTGAAAAAAATTTCTTGTTGAGGCATTTACCACTTTTGGCACTACAGCAGTATCCAAACCGTTTGGACTTTGAAGCATTTCAGACTTCAAATTTCAGATTAGGAATGCTCAGCCTATATTTGGATAGTGATTTGATAAATATCCACTCTACCTCAGTAGACTGTAAGTTTTATGGTGAGAGTATGAGAGCAGGCTCTTTCCCTCTATGGGTGTCCTTGTTTATCTCAGTGCCCCTCCCAAGCCTCATGCAATCATGGATGTGGCCAAATCCAGTATTTCTGATTGCTTCATTGTCTAGTGCTCAGATTGGTGGTATGTCTGCTATACCTGCCCAGGTGGAGCCAGCCTACAGTGTACCTGAGAGAAGAAGGTGTGTCTTTCACTTTTGCTGTTCATGCTTGCTTTTTGCAGCCAAAATAAACTGCTGCTCCTTAGCTATGTCATTTTTCCTTGGAGCCAGCTGATTGTGGACTGAAACCTGCAACCTGTAAGAAATAAACCTTTTCTATCTTTCATACTGAGTGTCAGGTATTTTGTCCTAACAACCAGTGAAAAGTAACTAAGACAACTGGTAATCAGTGTTTCTCAACTCAATGCCTGACAAAAGAATAGTGTGCTATTGTTGACAAAAAAAAAAAAAACAGTATACAATTATAGATTTGTGGCACACAGAATTTCACTACTTCCAAGGCTCTGCAGTGAAATATGATCTCATCAGTTCTCCTCTCTGAAGGCACTAAACTTGTCATTTCCTTTGCTTTATTATAGCAAATAATTCTCCTTTATCCAGTTTTCATTCACCATATGGTCTTAGAAATCAATTGTGAGCTTTTATACAATCTTATGCTGGGCATGGAACTCAGGACCTCCTGCATGCTAGGCAAGTGTTGTACCTCAAGATACATTTCAGCCCTCCCTTCCTTATTCCTGGAGTTTAGGCCATGGGAATGTGCTATGGTGGATGTCCAGCCCAAATGACTCACCAGGGAATTGCAGTTCTAGCCACAAGCTGAATGAAGTTATACAACAGTCTACTGTAATCAAGAACTACCCAACTGAGCCTAATCAAATCAGAAAATTGAGTGATAATTATAAAATTTTGCAATGAGGCTTTGTTATACAACAATGGCCAATGAGCAAGAAAGGAGCAAGAGAGGCACTATTTACAATAACCATGGCAAGCAATCAGTCTAGGTATCTGTGTGCAGGAGAATGGGCAAAGCAAACATGGCATGCACTTGTGCATACATGCATACACACACAGGTGCACACACGCACACACACACACACACACACACACACACACATCCTGTTCAACCATAAAAAAGAATGAAATCTGGACGTGTGCAGAAAAATTCAAGGAAGTGGAGGATATCATGTTAAACAAAATAATTCAGACACAGACCAATATTGCATGTTTTCTCCCATATGTGGAAAATAGGAAAAAAAAGTAGAAGAGGGTCTACACATGCCTGAGAAGACAGTTAGGAGAGAGGGAGAAGGTAGGAGCAGGGTTGACAAACTTATCAATGCACAGTATATGCATATATGAAAATATCATAATGAATCTCCTTACTCTATACAACTAGTATGTGTCAATAATTATTTTTTTATGGAAAGGAGATTGAACAAATTTTAAAGCATGTGGGCAGTTACATGCTAATGTAGACTTTGCTTATTCCCTTACTAATTTCTTGCCCCTTTGGGGGTTTGCATGAAAAAGGAGAGCCTAGATTGCTGGGAAAACATCACTGGCTGTATTCAAGGCTCAGACTCTGGCAAGTGGAAAATGAATCAAGAGGCCCAAGGCTAAGAATCTTGTTATCATTGACCGAAGTTTTCTTTTGTCCCCAAGCAATGTACTCTAGCAGAATGACTCCCTACCTTCAGATGGCAGGAAGGTGGCTTTCAGACACCAGGAACAGGGTCTGCATGCTGACTCTCCTATTGCAGAAATGACCTTGAACAAATCCAGTCACTTTTCCACACTTAGTTTTCTCACTTAAAAATGATCACTTATGTTAGCAGCTGTGTAGAGAATGGAGGTAAGAAATAGAATTTCCATGGAGTTCATGAGTGAGAAGTGGCCAGAGGAAACCGTTTTGCAGCTGCTCCTTCAAACTTGCATCTCTGGCCTTCAAAGATGAAGGAAAAGGCTCTTGTGTTTCCCTAAGAAAAACAATAGTACAATGTCTTGTCCTGCAGTGGGAGGCAGCAGAGGCCTAAATCAGGTCACCTCACAAGGGAGCTTTGAAAGTTTCATCACTCAATCCTCTCCCCATCCTCTAGTTTTTCTTTTTCTGTTTGCCCCTCAATCATTCTTTAAGTAATTATGATAATATTTATATATTTTAAAAAGTGCAGCAAACAAGGAGAAAAAATTAGAAATATTTGCTCTTTTTCTATGTAGGCAGGTAACTATCATTGGTACATTATTAGCCTCCAGTTTCCTTTTAACAATTTAGTGTAGACATGGTTCCAGAGTGATTAATTTAGGTTTACATTATTTTAACAGGAGTCATTGAAGACAGAGTTAGGATTCTACCAGGCATTAAGGACAGCAGCTCCAAAATGGAGTCAGGATGTCCAAAATTGAGCCTGCTGAGTTGTGACCCTACAGGAACCTGACAAAAACATCTGCTAACTGTCCTTCAGCTGTTCAGGACCTTTCCAGAACATGACCAGGCAGGTCATTGGCTGAAGGGTACATGGGCTGTGCATGGGCACTATGTGAGCACTTTTTGGCCTGTTTTGGGGACTCAAGGAAGATTATCATGGGTGAGGTCCCAAGGTTAGAGAATGTACATTTTCAAGCCATCAGCAACTGTGGTAGGCAGCAAGGAGCAGAGCAAAAAAGCAGTGTTTTTGTTGTATAATTCTTACACAGGTTGTTATCTCATATTTACATTCTTGTGTAGTGCTCTCACCAGTGTATGGGAGTTCACCTGTGTTAAGTCATGGTTACATAACTATACCCCCACTGTGTGCCTGTGCAGACAAGAAGGGTCATGTCCTCAGTTGTCTTTAGATGTCCCTGAACTTTCAAGCAGTCTCAGTGGTTCCCCACAACACTACATAGATTGAACCCTGAAAAGTAGGCAGTCTTCCATAGGGTAGCTCTTTTGTAAACCCATTAAAAACTTTAGATAAAGCCTCCCTCATAGGCATCCTACTCAGAACCTCCTCCTTGCTGGTGGGAACTTTACTCCCTTGCATTTATATCAATCAGAATTGAGAAAGCTAAGGTTTAGATTGCTTGTGAGGTCCCCCTAGACAGCAGGGAGGCAGACATCAGCACAGCAGAAGCAGGCAGCAAGCAGAGAGAGCAATTGTGTCTTTATCGTCCAGCCTCTGTATATGTTGTTATGTTTACATTCTTGCATGCTGGCCTCCCAGTGGTACCACAGGCTGATGACCACGCCTCTACCACAAGGACCTCTGAGGGACAATTACAATCCAAACTATCAGACACCCAAAAAAAAAAACCATGTCATGTGTGTGTCCCTCTGGGGCCAACAATGGTGTCTAACTCACATCGCCTGCACTTCCTTCCCCTCAGTAGGACACTGCCCTTCTTACAGCAGAGCAAAAAGAATTTTTACTAATTATTCAGTGTAACCTACAAAAAACAGAAGTCAAAATAAATAGTACATGGAAAACACTGTTGCAATTCAGGTGCACCCGCTCAAGGCAGCTCCATAAGGTAGATGCTGTGAAGTCTGTTGTAGGGGATTCCCACAGAGTTATTTTCAGAGACAGCTCCCTGGCTAGGCAGACAGAGTCACACATGCATGTGACTGTAAGTTAAAAAGGATCTTCCTGGGTGAGGTGTTGGAGGAGGAGGAGAAATCTTCAGTTGTTCTCCAAGTCTAGGGAACATTCTGCAGTTTAACCTTCAGCAGGTTAGCATACTCTCCTGTAGGCATTTCCTGACTTTCCTCACAAAGTGTTAGCTTTCCTGATTTCATTTTATTTTCTTTCGCAGCCGTGACTCTTAAGGCTTCTAGTGAGTAGTGACATGTGTCACTTGCATTTGTGTCTGACAACTATTCTCTCCTTGCCCAAACCCTAGTCAGGATCCTTTGGTCCCCTGACAGGGTCTGAGCAGTCTGCACAAATAGGAGATGGTGACCTCCACTCATCCTGGGCCTGGTGTAGAAGTTCCTGTCTTGTCATGGAGGAGAATTGCTATATATATCCCTGTGAGAGGCTCAGGTAAATTTAGTAAGCAGACTCAAAGAGGCAAATAGTCAGAAGAGAGTTCAGGTACTCAGAGAATGAAGCACCTTATCATCTAGGTCTAGGGTGTTTCTGTGTTCTGGGGATGGACATCTGTGGAATTTATGAATCTATAGAAAGCAGGGGTCAACTTACTGGTGACAGGTGATGGCCCATTTTCTAGGTAAATGGCAAGAGAAGGCCAAGTTTGAAGCTTTATTTTATCTTTAAGACACTGGATTTTTTTTTTTGAGTGAGTTTCTGAGAAAGGAAAAAAAGACATTGTAATTTTGGATACATTTGTATCCTGAAGCTGGAGTTCTTTCTTATAAATGAAATTTTTAAATTATGATTTTTGGACGGGTCTCCTTTTAACCTATGTTTCTTTCTTTTAAAAAAAAAATTTTTTTATCGGTACTGGGGATCGAACTCACAACTGCCCGCTTGCAAGGCAGGTGCTTAGGCCGCTGAGCTAAATCCCTAGTCCCTCTTTTATTAATTTTAAAGAGGAAAAATTAAAATAAAATTTCAAGACATGATAAATACATGGTAAGAATGGTTAATATGTTACATACTGTCATCTTTAAATGAGTTACTCAAGATACAATATGTCTGCATTTAATTGTCTGAGCAATGTTAGCACAAACATTTCTCCTAAGTGAACTAAAAGAACTCAGTAATATGACTATTAGCTATCATATATATATATATATATGTACATATACAAATATAAATATATATATATTTATATATATAAATAATTTCTTTCAGCTTCTCAAACTAGGTAGACATTCGGATGTTTACATATGCAAGTCTGGTTCATTTCCTTTGTGAGTATGGTCTCTAGGTGCATCCATTTACTTATAAAGTTCTCAAGTTAATTCTCCTTTGTGGCTGATTACTACTCTTTTATATAAAAATACCACATCTTTTTAATTCATTCTTTACTTCATTGGCATTCATGTTGTTTCCAAGGTCTGGCTGATAAAAATTGTGTTCTATGAACATGGGCACACATATAGTACTGTGGTACGATGTTTTTAATTCTTTTGGGAAACACTCAGAAGAGTAAGAGCTGGTGTTGGACTGTATGAGGAGACAAGTCCCCAAAACAAGGTGTGGTGATGAAAAGAAAACAAGAGACCAATTTATGGGATGAGGGAGGGGCAGCAGCCTCTAGGACTGAGCCCAAAGTACAGTTTTCTCTGGCTTTTTATCAGTCTTTTCTTTAAGAAGAACAGCTGCAAATGTCAGAAGAATAAAGGTCAGATGGGTGGTAACTAATTGTTTAACTTTCCAGGGACCATCTCTGGCTCTACCTGGCCTTCACATTTACTAGTCCTTTGGACACATCTTAGCAATGCTTGTTGTCCTGTCCCAGCAGGATTCCACTGAGACTCAAGGTTCTGCATTCAGTACCTTAAACACAATGCATCTATAATATTTCCTCTAGTACAAACAGTGATAAGGCTTAGCATAGCATGAGGGCCCTGTGATGATCAGAAGTTAAACTAGTTTAAGTTAAATTGTTATCCACAGCTTGGTCAAATGGGAACTGCAATTCTAGTTTTTTGAGAAATCTCCACAGTGATTTTCACAGTGGCTGCACCAGTCTACAGCCCCACCAGCAGTGGAGAAGGTTCCTTTTCCCCACAGCCCCTCCAGCATTTGTTATTGGTTGATCTCTTGACATAGTCATTGTTTCTGTGATGAGATGGAATCTCAGTGTTGTTTTAATTTTTCAACCTATATTTATTTCGTCTTCTTCATGCAGAGTTCTTTTTTGGCTTCTATGTTCATATCTGCATTGTCCAGTTTTATCAAGTGTTCTGCTAAGGCAGTTGGCTGAAGCCTCCATCCCTGAGGTCTGATTACCCTTCGTATCCAATTGGCTCATCCTCTATCATCCCACAGCTCACTCCTGTCCAGCCTGGCCTGCCATCCTATTAGGCTGCATTAGGAAGCAGCTGCCTTCCATCTGCTACTCACTCTTAGTGTTGTCAGCTCCCTGACTTGGCCTTGCTCTGCAGCTGTGCACCCGTAAATTTCCTAGGTGCCTGTGGAGTTCTCTGTCCTCCACTGTTCAACCCCTGCAGTGGCACCTGGCTCTCTCAGGATGGTCCCCATATTGTTAGAAACTTCCTGACAACAGAAACAGGATGCAAATGGAGGCAAAGAGGACTGTGGGAACTTCTTGACTGAACTAATGCAAGAAAAGCCCTGGGAGCAGCTGCCTACTGCTTTGGTGGTTGAATGTTCTGTCCCCATCCCAGGACAGTTTTTGTTGAGATCAGGAGAATCTCAGGTACATTTAAGATTGCATACGTTTAATGCATACAAAAATAACAGGTACTCTCTGTCACACAGTGTACATCAAAAGGTTAAAGAGTGGTAAAATATTTTTACATCTCTTTAAAGTTGGTCCTAGTACTTAAAGCTTGATCTACATGTACTGGAATTTGTTAAATAAGCATTTTGTTATTGCATACATAAGATACAATTGGATTGGTTAATGAGTCTCTCTCTCTCTCTCTCTCTCTCTCTCTCTCTCTCTAAATTGTACTCTATACTTATTAGATTTCTAGAGATGTCTGTTAAAAAATCAAAATTTTTCCTTAAGTGTCAAATCTAAGTAAATGCATGCAAAGTTTTTAAATGGTGTTGAAATTAATGATTGCTAATCTCAGGTATATTAAATACATCTCTTTTGATAAGGTTGTAAGGTTTTTTTAAAATGTAGGATGTGAGGAAGACATCTTATCACATTGATGGCTCTAAACTAGGGTTTTAGGTGGGATTTAGGGTGCCTCAGAGAGATGGTGACCAGAGGGTGGTGACTAGGTTGTTGACTTTGTCCCACTCTATTTGAGTCCACATGCAGGTTTTGGGTCTGAGAGATGCTGTGTGCTTGAACAAAAGGCCCCTAAAGTGGTTTTTGCATCCTGAAAAGGCTCAGCTTGTTGGCTGGCTTTGTTTCTTCCAAAAGTATTAACCAGCATCCATCCCTCTCACTCAGCCCAGCTGCATCAGGAGCCCTCTAGTCCAGCACTGCAGTTCACAGATGGGCAGGAGGTGTAGAGGGAGAAGCGAGTCAATTTTGGGAAGTTTGTAGAAAGGGCAACAAGGAAAGTGAAGCTTTGGTAACAAGGAATAATAAAGAAAAATGTTGAATTAAATGAATTTTCATAAATGAAATGAACACCCACCTCTTATGCTCTTTTCGGCTGCTTCCTCTCTCATCCCCTCAGATAAATCTTATCCAGAGTTTAATTTGTTCTGTTTCATCAGTTATACATATGCATGTGCATTTATATCCGTGTATGTGCTCTTACAATTTGTGTTTTTTGAGGGTCTGACTTTTTCACTTATCTTTGTATTTGTGAGTTTTACACATCAATTCATTCACAAAGCCATTACATTATGACCTGTTTCATGTAGTTGTGGATGTCTTTCTTCTGATGGCTCTGTGTTTCTCACCTTGATTTGTTTCTTCTCTTGGCTGGTCTCTTCTACCCACTGGTTGATGGGTTTTAGGGTAATTGCTAGTTTGGGTCAACTATAAGTTCTGTGGTGATGAACTCCTACATGTCTTTTTAGTGAATATATATATACATACACACACACACACACACACACACACACACACATATATATATATATATACATACATACACACACACACACACACACACACATATATATATATATATATACATACATCACACACACACACACACACACACACACACACACATATATATCTGAGTGGCATTCAGGTTATACATATTTCTTCTATATTATCTGATATTGCCTGTATATTTCCCACACCATAGAGTATATTCATGACCTCAGAAAGATCTCTTGTGATTATTTGAGATTTATTGTTTTTTGAGAGGCAAGCTTTACTCCTAAGCTTGAGTTATATTCCTGCCTCAGTTTTCTGAGCAGCTGGGCCTCCAGGCATGCAGTAGCATGCCAAGTTAGATTTGCCCTTAACCTCTTTCTTCAGTAGTCTTTAGGCACTTGTGTCAGGCACCTTGCTAAGTAATACAAGTGATGTTAAAAATCCCTGACAGTGATGGGCACATTGCTTAGTGGCAGAGCTCTTGCCTAGCATGTGCAGGGTGCTTGGCTTAGTAAGCCATGACATCTGGTAATCACAGCTTAGAGGGAAGGTCGGTGTGTGGGTGTGTACCTGACCACTGTAATCCTAACTCAGCACAGGCACTGAGCACCATGCCCTGTGTGGTGACACAAAAGATCTCAGGTTTTCTGAATTTTTAACTATAAGTGGGGTAGAGGGATGCCAAAGCACAAAACCTGACAGGGAGATGAGCAGAGGGCTGAGCTATGATGCCTGACCATGCACTCCCTGGGAAAAGAGCTTTGTTTTCACACCAAGGATGGATGGGGACAGGTCTGCCTCCCCCAATGAAGGGTCTTGGTTACTTTCTACTGTTGCCTGTAGTACTTGGTACAGTGCCTAACACCCCATGAATTGTGATAGTAGCTTTCCAGAAATAGCTTAAAGAACCACAAACCAAATGGTGTAAAACAGCAGAAATGTGTTTTTTAAAGGTTGGGGACTCAAAATCAGAATCAAGGTGTTAACATAAAAGGAGACTTGTTCTGTTCTTCTGGTGACTGCTGGTCTACTGGGCAGCTCTTGACTTATACCTGTCCAATTTCTTTCTTTGCCTGTTGCCAAGGGGCACTTTAAGCTTGGTCTGTGACTTCACTCACACTGAGTGTGAGTTTCAGTACATCTGTTTTTACTAATGGAAGATTTTAGGTTTGAGTCTTCTTATGAAAAGTTGAAATTTAATATCTAAAATTTAGTGAAGGGAGGTTCTAATTAAGAGACTGACTCCTTTCATGTACATATATATTTGCTTGTCCTCTCTGTGATGTTAGCCAAAGCTCCATAAGGTAGGAAATGCACTCAGAGCAAGCCAAAAGATGGTGGTCAGAAAAACATTGCTTCCTTGTGCTGATGGCCAGAAAATTTCAGAGAAAGCCCAGCTGAAAATCACTGCCATAGATTATTCATTCAGGCAACACCCAATTATTTAGTGTTAACTAATAGTGTTAGCTATTTTTGGTGTAGGGGTAAGTTTTTATTTGGTCTTCATTTTTTAAAAAATTTTATGTGTTTGTAGACACCAAGCCTTATAAAGCAAAATATGTGTACAAGGGGGAAAAAAAACCTGATAATGGATAGTGGAAGATCACCCCAGGATGGCCAGAAGAGAGTCCCTGGAGTGACTGCACACAGTGGGACAGCACTGTGCACTCTGTGTGGTGAAAGTGCTGGGTGCTGTACATCAAGTGCCAGATGGCACTTTGACACCAGCCAGAAAAGTATTGCTAAACTTGGTGAAACTGAAAGGTGAGAGTTTTCTTGAAGAAAAACTGTGAAACCATTCCCGGTATCTTAGTTCTCATAATCATCATTCTAAAACAATAATCTGACAGCTGCCTGATTTTAGATTTCACTGTGCACAACAAAATATGGTCCAGTGTAATGATTTACTTAGGTATAATGGTGCTCCAGGGCTGAGCAGAGGATGAGTCTGGGAAGATTTGCAGCTGCTTAGATGAAGAAAGCCTGTTTATGAATGAAAAAGGACGGAAATATCCACAGGTCAGTGATGTGGCCTGGCATAACAATCTCAGGGTTGTCATAGATTTTATGCTACACTTTAGATTTTTCAAAGAGATCTTGAAAGTAGTCAGCTGAATTATTCTCCAAATCTAAACATGCATTTAGAAAGTTCTACAGCACTTGCTGACAATCCTACAAACCTTCAGGAAACCTATAAACAATTTGCTATCATTGTAGTAGTCCCAAAGGAGAATTTTAGTAACAGACTTTCACAGTTCTGTAAGATGGAGACAGCAACTGGGTTTGTCTGTTTGTTTTCATTTTTTGACACTATGTCTTGCTGTGTCACTCAGGCTGGCCTTGAGATCACTTTGTAGCCCAGGCTGGCCTCGAATTTGCAAGGATCCTTTTGCCTCACCTCCTCACTGCAGGGATTATAGACATGAGCCACTACACCCAGCTAACACTATGGATTTTTTCTTCTCCAGAAAAAGCCAAATTTGAAGAACTTGATTGTTTATGGTAACATGGGTTAGATTTTTGAAATATGGAAATGGAGTTATTGGAATTTCAAGAAAACCTTTTTGGAAAAGTAAACTCTATGACATATGAGAAACACTTGAAAAGACAGAGTCTGAAATGATGATAAAGGACAGCACATTTGGTAGTTCTGTAAATGAAATCCTGAGAGAAAACTCAGTGCCTCCATAGAATGGGCCATGCTATTACTGGGAGGAACCAACCAAGAACCCAGCCAGCCAGGCTTTTTGCTAAGTTGTGCAAGCCATGCAGGGACCAGGAAGGGAAAATTCAGCTCCTCCTGTGAGCCCACAGGCATGTGGGCTGAGAATCAACACCTCCCTCTCCCATAAGCAAGCGGCTGGTTGGGAGGACAGTCTTAGTGGATAGCAACTGAGGTCCAAAAAGCACCTGAATGCTTGTATTGTTTGGTTGACTTTGCATTTCTGAGACCATAGTTCTGAGCAACTACTGTGAGGATAAGAGTATGCAATCTAGCAAATATGGGTGATTTTCTTCTATCTTGTCTTTGAAATCCAATGTTGTTCTCATAGTTTTGTTTTGTTCTGATTAATTGTTTTGCTTTATTCAATTTCTGTTTTGATTAGTTTTATTCTGTTTTTTTAATTTGATTTTGCTATATCTTATGAAACAGACAACTATTGTGAAGATAATGAGATATACTATGGTAGCCATTGTTGTTTTCCTAGTTTCCTGCTTTGAAGTTCTGTACTAACTTCACTACTTTGCTTTGATTGAGTTTATTCTGTTAGTTTTGCTTTGTTGGATTTCATTGTCTTTAAAATGAAAATGAAATCCTTGAAGTGTGGAATTTTCTGCAAAATAATTTAAATCAGCCATGGTCGTGGCACAGACCTTTAATCCCAGCACTTGGGAAGATGAAGCAGGATGATTGGTGCAAATCTGAGACCAGCCTGGGTTGCAAAGTGAGCTCAATGCCAGCTTGAACTGTACCATGAGACCCTGTCTCAAAAAGACAAAAAAATTAATTCAATGAAAGCATTGAGGATTGCTTGTGTTACTTTGGATCATCTTACGCTGTGGGCAGCTGTTTTCAGCTTTGAATTATATTAAATCTGATATATGAAACAGACTAACAGATGACTTGAGTAATGCATGTGTTGCTCTGAAACTAATGCAGTATGAGCCAACCTCTGACAAATTACCAGTGTGCATACACCAGCAAAGATAATATTGTGTGAAAGCATACCAAATGCACACTTTCACTTTTCAATATAAGGTTGTTTGTATCATTGAAAGCTTTGTGATTGTTTTTCTCTCAAGACAAAATATGTCAATGGATGAGTTGTTTTTTCTAAACTAAAACCTACGTTCAGTATTTAGATTTAACTGCAGTGTTGTCACTGCAATAATTAAGTTGGTTTTGGGCCCTTGGTCTCTAAAAGGTTTCCCATCACTAATTGAGGAGGCTGGAGGGGCAAGGATTCCATTCACAGCTCTCCCATCAGGCCTCTAGACATCTGGTCTCAGGCATGGACAGGGCATTTAAACAGGGTCTGGTTCCTCCAGCTCACGCAAGGCAGAACACAGGCTGCAACATCAGTTCCCTGGGAACTGTGAGAGTCAGGAACTAAGTTTGGGACTCAGCCAATCAGTGCTCTGCTGACTGAGTAGGAGCAACATCTGATTCATCTAACTCTTTCCTCTAAAACACAGAAAGTGGAGCATCCATACACTCAACCTGCAAAGGCAAGGTTGGTGGGGTATCCGGGCTTCACTGGGGAGTGGGGAGCTGCAAGGTGTGGTTCACAAACTACTGGTTACTGTAGTGCAGAAGGGGACAGTCCTGAAAGAGTTCACATCACTGCAGAACCCACCCTAACTTGGGTGCAGCTTGGGTCCAGTCCCTCTCTGTTCCTATTGACCCATGTGCCACACTAATCAGTGAGGTGAAGTGTTAGTCTGAGGCTCTCAAGGCCTATGATCAGTGCCAGCAACTTGATTAGATTCTGTCCACATTTTGTTCTAGAGGATTAAAGTGAGAAACCCACACATCATGTCCTGTTGGTGGAGTTGTAAAATGGTCTGGTTGCTGTAGGGAACAGCATAGCTTTCTTCTCCAAATTCTATAGAATTATCCTGTGATTCAACAATTCTACACCTGCTTATAGACCTTAAAAGAAATCAGCAGCTCAAGCAGACACTTGCATTCCCATGTTCACGACAGGATTATTCCCATGAATCAAAACATGGAAACAGGATTTCTGGGAGAACATGGTGGACAAATAACAGCAGCCACAGAGGCTCTCTGAGATTACCAGTTTAGAATCCAGGAGCAGTGCCATGTGAGGAGTCCTATGTGAGGGGAGATGTATCCTGCTGACCCAGGAATGAACTAAGCTGAGAGAAACCAACTGGAAATGCAATCCTGATGCTATAACAGAACAGATAAAATCTCAGTGCGGAAGCTGGATTCTGTGCCATTGGAAGCCGTGATTTGAATTTCCTGCTGCCGCTACTGCGTCCCAATCCGCACAGCAGGGAGAGAGAAGCACAAAAGCTCTGAGAGCTGGAATCCATGAACCAAATGGCATTGAGAGTGAGACTGGCAGGGAACTCTGCATCGACCTGTGGTGATTTAGAGAAATGGGGACCCTTTAATAGACTAGGAGGCTCCAACAGAGGACATTCTGGGAATGAGCAGAATAGCTGGAACAGGGCCCTGCAGTGACTTTAGTCGCATATCCCTCTCTCAAGCAGGAGTGGTGGGGAGCGCTTGGCCTGGTGATGCTGTGGACTAAGATCCAGTAGGCTAGCCCAAATCAGGTCCCTGTGCCCGGTGGTGCACCCTAGCAGTGAAGGATTCAGTAGGTTGACCTGGAGGGGCAGGCCCAGCAGAGGCTGTCCAGGTCTGTGTCTCCCTAGTACACTGCAGTGGGTGGAAACACCTAGCTGGCAGATTCAAACAAACTGTAACAGACAAAGAGAAAAAAAAAAAAAAACTGGGCCTCCTACATATGCTTGTATGGAAGGAACAAAAAGTATGGGAAAAGGGAGCGAGAAGAAAGGGTCCTCAGTCCCCAATCCTGAGAACACTGATCCAGGAAAGGTAAATGCAAAAGAGAATGAAGACAGAAAACATGCAATATCGAACACGGCACCTATAGACATAAATTGATATTTCCGGAGCCTCACAAACGAGTTCAAAAATGAAGTATTTAATGAAATAAAGCCAAAAATAAGTAGAATAGTTAGAGAAATGCTAAGCACCACCCAAGAAAAAACAGATGGTGGAATGGAAGAACAGAAAAAAAGGGAAGAACTGTTTGATGGAGAAAATAGAGAAAACATAGAATATGTGAAGCAGGTTCACACCGATTACCAGTAAACTAAAAACTCTATTGAAAGCTGGCATAACAGCTTGAAAGAAACTAAGGATAGATTATCAGAACTGGAGGAAAGATTTGTAAGGTGGGAGCATGAAATGAAAAACTTCTTAAAAATAACAAGAAAACAAACAGCAATAATACAAAGACTAGAACATAATAAGAGGATCTGTAACTTAAGAATTAAGAACATAAAAGAAGAAGTAGGGATTCAAACAAATGAACTACAAAAGGTATTCACAGAAATAATCCAGGAGAATTTCCCTAATTTATCAAAAGGTAAAGATTCTCAGATGTATGAGGTATACAGGACCCCAGCCACCTACAACCCAAACAGAGCTACACACAGGCATATAATAATCAAAATTCCAGAAATCCAATATAAGAATAGAATATTAAAAGCTGTCAAAGACAAGAAACAGATCACTTACAAGGGAACACCCATCAGAATTACAGCAGACTTCTCGGCACAAACCATCAAATCACGAAGTGTGTGGGGGGAAATAATTCCAGCTTTGAAAGATAATAACCTCCAGCCAAGATTCATATATCCTGCACAACTGTCCCTAGAAATTGATGGAAAAACAAGGTGCTTCCAGGATAAAGAGGAACTAGGGGAATTTGCAACCACCAATTCAACTCTACCGAGATTACTGCAGGATATTCTAAAAATGAAAAATACCAAGATTCCAAAAATAGTGGCAGAGCAGCCACAATGAATGAAGCAGAAAGCGAAATGAAGAGGACAAACTGACAACTAATGACAGAAAATGATCTCAACAGAAATGAGCCAGAGAAGGTTGGATGGTAGGAACAGCCATTTTGGAGAAAAGAAGACATCATAATAGGTAGTGCTGATTTAATATCCTCTTGTTTTGAAGTCCCATCAAGCTTTTGTTCTTCTGTCTCCATCAGTTTTAACATGTTGTATCTTATTGGATTTTATTAATGTGATAATGTAAAAAAAAAGCTTTTATAGACAAGGAGATTATACAGAAACCATTGTTCATTTTCTGTTAGTTGATTCTAAATACCCTGTGGTACTGTCATTCTCTTGAACAGTTTTACATTTTCTTGGTATGTTTGAAGCTACAGTATACGAAGTTATACCCAAAGTTTTAAGGGTAGAGACACTATGATAACTACTATTATGTCGAGATTATCTTGTGGTGAAACACTATTTTTCTTAAATGGCTATGTTTTGACCTGCACTGTTTTGTTGTTATGGCCTCTTTTTTATTTCAATCTCCTTTTTATTATCTACTTTTTCATTTTTATCCTTTTAATTAAGGGAAAAATAAATAAAAATAGCAGGATATATTATGGTAACCCACTTTAATTTCCTATTAAGTTGATTTGAAACTCTGTATTGCTCTCACCATCGTGTTTTGTCTGATTTTCCTCTCTTCTGTTATGCTTGATAGTACCAAGTTTGAAAGTATAGGCAACAACTATGAAGACAATAAGATTCATTGTGACACCCATTCTGGTTCATTACTATCTTCTTTTGAAGTCCTCTAATGTCTCCAATGTTTTGGTTTTGTTGGTCTTATTCTTTACTGTTTTGTTCAATTTTATTATAACTGATGATATAGGAAATTCTTTTTAAGAGAACAAGGAGCATTATGGTAACCATTGTTGATCACTTTGTATTTTGTTTTTACATTATGTATTATGTCCATTCTTTTGATTTGACTGACTCTGTCCTGGTATGTCACATTTGGTTTTACTTTCTTCAAGAAAAATGTAGTAAGAACTGTGGGAGTAATAAAACCTAAAATGTGTAATTGTCATTGTACAAAAGAAAAGAAAAGAAAGTTCTCTAAAAGATATAACTGCATATATATTTATGTGTATAAGATACATAACCATATTACAGAGTTTTGTTAGATCATTGAACAAGGCTGTTTGCAGTCTCACTGTTTGAAAGTCCCCTCTATATGCTTTAATTTTGTAACTTCAACAACTATTTCTAAGATGACAATATGTAATTAACTAGTGATTTCCTACTGTTTATTTTTTCTGAAATTCTGTATGACTTGTACCCTTTTTCTTTTTTTTTTCTTTTTTCTTCTTAAAAATTTTTTTAAAAAACCATGGAAACAACTCCCAAAAGGTGGATGAACAAAAGGTGGTAGCTATATGTCCTAAAATATTATGTTAAGTGAAACAAAACAGAAAGAAAAGGAAAATATTATATGATTCCATGTATGGGATGACCCAGAAAAGTCCAACTCATAGAGACAGACAGTAGAATGGTGTTTCCAGGAGTTGAAGAAAGGGAAACAAACTTATTAATGCGAGAGTTCACAGTTTCAGTTCGGAAACAGAGTTTTGGAGCAGGATGGTGCTGATAATTGCACAAGGTAAATGTTATTAATGACACATAACTGCTCACTGACTAAAGCAGTGGATTTTGTGTTGTGCATATTTTAACGTATTTTAGACAGTAGATAGGAGATGAC
Source organism: Cavia porcellus (assembly GCF_034190915.1). Taxonomy (NCBI): domain Eukaryota; kingdom Metazoa; phylum Chordata; class Mammalia; order Rodentia; family Caviidae; genus Cavia; species Cavia porcellus. Next base: position 5,101,544 of record NW_026947529.1, read on the forward strand.
AAAGTGGACAGAAGAGATGAGTGGATTCAGTGACAATTCTGTGACACTCTGTTCACTTTTGATGAGTGATAGTCTCCTGGGTCCTGATCATAACACAAATGCCATATATTACTCAAAAGACAGAACTTAAAGTTGAATCTTCCAGCCTACTGACCATGTACATCTGATTCTTCACCTATACTCAGTAACACATCTCTGATTGCTTCATTCTGAGCAGAGGATGGAGTAAGAGAAGCATTTGGGAATGGTCTCCATGACCAGTGCTGTCCTCAGTGTGGTCCCAATCTACAGGCCTGTGGTGGGGGGTCAGGAGACTCCTCATCTGTGGTTCTTTCTTTATTAAGGCAATTTTCTATCTAAAATTCAGCATATGTCCTGGACACACAGTCCAGTGGCATTTTATGCACTCAAGGGTGTGAGACCCTCATCATGCCTGGTAAAGAACACCTTCACCATGCCCATTGGTAACCTAGGTTCATTAAACTGTCATTCTCCATTGCCCATGCTCAGCCATGGACCACTATTGTGCTTTCTAAGGAATTGCCTGTTCTGGATATTAATATAAATGGAAACATAAAAATAAGCAAATAATTACATTTTATAATAATTTGATCTTTTTAGTCACAAAAGTTCTAACTCATGAAAGAATACATTTAACAGTATGTTTTTGTACACATCTCATTTAAAAGGATAAAAGACAAGTGATAGCAATTCCCACATCTGACCTGAAAGTAAGGGTGACATTATGGTAAATTCTATAAAAGCTGTGTAGGTTGAAGCACATATGTAAACATAAATACAATTGTCTTGGTCAAGTTTGCCCATTAGTAGGACACAGAATCCAAGACCTACAACTGGGAAGAGGAGATGTTTAATCTGGCTTATGCTTTCAGGGGATTCAGTCCTGCTTGTTTCCAAGCCAGGGACACCACAGCAGGAGGGTGTGATGGAGCAAAGTTGCTCAGTTCATGGTGGCCAGGAAACAGAGCAGAGGGACAGTGCCAGGGAGGAAGGGGCTACAGACTAGATGGAGTACCTAGGGTCACTTTTCCATGACCTGTACGGGTTAGCCCAGAAGTATACTTTACTAAGCCCTTGGACAGTTCTCAAGCCTGTCAAGTTGACAATGAAATTAATCATCACATAGCAGACGTTTTGTGATGTTAAAATTATAAGTGATATACATATGTGCATATATACAGTATTTTGGGGTTTTTCCATCTTTAAAATTCTATCTATAGGCAAAAAATGCTGAATTTTATGTAATAGAAACAACCTTTCCTTAGGTAAATTTTATAAAATCAACTCAAAAAATGAAAATTATAAGAAGAGGGTTCAAAAACACAGGAAAAGACAGAAATCTTAACTCTGCTTTGAACAAATACTTTGAAAGACAGCTAAAAAATTTCTGAGTTAAACATGCAAGACCTGAAAGATTCAACTTTACACTAAGTATCTTCCCCTGGGAAATCAGTGCTAAAGCTATACAAACACAAGAATGACTGCAGCAACTTTATTTTTAAGGTCAGAACTGGAAACACAACACAGGGCCTCAGCTGATGGACACATGAGGATCTGTGGTTCATCCACACAGTAGGATGTGATGGCTCAGCCACTGACAAGGAACAGCACACTGGAAAGCTAACATGGTTATGGGATTGAATAAACTCTACCAGCTCTCCCAAAATGAAAACAAAAACAAAATCCAACAAAAAAAATCACCTTGCATCCTGGGTGGTTACAGACCTCTGACCTCTAGAAAATACAAAGTGTCTCCCAGAGACAAAAAGCAAATGCATTGCTTAGGATGGAAGAAAGCAACTGTAAGGAGCCATAAGGAAAATGTGAAGGTGATGTGTGTATCACCACTGGGGTGACAATTTTCAAGGGCCTCATGTATGTCAAGATTCCTAGCGGATTTTTTTTTTTTAGTTTTCATTTTGTTTTGCTTTTGGTAACAGGAACCAAATTCAGGACACTGTGCTTGCCAGGGAGCACTTTGCCACTGAGCTATATCCCTGGCCCATGTCAAGGTTCATGCAATTTTGAAGTTTAAACCTGTGAGTTCATTATATGTCAATTATAATGAAATAAAATTGCTTTTAAAACACTTCTCATCTGAGCTAACCACCATAGCTTTGTTTACTTATAGATTTACTTACAAGCAATTTTGTTTATTTATAGGTTTATTTCTAAGTAGTTTTATTTATTTATAGATTTATTTATCAGAAGTTTTGTTTATTTATAAATTTATTTATTTTTTGCTGTGCTGGAGATTGAAACTTTTGCCTTGTTCCATTTAACATAATTTATTTCCATACAGGGTCTTGTTAAGTTGCTAAGTTGTTTACATTGGGCTTACATTTTATCACATTTATTTTTGTATTTTATCACATTTTGTATTTTATCACATATATTTTTGTATACTGAAGTATAACAAGGATAACTAAACTGAGTAGTCTCAAGTGAATCAAAAAATACAACTTAACAAACAATAGCTGAGTGTGATTACATGCATGTAATCCTGGCACTTATGAGGCTGAGGCAGGAGGATTGTTGCAAGTTCTAGGTTAGCCTACTTTACACAGTGAATTGAAGTTCAGCTTGAACTGCACAGTGAGACCTTGTCTCAAAAAATAAATTAATAAAATAAAATAAATAAGATGAAAACCTGGATTAAGACAAGTTATTATCTTCTAGTCCAGAACAAGGGCATCTTTAGTCCATTTACTTTAGAAAGTGTTATGATTTGTAGCTAGATGTCCCCTCCCAAAGCCTCATGAAGTCACAGAGGCAGCTAAACCTAACATCTGTGATTGGTTCATTGTTTAATGCTCTGATTGGTGATGAAAGTGCTTCACCTGACATCGATTTAAATTACTGGAGTAAAAGGGGTCTCACCAGTACATTTGGTGAGAGGAATGAGAAAGTCTTGTAATTCAAAAGGAAATCACCACTTGTGGCCAACAGGTGCAGAAAACAGCCTCCCAAAGCTGATTCATGTAGGCACAAATCACTGAGATGTGCTGTGTCCCTATCCAGTGGCACATTTTAAGGCAGGAGCTGAACAGCACTGGAGCGAAATTGAGGGACAGAACAGAGTCCTGTAATGCAGCTACCATCACAGCTATATACAGGGCCATCCCTAGACCTGACGGGACTAAGAAGAGAGGTTTATACAACACAGAATGCTGCAAACATTTTAAAAAATTCTTTCCAGGACTTTGATTCACAGTACTGTTGAATCAGGAAGGAATTGGGATCCTCCCTAGCCTCCATGTAGAGCATGCACAGGAGAGCTGTTTGGAGGATGTCGTGCATGACTGTTGGAGGGAACTCTGCCCTGGGCAATAAATGTACAGATCTAGGGGTGAAAAAATCATGGCACAGCAAGGTTTTCCAAGGGCCAGCCAGTGCCCTTGGAGTCTACACTGTAAACCAGTGCTTCCTGGAAACGAGTGAGGGCACTTGGATGTCAGAGTGGCCAGTCAGGTGAGGGGCAGTCCTGCCTGACACAGCTGAGCAAAGAGTATCCCTCTGGAGCTGAACCTCCAGCAGGTCCACCTCCTTCCGTAGGTCTGTCCTCAGCAGGTACACTTCCTTCCATAGGTCTGTCAGCAAGGACGTCACACAGAAGATGGCAACAAAATTGAATTTTGCTCAGACTAAATCCTTTAGCTTCCTTTGAAGAAATGATTGAAAATGCACAAGTCTGATAAAAACAAGGCTGAAAACAGCACTCTGCATGTTGTGTAAATAAACTGATCCTTTACAAGTCATGGAAATAATGCCTGTGTGTGAGTCTGCAATGTCAGAGGTGTGAAACAACATGCATGCATGTTTCTCAATTGAAAAAGGAAAACTCCAATTAAATGCTACATGTACATGATTTTCCTTTGGCACTGCACTACAGGAAGAAAAATCCCAGCAGCAACCTAGATTTACTGAGTCACCTCAGGAAACCCAATGCAAAACCCACCAGACAATTCTATCACCCAAATGTGAGGGTTCAGAAGCTCTGCTCCCTGCTTGATGGTGCTGCTGTTGGTTGACAATTTTGAGGTGTTTCTATCTGCACAAGCCATCTCTGACCCTCTCAGCTCATGGCTGCCAGTGTGTGGATCAGACTATGTGTTTACATAAAATATCATCATGATTTCAGAATGGGTGGCAGCCTCTTGTTAACTGGAAATTATTTTTGAAGTTTGGGCATAAGAATCCTTAGACAATGTGCTTAGCCAGTTGAGTGAAAATGAGATTGTTTGAAGTAAATGTAGGAAACTCATTTGTCAGTGGCATATTCAGGTGGTATTGAAGCCCATATTTTGGGGGTAAACAGCCCTGAGTCAGGGTTTGCTGTACAAAATGCTGGAGGGCACAGAAGTATCCCCAAGTTCAGTTTCTGCTGTGTTTCCCTCATTCTACCAAGCTGGAGAGTAGATTCTCAGCATTCAAGCACATCAGATTTGAACTACAATAGAAATCTGTAAAAACTTCTGTCAACCAGGGAGTGAGAAGACAAGGAAATGTTTTTTGGCAAAATGCAGTTCTAAACATATGCTTAAATAAACAACAAAATTAGAAAAATATAACAAAAAGAAATGTAATGACAATATGTTTTGTTCCAATGCCACTGCCTCAGTCTCAAAGATAGGAGCAAAATTTGCAGAGTAAAAGGGTCACTGAAGACAGTGGTCTTCGTGGTCTTCATCCCCAGAGGTGCAGATTGGGTGCCCTGCCAACTAAGCCAGATGAATTCAGGATAGCACCTGAATCCTAGTGGAGGCTGAGATCAGGATCCATGAACTGAGGCCCCTGAGGCTGAGAAATCAATTTTTGCTGTGTCCTGGCTGCTCCACCTTCCCTTGCCTGCAGGGCTACAGCACGGATGAGGTGGGGAAAAAGGGTGTAAGGCAGGCAGTGCTAGGCACCTGTGCAAGCTGCACACTCCCTGTGCTGCCTGAAATCAAGAAGACTTAGGATTTCCTTGCTGGAAAATTAGACTCTGAAGAAAAACTCTTGCTGTCCTATGGCAGTAGCAGACACAGGTGAGCACAGTGGCTTCTAATGTGGGGATGGCAGGGTCACCCACCACAGCAGGATCCTCATGGCTTTATGTGTTGGAGTTTTTAAAAGTTAGTCTTGAACAATGTGTTGGTTTACTGAATACCAAGCATCCTTTTTTATATATACAGTGATATTTGATGTGTCTGTATTGTGCATAATTTTCATTATATATGGAAATTAATCATCCATTTTCACATACCTGTTCAAGAAATTAGCCACTATTAAATATCAACTGAGTTGAATAAAAGGAATATTGAATAGAACACTATAAATAATGCAATGGAATGTAAAAATGGAAAAAATAACACCACAAAGTCTTCCCTCCCAGGATCACTGGTCTGCTCGCCAGGAGCTCCTCTCTCCTATCCTCACCTGCTATTTGGGCCTGTGTCTCATCATTGCTGGGTGGAGACAGGTCCAGGCCATGAGCTCTTCCATCATCTCAGGTAGGATCCAAGACGTGGCCTGGGACATGGCCTTCTTTCAGCATTTTTCTGTGACTGTGATTTCATAATTGATTCAGCAGCTCTGCTGTGGTACTCACAGGTTCTAACTATCCACACTCTTAACTGAATAAGAAGAGATCACGGGTGTCTCTCAATCTCATTTTTTATAATGAGGCCATAGAAGTGGAATTTCCAGGTTAAATGTATATAAATTGAATTTTCTGATCATAAAATTCACACTAAAGCTCAGCATTAAGTTGGAGCCTGGAAGGGGAACCCTGAGGCTGCTCAGATCTCTGTGGAGATCTGAAGTCGGGGAAGATGGACCATGCAGATGTGGAGGACACCACGGCACCTAGTAGTGTATCATGGGCAAGAAATGCTCAGGTCCAGGACTCCTGATCCATCAGTCAGCTTCTCAGCAAACAGCATACACTGCATGCTGGATAAGAGAGGGCTGTTGTGGCCCTGCTGCCACAGCTCCTCCCTGCAGTCCTGAGGACCCATGTTTCATTCAGGGGAACTCTGTACAAGAAGATCAACATGTTACAGAGCCTACCTTGACTGAATGTCTTCCATCCAATTGAGACCTCAACTGCCACATGTGGATTCACCACAGCTGTGGAGCAGGACAGGTGTTTACAGGCAGCAGGTCAGGAGGTGGGGACACTGCAGGCAGGTAAGTGTACAAAGCCTGAAATAAGAGGCCTGGCCCTAACCTGCCCCAGTGTCCTCCAGGAGTAACTGCACCCTGCAACAATGTGCTTTAAAAGACTAAATAACTTAACAGATTACTCACAAAAATATATACTGTAGGGATAGTTTGAAGATTCAAGAGTAAATTGCTACATCCCTAAGCAAAATGTGACATGACCCTTAATCAGTACATGTACTGATTGATCTCTTATGGTGTCCCTGACCCACACCCTCAGGAGAAAACACACCATTTGACATAGCATTAACAAACACAGGCAATGCGTCAACAATCATAACTGCTTAATAACAACAACCAACGCCAGGATATGATAAATGCCCTGCTGATTTGTATGAAGTGTATAGTAAAGAATAAATACTGGATCTGGCCATGTTGGGACTTAGGCAGCTGAACAAGAAAACAATTCTAATGCCTTGCTGCAAAGCACCCCTGGTGCAAGCCAGGAGTAGAACCAGTCAGTATTTCCCATGAGTCTACTGGTAAATGGACTGAGAACCATACATCCCACTTGCGCACCCTTCGTTAGCAACGAGAGGCAAAGTTCTGAGCATCTCTTCGGAAGATGACTGTGTGCATTATAGAAAATATGGGGGATTTCCATCTATCTTGTGTTTGAAAATAAATGTTGCCTTTAATCTTTTGTTTGTTTTGATTAATTATTTTGCTTTATTCAATATCATCTTTTGAGAGGTTTTTAAATATTCTGTGGTTGGTTGGATTTCACTATAACTAATTGAATGCAATTATATTGTGAAGATAATGAGTTATACTATGGTACCTATTATTGTTATCATGGAACCCTGCTTTGAAGTTCTAAGCAAATTTCACTGCATTGTCTCAAATTGCTTTGTTCCGTTTGCTCTTTTGTATTTTACTACCTCCAAAATAAAATTTTGAGAAAGAATAAATACTAATCATTTTTCAACATCTTTCAAGTGAAGGGAAAAACCACCAATTCCTTTCAGATGACAAATTCACCCTGATGACAAAGCCAGACCATAATGTATTAAAAAATGGTATTACTCTAATGGCCAATATTTTTAATGAACATACACAAAAATATTCACTTAAATCTCATCAGCTAAATTCACCAGCACATGCAAAAGTTAAGCACCCCAATGAACACTAGTTTCGCTCTCAGTCGTGTTAGAATGGTTCCACTTGCACAAATCACTCAGTGTCTCTTGCCATATTGACAGAAAGATGCACAACAGAGATTTGGAAAAATCACTTTGAGAAATTCAAAAGTTCACCATCCTTTCATAATAAGAACCATTCACACACCATGTGCAGGAGGAACGAATGTCAGCACAGCAAAGAATACACATAACAAGCCCATCTCTGAAATCATGCTCAGAGTGAGACAAGCTGCAAGCTTTTCTTCTTGGATCAGGAAGGAGACCAGGATTTGGACTTTTTCAACACACTACTTGAAGTCCTAGTCCTAGAATTTAGTCAGCAATTAGAACTCAAAGGTTTACAAAATCATAAAGGAAGAATTAAGAGTTGTCTCTGTTTCCTGAGGACACAACCATTCATGTAAGAAACTTAAAACTCAACCAAAAAACTTTATAACAAATTCACAAATAACTTCAGTTGCAGGGTACAGAATGCACATGTCATAATCAATTCATATCTGTGTGCTTCAAATAAACTGCAGCTCCAAATACAAGTAACACAATTCATTTCATAATTCATCAAAAAGAATTAATGCTTATGTAAAATTTAAAACAAATTCACCTGTTCTTGGAAAATTGTAGAAACTGAAGCAATGAGTGAAGTGGCACTAAGAGAAGAAAAGACAGACTGTGATGGTGGATGGGAAGAACTCATGTTGTTATAATGTACATGCTGCCCAGAGCAACAAATTGTTTAAATGCCATTCCTGTCAAAATATCAGTGCCATTTTCTTAGAAATATAAAAAAAATACAAAAATTCACAGGAAAGGACAAAGAGTCATCCTATAGCCATAGAAAGAACATTAAAGATAGAGACAACAAAATACATAGTTTTCTGGTATATAATAAAGTGACAGCAGTCAAAAGGGTCCTATACTGCAAGAACTGGACCACAGATTAAAAAGGCCAGCCCAGTAGAGACTAACTCACACACTCACCAGGAATTTTGTTTTGTTTCTCCTATTTCCTTTCCTCCTTTTCTTTCCTATCCTTTCCTTTCCTTTCCTTTCCTTTCCTTTCCTTTCCTTTCCTTTCCTTCCCTTCCCTTCACTTCCCTCCCCTCCCCTCCTTCCCCTCCCCTCCCCTTCTCCTCCCCTCCCCTCCTATACCCTTCCCATTCTCCTCCTCTTTCCTTCACTTCCCTTTCATTTAGTTTTCTTCCTTTTTCTTTTTCTTTTTTTGGTCAAGTTCTTTCTCTGTAACTCTGGCCTGAAGTGAACTCAGAGTGTGTTACAGGCTTGTCTGGAACTCCCAGGAATCCTGCTGCCTCAGCCTCCTGAGTGCAGGCATTGCAGGCATTTTCACTATTCCTTGTTCAGGCAATGAGTTTTTAACAACACTATGATGAAACTAGGTATGGTGGTGTGGCTTGTAATGCCAGCAGTCTGGAAGGCTGAGGCAGAAACATCACAAATTTAAGGACAGCCTCAGAAATATAGCCACTTTTCCAGAACCTGGATGAAAATTAAAAGAATTTTATATGTGAAAGGTCATGGAGCTAAGTACATACCTCAGTATTCAATGAACTGAATGTGAAACTAAAAACCTTGGAAATTTTGACGGTAAAAAAAATAATATTTTACACTGGCCTGGCCTTGTGGAGGGCAGTGTATCCCAAGAAGCATTAAGTTTCACACTTTTATTGCAGCTTGACTTCAATCATCAAAATCCACGAGGGATTAAAAAAAAAAAAAAAACAATGTGCTTCAAGACACCAAGCTTCAGTCCCAGTGCAGAAGGCATTTGCAGTGATATTCTGAAGTGCAAGATGAACACATTTACAAACAGAGAGCCTACCAACAGTGTTAATGGGATTTTCAATCCTACTTACTGTGAAAGAAACTGCCAGTTAGAAAGCTTAACTAGACAGCTTAACTAGATCCACTCTTTCTGCAAAGCATCTAAAGATCAAAGCCAAATATTTAATTCTATGAATGCCAAAAATTACTAAAGATTACCAACTCAAGGTAATGTACACCTGCAATCTTAGCACTCTGGAAATGGTAGGGAGATTGAATAAGGAAAGGTTTAAGCCTCGCCTGGGAAACTCACAATCTTAGTGAGATCATGCTTTAAAATTTATAAAAGCAAATATTTTACAAATATATGAAAATATAGATCATTAAGAAATCCAAGAAATTATTGTGTACAGTACATTAGCCAATGTTATTCTCTCATTATTCTTCCGTATGTTATCCATTTATAGACTTAACAATAGCATCTTTTATGTGGTCCTTATTAATATGTACTTGAGTTACATTTAAATAAGACAAGAAAGTCTTTAAAAAAACAGTAATCCTTTGCTCAAATCCTACTTCCATATATAAATTTAGTACAAAAATAAAAACCCATCAATTTCTCTTCATACTAAGCTCTCCAAATCCTAAGAGTGTATATTCAGTAACATATCTACATTCATCTCAGTTAAAAGGTCAAAAAAATTGAAACAGTTCAACTTCTTGGCGGCAATCAATGTCTACCTCATGGTAAACTTAATGCTCGGTGTGCTAATAAAGTACATATGTAAGAAAAATTAACAAAAATTTGATTTGTCTATTTATGGATGATTTTTGTTTCTTTTTAAACCTTTTTTAATGTAATTTTTATTTTGATTTATTTATTTATTTTTTAGACAGGGTTTTGCTATGAAGCATAGGCTTTCATTGAACTCACATTGTAGCCCAGGCTCACCTCAACTCACAACAATCTTGTTGCCTCAGCCTTGTAACTTCTGGCATTAGAGATGTTTACTAACAAACCTGGGTCTTGTTTCCTTTTCAAATTTCTTCCAAAATTAAATTACCCAGGATTATGTGATAGTCTTGTAGTTTATCAGGTGAGTTATACAAAATGAATGAGAAAGTACTGAAAATACACTGAAGGCGACTCAAAATCCTCACCAACACAAAACATAGTGTAACATAACATAACATAACATAACATAACATAACATAGCATAGCATATAAAACACAAAAAAGTGAAGCAAAACAAAATAAGAAAACAGGGACGGGGGTTTAATTGAGCAGTATAAGTGCGACTCGGCAAACTAGAGATCATAAGTTCAATCGCCAGTACCAAAAAGAAAACAACAATGTAACTCTGATTTTAAAATTGCTTCCAAGAGTACCTTAACAGTTTGTAAGTTAACCATACACAAGATATATAATCTGGCAATTTCACATCTAAGTCCTTTTTTTTTTTTTTGAAATAAAAGTCTATGTCCAATCAAGACTGTGTAAAAGAATGGCTGTGGCAGCTGGCTTTGCAGGGCCAACCCAGAAACAGAACAAATGGGATCAGAAGATGGGTGACAGATGCATGAACAAGTTACAGTTGGTGGGTTCAGCCCCATGAGAGTGCATTGTGGCTCCACCACCCATAAGAAGCAGTATGTGAAGAGCCCAGCACAGAGACCCTGCTTGAAGGAGACCAACCAAAAGCATCAACAGTGAACAGGCTCAGTGCCATCACCTCTGGGAAACATAAACAACCCAGCAGGGACATAAAGCACATGGTCTGTTTGGGATGGGAGGACAGGAAGTGATAGCAGTGGCTATGAGACAAGTTCCACAGGATGGATGCCCATGTGTCCTTCATCAGCATGGATGATGATGTCCACAGCCTTGCAATTCCCTCACCACATGCTGTCCCTCCTCACAGGAGGTCAGAGTACAGAGTACTACAGTGTGAGGCTGACGTAAACATCTAAGAATGAATAAGTGATCATTCATAGGCATGTGAGAGTAAAATTTGCAATGAATTCTCCTCCCCTGGACACATGGGTGTTATAACATGAAACATTTCATATCCTTCAAGGAAAATTATTATGGGCATTTTGGGAACATCTCCATACTCCTTAATGAAATCAACATGAAACTAACATAAGCCCAGAAAAGACAGTCAAAACAAAATTTGAGAAATCTCTAAGTGAAGACCCTGTGCACCTCATCCTCAAGGGAAAGGATCTTTTCGATGGGAAAAAATGTGTGTGGCACCCTGCCTGCCATATCTGAAGCATCTGCATGTTTCTTGCATTAAAATCTTCAAATTTCAGCAAAGTCTAAACACACACACACACACACACACACACACACACACACACATTTTTCTACTTTTTGAACTTACTGTTTATAAGGAGTAGACAGATTAGCTCACAATAAAAATGGAGGCATCAGAGGGGGAGGCTCAACTGTGGACCCTAGCACATGACCACACTCCACTGACGACAAGTTCAAATGGAGCTCTGAAGGCTCTGGTCAGCAGGCACCATGGTCTGGTGACAGCTGGCCTCCATAGATGTCTGGTTTGAGAGAGTGAACAGGGAACACTGTGCTGCTTTCCCAGGGCTCATGGCCCCAGCATCAGGACCCCGTGTCAGGGAACCAAGTGGGAACGTACTAAAGGATGGTTCACTTGGCCCAGATGCTTCAGGAAGCTTGCCTGGAAACACCCAACTATCATGGGCAACTCAGGCCAGGACTCAATGGTTCCAGGCCAGAGTCGCCCAGTGACAAGAGGAAGCCCAGAACAGGTATTCCTAGGCTCAACCACCAGCCTCTCAAGACACTGATCCAGGACAAGTTCAGATACTGGGAAGGAAAGTTCTTACCTGAGCAGCCCTGTGGGACTTGGCCACCTGCGTATTCAAGTCCTGTCCATGTGCAAGCACCTCAGCCTTGGTTTACAACACTGAACTGTAGTGTGCTGAGTGGATCCAGCGTGAACTGTCACTGAGAATGAAATGGGGGCTCCATGGAAAGGGATTAGCTATGGCCTTGGTCCCATGAAGTCCTGCTACAGAGACTGTGCTGATTCCCAAGAATGACCTTCCACCCTCTTCACTGACCCACACTTGGGGAAAACTCTTCTTTTCATTGGAAAGGAGAATGGAGAGTTATTCTATGGGGTTTGGGGTGTGCCCATGGTAGGAATTCTATGGCCCACAGGTATCATTGGAATGTGTTTGGGTGTCATCAAGCCACAAATACACATGAAGACACTGTGTGTGAAGACACTGTTCTGAGTATTGTCCATGATCCTGTAAGCAGAACAGGTGCAAGCACTGCCCTTTTGAGTTTTGCTGTTCTTTGGAGGCCACAGAGTCAGCCCTGGCAGCAGAACAGATATTGTTCACCTCAAGGAAATTTTTCTGTCACCCAGGCCTCCCTAGATGTGGGTACAGACCATGCAGGAGGAGTTCTACAGAGGCAAAGAGAACTGGGCAACAGATCTTTGCCTGTCCTAGACACTGTAGAAAGCCATGATAGACACCAATGACCGCTCACTCTCAGATATTCATGAAGCACCAGCTCTGAGCCCTCGAGTGCAAAGACATGGCAGATATCAGTCTGTGTCTTTGTTGAGCTGACCTGCAGTGGGGAAGGGCAGGGAGACACTGTGTCAGGCCTCCCTGAATAAGGGAGTGGTGTCATACCAGTAAGCAAGGACTGCTTCCCACACAGCATTCTGTCAGCCTCTCAGGGATCCCAAGGTCCACACTGCCACACTGCACTTGGGAGAGGGTGGTAGCAGACACTGCACTTGCTGGGCTAGTGACCCATGTGCACCTCTCTTAGGTAATCTGTGTAGGTAGTGTGAGAAGAGAGGCCAGACCTCTCACTCTCCTGCCTCCTTGTCTGCCCCAGGTCCATATCTCCTGTACTTGACTCCTCACTGGGGCTGAATTCCAAGGTGGATCACCAGCTCAAGCTTCTCATGGACCATCTGGAGTCTCCTAAGGCCGTGCAGCCTAAGACAGTTTAAGGAGCCCTGGGATGTGGGTTGTGGCCTTGAGGAGAGGGAATGTGCTAGGGCACTCAGCAATGTGCCCAGTTGATGGGAGGCCCAGGAATATGATCCCCTCAACAGTCAGTGTGGGGATGCAGTCTGGGAGGCTTTATTGAGGGTTTGTTCATGCACACAGCTGACTCTGACAGGTAGTGGGAAGATCTGACCCTGAGAAGCCCCTGGAAGGTCAGTGATGTTTTCTCCTCCTGCAAGTGCAGAGGCAATTCCAGTGCACGCTGAAGTTTCACTTGCAGAACACACCAGTTCTGGCCCCACAGCAAGAGCTGGCACATGTTTCCAATTCTCCACCTGCTGCAGAGCTGAGCCTCCTGGGGAATCACCCACACTTGCAGGAATCACCTCTTGAGCTTTTCCTGAGAGTAGATCTTGACCCACACCTGCCATTCCTCTCTCATCTAGATTTACTTATTATTTTATTTACTGCTACTCTTATTTTCCAGAGATATGCAAGTAATAGAATCATTATAAATAAAATTTAAGACTTTAGTCTTGTTTCAGTTGACAAGTTTGGTAGAATTAAGTGCATTCTCCATATTGTGAAACCTTCACCAGTGTTCTCTTCCAGAATATTTTCATCAACTCGCTATGCAAATTTATTTTCTTTTCTTTTCCTTCCTACTGGATCCTGGCTGATACAGCCTGCAGATCAATCCATGGAGATCTCCTGGAGAGTGAATGGGGATTAAATAAAAGACATGGCGGGGGGGACAAAGAGAGATGAAAGCAAGTCGAAATAATCCGATCAAGCCTCTGTTTACTCTGGAAGTGATTACATCTTTTATAGGCCAAGGGCAGGACTTGGGACAGGAAGAGGTTAAGGAGTGAATTCAACAGGGTCACCATCACATCCAGATACATGACATAAGCAGGAGAGGATTATGGTTAATGCAGGCAGATGCAGTGCCCATAGGAGAGAGAGGCAGGGAGGCAGCAATGAGCTGTCACTCGGCTATCTACATCTTCTCCCTTTTTATATTATTTAATCAATAGTATGGCAGGCCCTGCTGGACAGTGTCTGTCTTAGGTCAAAGATCTCATTGCATGAACCCAACCAGGCCTTACCTGTCATGGGCTTGCAGAACAGCAGTTGGTCCTGTGCCTGTCTTAGGTGGCCATTGGAATTAACATGCATGTCCTAGTTGCCTATCTCTGACTGCCTGTCCATTGCCCCAGGGCAGTTAGGCTGCATCATCATATGGGCCACTCGTGGGAATTCCATCCCAGTAGATTTGTTGATCTGTCATCTCCAGCTGATGGGCTTTGCCATAAACGCATCTATCTGGTTATTAATGAACATCATAACCCTCTGAAAAATACAAGGACTCACAGAAAGGAGAAGCAATAGGGCAGCTAGGGGACCCAAAAGGGGCACTAGGTAAGGGAAAAACTCTCCCCCCCACACACACATCGAGGAGAAAGGGTTGACAGCCATTTGTTCGTGTCTCTGTATGAAGTCATTCTCCTATGTCTTAGAGCATGCTTTGCATAACACTGGACACAGTCTATTTGGCTGCTGTATGTTCCTCCAGACCAAGAAGAGCCTCTTTCACAGTCATGGGGTTCTATGCATGGCTGTCAGCACTTGTAGTCTGTTTGGCAGGGGTTGAAATCAACCATAGGTGTGGTACAGCTCAAGGAGAAGGCTGACTAGGCAGCATAAGGCTCCGGGGAGTTGCGTAACCTGTAAGAGAACACAGGGGATTGTGCCTCAGGAAATGACATTATTCCTGGGCGTTGCATGGGGTTTTTGAAGAACTGTCTACTTGTTTTATGAGGCGTTCAGGTAGCCATCTAGCTTCTCTATCTTGTTGAGAGTAAACACACACTGAACTGCGTCTCCATATGAGAATGAAATCAGGGCCATGCCCTGAATTAGTTAGGGGGTCTCTCTATAGTACAGAAGAAAATTGCTTTTGTGTTTCAGTATGCCAAAAACACATGGCTGCTGACTGTCCAGAAGCATCCAAATTTTAAAAATTAATGATGAATAAGGCATGAGATAGAATATTTTTAGGTGTCCTCCTTGTGGAGTACCATTTCTCCTTTTTTATTTTATCAATAGTGAATTTTAGGGAGACATGTGCCCTTTTAACTATGTCTTGACCTTGAGGGCTATAAGGTATGCCTTTTATATGATCAATATTAAGATGCTGACAGAAATGAGCAAAGGCAGAACTAGCATAGTCTCGACCATTATCTTTAATTGTTGTGGGCATCTCAAAACTGATTAGGTAGTTAATATATGGCTAATAATGTTTGGTAGCTTTGCCAGTCTGGGGAGAGGTATAAATGAAACCGTTAAAGATATTTATAGTTACATGGACATTTTAAGATTGCCAAACTCAGGAAAGTGGGTGACATCCATTTGCCATACTGCATTGAGGATTGTCCTCTAGGATTAACCTCAAAGTGTGGAATTGGGAGGTGCATTGCACAAGAAAGGCAATTTTTTATTATCTGTCTGGCTTGTTTTCTAGTGATCTTAATACAGAATTACAGAAAAATAAAAGGTAAGAAATCAACAGTTAATAAGTTACATATTGTCATCTTAGAAATAGCTGTTTAGGTTACAAAACCAAAGCATGTAAAGTGACATTCAAACAGTGACACTGCCAACAGTTCTGCTCAGTGATCCTACAAAAACCCAGCAATGTGGTTATTAGTCCTATACACTTGTTCCTCATCCCAAAGAGGGCAATACCAAACATATCAAAACAGAACAAAACCGTTTTTAAAAAAAAGATTTAAAGAAATACAGATTTCAAAGCAAGTCTACTGGAGATCTTTACTGTTTACTTAATTGTCTCTAGTTTCCTCCAAACAGTTGTGTCCATCTTTAACCACATTAAATATACACTGCATATTATAGAACTAATCAAATCATTACAGGATGATGAAGGCTCCTTAGGTTTTTAAGATCTGACATTGGAGAAGACAATAATAACTACCATAGTGTGTCTCATTTTTTTAGCAGTTGTCCCCATCCTTACATATTCTGAAATTAAACTTAAGAGACCAGACCAATATCACTCTGATCAGTTAAATGAGTCAAAGTAATTGACACTGGAATCTCCACCTCTGGAGTCTTTTTTGTAAAATTACCAGTCTCTCTACAGGCAGAACTGTCCTGTTCATGCTTCTGAGACAAGAATTGTCCAACTGCAAACCCCTGCAAGGCAGCAGTCACAGCAAAGGTATATAAATTCTGTCAGGCCTGTTCTATTTTTATGAGGTCTGATAGCAGCCAAGCAGATGGTGCCGGCACCTTTAAAAGCCAGCTGTTCAACAAAATCAGTGCCTGCATCAGCGTGGCCAAAGGTTCCACTAGCAGCAGTAATCAAACAATCAAACTCTGAAAAGGGTTTATCTGGGCCTTGCTTAATGCTAGTGAGAGAGAAGCTTATATTATCTTTTGTAGGCAGCTTTCTCCATGATCAAGTAGCTGCTGTTTCAATTTGAGTGAAAAGTGTTGGATTAAGCTCTTTTTGAGCTTCTATGCACACATAGCCATCTTTTACTATTAACATATTAAGGTCGAACCCATTGCTCGCTTGTGTATTGCGCCTGGCAGTTTCTTTGCAATTTTTTGTATATTCTGATTTTTACAAAAGATGATCGCCACCCAATAAAGTCACTCGGGCCAATCTTTGCCAGTCTGTAGGTGTGAGCTAGCCATCAGCCAGAGAATTTAAAAAGCAAGAATGAAAGCAGCTGTAAGGCCATATTGGGCAACCGCTGTCTTTAATTTTTTTTAAAGCAGCCACTGTGAATGGTGTATGAGTCTTGTGGCTGTATGGCGCCATCTTGGGGAGGTGCCTTTGTTTCCATCACTGGAAACGCAATTTTGGGGAGGGACCCATGCTGATGTGGTGAAAGTGAAGCAAGTGCCATTTTAAGAGCACCATGAGGCTTGCTGGAGGCAGGCACTATCGTAGGAGCACTATAAGGCCTTGTGCGACTGTCTCCTCAATCTGAGGATCTGCATGCCTCTGGGTAAGCAGCTCAGAGATTAAATTCTAATATGCAAAGGTGGTCACAGGAACCTTTTCTGGACCGAAAACTCTATAATAATCTTTTAAAGCATCTCTTACTCTATTCCACCTCTTGGTATCTATAGAACCTTCTAGGGCAAACCTTATGGATAAATTGAAAATACTGCAATAATTCTTTTGTTGTAACCCTTACCCCTCTTGTCTTTCATGCCTTTATAAGGCCTCCCACAAACACTTTGTGTTCATTCAACGCTTGACCTATGTCCAGGAAAGGGAAGGGGTCGCCGTTCACTCACCATGACTCGGGCAGGACGCTGGGTAGTCATCTGCACAGGCCTTGGTATTTGATTTAATGTCTTGTTGCTTTAAGCTTTAATCCTTGATTCAGTTTGCTCACTTCTCAGCCAAGGTCCCTGGTTCAATTTGGTTTCACTTTCAGTTTAAGCTGGCTATCTCGAAAGGCTCCCTTGTTAATGCTTCCTTGCCAGGAGCCCCCATGCTGAGCGCCACTTGATCCAGACTGCAGATCAATCCATGGAGAACTCCTGGAGGGGGAATGGGGATTAAATAAAAGACATGGGGGAGACAAAGAGAGATGAAAGAAAGTCGAAATAATCCAATCAAGCCTCTGTTTATTCCAGAAGTGATTACATCTTTTATAGGCCAAGGGCGGGAGGTGGGACAGCAAGAGGTAAAGGGGTGCATACAACAGGGTCACCGTCATATCCAGATACATGACATAAGCAGGAAAGGATTATGGTTAATGTAGGCAGACGCAGTGCCCATAGGAGAGAGAGGCAGGGAGGCAGCAATGGGCTGTCACTCAGCTCCCTACACCTGGCCACCACTCATCGTATGTTCTTGTAATTTACCTGTCCTGCATTTTCCATATCACTGCAATTTTGTTTCTTCTCGGCCATAGTGTGTTGGAAGTAACTGTTTAATCTCACCTTGTCTTAGAAGGGAAAATCCAGACAGATTGCATCAATTTCTCATTCATGTATTCATGGACTCTTGGCGGGGCATAGCAAAAGTATTCAGGAATTTTTTGCAGTTCTTAGGTTTCTTTATTTTCTTAATATTTTTCCTAGCTTTATAGACACATACACCTCAAAACTGCTATACGTTTAATTACATATAGCTCATCTCATGTCTATTTCATATGAAGGAGACTAATACGCTTTCTTTGTTAGATAGCTGCAACATGGGAGTGTCACACACATGTTTATAATTTAGATATTGTAATGAT